>NW_028270168.1:12482730-13191296 GCF_037043375.1 Chiloscyllium plagiosum
AGGTGGAAGAATAATCTAGCTGCCCATTCTAATCCCATCTCCCAGCACGTGATCAATGGCCTTGCAAGTTCCAATGCTTCAGGTACAGATCCAGGTACCTTTTTGAAATGCGTAGAGAGTTTCTGCCTCTGCCACCAAACTGGGTAGTAAATTCCCAAGCAGCTGCTTCCCTCTGGATGAAATGATTTTCCTCATGTGTCCTCTATTCCTTTTACCAATCACCTTTAATTTATACCCTTTGATAACCCTAATGTCTCCTGTAATGTAACTGAGTCTTTCTTGATTATTCTCTATCTAGGCCTCCCATTATTTTTATGCCTCAATTAAGTTGCTCCTCAGCCTTCTCTGTTCTAAGAAAACCAATCCTTGCTTATCCAATCTTTCCTTATAGCTGCAATTTTCAAGCCGTAGCAACATTCTTGTAAAAGTCCTCTATACTTTCATTAGAACAATTATATCTTCCTGTAAAGTAATGACCAGAACTGTACACAAAATTCTAACTGTGGAATCTTATACAGTTTCAACATTATATTACCTTTGAATTATATACTTTATTCAACAAAGGAAAACACTCCATATACTTTCTTTACCACATTCTCTCCCTGTCCTGTCACCTTCACCTATAGCCACACATGCTAAGGTCTCTCATTTCCTCTATCCCTCTCAATATCCTCACATTTATTGATATTCCCATGTTTTGTTTGTCTTCCCAAATTCATTACCTCATTTTCTCCAGGTTGAATTCCATTTGCCATTTTTCCATCCACTCAACCAAAGCATTGATTTTGTTCTGGAGTTGATAGCTATCTTCCTCATTAGCAACTGTACTTACGTTTTTTGTCATCTGCAAATTTCCCAAGCATGTCTCTCACATTTATGTCTAAATCACTAATATTTACCACAAACAGCAAGGGACTCAGCATTAAGTACCATTGGACACTACTTTCTGTTTGGAAAAAAAATATTAATCATCTCCCTTTGTTTGCTGTCACTAAGCCAATTTTAGTCCAACGTGCCAGATTCCTTTATGGGACATTGGGATTTTACTTTTCTGACCAGTTTGCCATGTAGAATCTTATTAAATCCCTTACTAAAATCCATGCAGATAGCATCAACTATGCTTCCCTCACCAACCATTACTTCATCAAACTGGGTAAGACATGAAACTATGCTGACTATCCCTGATTAATTTTTCAAATAACAATTAGATTAGATTAGATTACTTACAGTGTGGAAACAGGCCCTTCGGCCCAACAAGTCCACACTGACCCTCCGAAGAGCAACCCACCCAGACCCATTCCCCTACATTTACCCCTTCACCTAACACTATGGGCAATTTAGCATGGCCAATTCACCTAACCTGCACATTTTTTTTGGACTGTGGGAGGAAACCGGAACACCCGGAAGAAACCCACGCAGACACGGGGAGAATGTGCAATTAATTTTATCTCTTAGAATCGATTCTAATAATTTGCCCACCACCAAATTCTGATTGTCCCATAATTATTTGGCCTATCCATTACACCATTTTACAATAATGGTGTACTGTTCACAGGCCTCCAATATTCTGGTAGCTCCCCTCTAGTCAGGATTGAAAAATGATTCTCAGAGCATGCGTTAGTTTCTTCTTGACTCCCCTTATAGGTAGGATAAAATAATCTGGCCCTTGTAATTTAAGCACCTTCAAGAATATCAGACCAGCCAGTAATTCCTTTTCATACATTAACCTTTTGTAACTAATATTTCACACTTCTTCTTGATTTAGAATGTCTGTATTATCCCACTCCTTTGTGAAGATAGAAATAAAGTACTCATTAAGAACCCTGCCCACGTGCAAGTTACTTTGTACAATGCTGTTGGCCCAACCCTTTAGTTATCTTCTTGTTCTTGTTGTACTCTTAAAAGAACTTTGGGATTTCCTTGGGATTTTTATCTGCTATCATTTTTTACTTATTCTGTCTTTACTTTTATAATTTCAGTTTTTACTTCTGCCCCCTTACTTTCTATATGCCTCTAGGTTTTCTTTTGACTGTCGTAAGCTTACTTGAGCTTATTCTTGCTCTGGATAGCCAGGGGGCTCTAGGTTTGCAAGTACCACTCTATTTCATTTGTGGTGACATGTCTGTACTGGCTGTGGAATTTTATGTTGGAGTGGTTCTCACTGTTTCATAGTTGATATATATCCTCAGCAGTGGTGAAGTTTGTAAATATCTTTTGAGTTGTCAGTGAATGGATGCTTCCCAGTTTTCACTGGGTGCTGTCTTCTGAGATGAGACACACAAGTAGAGTGAATCTCAGTCTTTGAGAAACATGTTTTGGTCCTGAAATGTCTTGATTGTAAAAATTAGATAGTGGACAGTAAATTAAATAGTCCATATTGACCTTGTCATGACAACTCTCAAACATTGCATTTCAGATCTTAAAAGATTCCCTTAGGAGAGGGAGAGAAAAATTAATTGCAGTAGATCAATTTTACCATGTTGTGCCAGATCCTTGTGAAATAGTTTAGAAAATCTGCACATTGCTCCTTAGTTCCTCACTGAAACCTTACTAGTACCATGTCTATAGCCAGTACTGAGGCTTTCTTAAATTAATGGGGAAATCTATTCTTATTACTTAGGCAAGTTAAACAATCATGCCAAAACAGCTGGAATTCACATTATAGCATGTGAACTGTGACTGCAGATTCTTAGCATTCAGATATAATATCAATATATCTTAAAACACTTGAACAAATTGACTTTCTGTCCCTAACCTTTACTTCCAGTTGTCACAGTTTTTGATCATGTGTTATGGTTAACCTTTACTATTGTCGTTGCTGTACTAATACTTCCCTTCTTATTTTTCTACATCAGCTGTTTTGTTATCAGCACAAGACCCAAGCTATTAGTCACCCTGTAGAGCTGTTTTCTAAGGTCCTTATTACAACTCTATTGCTATCTTATATCTACAAAATGCTTATTTATCACCTGAGAATAAACAATGACATTTGACAGTTGAAAGTTAAATGTTGGAAAATGCCACCTCGTTCACTAATGTCCTTTTGGCAAGGAAATCTCCCATACTTGCCTGGTCGGGGCTACATGCAACTCTAGACTTACAGCAATGTAGCTGACTCTTAACTGCCCTCTGAAATGGCTTAGCAGGCCTCTCAGTATCAGAGAAATCAGAGATGCCATGTCAGTGATGTCCACATTTCATGAATGCATAAGATGAAAGTAATGTGGAATCATTAAGCTCAGAAAGAGACCTTCTAAAAGAGCTATCCAATTAGTCAAACTCCAAAGTGGCAAAATTCTGTTGATGCTGGCTATTTTAAGTAAATGCGCAATGTTGGAAGAAATTAAGCTTTGCATCTGTCGAGAAAGAATTAAAATCAACATTGAGTCCATTATGACTCTTCGGTACTCGATCCACTCACCTGCTCTTTTTCCTGCAAATTTTTCCTGAAAGTATTTACCAAGTTTCCTTTTGGAAGGTATTATTCAATCTGCTTTGGCTACTCTTTAAGAATGCCCTACATTTTAAGGAAATAAATTATGCTCAACTTCTCATTGGTTCCTTTACCAACATTGAAACTCTTTTATCATGGTACTTGATTGAGCATCTATTTGCCTCAAGTCTGATATGACAGGTAGTAAATAAGGTTGTCCTAAAGCGAAATTAGATACCAAGCCACACAAGATAATATGAGCAGGGGACCCAAAACTTGACTTCAAACAGTATTTTAAGGGAAGGTAGCAAACCTTCAAATTATCTGGGCTTCTCCAACTCTGGCCTCTTAAACATCTCAAACTTTAATGGACTGAGCTGTCACTATGATTTAACTGCCATTGCTGATGCCATAGATTGTGATCTATAGTTCTGCTCTCTGTTTTTCATTCTGGAGGCTCCTTTAGCCTTGGCTAGACTAGCCCCATTGAGTCCAGTGCATCTCTATCTTTGCCATATCAAAGGATGACTATAGCCTGAATCTTAGGCATTCCAATAAACTTTTTATTTACATATTGATATATAGAACACTAAGTACAGCTCTTTTCTTTTTTCTGACTTCAGATTCTTGATATCATGTCCCTGTGTCATGTCAAATGTGCTATTTTCCCAGTTGGCCACATCTGGCACCTTGTGGCATTTGCCACCTCTACCAGTATGTGGTATTGGGTAAGGCTTGTTTGAACGTAGTCATTGCCACCAATCCTTCTTTAGCTTTACTTTGGCTTGGGTCAAGATAGTGACTAGCAATGAGGGCTACCCCACCATAGAGTCTGTACACCAGAAGTGCAATTCTTAGATAATAAAAAGGTTTATTGTATGATGCAAGTGAGTGAAGCTATATTTTAGTCAGTCATAATTGCTAGGATATTCAGTTGCAGATTCAATTGTATCTGTTCCTTCTAAACCTGAGATAAGACTTGCTATCTCCATCTACAGACTATGAAATCAGAAAAATGGGTAGAGTCGTAGAGTGATATGGCATGGAAACAGACCCTTTAGTCCAACCTGTCTGTGCCAACCAGACATCCCAATCTGACCTAGTACCATTTGCCAGCATTTGGCCCATATCCCTCTCAACCCTTCCTATTCATATGTTATCCAGGTGCCTTTTAAATGTTGTTATTATACCCACCTCCACCACTTCCTCTGGCAGCTCGTTCCATACACATACTATCCTACGGGTGGAGAAGTTACCCTCCAGGTTCTTTATAAACCTTTCCCCTCTATACTTAATCCCATACCTTCTAGTTTTGGACTTGCTCCACCCCAGGAAAAAGACTTTGGCTATTCACCCATGCCTGTCATGATTTTATAAACCTCTACAAGGTCACCTCTCAGCCTCCAACATCTCAGGGGAAAAAAGCCCCAGCCTTCTAAAATGGCTTCATCAATGTTTGGTACAGTCGCAACATGATGTCCCAGCTCCTATACTCAATGTTCTGATCAATGAAGGCAAGCCTGCCAAATATCTTCGCCACCCTGTCTACCTGTAACTTCACTTTCAAGGAACTATGCACCTGCACGCCTAGGTCTCTTTGTTTGGCATCATTAACAAGGATCTTACCATTAAGTGTATAAATCCTGCCCAGGTTTGCCTTACCAAAGTGCAACACCTCCCCTTTATCAAAATTAAACTCCATCTGCCACTCTTTGGCCCATTGACCCATTTGATCAAGACCCAATTTACTCTGAGATAATCTTCTTCACTGTCCACTACAGCATTTATTTTGGTGTTATCTCCAAACATACTAACCATGCCTTTTATATTCACATGCAAATCGTTTATGTGAATGATGAAAAATACTGGACCACCACCGATCCTTGTGGCACACCACTAGTCATAGCTTCCAGTCCATAAAGCAACCCTCTACCACCAGCCTCTGTCTCCTACCTTCAAGCCAGTTTTGCATCTAATTGGTTAGCTCCTCCTGGATCCCATGTGATCTAATCTTACTAACCACTCTACCATGTGGAACCTTGCCAAATGTTTTGCTGAAGTCCATAATTATCAACTTCTTCAAAGCCATTACCTTAAATAACATTAGAGTTATATCTTCATTAATCTATATTCGTTTAAATGTTTAATTGCTCCACCATTAGCAACTGTGGCTTCGGCTGCCTGCATTGGATCTAAACTCCAGAATTCCATCTCTAATCTCATCCCGTGAATTTACAGTTGGATGTGGATGATCCACCTTTTGTGTGAAATCTCGTCCTATGTCTTTGACATAACATCCTGTGCTTTTTCAGAGTTCTAGATAATGAAACAATCTTTTTTTTGATTGGGAGGTGATGGTGTTGGACTGGGGTGGACAAAGTCAGAAGTCACACAACAACACTTCATCTGATGAAGGAGCAGCACTCCAAAAGTTTGTGATTTCAAATAAATCAGTTGGACTATAACTTGGTGTCATGTGACTTTAATCTTTTTTTCTTTTAGACATGGTTAAAATGCACATTTAGATTTTTCAATTAGTTTGTTTTTGCAAAGATGTTAATTATTATATTATCAGCCCTTTTGCATTTAAATAAATTTGTTTCTATACGAAATTAATATATCTCAATAGGCACGAAAGTCTACTCTGCAATGGGAAATCACGACTTCCATCCAAAAAATCAGCTTCCTGGTAACTATCACAAGATTTACAACAGAACTGCTGAATTATGGGCACCGTGGATGGACCATCAATCTATCGCTATCTTTAATCAAGGTCTGGCTAAAAGACAAACAGTCCTTTTTTTCACTGACACACAATCTAAATTCAAATTGTAGTTTTCTATTTTGCCTGTAGGGTTCCTGTTCACAGTTTTCTTCACTCTCCCATGAATGAAAACTCATGTTAGATCAATGGTTAATTTTAAATCTGAGATTTATTGACTTTCTGTTAACCAAAGGTATGAAGGGAAATGGGGCAGATAAGTGGTGACACCTCAGCCATGATTGAATTGAATGGCACAGCAGACTTGAAGGGCTAACGTCCTCCTATATTACAGCCTTACAGTTTAAATTATCAACCTTCAAGAGTTGTCTAGACATATTGGCAGGCTATTTGATAAGAGTGGCCATCAGAGCTGAGCCCAGATCTGTTCCCATCCTGAAGACATTAGCAGATAATGACAGGAGTCAAAAAGAACTCCTGCTGTTTGGATGTGACATGAAATTAGTATCTGGTCTGCTCTCTCAAGTGTAGTAAATGATCCTGTTACATCAACTTCAATAAGAGCTGAGGAATTTTTCACTTATTCTGGCCAATATTTATTACTCAACAAACACAACTAAAATTGACTTAATTGATATTTTTGCGACATCATTATGCATAAATGGCAAGTATAGTGATCAAGGACATCCTGAGGTTGAACACCACTTTATATTTATATTACACTTTAACACAGTAAAATATTGCAAAGCATCTCAGAAGCATTATTAAGTAAAATGTGACACACATTTACATAATAATATGTTAGGGTAGGTGATTAGAACCTTGGAAAACATGATAGGTTTTTGAGGAGGGTAGGGAGATTGAGAGGTTTCAGGAGGGATGTCTCGAACTTGGGTCTCATGCAGATTGGGAATAACCATCAATATTGGAACAATCAAGATTGGATGTGCAAGACACTAAATGTGGAGGATTGCAGAGATCTCAGGGCAATGGAAGTTCGAGATGTGAAGTGAGGCCATGGTGCTTATTTCTTTAGATAATTATCTCATTCAAGTTACAAGGTATTTCATATTAAAATTCTACTAGCATCCAGTTTATAACAGACCAATGTGGAAATAGAATACCTTGTCTCAACTGAGTTCAGTCTGGAGTAGTGTTTGACAGTACTTTGACTGTGCACTTGGTTTTCTGATTTTTTTTATTCCACTAAAGGGGTAATAATTTTAATGAACAAATCCCCAAAAACACAATTGACAATTTGCCTACCATTCTTGACTGTCTCCATGATTTGGAGACACCAGTGTTGGACTGGGGTGTACAAAGTTAAAAATCACACAACACCAGGTTATAGTCCAACAGGTTTAATTGGAAGCACACTAGCTTTCGGAGCGACGCTCCTTCATCAGGTGGTACCACCTGATGAAGGAGCGTCGCTCCGAAAGCTAGTGTGCTTCCAATTAAACCTGTTGGACTATAACCTGGTGTTGTGTGATTTTTAACTTTGACTGTCTCTGGCATTTTGCTCTATTGGAATCCACTAACTACACTAGGCTGCTGATCAAAAACAGACAATGGAAATACAAGGCTAGTATGATGAAAAATTTGTAGTTTACATATAAATGCCATTTTTGGAAGTTGGTTTTAAAAATAAAGGTAGATGTGTATTCATTACTTCTGTGAAGAGCTTATTTAAACAAACAAGGTCAGAATCCTTCTGGAATAGTGACTAAATCCAACATTTTGCTGGAAACTAAGTAACTGCAGAGTTCTCTGACATTGATGAAAACAATGTTTGTACTGTTGGATTTACGCCAAGTCAGGCAAGTAGTTTACATAATTGGCTTTGGTTTTCAGTTCAGAAGACCAACAGGTTGAATTTGGAAGCCAATATATTTTCTCAGATAGAAGGAGTTGGGGAACAAATCACTTCAGAATAGTTTACTTTGTCAAAAAATCTGAAGGTTATTAGAACTAAGAGATCTTAGGTTCTCAGATTTGTTAAAAGATTCATTTGGGCCAATTTTGTAAAGTACTGATTGAATTGTCCCACAGTCCAATAAACAGTTAGGTAGAAACATAAGAGTTGAGATGGGGTAAATTCTCTGGATGTGACTCTCTGAAGTAAATAATGTAAGGAAATGGGTTCAGACTTTGTTTTATTGTGTATTAATATCATACACATCTTTGATGTTTAAATAGCCTGGTTGATTGTTTTTGTTCTTTGATGTCAGAAACTTCTGTTTTAAAGAAAATCTGCAGTCTCACGAGAATATGATTGCAGCTAACTACCACATTAGAAAAGAAGATAATTGAACCAGATTTCATTCTGAGATATTACTTGTCCAGTAGTGCCATAGCTGGGACCATAACACTTTTACAATCTTGGACCTTCCCATTAAGCTTGAGGGACTTGACCGTTTTGGTGCAAGAAGCTTGTTTCCCCTTGCAGGAGAGTTTAGGACCAAAGTTCTAAGGAATCACGGTTTAAAGGGGTCACCATTTTAAGACAAGAGATGAGGAGGAATTACTCTCTCAGAAGATGGTGCAGTTGTGAAATTCTTTACTTTGGAGGGGTGTTAAGGTTAGCTGCTAAATATATTCAAAGCTGAGATAGACATAATTTTAATCAGTGAAGGAAACAAGGGTTATGAGAAAAGGCAGGAAAGTGGAGTTAAGGATTAGCCATGATCTCACTGAATGATGGAGCAGACTCAATTAAACTGCATTGGTTTTGATAATAGGGAGAAGTTGGTCATTGGCTTCCAAAAGAAATGTTCGTCCACTACCCCAACATTTTCCATCCTGACCTCAAATTCTCCTGGATCATCTCTGACAACTCACTCCATTTCCTGGACCTCTCCATCTTAATCTCTGGCAACCGACTCAACACTGACATCTACTTCAAAGCCACTGACTCCCACAGCTACCTTGACTACACCTCCTCCCACTCCCATCCTGTAAAAATACAATCCCTTACTCCCAATTCCTCCACCTCCACCGTATCTGCTCCCAAAATGAGCAATTCCACTCCAGAACATCCCAAATGTCCTCTTACTTTGAGGACCATAATTTCCATTCTGGGCCTCCTCCTCCACCACCTAAACAAGGCACCCATAAACTGGAGGAAGAACACCTCATCTTCCACCTCAGGAGCCTACAACCACATGGGCTCAACATTGAATGCACCAGTTTCCAAATCTCCTCTAACCCCACCCCATCCTAGGTCCAACCCTCTAACTCGGCACTGCCCTCTTGAACTGACCAATCTGTCCATCTTCCTTTCCACCTATCCGCTCCACACTTCCTACCAACCTACCGCAATCACCTCCTACCTGCACCCACGGATCGCCATCCCACCTACCTTTCTCACAGCCCCAATCCCCCCATTTATTTCTCAGTCCCCTTCCTCCCCAGTCCTGATGAAGGGTCATAGCCGAAATGTCGACTCTCTTGCTCCGTGGATGGTCCCTGACCTGCTGTGGTTTTTTTTCCAGTGCCACACTTTATTGACTGACTCTCCATCATCCGCAGTCTTCACAACTTCCTAGTTCCAACGAAAAAGGCAATATGAGGAAAAAATTAGAAAAACTAGGATTGATAGGAATTTGTAAAGGAATGAGGGAGAATTGCTCATGGTTAAAATAACCATCTTACTGAATCTTGATTGGCTTTAGGTGCTTTCTACACTGAGAAGCTGCTGGGTAGGACTGACCAGAGAATCATTGTTTTGAACACAAATCTGTACTACAGCAGCAATAAGTATAATGTTGGGATTAATGACCCTGCTGGCCAGTTTCAATGGCTTGAAGAAATTCTTTCAAATGCAATGACAGCAAAAGAAAAAGTAAGTGGCAACTTGAAATATATATACATGTTACGGATTTATTTGAAAAACTGAAGTTGGTGAGGTCTTTTACACCATTGAAAAGAAAGTGTGGAATAAAACAAAGTTTATTGTTCCTACCTCTGAGCCAGGGTGTTCAGGTTTAAGTCCCACATGCTCCAGAGATGGTGATTGAAAATATCTATAGTTATGGTGTGAAAAAATATAAACCAAGTTTGTTTAAAAGACCTTTTTTTAGTAATTCCACTGCCATATAGGGAATTTGTAGAGAATGGTTTAGCTATTTATAAGGTAGGGAAATTAAACCTGGAACAAATGTACTCAGATATACTAACACAACAGATGGAGAAGGCACACTTTTTTGTTGAATGAAGCAAGAACTAAAACAGAACTTTTCCTTGATTGTAGATGTTTTTAATTAACCTGTTGTTGCCAAAGAACCTTATTCTTTGGCATCACCATATCACCAATATGAATCATAACCATTTGAACAATGGTGCCATCATACAAGTGCATACACACCACGCCACTGTCTTCAGGGAAATTTTACTGAATAATCATCAAGAGAATAAACATTGGCATTTCTCCCTCTCTCAAGATGTAGCAGCTGTTTATCACATGCCCAACATTATTACTGCTCAGATCAGCTAATTTAAAATATCAAGGATGCTTTAATATTATCAATAGGAAGCAACTCCCTGTTAAACAATTAGTCAAGTGATAATTGTATTGATTGGTTTATGGACTAACTGTGTATTCTATAATTTATAGGTTTACATCATTGGGCATGTGCCACCTGGTTTTTTTGAAAAGAAAAGATGGACATCTTGGTTTGTAGAACATTTCAATAACAGATATGTTGAAATTATCCAAAAGTATCACAGCGTGATAGCTGGTCAATTCTTTGGACACCACCATACAGACAGCTTCAGGATGTTCTATAATCATTCAGGTAATTAATGCATATTTTACAATTTTCACCCTTACAATCCCATTGACATGGTTCCTGCGTTAGTGTGAAGATCTGCAGAATGACCTACATTTACACACTCACTGCATGAGCATTTGATTAATTAGTCAACTGTTAGTTGGTTACTCAGTTAGTCAGCTGAGTGTTGGAATAACAGCTGAGTCTGTTCCAAGTATCTGCAAACAACCATTTCCCACTCAATACCTGGTTAGTGATCAGGAGCATAAACGCTAACTGATGTTTCTTCCTTCCTGGTTGAAGATGCCCCCTACTGTTATCATAGAGCAATCGTGTGATTTTAAACTGAACCTTTTAAGTCTGAATCAATAGATGTGGGACTGGAAAAGCACAGCAGGTCAGATAGCATGCGAGGAGCAGGAAAGTTGACGTTTCAGGTCAAAACCCTTCGTCGGGATTGGGGAGGGGGAGGGGAGCCCAGAAGTAAAGAGGAGGGGGGTGGGGCTGGGGGAAGGGTATGTGGAATAGGTGATAGGTGGATGCAGGTAGGTGGTTATTGTGATTGATCAGTGGGAAGGGTGGAATGGATAAGTGAGTAGGAAAATAGACGGGCAAGGTCAGTTCAGGGAGTCAAGGAGGAGTGGTGGGGTGGACATGGGAAAAGGCTGGGGGTGGAAGGAATTTGAAGCTGCTGAAGTCAATATTGAGGCCATTGGGCTGTAAGCACCCTAGGCAAAATATCAGTTTATGTTTGGCCTCACTCTGACAGTGGAGAAGGTCAAGGATGGAAATGGCGCCAGTGGAGTGGGAGGGGGAATTAAAATGGAAGACAACGAAAGTCAGTTTGGTTAGACCATGTAGAGCACAGATCTCCAAGTCTGTGTTTAGTCTTCCTAATGTTCAGGAGACCACATCGGGAGCAACAGATATGATTGAATGAAGTGCAGGTGAATTCTATCAAATCTGCAAGGATTGTTTAGGGTCTTGGACGGAGGTGAGAAGGGAGGTGTAGGGGTGGATGTTGCACCCATTGCGGTTGCAGGGAAAGGTATCGAGTGTAGTAGAGAAGTTGGTGGGGAGTGTAGAGTTGACGAGGGAATTGTGGAGTGAATGGTCCCTGTGGAAAGTGGATAAGGATGGGGAAGGAAATATCTTTTTGGTGGTGGTGTCAAATTGTCGGTGGTGGAAATGTTGGAGGAGGATGTATTGGATTTGGAGGCTGGTGGGGTGGTACATGAGGACTAAGGGGACTCTATCCTTATTGTTGTTGGGGAGAGGGGCTTGAAAGCAGAAGTTCTGAAGCCAAATGAAGGAGATGTGGTTTAGGGCATCCTCAATTGCTGAAGAGGTGAAACTACAGTCCCTAAAGTAGGAGGATATCTGGTATGTTCTGGAGTAGAACACCTCATCCTGGGAGCTGATGTGGCTGAGGTGGAGAAATTGAGAGTAAGGAATAGCATTAGCTAGTTTTGAGAAGGTTTGTAGCTCAGGTTGAGATTCTGGATGTAGGTTTGCTCACTGAGTTGGAAGGTTCATTTTCAGACATTTTGTCACCATACTAGGTAACATCTTCAGTGAGCCTCCGGATGAAGCACTGGTGGTATATCTTGCTTTCTATTTATGTGTTTGGGTTTCCTTGGGTTAGTGATGGCATTTCCTGTGGTCTGACCTGCTGTGCTGTTCCAGCAATAAAGTTTCAGCTTTGATCTCCAGCGTCTGCAGACCTCACTTTCTCCTTTAACTCTAACTACCCTGGAGAGAATAGTGGGGAGCCACCTTCTTAAATATTGCAGTCCATGCAATGCCCATAGTGCTGGTGTTAGTTAGGGAGTTCCAGGATTTCTACCCTGTGACAGTGGAGGAACGGTGATATAGTTACAAGTCAGAATGGTATATGACTTGGAGGGAACGTACAGATGATGGTGTTCCCAGCATCTGCTACTTTTGCCCTTCGAGATGGCCAAAGTCATGGGTTTTAAAGATGACGTCAAAATTGAAGCAATTAGCACAGATGCATTTAAGGAAAAGGTAGATAGCGTGTGATTGAGAAAGGACTAAAAGGATACGCATCAGGAAGAGTGATGTTGGGAGACTCATATGAGGTGGCACAGTGGCTCAGTGGTTAGCACTGCTGCTTCACAGTGCCAAGGACACCGGTTTGATTCCAGCCTTGGGAGACTTTCTGTGTGGAGTTTGCACATTCTCGCTGTGTTTGCGTGGGTTTCCTCTGGAATCGAACCCGTGTTCCACTTACTGCTCACTTTAAACTTGTGCCCTTTGGTCTTATGCATGTCTGCTAAAGGAGAAAGAATCCACATGATCTACTCTATCTATGCCTAATCTCAATCGCAGTTCCACCCTCAGCCTCCTTTACTCCAAGGAAAATGAACCCAGCCTATTCAGTTTCTCTTTATATCTGAATTTTTAAAATCCCAAACAATGTGTGTATCTCCTCAGCACCTCTTCAGTGCAATGATAGCTTTCCAGTAGTGTGGTGACAAATTAACGGTTTCCAAAAATGGCAAATTTAAGCAGATCACGCAACCAAGGCCCTGATGAGGGTACAAAGTGGGAAAGTTCAAGGGAACATATTTAAAATCATTCATAACTCTATCCCACAATATTAACAAATTAGAAAAATTCAAAATCAAGGCAGAACTGGTTGCTCTCATGATGACAGAACTGTGCAAGTGGCAAAACAATTTTTTTCATATACTTACACAATAGAATCACACTGTTTACAACAATTACTGGAGTGTCAGTGAACAGTGTTAATACTTTGAATTCTATTGTGGGTTATTATCTGTCCTCATTCCTCTGACATTGGGGATTACCAAATATTTTCCCACTGTGACTCAGTTTTGAAAATTGCTGTGATCCCAGAGAATGGACACGTGGATGGGAGAAATTGTGTGAGCAGAGTGATTTGAGAAAGTTTTGGAGGGATAGAGTTAGGAGTGGAGTGGCCTCCTGTAATTTGCAGAAGTTATTTTTATGTCTGTCATGTGTATTTTAAACACTTATTTTCAAGCATTTAAATTACAGGAGGCCACTCCTGTATATCAACAACCTGAAAGAGGCTTTATGGATCAGCAAACAATTACATTACTGAGTGAAATGCTGAAAATGTTGGAACACCATCACTTGAGGCAACGTTTCTTTGCAGAGACCTCCTTTAATGGCTCTGGATGGTTAGCAATTCTAAAATTATCTTCCACACTTATAATATGCTATTTTCAGGCTTGGTTGAATTTAGTAGCATCCAAATATAGAGTTTCAAGTTTCTACAAGGAATAATTCAGGTTTCTTCAGATCCCAAAATTGATAAAGTCGGGAGTCATCTGCTTGGGCAAGTCTGACTCTGATTCTGAAGCAAAAGATGCAATTGAAAACTTTTTAGTAACTATTTATACTTGCAGTGATTGCAATGAGGTCAGCCAAGTAGACCTCAGAATAAAAGCTCCCTGACTGGGATTGTTAATCTGATCCAATCAGGGATCCCTGGCTAACCGATATAAACAGGAGTATCACTGTTTGATCACACAGCATTGCCCTTTGATGTGAAGGGCATCGCTAGTCACTGGCCACTCGGGTGTTTCCTTTCTTCCTGGTGGTGGAAACTGAATAAAGATTTGTGCTCCTTGTGTCTTTCACTGTGTCTCACACCTGCACACACACAACATGGGTGCTGGGGAAAAAATAAGCACTACCGTAGTTAGGCCATAGTGTGGGGGTTTAAAAAAAAGAAAAAAAGAAAAGAAATAAAA
Organism: Chiloscyllium plagiosum; assembly: GCF_037043375.1. Classification (NCBI taxonomy): domain Eukaryota; kingdom Metazoa; phylum Chordata; class Chondrichthyes; order Orectolobiformes; family Hemiscylliidae; genus Chiloscyllium; species Chiloscyllium plagiosum. The sequence continues at coordinate 12,497,425 of NW_028270168.1, forward strand.
AGAAAAATAAACAGGAGTATCAGATGTTCTATTCACTCTGAAAGCCGGCTCTGAGGGAGCTGGATCAGTGTCAAAAAAAAATAAACAGGAAGGTCAGGGGTTCTGTTCATTCTGAGTGCTGGCTCTGAGGGAGCTGGACCAGTGTTGAGGAGTGAAGGACACTGCATTTTAAAGAGAAGAGGGAAAAAAAACAGCAGTATCAGAAGTTCTATTCACTCTGAGAGCCGGCTCTGAGGGAGCGAGATTAGTGTCAAGGACTCTCCAAATGCAAATAAAGGATGACTTGGTGACTGGATACTAGCCTCGGTGGAGTTAGTTTAATACTTGCATAGGATTTCCAAATGTAGCTTTGGTACTCACTAAATTATCGCTTAGAAATAACATTTCCATTCTTGATCATCGTAATCTTATATTGTCATTTTAGTAGGTTTCAGGATTTTGAGCCGATAAGGGTTAATGTGCCTTTGATCTTTTCAGCATCATTTTTTTCCTTTAAATACTAGATATATGTTTGTGTGCACGCATTGGAACCAGTTTTTAAACACTTGTTTGGATGCGTTATGGCACAAACCTCCATGGCAGGTGGGACTTGAAGCTGGATCTTCTGACCTAGGGGCAGGGATACTACCACAACACCACATGTATTTATCCATGGCCCATAACCTTTCAACTGGCCCATGGCACTTTACAGGAAGTAGCAAGAATGAATATTAGGCTATGAGTAAAGATTAGGACAGGTAAATGAGGACTACATCACAGAAATGGGTTTTGAGAAGGTTTTTAAAAGGATAAAGTAGAAGTACAGCAGAGTATAAAAAGAATGTCCCAAAGGGTGGAGCTGAAGTGACTAAATTATTAGCAATGTTGGGGCAAAGGAATTTGGGGTATGGATGGGGGTTAGGAAGATTATAGAGGATGTATGGAGAACCATAGGAAGAATTAGGAAACATAAGCTTGTTGAAAAGATTACAAGGTGGGGAGAGGTGGGGTTTTGAAGAGATTTTCGTATGAGCGTCCGAACAAAGAAATGAAGGACAGTAGGTTACTTGACCCTTCAATCCTGCTCCCCCATTCATTAAGGAAGGGGGGTGGCAGGACATGAAACCATAGGCCGATTATCTTGACCTTTGTTGTTGGTAAGATTTTACAGTCCGTTATTAAGGATGCAATTGCTGGATATTTGAAAGTGGATGGTAAAACAGAGTTGAGTCAGCATAGCTTCAACATGGGGAGGTCATGCCTAACAAATCTGTTAGAATTCCTTTTACCTCATGAGGAGGTAATGAGCAAGTTATACAAAGAAGAGGCAGTGAATGTGATCTATTTAGATTTCCAGAAGGCCTTTGACAAGGTGCTATACAGAGGCTGCTAAGTAAGGTAAGAACACATTGTGTTAGGAGTAAAGGACTGCCATGTATAGAGAATTGGCTGACTGGCGGAAAGAGGAGTGGGGAATAAAGAGATCTTTCCCAGGATGGTACTGGTGACTGGTGAGATTCTGCAGGGGTCAGTTTTGGACCACAACTATTTACTTTATAGATTAACAATCAAGATGAAGGAACTGAGGGGCGCTTTTGCTAAGTTTGCAGATGGCACAAAGAAAGGTAGAGGGGCAGGTCGGGTTGAAGAAGTGGAGAGGCTGCAGAAGGACTTTAACAGATAGGATAGTGGGCAAAGAAATGCCAGATGGAATACAATGGCAGATAGAAAAGTATGAGGTTAACCATTTTGGTGGGAAGAATAGAGGCATACACTGTTTTCTAAGTATGGAATAGCTTCAGAAATATGAAGCACAAAGGGGCCCTCATTCAGGGCTCTTTTAAAGTTAATATGCAGGTTCAGTTAGCAGTTAGGAGGCAAATTCAATGTTATTATTCACTTTAAGAAGACTAGAACACAAGAGCCGAGATATACTGCTGAATGTAGGTTTGCTCGCTGAGCTGGAAGGTTCATTTCCAGACGTTTTATCACCCTACTAGGCAACATCTTCAGTGGGCCTCTGGATGAAGCACTACTGATAATTCCTGCTTTCTTATTTATATGTTTTGGTTTCTTTGGGTTGGTGATATCATTTCCTGTGGTGATGGCATTTCCTGTTCTTTTTCTCGGGGGTGGTAAATGGGATCTAAGTCAATGTGTCTGTTGATAGAGTTCCAGTTGGAATGCCATGCTTCTAGGAATTCTCATGCATGTCTCTGTTTGGCTTGTCGTAGAATGGATCTGTTGTCCCAGTCGAAATGGTGTCCTTCCTGTATGTAAGGATACTAATGAAGAGGGTCATGTCGTTTTGTGGCCAGTTGATGTTCATGTATCCTGGTGGCTAGTTTTCTGCCTGTTTGATCAATGTAGTGTTTGTTACAATTCTTGCATGGTATTTTGCAAATGACATTAGCTTTGCTTGTTGTCTGTATAGGGTCTCAAGTTCATTAGCTGCTGTTTTAGTGTGTTGGTGGGTTTGTGGGCTACCATAATGCCAAGGGGTCTGAGTAGTCTGGCAGTCATTTCCAAGATGTCTTTGATGTAGGGGAGAGTGGCTAGGGTTTTTGGATGTGTTTTGTCTGCTTGTTTGGGTTTGTTGCTGAGAAATCGGTGGACTGTGTTCATTGGGTTCTGGATCAATGGTACTGGAAGAGCACAGCAGTTCAGGCAGCATCCGAGGAGCTTCAGCAAAATCGACATTTTGGGCCTGGGTACCCATTCTTTTTGAATACACAGCATAGGTGATTTTTCTCTGCTCTTCGTAGTTCCTCTGTGCTGCAGTGTGTGTGGGGGCTCATTGAAATAATGTTCTGATGAAGCTTCGTTTGTGGTTGTTGGGATGATTGCTTCTGTAGTTCAGAATATGGTTTGTATGTTTTGTTTTCCTGTAGACGCTGGTTTGAAGTTCCCCATTGGCTGTTCGCTCTACTGTAGCAACTAGGAATGGCAGTTTGTTGTTGTTTTCCTCTTCTTTAGTGAATTTTTATGTCAGTAAGAGTATTATTGATGGTTTTGAAGGTTTCGTCTAATTTGTTTCATTTAGTGATGACAAAGATTCATCCACATAGTAGACCCAGAGTTTTGGTTGGATGTTGGCAGAGATGTTTGCTCAAGTCTGTGCATTACTGTCTCTGCGAAGAAACCTGATGTCGGAGATCCCTTGGGTGTTCCGTTGGTTTGTCTGTAGGTTTTGTTCTTGAAGGTGAAGTGTATGGTAAAGTATAGGTCCACTAGTTTGACGATACTGTCCTTGCTGATGAAGTTAGTGGTGTTTGACTAATGTCATTTACAAAATAAGGAGGACAAGAATCTGTGTAGACCATCAAGGACAGGGTTTATGGTCACCAAGACTTTGAGACAGACAGGGTGCCAGAAGAATTTTTAGAGTAGCTTCATTTTTGAATACCATGGCAGAATATTGTGACCACGGACCATGAATATCTCAACCGGAAAACAAAAAGCAAGAGTCAAATAGATATCTTCTAATGTTTCTACCAGGTTCTCCCGTAGGAGTTATGTTTATTACACCTGGCATTACTCCATGGAAAACAACACTGCCTGGTGTGGAGAATGGAGCTAATAACCCAGCGATTCGGGTATTTGAGTATGACACAAATACATTGGAAGTCCAGGTAAGTTTGCCCTGTGATTTAAAATCTCAGCACTTCATAATTTTGTTGATACACTTTAAATGCTTCGTCTGTTATTGTTTTCTAGCAAGTAAAAATGCCATACTTTTAGCTATCATGTATTTCAGAGCAATAGGCCCCAAATGTTGTTCCTTGTCTATAGGGAGTTAACTGAAACACTAGTTGAAATGTTACAGTATGCCTCAGTTAGGGAGAAGGAAAAAATTAAATTGAAGTGTCAGCTCCGAATGTTGTCAAGTGGTTGTTTGGTTACAGAAAGGATGTGCATGTTGAATGTGATGCATTCCATTGAGGAGTAGCACAATATATACCCACATGAAGAAAGGTCTCTTATGCAAAGTACATGTCACCACATCTGAAATTATTCAACAGACAGTGCCTCAATGAGAGTGGGATAAATGGCATACTTCATTTATACACCAGGAATTCAAAAATTGAGCAATGCATGCCCAGATCTACACAGCCTTGCCTTTACTTTTCGGTAAAATTTTTCTAACTTTGCCTGTGACCAGTGAAACTCTTGTTGGCCAATTCAATGCTGACACATCACAACTCCAGAGTTCCTAACATGATTTAGGGTGGCACAGTGGTTAGCACTGCTGCCTCACAGCGCCAGAGACCCATTTTCAATTCCTGCCTCAGGCAACTATCTGTGTGGAGTTTGCACATTCTCCCTGTGTCTGCGTGGGTTTCCTCCGGGCGCTCCGGTTTCCTCCCACTGTCCAAAAATGTGCAGGTTAGGTGAATTGGCCATGCTAAATTGCCCGTAGTGTTAGGTGAAGGGGTAAATGTAGGGGAATAGGTCTGGGTGGGTTGCTCTTCGGAGGGTCAGTGTGGACTTGTTGGGCCGAAGGGCCTGTTTTCACAATGTAAGTAATCTAAAAAAATCTAATCTTAAAAAAAAGACTGAACTGAATGCTTAGGAATAATATTGAATGAATCTGTTTTTGTCTCTATCTAGGTAATAATGAAAATAGGTCATCACTTAGTCATTGCCTGGATTTCGGGTTGAGAAGAGAATTGATAGAAGTGTCAGATTTGAAAGGTCTAAACAGAGTAGATCAAGAGAAGCTGTTCCTATTAGTGGAAGCAACAGATGCAATGATTTAGGTGATTAACAAAAGAAGCAATGGTCATATAAAGAAAAGCATTTTTATGCAGCAAGTGAGTAGAGCACTCTGCCTGAGCGTTTGGTGAAGACAGATTTTAATTGATGCTTTCAAAGGAAACTAGATAATTGACTGAAGAGAAAAAAAAATTGCAGTGCTCAGGGAAACATTTGGAAGTGTTTACAGCCGGTACTGACATGACCTGCTGAGTGGCCTCCCTTCTGTACTACAAGTATTTCACAACTCTATAATTTTTGTTTGCACTAAATCCAAAATTGCAATCCAATTCAGAAGGGCAATGACTATTCACTGTCAAAACACTGTCAATCCCACATCATCAACTTTTTAATTATTTATGATCTTTAGCCACTTGCTGTAATTGATTTATGATGATTGTCATTAATTCATGGTATGTTTACCACAACTATAATAACTATTGATTTTTCTTTAGGATGTAGTGACATATTTCTTCAATTTAAGCTATGCGAATGCAATAGCTCCACTGTGGCAATTGGAATATCGTTTAACAGAGGCATTTAAGGTTCCAGATGGTACAGTTAAGTCAATGCAAACAGTACTGGATAAGTTATACCATGAAAACGACTATCTACAAAAATATTATAAACTTAATTCAGTAAATTATGATTTAGCTAAATGTGACATGAACTGCAGAATTGATCAGATTTGTGCAATCAAGGAAGTTGACTTTGCTAAATATGAAGAATGTGTGAAAAGAGAGAGCTCGTCTTCGGCTCTTACTGCACAAGTGCCTATTATTTCTTTTCTGTTGCTTTCCATTGTGCTCCTCCAATTCTAGCATATACCAGGTCTGTAGAAATGTGGCAAAGTATGAAAATCATAGACATTGTTCAACAGATAATCACTGACTGACTATAATTATGCTGCATGTATGATTGATCTGGATTGGGTCTTTGTTAAACTCAACCAATCCTTTTACTCCTTTCATTTTGTGCACAATTATGCAGCTAAAGGTAATCGAGAAGAGAAGAAATGCAACTAACCTGCATCTACGCAGCCATTCCATGCTGAAAATAATCTCCATGCATACATGTAAAAACAACCAATTTCATGGCATTAATTGTGATCTAGAGAGGGGTGTTCTGTGGTGCAGTGATAGTGCTACCCCTACACCTGGTGGGCCTTGGTTCAAGTCCCACCTGCTCCAGAAGTGTTTAATAACATCTCTAGACAGGTTGATTAGAAAAACAAATTTAAAAACAAAGTGTGAGCCTGGGATGACTCTTGTGGGCCAGTGGAAGTGTCCTTCTAAACCAGGAGGTCTGAATTTAAATCTTACCAGCTCCAGAGATGTTTAATAATATTTCTGAACCAATTTGATTAGAAAATATCTATTTTTGATCTAGTGACTCTAATGGTGTAGTGGCAGTGTTCCTACCTTTGAAACAGGAGGTCTGGGTTCCAGTCCGATCTGATCCACAAATGTGTAATAATATCTAAACAGGTTGATTAGAAAATATGTAAATGGAGTCCGAATCATTCATCTCTTTAAAAGCATGTTGGCTGTCTACAGAGAAATTCAGTCACTCTCATTCCCTGTTCTATCCTGGTAACCCTGCAGGCCTATTTCCCTCAAGTCCACAAATATCTTTTCAAAAGTAATTGGCTCCATTCCTATTTTTCTCATAGCCAGTATGTTTTTTGCATTTGGTCTTGTCCTGTTTCGACCATGGGTTCAGTAGGATGATACTAATTAACAAGTTCATTAGTGGTTTTATAAATAATATATATTAAGCAGTGATGAATATATTAGAAACACATGCTATCTAATGAGTGCTGAAACGACTTCAGACATGCTGAACAATGAGGCTCATTGCTCCCTGCCTACTTTATGATGGCTGGCCTGGAGAACTCAAGGTTCTTGGCGCCATTCACAATCTTGGTCCATGATGAATCTCCTGAATAGGGCAAAGTCCCTAATGTGAACACTATTGTGAATCTACGATTACATTTTGTATCATCATCCCATGGTACTTTCAGGACTTTTCCAGAATTCTATTATGTTGAAACAACATGTCCAGGTAGCCCTGTTTAACAGATCTTCAAGACAGTTCCCACTGACAAGTTTGTACCACATAACTATTCTTCAGTCAAAACAGGCTGTGATCACATTGGAAGAAAGTGAAGACTGCAGATGCTGGAGATCAGAGTCGACAGTGTGGTGCTGGAAAAGCACAAGAGGTCAGGCAGCATCTGAGGAGCAGGAGAATCGACGTTTCAGGCATAAGCCCTTCATCAGGAATGATTATGAAGGGCTTATGCCCGAAACGTCGATACTCCTGTGATCACATTGGACCTGTTTTCCAGTATTTTCTCATTTTATTTCAGTTGCTCATTGTCATGTCCAATTAACCCTTAACAATTCCTTGATGGTGTGTTAAAAACATAATTTTTAAGCCTACCAATACGGTTCTGTAACAAACAAAAATTCAAAAGTTATTCCTCACAAACAACTGTAGCTCTCTAAAATCTAAAAGCAGTGTCCTCTAGTAACTACTGGCAACAACCTTTCTTTGTAAACTTGTCATAATCTGGAACATTTCTAACAGATCAGTCTACAATCTTCATTGTCCGAAGAAGACAATCTGAACTTTTCCAATCTAATCTTGCAGCTAAAATCTCTCATTTATGGAACCATTCTGGTAAATTGCCTATGCAATTTCTCAGTTACTCCACAAACTGCCTAAAAATCTCCAAACATCTGTAATGACTTCAGGTTCAGAATAGATTTTGCTGGAGTAAATGTAAAGAACTTGAATGTTAATCAATGCCTTGAAACTTATGTTCGAGTTACACATCGCTGCTGTACATTGTCAGTTTGTGACTGGAATGTTACCAATGCTGGTGGTTAAACTCATCACATGGATGCTGAGTCAACCTATTCAAGGCAATAGAGAATCTACTTTACGGTAAAGTAAGGGTATGATGAGTGAAGCAAAGAAGTACAAAATAGGAACAAAAACAGAAATTTCTAGAAAACTCAGTAGGTTTGGCAGCATCTGTGGAGAGAAAGCAGAGTCAACATTTTGGGTCCAGTAACTCTTCTTCAGAACAGTTCACAACTACTTCCAATACTGCTGAGTTTTCTAGCAATTTCTGTTTTTGTTTCTGATTTCCAGCATCCTCAATTATTTGGTTTTTATTAAGTAGCAACTAGGCATTAGATGAATGGATTTCTGCTAAAGAGATGCCAAATCATCAAATGACCAGGTCAAAAGTGACAATATCATCCGATCGAAAGGTAGCAAACAGGATTAAATCTAAGTTATGAAATCCTAATCTCGGTCTTGATTCCACATTCCCTCCCTATCCATATACATCCATCAATTTTATCCTGCATGCATTAAGAGCAAAGCATCCAAAGCACTTTCGAATTAAGAATTTCAAAGATTCTCAATTTTCTCTGAGGGAAGTGATTTCTCTTCTTCTCAGTCTTAAGTAGTTGACGACACATCGAGATGATGCCCCTCATTCCAGACTGAGATCAGATTTAAACATGAGCAGCTCAGATTTATTTTTCCCTTTTTTTTCATGAGATGTCACTGGCCAAATAAGTGTCCACTGTTCATCTCTTGCTGCTCTTGGACTCGTAAATATGCCATTTTGAACACACTGGCTCCAGTGTTTGAGTTCTAAATATCCAGGAGGTGCATAGCGATTGGTTTTTATTTAGATATACAGCACAGAAGCAGAGCATTCCTTCCAACTCGTCCATGCTGACCAAATATTCTAAATAAACCTCATCACATTTTCCAGCATTTGGCCCATATCCCTCCAAACCCTTCCTATTCATATACTCATTCAGAAGCCTTTTAAATGTTGTAATTGTACCAGCCTCCTCTGGCAGCTCATTCCATACATGCACCACCACCCTTTGCATGAAAAAGTTGCCCCGTAGGTCCCTTTTAAATTTTCTCCCCTCACCTTAAACCTATGCCCTCTAGTTTTGGACTCCTGCATCCCAAGGAAAAGACCTTGTCTATTTATCCTATCCATGCCTTTTATGATTTTATAAACTTCTATAACCTCAGCCTCTGACAATTCAGGGAAAGTAGCCAGAGTCTATTCAGCCTCTCCCTATAACTCAAACCCTCCAACCCTAGCAATATCCTTGTAAATCTTTTCTGAACACTTTCAAGTTCCACAACACCCTTCCAAAGCAGGGAGACCAGAATTTCATTCATTATTGCAGTTAAGGCCTAAACAATGTCCGATACAGCCACAACATGACCTCCCAACTCCTGTACTCAATGCACTGATCAATAAAGGTACACATACCAAACACCTTCTTCACTATCCTGTCTACGTGCGACTCCATTTTCAAGGAACTATGAACCTGCACTTCAAGGTCTCTTTGTTCAGAAACACTCCTCAAGACCTTACCATTAAGTGTATAGGTTCTGCCTTGATTTGCCTTTCCAAAATGCAGCACCTCTTGTTTATCTAAATTAAACTCCACTTATCGCTCCTTGGCCCACTGGTATATCTGATCAAGATCCCATTGTACTCTGGAGTAACCTTTTCTGCTATCCACTACACTTCCAATTTTGGTGTCATGTGCAAACTTACTGACCATACCTCCTTTGTTTACATCGAAATCAGTTACATAAATGATGAAAAACAGTGAACTCAGCATCGATCCTTGTGGCATTCCACTGTTACAGGCCTCCAGGTTTGAAAAGCAACCCTACACCACCACCCTCTATCTTCTACCTTCGATTATTTTGGAGAAATCATCAACTGCCTGAATTACTATTCATCTACAGATGAAATTGCTAAAAAGGCAGATTCAATAACCTGACCCCTTAAAAACATTACCCTGTAAACATTCTGGAGGATAATATTGACCCCACACTAAATTAGACCAGTGAAATAAATTCTGCAGAAAATAACTTGTCTTCTGTCCATCATCAGCAAGGCACAAGTCATTAGCGGAATGGAAGACTCTTCACTTAATTGGATGGATGTAGTTTCAACAATACTCCTGAAGCTCTACACAATCCAGGATAAAGCAGCCCATTTGATTGGCACCCCAGCTACAAACTTCAACACTCACTCTCTCCACTGATGCAAAGTAGCAGCAGTATATTGCCATAGAACATAGAACAATACAGCACAGAACAGGCCCTTTGGCCCAGGATGTTGTGCCGAACATTTATCCTAGCTTAAGCACCTATCCATGTACCTATCCAATTGCCACTTAAAGGTCGCCAATGATTCTGACTCTGCCAATCCCACAGGCAGCGCTTTCCATGCCCCCACCACTCTCTGGGTAAAGAACCTACCCCTGACATCCCCCCCTATACCTTCCACCCTTCACCTTAAATTTATGCCCCCTTATAACACTCTGTTGTACCCGGGGAAATGGTTTCTGTCTACTCTATCTATTCCCCTGATCATCTTATAAACCGCTATCAAGTCACCCCTCATCCTTCGCTGTTCCAATGAGAAAAGGCCTAGCACTCTCAACCTATCCTCGTACGACCTATTCTCCATTCCAGGCAACATCCTGGTAAATCTTCTCTGCACCCTCTCCAAAGCTTCCACATCTTTCCTAAAGTGAGGTGACCAGAACTGCACACAGTACTCCAAATGTGGCCTAACCAAGGTAACATCAGCTGCAACATCACTTCACGACTCTTGAATTCAATCCCTCTGCTAATGAACGCTAATACACCATAGGCCTTCTTACAAGCTCTATCCACCTGAGTGGCAACTTTCAAAGATCTATGAACATAGACCCCAAGATCCCTCTGCTCCTCCATCTTACTAAGAACCCTACCGTTAACCATGTATTCCGCATTCTTATTTGTCCTTCCAAAATGGACAACCTCACACTTGACAGGGTTGAACTCCATCTGCCACTCCTCAGCCCAGCTCTGCATCATATCTAAGTCCCTTTGCAGCTGACAACAGCCCTCCTCACTATCCACAACTCCACCAATCTTCGTAACGTCTGCAAATTTACTGACCCACCCTTCGACTCCCTCTTCCAAGTCATTAATAAAAATTACAAACAGCAGAGGACCCAGAACTGATCCCTGCGGAACTCCACGTGTAACTGGGCTCCAGGCTGAATATTTACCATCTACCACCACTCTCTGACTTCGACCGGTTAGCCAGTTTTCTATCCAACTGGCCAAATTTCCCTCTATCCCATGCCTCCTGACTTTCCGCATAAGCCTACCATGGGGAACCTTATCAAATGCCTTACTAAAATCCATGTACACTACATCCACTGCTCTACCCTCATCCACATGCTTGGCCATCTACAAGATGCACTGCACTAACTCACCAAGGCTCCTTTAGCAACAGCTGCCAAATCTGCAACTTCTACGACCTAGTAGGACAAGAGTAGCAGAAGCATGGGAACACTACCACCTGCAAGCAGTCCACTAAATCACACATCATCCTGACTTGAAATTACGTTAGTGTTCCTTCACCATTTCTTAAAATCCTAGAACTCCCTCTCTAGCAGATGCCCTTACATGCCAGGGACTGCTGCAATTCAACTAAGTAGTTCACTGTACCTTCTGAAGGCAATTAGGGATAGGCAATAAATGCCTAGCCAACGTGCCCAAATTCTGTGAATAAGAGAAAGTAGCAGCATGGTGAAATATCCAGATTGTATCCTATTCACATTGCCCAGATAAACCTCTTGGTCACAGATCACCCGAAATGTTGATGATGAAAAACACAGGTATTGAAAGTTAGAGGTTGTGTCTTGTGTTATTCATATGTCCAATACCTAATTGTTAACCTAAATCTCAAAGTTATTGTCTTATCATAGGCTGACATTAGTTGCTTTCTCACTGAGATTGTGAATGGAACTCAACACAGCAATAATTGGCAAACAGAGTCACCCCTAAAAAAACCCTAATCTCTCATGTGTTTAATTTTTACTCAACCAACCCCACCCTATTATCAGTAGTATTATAGAAGTGAGGAAATCTGGTGACATACATACAAATGTCCTGAGGAGAGGCAAGAGTAGATACTGGGACGAAGAAATAGTTTTCAATTAAATGCGGCATCATACAGTTTTGCCAGCCAAATTTGGAATGTTGGATCTGTATCTGACTAAGGGTCACAGAATGGCCTTTGCAAGCATTATGATATGACGATACATTCAGAAACAAAAATGTTCAAAATGAAGTTTATCTGAAAAGTTTTGATAACATGCTGTTTACAAGATGGATACACTGCATATAACATATACAATTAATTGAAAATATAGAAAAATCTTTGAAAAATGTTTTGTCAAAAAAGCTTTAAAATCACCTGTGCTTCAAAATGGACACGTACTTCTTTAACTACAGATTTCATTTGTTAACATGACACTTGCCAAAATGGAAATATATTTTTCTGTTGGAACATGAGCACATTTACATCCATTCATGATACAAAAGAAAGACAGATTTTCTCCAATAACCTTTAATTTTTGGGCCCTAACTTTTTACTGTTATTGATAATAAAATAACATCAAGGCTTTGCACCCCCTCAACAAATATTCTAAAGGCAATCAAAATGAATTTAAAAGATCCTTAAATAGAAGTCAAATTCCCAATATTGTTTTAGCCACTGAAAACAGTTCCAGTAACATAATGCATGGTTCATATAAATAAATTATTCCAACAAAAGTTTTAAAAATAGGTCACCTATCAAGACAAAAAGAAATCAATTGCTGAGCCCTTGAGGAGACCCACATTTTCTGAAGAGTAAAAACCCAATTTCCCTTCAGCCTACATCAGTGATAAACTAAATCAGCAAATACTGGTGTAAAACAAAACTGGAAATTCATGGGCTGGATTGAGGCCAAGATTGGAGGTGGGTGAGAGTGAGAATTATTCTCGCTGACCAGAGTCCCTTTCAGCTATTTTTGCAGAAGTAGGGTAATGGGATAAGCCAGCAGGTCTGACTTCCCAATGACCTCCCATGAAGGCTGACACAATTTGGTGAGAGCCACCTGTGACCAATAAAGAGAAACAGAGTGTTGGACATTTTAGCTGCCTGAAGATAAACTCCTGGCAGCCCAATTGGGGAAACCACCAATCCTGGCAGGGTTAAAGGGCCCTGAGTGCGATAGTAAACCACCCTGAAGAGGGACTCCGGTTCCCCCACACCTAAATCCACACTTGTAGGCTGACCACCAGATCCATTTTCTAATTTGAAATATAAAATAGTTGGCGGGAGAACACCCTCTCTCACTTAGCATCACAGCCTAAGACACCTCTCAAAAAATGTTATGATCCTATGTATTGACTATACTTCCGCCTTCAACACCATAATTTAAAACAAACTAATCTCTAAACTCTGATACCTAGGTCACAGCTTCCCCCTTCTATAAGTGGATGGATGTAAGTTTGCTCACTAAGCTGGAAGGTTTGTTTTCGGATGTTTCATTACCATACTAAGTAACATCTTCAGTGAGCCTCCAAATGAAGCACTGGTTGTGTAGCCCATTTTCTATTTATATGTTTGAGTTTCCTTGGTTGGTGACATCATTTCCTGTGGTAACATCATTTCGTATGGTGATGTCATTTCCTCCTCTTTTTCTCAGGAGGTGGCGACTATGAACAAACACATTGACATCCCATTTACCACCCCCAAGAAAAAGAACATGGAAGGTTATTTTGGCTCTAACTTTTAGTTAGTTTGATTTGACATTCCCAGACGCTAAATGGAAAACTTGCAGGTTTAACATTGAGATACTAATTAGATGCAATTTTCACAGAGAAGTATATGACAGCTTGTTATATCCATTTTCAGTAAATAAACAAAAATTCTGATGTTCTGCATCCACAGTATTTTCTTTCTAGTTTAGTGAGATCAACCAGCGTCAGAGCAAGAATCTGACGTGGACTGAGGGAAGAAACACTAGAGGGTGCCACTGAAAAATATTATATTACAAGTTTTGTTCCCTCTTGCCTGATTTCATTTCCTCCCCATATTTGTTTGTTTTTAATAAATTACACTACAGTGTCAGGAATTAAAAATCCTTTGAAACTTCAGTAAAATGAAACAGTATGCCTTGCTGAAGATGAGGATTGAGTCGACAGCAGCAACAACCCAAAGCGGAACCAAAAGTTTCGAAGTTCCAAGTAAGCGATCAGTTCTAAAGTAAACGACCGAGTCCTCGACTCTTTTGTTGCATCGATGGGCTCGGGCGATGAGCTCCGTTTCTCGCTGCACGATCTGATCTTCATCTGCCTCGGGCTGGCCACTTTTCTCTTCGATCTGGGGACTGATGTCTGGGTGGTGGCCTCTTTCTTCGAGGCAGGAGATTATTTCTGGGCTGGTGCCGTGTTACTTGTGGTGCTGTTTTGCTCAGTGGTCGTTCAGATGTTCAGCTGGTGCTGGTTTGCCGGGGATCGAGAGCAGTTGAAGAGCCTTTCCAATTCGGGACTCCTTCCGCCCTTCAAGACCACGGTCGGGGATGGTGCCCTGCGGCTATTACACGGACTGCAGCTGGGATTCCTGGTCAGGTCAGTAGTGGATAGGACGGAGAAACCTCATGACAGAGCAGATATGGTTGCTACTTAGAGCAGCAGTAAAATGTTGCAAAAAAGATGAAGGAGAAAGAAAGAAAAAAAAAGCTGAACAACGGTGAAATACGAACAGGACAGGGAGAAAACGAGATATGGTGAAAGACAGGATTTGATAAGCAGAAAGAGGGGAGCAAGTGGCTGGGGTGGATGGAAGATTTGAGACCCACTGAAGGACATCCGGCTGTCCCGCTCAGGAGGACCGAGAAGAATTGGGTGGCCACAAATTTGTTCTAGTCCCTGGCGAGTTCCCTGCTCTGGCAAGCTGTAACCAATAGTCTTTGTAAGATTTCCATTATCTTTGATGCAGCAGCAGCTGGAGGGCACTTCTGTCAGCTCCCCATGGGGCTGGAATACTGAGACACTGTTTCAGCCACAGTGAATGTGACATCCCTGGATGTTTACACCTGAGGAGTCCTGTGGTATACCTGGCAGCCACAAGAGGTGTGTCATGGTGTATCTGAACAAGTTCCTTAAAATAATCCTAATTGCCATTTTGGGGGTCTCTTGCAGGGTAATGCAGTGCTACTCTGTCAGAACTCCTGGGTGCAAGTCTTACCTGCTGCAAAGGTGTGTCATAGCAACTGTGTCCATATGACATAGGAGCAGAATTAGGCCATTTGGCCCATTGTGTCTGCTCTGCTATTCAATCATGGTCGATATGTTTCTCAACCCTATTCTCCTGATTCTCCCTATAACCCCTGACTCCTTAATAATCACAAACCAATCTATCTCTTTCTTAAATACACCAGAAAACTTGGTCTCCACAGATTCACCACTGTCTGGCTGAAGAAATTCCTTCATTATGAGGAGGTGGCTCAAGTCCTTGTCTGTCCTACTGGTGTTAACATCTTCTCCACGTATACTCTATCCAGGCCTCTCAGTGTTTTGTAAGTTTCAGTGAGATCCTCCCCTCATCCTCCTAAACTCATCAAGTTCATACCCAGAGTCCTCAACCACTCTTCATGACAAAGCCATTATTCCCAAGGTCATTCTTGTAAACTTCCTTGGAACCCTTTCCAAGGCCCTATTCTTCCTTAGATATGGGACCCAATATTCTAAATTCAGTCTGACCAGAGCCTGATACAGTTTCAATTGCATCTTTTATTCTCGCCCTCTCAAAATGAATTCTAACACTGCATTTGCTTCCCAACTGCCAACTGAACCTGCATGTTAGCCTGAAGAGAATCCTGAACTTGGACTCCTAAGTCCCTTTGTCCTTCAGATTTCCAATGTCTTTCCCCATTTAGAAAATAGTTTATGCCTCTATTCTTCCCGCCAAAGTGCATAACCTCACATTTTCCCACATTGTATTCCATCTGCCGCTGCTTTGCCCATTCTCCTTTCTTGGCCAACTCCTTCTGCAGCCTTTTTGCTTAATCAACAAGACCTGTTCTTCCACCTATTTTTGTGTCATCTGCAAACGTAGCAACAAGGCCCTGAGTTCCTTCATCCGGATGATTAATATATAATGTGAACAGTTCTGGACCCAATACTGACCTTGAATAGTCATCAGCTGCCATCCTGAAAAGACCCCTTTATATCCACTCTCAGTCTTCAGCCAGTCAGCCAATCCTCTACCCATTCCCTAACATCATGGGCTCTTATCTTATTTAGCAGTCTCCTGTCAAAGGCATTCTGGAATTCCAAATAGATCACATCCACATGCATTATCTAACTTGCTCGTTACCTTGTCAAATAAGTCTAACTGATTTGTCAGGTGTGACTTTGATTTGATTTGATTTATTGTAGTCACATGTACCTAAGTACAGTGAAAAGTTTTGTTTTGTGAGCAGTGCAGGCAGATCATAGCAAACAAGGACATACAGATCATAGTGTACTTAGACAGAGTGAAGCATACAAGGTTACACTGCACAGGAGCTGTGCCAAGCAAGATCAACATTAACAAGGTCTACATTATGTGAAGTTAGGGAGGTCCATTCATTAGTCTAATAACAGCAAGAAGCTGTTCATGAATCAGTAGGTGTGTATGTTCAAGCTTCTGTATCTTCTGCCTGACAGAAGAAGTTGGAAGAGAGCATTGCTAGGATGGGAGGTGTTTTTGATGATAGTGGCAGCCTTTCCGCGGCAACAAGAAGTGTAAATAGAACATAAAACATGACAACGCAGTACAGGCCCTTCGATATTGCGCTGACCTGTGAAATCAATCTGAAGTCATAGAACTTAGAAAAGTACAGCACTGAACAGGCCCTTTGGCCCACGAAGTTGTGCCGAGCATTAATCCTAATGTAAAATAAAATGACTTATCCTACACACCCCTCAATTCACTGTTATCCATGTGCATGTCCAGCAGTCGCTTAAATGTCCCTAATGACTCTGCTTCTACCACCACCGCTGGCAACGCATTCCGTGCATTCAGAACTTTCTGCGTAATGAACCTTCCTCTGACATCCCCTCGATACCTTTCACCTAACATCTTAAAACTATGACCCCTCATGCCAGTCAATCCTGCCCTGGGGATAAGTCTTTGGCTACTGACTCTATCCATGCCTCTCATTACTTTGTATACCTCGATCAGGTCACTTCTCTTCCTCCTTCTCTCCAAAGAGAAAAGTCCCAGTTTAGTCAATGTCTCTTCATAAGACAAGCCCTCCAGTCCAGGAAGCATTCTGGTAAACCTTCTTTGCATCCTTTCCAAAGCCTCTGTATCTTTCCTATAGTAGGGCGACCAGAACTGGACACAAAATTCCAAGTGTGGCCTCACCAGGGACTTGTAGAGCTGTAGCAAAACTGCACGGCTCTGAAACTCAATCCCCCTGTTAATGAAAGCCAAAACACCATATGCTTTCTTAACATACCTATCCGCTTGGGTGGCAACTTTGAGGGATCTGTGTACTTGAACACCAAAATCCCTCTGTTTCTCCACACTGCCAAGAATCTTGTCTTTAATCCTGTATTCAGCATTCGAGTTCGACCTTCCAAAATGCATCACTTTGCATTTATCTAGGTTGAACTCCATTTGCCATTTCTCAGCCCGGCTCTGCATCCTGTCTATGTTGTGCTGCAGCCTGCAATATCCCTCGATACTATCAATGGCATCTCCAATATTTGTGTCATCTGCAAATTTACTAACCCACCCCTCAACCTCCTCATCCAAGTCATTTATAAAAACTACAAAGCAGAGCCCAAGAACAGAGCCCTGTGGGACCCCACTCAACACTGACATCCAAGCAGAATACTTTCCGTCTACAACCACTCTGCCTTCTGTCAGCCAACCAATTCTGAATCCAGATAGACAAATCTCCCTGTATCCTATACTTCCTGACTTTATGAATGAGCCTACCATGGGGAACCTTATCAAATCTGAAACTTTATTGCTGGAACAGCACAGCAGGTCAGGCAGCATCTAGGGAACAGAAGATTCGACGTTTCGGGCACATGCCCTTCTTGCTGAAGTTCATATACACCACATCCACTGCTTGACCTTCGTCGACCTGTCTTGTCACTTCTCGAAGAAGTCAATAAGATTTGTAAGGCATGACCTGCTGCCCACAAAGCCATGCTGACTGCCTTTAATCACGCTATGCTTTTCCAAATAGTCATAAATCCTATCCCTCAGAATTCTTTCTAAAACTTTGCTGACCATAGTCCATCTAACCTACACTATTCCATTTTCATCCATATGTTTATCCAATGACCATTTCAATGCCCTGAAAGTTGGCGAGTCTACTATTGTCACAGGCAGGCTGTTCCATGCCCATACTACTGTCTGAGTAAAGAAACTACCTCTGACATCTGTCCTATATCTATCACCCCTCAATTTAAAGCTATGTCCCATTGTGCTAGCCATTACATCCGAGGAAAAAAGCTCCCACTGTCCACCCTATCGAACCCTCTGATTATCTTAAATGTCTCAATTAAACACCTCTCAAAGCTTATCAATGTTCCTCTGTAACCTACAGCATTCTTCAGCACTATCCACAACTCTACTGACCTTAGTGTCATCTGCAAATTTACTAATCCATCCTTATACTCCCTCATCCAGGTCATTTATAAAGATGATAAACAGCAGTGGCCCCAAAACAGATCCTTGCGGTACACCACTAGTAACTGAACTCCAGGATGAACATTTCCCATCAACCACCACTCTTTGTCTTCTTTCAGCTAGTCAATTTCTTAACCAAACTGTTAAATTACCCTCAATCCTATGCCTCCGTATTTTGTGCAGTAGCTACCGGGGGGATCCTTATCAAACGCCTTACTGAAATCCATATATACCACATCAACTGCTTTACCCTCATCCACCTGTTTGGTCATCTTCTCAAAGAAGTGAAGTCCTTGGATGGGAGTTGGCTTCCCTGATGGTCTAAGTTGTGCATACAACTTTCTGTGGTTTCTTACAGTCCTGGGCAGAGCAGTTGCTGTGCCAAGCTGTTATGCATCCAGATAGAATGCTTTCCATGGTGCATTTGTAAAAGTAAAAGACCTCCCCTTGATGAAACCAATCTGATTCAGCTCTGTTTTACCACGCACTTCCAAGTACTCCACAATCTCATCCTTAATAATTGACTCTCAAATCTTGCCGACGACTGAGGTCAGTCTAATTGGTGTATGATTTTTCCATTTTCTGCCTCCCACCCTTCTTAAGAGGTCTTACAATAGCCGTTTTCCAGTCCTCTGAGAACCTGTCTGCCTCCAGTGGTTCCTGAAAAATTATCACCAATGTCTCTCTAATTTCTTCAGCTGTCTCCTTCAGAATGCTGGGGTGTAGTCCACCTAGTCTAGGTGATTTATCCAGCTTCAAACCGTTAAGCTTTCCCAGTACCTTCTCCTTAGTGATGGTCATGACACTCACCTCTGTCCAGACTCTGTTGAAATTCTAGTATGCTAGTGATGTTTTCCACTGTAAAGTCTGTTGCAAAGTACCCATTCAGTTTCTCTGCCATTTCTTTGTGTCTCATTACTACTTCTCCAGCAGTCCAATGCCCACTCTTGCCTCTTTCTTATCTTTTATATTATATGCTTTTTCTTTTGCTTTTATGCCATCCCTGACTTCCCTTTTCAACTATGGTTGCCTCTTCCTCCCCTTAGTACATTTCTTCTTTCTGAGATGAATTTCTGCTGTGTCTCCTGAATTACCTCCCGAAACTCCTGCCTTTGCTGCTCCACCGTCTTCCCTCTAGGTTCTTCTTCCAATCAATTCTAGCCAGCTCCTCATTCATGACTTTATAGTTACCTTTACTCAACTGTAAAACCGTTACATCTGATCCCAGTTTCTCCCTCTCAAACTGCAGGGTGAATTCTATTATATTATGGTTCCTAGAGGCTCCTTCAACTTAATTTCTTTGATCAAGTCTGCCTCATTCCATGTCACCAAATCCAGAATTGCCTGTTTCTTAGTCGGCTGTATCACAAGCTGCTCCAAGAAAACATTTGCAGACATTCCACAAATTCCTTTTCTAGGCATCCACTTGTGATCTCATTTTGCCAGTCCACCTGCATATTGAAGTCAACTATGATTATTGTATTAGTAAATTTCTTTTGCACCTTTTCTACCTTGTGATTTATTTTCTTCCCCACATCATGACTATTGCTAGAGGGTCTGGGCAAAAAATCATATCAAGCTCTTTTTCATTGCAGTTCCTCAACACTACCGACAGAGATTCAATTACTTCTGACCCAACACTTGCTTCTGTCTGTCAATTTAATTTAATTTCTTACTAACAAGGCAACCCTCCCACCTTTACCTATCCTTTTGATTGGATGCGTATACTCAGATATTTTGTTCCCTACCCTGATCCGCTTGAAGCCATGTCTCTGTAATACCCGAACATGGTACCTGCCAACTTTAATCTATGCTATAAACTCATTTACCTTATTTCATATACTGCATGCATTTAAATACAACACCCTCATTCTTGCATTCAGTGCACCCCTTCTCATAGTTGTCCACTCATCTGCCGTGTCAGAAGTTAGCCTCCTGACCCTTTCTGTACTTTATGTCCTGTTACTTGTTCTGGAAATTTTAATAATCTGTCTTGAGCCCTCACCTCCTTTCAACTCATTTACAACTTTGTGACCACCTTATTTAGCCTTTCTACTGGAATCCTGGTCCAGATGCAACCTGTCCATTGTTGTCCTAATACTATTGCCAGTGCCCCATGAACTGGAACCCCTCTTTCCCACTCCACTCCAATCTTTTTTTAATTGTGTTCTTAATTCCTGATGTTCCCCAAACAGGACCCCTTGCCTACTCTTGCTTATGTTGTTAGTGCCAACATGAACTGCAACAACTGGATCCTGCCCCTTCCACACATATATCCCTTCAAGCCAACTCACAATATCCCTTACCTTGGCCCAAGGTAGGCAACGCACCATGTGAAACTCTCAATCCTGCTTATAAAGGATGCTATCTGCACCTCTAATTATAGAATTCCCTGCCATTACTACTGTTCTTTTTGCAACCCCATGCTTGCATGGCCTCCTGTACCATAGGGCAGTGGTCAGTTAGCCTATCTGCCCTACAGTCCTTTGCCTCATCCACACAGTGAACAAGTACTTCATACCTGTTGGACAAGATCAAGAACTGAGGCTCCTCCAATGCTAAATTCAGGATCCCTCTATCTGCCTCATTTATAGTTGCACCCTCACTCACATCTCTGACCACTGGTCAAATTTGTAGTACTTAACCTACAGGGTGTGACTGCCTCCTGAAACACAGTGCCCAATTATCTCTTCCCCTGCCTGATATGTCACAGGTCGAAGCTCAGACTCATGCACATCAGTGCTAAGCTGGACTTACCAAGCAACCAACACTTGCTAAATGTGTGATCACTATGAACTACGATAGATCCACCATGCAAGTACTTACCAACCAATCGGTGTCAGCATCCCAGTCGTGGCATGTACTTCCGCTTCTGGAAGTTGTGCCTTGCATGGGTCTTGGAGGCTTGAGTAGCAGAAAAGAAAATTAAGAAGGATTACTGTTTGAAACCTTCCACTTTGAGCCAACTTTTGGTCATCTTATCTAATACCTTCTTGTGTAGCTCAGTGTTATACTTTGGTTTAGTATGTTCCTGCAAAGTTGTTGTGAAATGTTACACATTTATAAGACACCTTTAATGTATTAAGTTATTGTTCTTGTTAAGTAGTTTTCGTACAAAATATGGTCAGTACCTGGGACAGATTTATTGGTACAGGTGAATGTACAGAAATCATATACAAAATAGTTTAATGCTGTGATAAGGAAATGTAGGCTTTGAGATCGATGCCTCATGATGGGCAGAATTGCTTTTGTCATCCATAGCAGTCTTCAAGTGTACAAAACAGAAGGTACAAGATCCACCATAGTGTTACTTTATGAATTACACTTTGTTCCATCAGGTATATAACAGCACTGGAGGTGGGGTTCCGAATGCACAAAGAAAGGGACACTGTGGGTCTGCAATATATTATTTACCTGATCAATGATATCAGCATGCTACGACTCTTCGAGAGTATTTTTGAAAGTGCTCCTCAACTCACACTGATGCTGTATATCATGATGTTGAAGAACCAAATGAAGCTTCACCAGTGTAAGTGTTAACTACTGTCGTAAGTAGGTCACAATGTCATCCAATCACAGTATCATGAAACAAAGTTATAAAAAGAAGGCAAATGTGTATGAACAAGAACAACAGACAGTCCGACGCCCCTCCCCCAAGTCCCTCCTCCCTACCTTTTATCTTAGCCTGCTGGACAAACTTTCCCCATTCCTGAAGAAGGGCTTATGCCCGAAACGTCGATTCTCCTGTTCCCTGGATGCTGCCTGACCTGCTGCGCTTTTCCAGCAACACATTTCCAGCTCTGATCTCCAGCATCTGCAGACCTCACTTTCTCCCCAGTGTAATCATATGCAAAACAAAGATCACATCAACAACATGATGTTATGCAAATAAATTTAAGGTTATAAATTATTCTAAAAAGCAGCTTAGTATAAATGCACCTTTTAATACTAGTTTGATTCAGCAAGTTTCATCCACTCAGGTATTCAAGAAAGCCAGCAGAGGAAATAGAGCTGATAGAAAGCTTTAATAAACCATTTTGTTCAACGAGGAACTCCATTCTAATGTCAAGGCAGTTGTATACATTATAAAGCAAAAACTATAAAAGCAGCTTTAGCTGAGAAGGAAACTAATATCTCTTTACCATGAATTTGGAGCTGAGGAGGGCGATAAACTTCTGTTTGAGACGTGCATATATCATCTTGTGTTTCACAATATATAATGTGTTTTTATACACAAGAAGAAAGATGTTAGTGAGGGCACAAATGGAAAAATCTCACTGACTTATTTATTAATTATTGGTTATTAATTGCACAGTTGGCAAATAATCAAGTTTTCTTTATTTTCCAATGACTTCTCAATATCAAGTTTAGAGACATAGAGCTATTCAGTATAGTTACAGACTCTTCGGTCCAACTTGTCCATGCCAATCAAGTATCCTAAAAAATCTAATCCCATTTGCCAGCATTTGGCCAGGATCCCTCTAAATCCTTCCTATCTGTATACCCATCCAGATGCCTTTTAATTGATTTAATTGTACCAGCCTTCACCACTTCCTCTGGCAGCGCATTCCATACACGCATTAGCCTTTGTGTGAAAAAGTTGCTCCTTAGGTCCCTTTTAAAACATTCTTCTCTTCCTTTAAACCTATGCCTTCTGGTTTTGAACTCTCTACCCTGGCGAGAGGACCTTGGCTATTCACGCTTTCTATGCCCCTAATGATTTTACAAACTTCTATAAGATCCCCACAGCCTCCGACACTCCAGGGAAAATAGTCACAGCCGATTCAGCTTCTCCCAAACCCTCGACCCTTTGCAACATGCTTGTAAATCATTTCTGAACCCTTTCAAGTTTCATAACATTCTTTCTATAGGAGAAAGACTAGAATTGCATACAATAAAGTGACCTTTCCAATATCCTGTACAGCCACAGCATGACCTCGTAACTCCTGTATTCAATGCACAGACAATAAAGACAAACATACCAAATGCCTTCTTCACTATCCTCTCTACCCATGACTACTTTGAAGGAATAATGAATCTGCATTCCATGGTCTCTTTGTTCAGCAATACTCCCCAGGACCTTACCATTAAGTTTATAAGTCTTGCCCTGATTTGCCTTTCCAAAATACAGCACCTCATATTTATCTAAACTAAACTCCATCTGCCAATCCTCGGCCCTCTGGCCCATCTGATCAAGATCCCGTTGTATTCCGAGATAACCTTCTTCACTGTCCACTACACCTCCAATTTTGATGTTATCTTACTCTCTATACCTCTTATTTTCTCATCCAAATCATTTATATAAATGACAAAAAGCAGTGGACCCAGCACCGATCCTTGTGGCAGAATGCTGTCACAGGCCTCCAGTCTGAAAAGCAACTCTCCACCACTACCCATTGTCTCCTACCTTCAAGCCAGTTTTGTATCCAAATGACTAGTTCTTCCTGTATTCTGTGATCTAACCTTACTAACCAGTCTATCATGTGGAACCTTGCTGAAAGCCGTACTGAAGTCCTTGTAGATCATGTCCATTGCTCTACCTTCATCAATCCTCTTTGTTATTTCTCCAAAAATCTCAATCAAGTTAGTGAAACAAGATCTTCCATTCACAAAACCATGTTGACTGTCTCTAGTTAGTCCTTGCCTTTCCAAATACATGTAAATCTTGTCCCTCAGGATCTCTTCGAACAGTTGCCCACAACTGATGTCAGGCTCACTAGTCAATAGTTCCCTGGCTTTCTTTATCACCTTTCTTTTTTAAAGTTGAAACAATAGAAGCAGCCTGAAAGGGTGGGGTCAAACTCCCACAAAACCAGGAATTTTTGTTTTAGCTTTCAGCAATTGCAGGGGTATGGAAGCTGTTATTCCTCTCTCCATTATAGGTAAAAGCTGGGGTTCTCGTCGTGCTGCTAGAATTGCATGTGAAAATATTTATTTTACTGAATTTGCCTTTGCCCAGGATATGTTTATGTGACCTTACTGTATTCGAACAGTTAATTAGTAGTAGTTAATATTATATATATTATTATATCATATATATTATTTTGTTAAGCATTTCAGTAGCTACAGTTAAGCTAATTCTTTTATTTTTATTTTGTCTTTTTTTTAACTATAGTGTAAAAATAAATTATATTTTGCTTAAAGTGAAATAGCTTGACCAACTGAATTGCATCTGGAATGCAACACCTTACACTTTAAAATAAGAACAGGTTAGGATCTAGGCTATCTTAATGTATTTTTAGCGGGTGGACGCTAGGAAATTGTTTCCGTTAGGCGAGGATACTAGGACCCGTGGACACAGCCTTAGAATTAGAGGGGGTAAATTCAGAACAGAAATGTGGAGACATTTCTTCAGCCAGAGAGTGGTGGGCCTGTGGAATTCATTGCCACAGAGTGCAGTGGAGGCTGGGACGCTAAATGTCTTCAAGGCAGAAATTGATAAATTCCTGATGTCACAAGGAATTAAGGGCTACGGGGAGAATGCGGGTAAGTGGAGTTGAAATGCCCATCAGCCATGATTGAATGGTGGAGTGGACTCGATGGGCCGAATGGCCTTACTTCTACTCCTATGTCTTATGGTCTTATGGTATTATGGGTTTGATCTGCTCCATAACACCAGCAATTTCTGTTTTGTTTCTCATTAGGCCAGAGGCAAGCACATTGCAGTAGATCTGCAGTCATATGTAGAACAGTGGATTTCCTGCCCCTGGTGAACCAAATGTATTTTTACAATAATGGTCATATGGTTGCCATTGGATTACATTGTATTCAACCTTCACCATGGTGAGATTTGAACCCTTGTTCCCACAACATTAACCTAGACTTGGAGGTTATTAGGCCACCACCTCCCCATTAGGGAGTAGTTGTGGGATTTGAATTCATGTCTCCAGAATAGTAGTCCAGGAACATGGATTCTAATCCAGTAACATAACTATGTTACCATTTCTGCTTTGATCAGATTTCCAATTAGCCACTTACTATGGCTGACGACAGTACAACAGTTGGGAAGATTTCAAGATTCCACAGTTAAATAGAAATTTTGTCGTGCAGTGGTAGTATCCCTACCTGTAAAACTAGGAAGTCTAGGTTCAAGACCCACCTGTTCTAGAGGTGTATGACACAATCTCTGAGCAGAAAATGTGTTGCTGGAAAAGCGCAGCAGGTCAGGCAGCATCCAAGGAGCAGGAGAATCGACGTTTCGGGCGTTCCTGAAGAAGGGCTCATGCCCGAAATGTCAATTCTCCTGCTCCTTGGATGCTGCCTGACCTGCTGCGCTTTTCCAGCAACACATTTTCAGCTCTGATCTCCAGCATCTGCTGTCCTCACTTTCTCCTACAATCTCTGAGCAGGTTGTTTAGAAACTATCTTAAATAGAGATATTACTCTTTATATATTTTATTTCATGATACTGACTGTGTAAGTGGAGGAATCACATTCCATTTGAAGGAGGTCAGCTAACTAAATTATATGATAACTCTAAATTTTCAAATGCCCCTTGCATAAAAATACATACTTCTGACAGCAGCTGTTCAACACAGATTTGTTTTGATAAACAAAATACAGACAAAGCTATTTAAAAATAGCTATAAGTTAGTTTTTCTAGAGAACAGCACCACGAGTGCATTCCCACAGTTTTCATAACTATTTCATAAAGTGTCTCTTTCCCTCGTTTTACCACTTCACACAATTATCGATGTTACTGTTCCAGGAGCTTGGTTTTTGTTACAAGTGATGATCCTTCAGACAGAATCCAGAATTAGTTTAGACAGGGTGATATTTTAACTCACTGGTAACGCATTGACTTAAACAGTTAAAATTGGGTCCAATGTTTCAAGACGCTATTTGAGTATGGAGTATCATCCCATCGCTGTTTAACTTCCAAAGTTGGACAGCTATTGCAGGTTGCATTAAGAAACAGTCATTTTCTTTGCAAAAAAATACATCAGTCCTCATTTTGTTAATGATTCTTGGACTGAATGTTAAGATTTTGTTGTCCTGCAGCTGCATTTATTTAATTAAATGATACACAAAGCTTTCCAAGAAAAGTCACTGGGTCATGGTTCCCTGGCTAATTTCACCTCTTCACCTCCACCTTTCAGCATCAAGAAACAAATTATTAGGTTAAAAATAAGTGATAATTTTGGCCTTGTATAATTTTGCTCTTGCTCGATTTGAAATGAAGATGCTTTCTGTATCTTTGTGATATTTGTAACTTCAGTAAATATACAGCATTTTAAGGGCCAGTAAAATAGTATTTGGAAATGGCAACTTACAGTGAAACTGCACAATAGTAGTTTAATTGGACATAGTATTTTGTTGTAATTGCCAAATATTTTATAAATTACTGTCTTGTTAAATGAGCCTAATCCCCTTAAAGGTGTTATTGTGTGAATCAACGTATGGCAGGTTTTCCTGACATAATGACACAAAGATGAATTTCTGCTACTCAATAAATTGCTTAAGCAACCAATAATGTGGTACAAAGTTAAAAATCACACAACATCAGGTTAAAGTCCAACAGGTTTAATTGGAAGCACACTAGCTTTCAGAGTGTCGCTCCTTCATCAGGTGGTAGTCCTGAAGGAGCGATGCTCCGAAAGCTAGTGTGCTTCCAATTAAACCTGTTGGACATTAACCTGGTGTTGTGTGATTTTTAACTTTGTACACCCCAGTCCAACACCGGCATCTCCAAATAATGTGGTAAACCTTCTTATCATTGTCCTCACACTGTTCCAATTTCCACAGGTTTCTCCATTGTGGCGTCTTTCCTTTCCATTGCCTGGGCCATCCTGGACTTTCACAAATCCCTGCGCAGCTCGCTCTCTGACAAAATGCATCTTAAATTCAAGTCTGCGCTGATTTATTTTATCTTTAACCTGCTACTCATCTGTCCTAGGATTTGTAGCATCGCCCTGTTTGCAACCATATTCAAACACTATGTCCTCTTGCACTTTGCTCTTATATGCCTGCCAATGTTTATTTGGACTTGCCAGCAAGGCACGGACTTTATGAACAACATTCCTGAAGAAGTTTTCTACAGGGGTGCAGTAGCTGTGATCTTGTATTTCACCTGGCTTAACGTTGCTGCGGGAAAAACGATCATCAGACAGATTATTTATCACTCGTTCTTGGCTGTGGATTGTGGGATTTTAGTTGGATTTTGGTGGATCTATAGAGATCCAGTTTTAACTGCCTCCTACACACTCCCACTCCTTATTGCAATATCATCATCATATTTTCTTGGAGTGATTGTAAAGTGCACTTATTACAAGTATCTTCATCCTACACTCACAGCAGACTTGCTAACAACTGATGAAACAGACATTCAACAAGAGGTTGGATTCCGATCCATTTGTGAGAGCAGACCTTTGATAAACAAGAGAATGCAAATTCTATCCAAATGTTTTTACTTTTCTAAACCTGAGGGAAATAGACGCCGCTCAAATATGGAGGAAACTAAAGTCTAAGGGTCCAGTATTCTGTTGAATGTCAATTTATGTAAAAGTTTTTTTCTCCGCCATTAAATTTCATGTCTCATATATTTCAGGTCAAAATGCACTAAGGAGAATGCGCACAATAAGAGCAGGTCATTCTTCAAATAATTTTTGTTCCAACTTTCTCCCCTCTTGCCAATCTCAGGTTACGTAATGGGTGTTATTAAACTAATGTGCTTAAACTCAGCATCTCGGAATGGAGATGCCAACCATGAGTCAATGAAGGGGAGTATCTCTATGATTACTCAAGGTGGTGTTAATTCTTCCTCATCTATTGAGTTATGTAGAAATTATAATGGAATTAGGTCATTGGGCCAAATTGTATGAGCAATAAGTTAAAACCGATGTTTTTGTCCTGTTCCCATGTCTGTTTCCTTTTGTTCAACCATAATCTGCCTGAAGTGTTGACATTATGTAATTGCTGCTTTTCAAATGTCTACCTACTGACCGGATTACCAATCACAACAGCTTATCAATAACGTTGGGCAGGTTCTTTTTTTACTCAAAATTATTCACTATACCTATTTTACTATCATTGACAAATTTGGACACTACTTGCACTAGCATTATGTATATAATATTGATACAGAAACTAACAGAAATAACTCTGGAACAGAAATCTTTGGGGCATAGTTATCTGCTGTCACTCCCTCAAAGAAATAAAACAGCTTTGAACTTCTAATTTATTTTCTGCTTCCAACTATTTTACAATGCAAGAAGTTATAGTTCCCCTAATTCTGTGCCCCTTAATCATGTCCAGTATTATCTAGTTTGTTAAATTTTCAAAGACTTTCTGGATGTCTTAAACTTACATTTGTCCTGCAATCCTGTTCAGTTACTTCTTTGTTGTTCCCAGGTTAGATTTTTGAGTTAGCTGAGCTCAGCTGGAGCAGTAGTGAGAACATCCAAATTGGCCTCAGGAGTTCTGGCTGAATTTTCCCACAATATATGTCATTTATTGTAAGCTTGTATAACAGAAAGAAAATTAGATTGAATTTTACTGCCTTCACCTACTCAAAATGAATAAAATACAGTCAAAAACAAACAAGTTTCAAAACTTCTTTATGTATATCATGGTGCAGCAGAGAAATTTACATAATTTATCATTACAAATACAGAGATTGAATTGTATAATCAATCACAAAGTTAGGCAACTGAAATGGAAGATATTAAGGCTTCTCGGGATGGATCCGAATGAAAGCCATGAGAGTGGGAAAATTCAAGGCTTAATGCCCTGCTTATGTCAGCTCAGTTGATTGTTGCCAGGGACTAATGAGCAGCACAATAACTGGCTGTGACACTATAGGTTTAGAGATGAAAAATTGGTGCAAGGAGGGAGTTGTTTTCATTGATTGCTACAGTTCTCTGCCTGTTGAGGTTAGGGGAACCAATTTAGGCTATGATGTTACAATAGTCATGATCGAGGTTCACACAAGAAATACAGCAACTTGAGTGAGGTACAGACAGTGCTTATAGCAGAATACAGCATTTAATGAATGCCGAACAGAGGAGATTGAACAGGAAAAGATTATGAGCTCTTTGTGCAAGTTGTTGTTATTGTATATCTTATCTGGAGAATGCAACAAATATTTGGTATGACTGAAAACGTTATCAGCCAGTTTACATATGACAAGTGAAGCATTAATATATAACCAAATGTATTATGTGCAAATAGAGATAAAGTGTGAGGATGGGAATATTTCCTTTGGGCAAATGATATATGGCAAACAATACACTTCTAAAGAATGCATTTATGACTATACTGTATACCTAAATGCAGATGAAATCCCATCCTCCCAAAAAGGCCACTTATAGTGGTTATATGCAGTTAGATATTTGACAACGTGTATGTGCCAGCTCAAATGCAGAGATTGAAATGTTTTAGAGTTACATTAGTTTAAAACTTTATCAATTTCTCAGGGTAAATGTAAGTATTAAAATTAACAGTAATTCTGATTTAGTTAGTTTGAACTGCTTATAATTCATTATTTGTGAAAGAAATGCAAAGTATTGAGTGTTTAATCTGGATTGACTGTAAATATATCAGCTGTCCCTGAAGGCTGCATCTTCATTTGTACTTGGTACCTCAACAGGTCAGCTGTTCTTATTTTCACGTATGTATTTGCATATGAGACTGAATAGAAACAACAGTTTTTAACTTATCTGCTGGAACTGTAGATAACGCTTTCTTCATTATTATGCTCCTAACTTAGTTTCCTTCCAATGCTATACTGTACCTGATGCAACTTAAATTCCTTTTTTTTTTAATTAAAAACTTGTTTCCACTGACTGAATCCTAACAATCCAGTCTGGGATTAATAATGACTTGATATTCAACAAAAATGTTATCATTTTAAATTCCTCTCCTTTGAACACTGCTTACTACATGTTAACTACATTGAAAGACTTCTCAGCACTTTGGAACTTGATACTTGCTTCATTCTCAAATGAGTTCCCAGCACAGACTGAAAGCTAGAACAAACCCTCTTAGATTCTCTGAATAGTTCTCTATGAACTCTGGGTGACTTCCTATTACTTGAAATATTGTAGTTTTATTTATTTTAAAAAGCTAATTGTTCACTCCAAACACACAGACAAACCCAAACTTGCAATAAATGATACTAAAATGCATATAGATTATATATAAATCACACAGTTTCATCACACCTTTCCCAAAGAAGAATTAAAATAAATCCAAAAGAGGTATCAAAGTGTTCTGACCACTAATTCTATAACATTCCAACAATAAGATGTTGGAATTAAATATACAATGAGTCGGACAGTAATCATTTTTATACATTACACAAACTTTGTTATGTGCGCTCGCAATAACTCATGACATTCCCCTTTCTGAGAAGGTCAAAGGATTGTGGTCTGTATAAATGGAAGTTTCTTCCATATTGTTACCAATGTAAACTTTAAGATAATGTAGAACTAATGTAAAACCTAATGTCTCTTTATCCACAGTCAAATATTTCTGTTCATTTGTGTTCAGTTTGTTTTTGAAAATAACTGACAGGTCGTTCAATTCTCACTGCATCATCTTACAGCGAAACAGCTCCTTATCAATATTACTGGCATCAATAGCTAGTTTAATTTGTTTTGCATAATTTGGCACAGCTGACACTGATGCTGTTGTAAGTAGAGCTTTCAACTTCGTAAAGACAATTTGAACTGTTACATTCATTCAAATATTTTGCTTTTTTTTGACAAGTTTATTTAAAGGTGCACCATCAACAATAATGTTCAGAACAAATATGCAATACAATCCACTCATGCTATACAATTTAAAATATAATGTTTGGTCTTAGGAAAAATAGCCTGTACTTTTACTTCTTTTAGTGATATTTGCCCCACAATATGGCCCCAATAAGTTACCTGAGACTTGGCTTTTGCATTCTGACCCAAATTTATAACCAACTTGGCTTATAGCACTTGATTGAACAATTACGTCAAATGATATACAGAACAACCTCGATTATTGGAACATCATGGGCAGGTAGTATTTTGTTCAGATAATCAAATGTTCGGATAACTGATCTGATAGCCATGAGGTGTGGGTGTGAGACCAGGTTGCAGTTCCCCCGGTGGCCAGTGGTGTCATGCGTTCCCCTTGCTACAGGCACACCACGGCCCCAAATACGGCTTCTCTCGCTTGGTAAGTTCTCTTATTTAAGCTTTTATTTAATATGTAGCTATTATTTTACAACAGAGGATCTTGTTTCAAATAGAGTATCATACTTCAAGTAAGACTTCAATGTAAGATGGAGCAGGAGATTTTTACGCCCTCAGGTCTCAGCCGTTGTTGTTGTCACAGTTTACCCAAGCATCGGGACCTTGAGATCTTGTTCAGATAATCCGAAATTTGGATAATCAAGGTTCGGATAACCAAGGTTGCTCTGTAAATGCTTTTCTCTGGTTTGTTTATAAATTTGGGTCAGAATGCAAAACCAAATTGTTGATATAAACAGTACAGTTAAATCCTTTAATTACTTTATTGGTCAAGTATTGAAACATTGTTGGTGCACTTTTCATTCCAAATGGCATGTTTTTGCACTAACAAAGTCCATCCGATGTCACGAAAGCCAATATTTCTTTAGATTGATCCGTTAATAAATTTGTCAATTTGACTTTAGAAAGTCAACTTCTTTGACCAGCTGTGCATGTCCATTCTGTTTATACAATCCTCCAGTCTTGATATAGGACATGAGCCCATTTTCATTGCCATGTTGACTTTATGATAATACAATACCTTTGTAACCCATCCAACTTTGGTTTCATTATGAGTTCTAGCTACTTTGACTCCATTCTATAATGTCTTATCCCACCTGAGCAAATCTCCTCACACCGAGACTATATTGGTGTTGCTTTATAGGTAACGTATCCTCCACATTAAAGAATGAATCAATCTTCCTTGATTGATTGATTTATATTTCTGTACGGAACTTTGTTAGTCACTTTAATAATTTTCTGGAAGATAAGTCATTATAATCTCCACCCTTTTAAGCATCTCTGGGTTTTTCATTCTTATTGTTGGAGTGTTAACTTTTGAAATTTCCCTTTAAGATTTAATTCTCCGATTGTTCTGGTATTTCTATTTCATTTCTTACTTCCTTCACTAATGTAAGTACACTTTTCTCCTGACCATCATCCCTATCATAATATCTTTTCAGCACGTTAACATGACACATTTGTTGGCTCTTTCTTCTGTTTTGTGCGCTCACTACATAATTTACATTCAAGAGTGTGGTGCTGGAAAAGCACAGCAAGTCAGACAGCATCCAAGGTGCAGGAGATTTGACATTCTGGGCAAAAGGCTTTCATCAGAATTCTCCAGCACCACACTCTCAACTCTGCAGCATCTGCAGTCCTCATTTTCGCCTACATAATTTACATTATTGAGTTCCTTCTCAATTTGTTAAGGTCCAGTGAACCTTGCTTTTAATGATTTCCCAGAGTCTGGCAACAATAATAATACCTTACCTTCTGCAACAAAAGTTATAATTTTGGACTTTTTGTCTGCTTTAGTTTTCATTATTTGTTGGGTTCTTTCACATGTCTTCTAGTCAACTTGCAAACATTCATCAATTTCTCTTTAAGACTTAGATTGAAAGAGTTAGATTTTTCTGAATTTTGTTTATTAATTTTATTTAATGGGCCTCTTACCTCATGTCCATATGTCAAAAGGACTAAATCCTGTGAACTCATTAGGAACATCCCTAATAGCACATTTTAACAAAGGAATTCTTTCCTCTCAATCATTCAAATGTAAACACAAGTTTCAAAATCTGATACCATCTTTTCAAAGTTAAAAATTACACATCAGGTTATAACCTGGTGTTATGTGATTTTTAAGTTCGTCCATACCAGTCCAACACCAGTTCCAGCATCATGACCATCTTTTGGTACAGCTTGAGATTGTAGGTAATAAGCAGATGATATAAGTTGTTTGATTCCAAAACTAGTTATTAATTCTTCAAACTGAGACATAAAATTTTAACCCAGGTCAGATTGTATTTCTATGGATAATCTGCATTTCAATAAATAAAAAAAAAGTTTTCCACTACAGCTTTTACAGTATTTCTTACTAAATGCTTTGCTTCAGGAAATCGAGGAAACATTGACTCATTAGAGTTATGAAATGACAATGGTTCTCATTCCTGATTTTAGGTTGAGTTTTATACAACCTATTTAGACCCTGCTAAATGGTTCTTCAAAAGCTGGTACTGGATTTGGAAGAATGCAAGTTAAACCAACTTTCATGTACATGGGTTTCCTCAAACTTTCCAGAACTTTCTCCTGGTCTCTGGAACTGCCCAGACACCATTAGCCACGCGGCTGCTCCTTCCATGACTGCCGGGGCGAATGATGACGTCACTTCCGCCCCTGCTGCATGGCCTGCAGCCACTGCCGACCACACCACCTCCGCGATCGCTGTCCACTCAACGAACTCCACAACTGCCAGGAAGATTGCTGCTACCCCGACCGCTAGATTCATCCCCCTGCCCCAGCACAGACATGATACCTACCTTGCATGTCACTTCCAACCCCAGTTGCTGCTGCAGCAGCCACTTTCGCCCCTAAAGACATCACTCACCTAGACATGAAAGGCTCTATCACCGACATCACTTCAGCCACCAGTGATGTCACCCGCCAAGAACCAAACCAAAATGTTGCCCGCTTCACTCGTGACGTCACTTCCTCCCCTGTGGACGCCGCTATTAGCCTGTCTGCCCCCTTTGTGAGCATCACTTCCATTGATGATGTCACTCCTGACCCTATAATCACACCCACTCAAGGAATTGTCTCCGTCTCCAGCTCCAATCCAGGTCCTAGCTGCCAGCCCTGTCGTGTGTTCACCATTCCCCCAGACCTCCCCTTCACTGAGAATGAACGTTTAGTCCTCAGTAAAGGCCTCACCCTTCATTTCAAACTGCCACTGTGACATCGACCTCCTCAACCTGTCCACCCCCTTCACCCACTCCAACCTCATGCCCTCAGAATGCGCAGCCCTCCACTCCAACCCCAACCTCACCATCAAACCCGCAAACAAGGGGGGGGGGGCGCAGTAGTAGTGTGGCGCACTGACCTCTACACTGCTGAAGCCAGGCGCCAACTCGCAGACACCTCCTCCTACTGCCCCCTTGATCATGACTTCACCTCCCATCACCAAACCATCATCTTCCAGACAAGCTCATCACCACTAGGGATCTCCCATCCACAGCCTCCAACTTCATTGTCCGTGAACCCCACACTGCCCAATTCGACCTCCTTCCTAAGATTCACAAACCTGACTGCCCTGGTCGACTCACCGAACTCATCTCTTTCTACCTTGACATCATTCTATCCCACTTAGTCCAGGAACTGCCCACCTATGTTTGTGACACCACCCACGCCCTTCACCTCCTCCAAGATTTTCACTTCCCTGGCCCTCAATGCCTCATCTTTACTGTGGATATCTAGTCCCTGTACACATCAATCTGTCACGATGAAGGTGTCCAAGCCCTCCGTTTCTTCCTCTCATGCCATCCCAACCAGTACCTTTCCACTGACACCCTCATCTGCCTGGCTGAACTGGTCCTCACCCTCAACAACCTCTCCTTCCAATCCTCCCACTTCCTCCAAATCAAAGAGGTAGCCATGGGCACCCGCATGGGACCCAGCTATGCCTTCCTATTTGTCGGGTATGTGGAACAGTCCATCTTCTGTAGTTACACTGGCACCATCCCCGACCTGTTCCTCCGCTACATCGATGCTGTATCGGCACCGCCTTGTGCTCTCATGAGGAGGTTGAACAGTTCATAAACTTTACCAAACCCTTCCACCTCAACCTCAAATTCACCTGGACCATCTCGGACAGCTCCCTCCCCCTTCCTGGACCTCTCCAGCTCCATCTCCGGCGACCGACTAACCACAGACATCTACTACAAGTCCACCGACTCCCACAGCTACCTAGAGTACACCTCCTCCCACCCTACCTCTGTAAAAATGTACCTCTTATTCCCAATTCCTCTACTTCCGCCACACCTGTTCCAGGATGACCAATTCAACCCGAGACCATACCAAATGGCCTCCTTCCAAGATTGCAACTTACTTTCCCACGTGGATGACGATGCCCTCCAATGCATCTCCTCCACTTCGTGCACCACTGCCCTTGAACCCCACTCCTCCATACACAAAGACAGAATCCCCCCCCCCCGACCTCACCTTCCACCCCACCAACATCCACATACATCGCATCGTCTTCCACCATTTCTGCCACCTCCAAATGGACCCCACCACCAAAGATATATTTCCCTCCCCACTCCTTTCAGCATTCTGGACAGACCACTCCCTCTGTGACTCTCTTGTCAGGTCCATGCACCTCCACCAGTCCACACTCCACTCCTGGCACTTTTCCCTGCCACCACAGGAGTTGCAAAACCTGTGCCCATATTACTCCCCTCACCTCTGTCTAAGGCCCCAAGGGATCCTTCCACATCCATCAGAAATTACCTGTACCTCCACTATTGTCATCTACTGCATACGTTGCATCTGGTGTGGTCTCCTCTAGATCGGGAAGACAGGACACCTTGCAGATCGTTTCAGAGAACATTTCTGGGACATCCGCACCCACCAACCCCACCGCCCCATGGCTGAACATTTCAACTCCCCCTCCCACTCCATTAAGGACATGTAGGTCCTGGTCCACCTCCACTGCCAAACAGTTACCACCCAACACCTGAAGAAGGAACGCCTCATATTCCCCCCCTCCCATTTATCTCTCAGCACCCAGCCCACAAGCCTCATTCCTGATGAAGGGCTTATGCCCGAAATGTCAATTCTCCTGCTTTGCGGATGCTGCCCATCCTGCTGTGCTTTCCCAGCAACGCACTCTCGACTCTGATCTCTAGCATCTGCCATCCTCACTTTTTCCAGGTTTAATTGAAAGTTTGGGTTTCGGTATGACACAACACATAAATTGCCTTGCTTTTTGCCAGACATGCTATGTAATCCTGATCAATAAAAATGTCTTAATATTTTAGCCTGTTTTCTTAATCTGCAAATTACCTGCCATTGAAATTTCATGAGTCACTTGTAAAATCACATTACAATACTCAGATGGAAGTATTACTTGATGGACCACAACCCCAAAGGATCCTTCCACATCCATCAGAAATTTACCTGCATCCCCACCAATGTACTGCATCCATTGCACCCTATTTGGTCTCCTCTACAGATGTGCTGGTCAGGTGGACTGTTCCACAAATCCGCCATACTGTACTCTTTCTCCCTTTTTGTATATTCTCAGAAAGCATGTTCTGTTTCTACCCCTTCTACTATTTTAGTACCTATTATCTCATTTTCCAAAGTCCTCAGACTGTTTCTCCAGTTGGTCTACCATTTAACTTCCAGCAATTTGATTTGGTATGTCCACGCTTATTACAATGAAGCGTGTCCATTTATGGATGTAGGTTTGCTTGCTGAGCTGGAAGGTTCATTTTCAGACATTTTGTCACCATACTAGGCAATATCGTCAGTGAGCCTCCGAATGAAGCACTGGTAGTGTAGCCTGCTTTCTGTTTATATGTTTGGGTTTCCTTGGGCTGGTGATGTTATTTCCTATGGTGATGTCATTTCCTGTACTTTTTCTCAGGGGGTGGTAAATGGGATCCAAGTCAATGTGTTTGTTGATAGAGTTCCGGTTGGAATGCCATGCTTCTAGGAATTCTCGTGCTACAAATCTTCTCAAAACCCGCTAACAGCTATGGGCGAAATGTCTGAAAATGAACCTTCCAGCTCAGTGAACAAACCTACAACCAGAAATGGACATGGTTCATTGTAATAAGAGTGGAGATACCAAATCAAATTGCTGTTATTGATGATAAAAGCCTTGTGTCTGCCAACAGTGTGATTGGTTCTCAGATAACTGAGCAGCTTGGGACTGAGGACAAGACAGAAATGCTTTTATCTCCACCAACACAAAAACTGTCTCTGTTCTCTGCGGTCAAAACCCACTTTAAAGTTGAAGTAAACAGTTCCTCTTTTCTTCAGCAGTTGTTGTAAGCTGTGACTTTTAACTCCTAAGTCAGAGACTTTTAATAAGTAAATCAGTCACCTGGTGTCTCCTACAAACTGGTGAAAGCATTGGAAGTCAGACAACTGAAAAGCATTGACCAGCATTAAAAGCATTTCAGCATTACAGTTGTGCTGAGGGAGGATATTCCCGGAAATACATCCGGGGAAGTTATTTGGGTGGAACTGAGAAATAAGAAAGGGATGATAACCTTATTGGGATTGTATTATAGACCCCCTAATAATCAGAGGGAAATTGAGAAACAAATTTGTAAGGAGATCTCAACTATCTGTAAGAAAAATAGGGTGTTTATGGTAGAGGATTTTAACTTTCCAAACATAGATTAGGACTGCCATAGTGTTAAGGGTTTAGATGGAGAGGAATTTCATAAGTGTGTACAAGACAATTTTCTGATTCAGTATGTGGATGTACCTGCCAGAGAAGGTGCAAAACTTGACCTACCCTTGGGAAATAAGGCAGGGCAGGTGACTGAGGTGTCAGTGGGGGAGCACGTTGGGGGTCAGCGATCATAATTCGATTAGATTTAAAATAATGATGGAAAACGATAGACCAGATCTAAAAGTTGAAGTTTTAAATTGGAGAAAGGCCAATTTTGACGGTATTAGACAAGAACTTTTGAAAGCTGATTGGGGGCAGATGTTCGCAGGTAAAAGGACAGCTGGAAAATGGGGAGCCTTCAGAAACGAGATAATGAGAATCCAGATAAAGTATATTCCTGTTAGGGTGAAAGGAAAGGCTGGTAGGTATAGGGAATGCTGGATGACTAAAGAAATTGAGGGTTTGGTTAAGAAAAAGAAGGAAGCATATGTAAGGTATAGATAGGATAGATCGAGTGAATCCTTAGAAGAGTATAAAGGCATTAGGAGTATACATAAGAGGGAAATCAGGACGGCAAAAAGGGGACATGAGATAGCTTCGGCAAATAGAATTAAGGAGAATCCAAAGAGTTTTTACAAATTCATTAAGGACAAAAGGGTAACGAGGGAGAGAATAGGGCCCCTCAAAGATCAGCAAGGCGGCCATTGTGTGGAGCTGCAGAAAATGGGGGAGATACGAAATGAATATTTTGCATCAGTATTTACTGTGGAAAAGGATATGCAAAATATAGACTGTAGGGATTACATCTTGCAAAATGTCCATATTACAGAGGAGGAAGTGCTAGATGTCTTGAAACGCATAAAAGTGGATAAATCCCCAGGACCTGATCAGTTGTACCCGAGACCTCTGTGGGAAGCTAGAGAAGTGATTGCTGGGCTTCTTGCTGAGATATTTGTATCATCGATAGTCACAGGTGAGGTGCCAGAAGACTGAAGGTTGGCTAATGTGGTGCCACTGTGTAAGGGTGGTAAGGACAAGCCAGGGAACTATAGATCAGTGAGCCTGACATTGGTGGTGGGCAAGTTGTTGGAGGGAATCCTGAGGGACAGGATGTACAGGTATTTGGAAAGGCAAGGACTGATTCGGGATAGTCAACATGGTTTTGTGCGTGGGAAATTATGTCTCACAAACTTGATTGAGTTTTTTGAGGAAGTAACAAAGATTGATGAGGACAGAGCGGTAGATGTGATCTATATGGACTTCAGCAAGGCATTCGACAAGGTTCCCCCTGGGAGACTGATTAGCAAGGTTAGATCTCATCGAATACAGGGAGAACTAGCCATTTGGATACAGAACTAGCTCAAAGGTAGAAGACAGAGGGTGGAGGTGGAAGGTTGTTTTACAGACTGGAGGCCTGTGATCAGTGGAGTGCCACAAGGATCAGTGCTGGGTCCTCTACTTTTTGCCATTTACATAAATGATTTGGATGTGAAAACAAGAGGTACAGTTAGTAAGTTTGCAGATGACACCAAAATTGGAGGTGTAGTGGACAGCAAAGAGGGTTACCTCAGATTACAACAGGATTTTGACCAGATGGGCCAATGGGCTGAGAAGTGGCAGATGGAGTTTAATTCTGATAAATGCGAGGTGCTGCATTTTGGGAAAGCTGGACTTATACACTTAATGGTAAGGTCCTAGGGAGTGCTGCTGAACAAAGAGACCTTGGAGTAAGTTCATAGCTCCTTGAAAGTGAAGTCATAAGTGGTTGTGATAGTGAAGAAGGCGTTTGGTATGTCTTCCTTTATTGGTCAGAGTATGGAGTACAGGAGTTGGGAGGTCATGTTTCGGCTGTACAGGACATTGGTTAGGCCACTGTTGGAAAACAGCGTGCAATTCTGGTCTCCTTCCTATCGGAAAGATGTTGTGAAACTTGAAAGTTCTTTGAAAGATTTTGAAAGATTTACGAGGATGTTGCCAGGGTTGGAGGATTTGAGCTATAGGGAGAGGCTGAACAGGCTAGGGCTGTTTTCCCTGGAGCGTCGGAGGCTGAGGGATGACCTTATAGAGGTTTACAAAATTGTGAGGGACATGGATAGGGTAAATAGGCAAAGTCTTTTTCCTGGGGGGGGGGGGGGGGGGAGTCCAGAACTAGAGGGCATAGGTTTAGGATCAGAGGAGAAAGATATAAAAGAGATCTATGGGGCAACGGTTTCATGCACAGGGTGGTACGTGTATGGAATGAGCTGCCAGAGGAAGTGGTGGAGGTTGGTACAATTGCAACATTTAAGAGGCATTTGGATGGGTATATGAATAGGAAGGATTTGGAGGGATATGGGCCAGGTGCTGGCAGGTGGGACTAGATTGATTTGGGATATCTGGTCGGCATGGACAGGTTGGACTGATGAGTCTGTTTCCATGCTGTACATCTCTATGACTAACCCATGAGCAGAAGCCACTGAACTGCCTCCCAGTTTCAGTCTACCCATAATTCACCATTGGTTTGTCCACGTGGGTCAGGAGTTTTTAATAGGATTAAAGTTTTAATTTGTGCTATTGTATGCTAACAGTTTATAACTGTTTACTTGTTGGTAGTCCAATTGTAATAAATAATGAGTTTTATTAAATACAGAATCCTGGTTTGCATTTTCTGGCAACCTGGATCTGAAAATCAGGTAAATGAGAGAACTTGTAAATTTTAAAATCTTCAACTTTTATGACAACTGCAAAAAAATTGCAAGGCTTGATTTCCAATGCACTGCCCTAATGAATCATGACAAGTTGAAGTATTTAATTCTTGTGATATTCTGCTGTTACTTCAACCTTTCATTTATCTACTAAATCCCTCATCTTAATCTTAGTCAAAGATTCAAAATAACCTACATCTTACACTGCCAAGAAAAATCTGGCCTCAACTTTGGGTTCATGTCACACTACAGGTGACCCTATTACACTACACTGTCTCTCACACACACCGTCTCACAGGTTTATACTCCGTCTCACACACTCTACCAAGCACTCTCACAGCAAACATACACTATCTCACATGCACTCACACCCAATGTCTATTGGGTGAATTTGCATTTGCAGACACATTCTATTTTGCTCAAAAAGCATACAGGCGTTCAACCCATATAACATTTCATAAATTCCTACTTTGGAAATAGAACCAGTCGGACTCAAGACTGGGATACAGACAGACTCTAACCTCACACATTTTAATGCATTGTCTGAGTTGAGGTGTCACTTATTTTTATTACGTTTTCTAAAGAATGTGACTTAAAAGTAGTTCTGGGATATAAATATTAATGAACTGAAACCTGCAACCCATTCAAAAAGATTAAATGTTTAATAGCAATCTATGTTTGTTCAATATATCGCTTTAGTTGCATGACACCATGATCTTTTGCTAAAAATTCTGTCTTATGATCCTGCTCCATGGCTACCTGATGAAGGGGTGGCGCTCTGAAAGCTAGTGATTGCAAATAAACCTGTTGGACTATAACTTGGTGTTGTGTGATTTTTAACTTTGTCCACCCTAGTCCAACACCGTTACCTTCACATAAAAAAAACTCTTAGCAATCTTCAGAGCTACCTTCAAATATTATGTAATAAACTTGCCTACAATATAACTGCTTTACTTCTCAAACCACTTCACAGTTCCTAAACCAAATATCCTAGACAATGAGACCCGAGTAATGATGAACTAATAGCCCCAGTCGTTATGGGGAAACCTAGTTGACATTAGTAACAGAAAAGTCAGATCCCCAAAAGTAACCTGACTGGATAGATCATAATTTTGTTTTGTCACCAAAACAATCTTTTTAAAATATAAGCACGCACTGTTGCAGTCTTTGTTCTAGGAATAAAACAAAAGTTTATTAACTGAAACAAACATAAACAAGAAATAATAACACTATTCCCATGTAACAGTGATTCAACGTTTTTGTTTAAACACAGTAGAAATAACTCAAGCACTCAATAGCTATAAATTGAACAGAAACA
Organism: Chiloscyllium plagiosum; assembly: GCF_037043375.1. Taxonomy (NCBI): domain Eukaryota; kingdom Metazoa; phylum Chordata; class Chondrichthyes; order Orectolobiformes; family Hemiscylliidae; genus Chiloscyllium; species Chiloscyllium plagiosum. The sequence continues at coordinate 12,539,144 of NW_028270168.1, forward strand.
ATAGCCTTGTAAATCAAGATACCTTTCTACATCGCATTTTGCAGTTCTAAGAACATCTAGTGCTCTATCTAGTGCAAAGACCCATTCCAGCTCATTTCCAAGGGGAAGAGATTTTTTTTTTAAAATACTCTAATGGACTTGAAGCAATTAAAATCTTAACTCAACTGATTGAATTCTAAATAGGTCTCAATTATTATGAAGCTCCTGACTTAGTACAGGACTGGAGAGAAGCTATCACTGTTGCAGCCTTAATTCCTTCTCTTTTTAACTACAAAAGCTTAACCTCATTTCATTTCCACTGACTGTATAGCAACATTGTGGTCTGGGATTAATGATAACTTCTCATAAAAAAATTTCAATGCTTTAAACTCCTTTTAAGGAATGCTGCTTCGCAGATGTTTCTCCATCAAATATTTCTCAGCACTTTGGAACATGATCTTCTTTCAAACAACGTCACAGCACACAGTAAAAATGTAAGTCAGTCTGGAAAGTTTTCCCCCAAACCCCTTGGGTAGTTCCTAGGAACTTTGGATAACTTCTCTCATTTGGATTTTTGGCCATTGTAGTTTTAAAAGCTAATGGTTAACTCCAAACACACAGGGGTAAGCATATCTTTAATTCAAAAAACCCAAACTTGCAGTAAATCATATTAAAATACACATATATGAATCTTACAGTTTTACTACAGTTATCCATAAAGGTTCTGGTTTGGTCCCACTGCATGCATTGAACTTAGGCTGCAGAATATGGATCGCTCATCTCAGGAGTAGTCCCAAGATATGCAATTCTCTTCCTGAAAAAGGGCAGCATTGCAACTTCACACATAATATTTGTGGTATTTAACATGACCTGATTTATCCTCAACTTGTGTTGCATTTACTTTGAAAAGTGAAATGCACAGAACACACATTGAATTGGACAGATAGACAATTCATTTTCAAAAACTTCAATTGCATTCTACAGTTGGAATAAATAATTTGTAAACGTGTCATGAGAGTAGTAGGCACAGCCAACTATAGTTTTTCTTTATCTCTTTATTCATTCAGAGATGAACTAATACACATTATTACCAGCATCTTAAATATCCAAATTGCTCAAACCAGATATTTTCTACAGGGTGTTTGGCTATAAAAAGATTAATAGCAAAGTCCACTTCTAAATATTGTAAAAATATTCCTGAAAAAACAATTAAGTGGAGTTGGTCACAACAGAAAATCACTAATATAGTGATTCTGTTGCTGATGCAAGAAAAATTAGAAAGAACTGACTTAATTTCTGAGGGACAGAGTAAGAGAAGGAGATAATGCAATACTGAGATCAGCATATTGTCTTCCTCTCTGACCATCAAGTAGTGTTAAACTGGAAAGGATCATGACTGTGTTTGAGGAGGCTCCATCTGGTACTGAAAGGCCCTCCATCACCACGAGAACATTCAGAATTATCTTCAACCAAGGGTGTTTATTAAAAACAAACTACAGAAAATTACAATTAAAAAGACCCCCAACTGAAATCATGGTTCATTTGAAACAAAAAGATAAAACTTCTATTTATACTTCTTATCAAGTACCAATGCATTTTTCAGCTGAACCTCCCAGTGTAACACATTGCTGGACTAGGGTTGATGGTGTAGGCAATGCTGACATATGTATATTCAGGAACATTTATACAGCGGAGTTTCCAAAAAATGGATTACATAAAGCCTCAATATTAATGCCAGAGATTTCAGATATAATTTCTCTTTTACACAAAAGGGCAGTAGTTTAACTTCCTAGTGTTCCTGCAGATGTGTATATTTGTACATATTTGCTTTTAAGTTAATACCTGACATTAAACAAGCAGATTGCTCACGTAGTTCGACTACCCACAGTCCTAACTGGTTTGGCCATGGTTAAACAAGAATTACAATGAATAAAACTAGTGGTCCATTCTCAAACAGTATGTAAGGCATCTGTTGTAATAGCTTAGCTCGTTCCTTTCCAGTTGCTCACAGATAGTCCAATTCCAGAGCTTGATACAACGACATCAGATCACCATTATCCAATATTCTCCAAAATGGCATGTTGTGCTGGAATTAAGAGTGTGCATATAATTAAATATGTGCAACAGGTAAACCCTAGCTCAAACAATTTTGTAATATTTGATCCAAAAAATTTTCTAAATAGAAAAAAGTCCACTCTGAGAATGGATTAAAGCGCAGAGCAAAATTACATGTGAAAATTGGCAACACACATTATGTAAAACTGGAAACTCAACCTGTGTAATAAAACAAAGAACTACAGATGCTGGAAATGTGTAACAAAAACAAATTGCAGAAATCCAGTAGGTCTGGCAGCATCTGTGGAAAGAGAAACAGAGTTAACGTTGGGCCCAGCGATCCACGTTTGGAACACTGTCAGACCGAATGAATTTCTCCAGCAATTTCTGTTTTTGTTTCAATTTAATTTAGGATTGCAAAGCTCAGTCAGTCAGTCTTCAGGTAGAGGGTTATATGTACGAAAGAAGGACATTTTAAACTGTAATATTACTCATGAGGTCATTTTGACAAAGTTTGTCAAAGTGAGATACACAAGCGTTAGCTGCAGACACATTTCATAATAAATTAGAGGACACTGTACAAACTTTGTCAAAACGAAAGTCTTATTCTTTATAGATAGTCCAGATGAATTAATTCAAGAGTCCTCTATCAATTGGTGCATGAGAGTTGTAACATGGATATCCACCATGTGTGTGTGGGGCAGGGGGGAGTCCAAGGATTGAGTGACCGTTTGTTTCTGTGATCACTGTTTTCAATAGTCATGACCAGCAAAAATACCAGACGCAAAAGAAAAAAACTATAGCAGATTTTTAGGTGCATAAAATGCAATAAATAGAAGATTTTGAATATATCTCCACAGAAAGAGATACTTTCTGGTCATATTGATGACAGCTACTTGGTCAACAATAGTATTTTGTTTTGCAATCCATTCAGAGTCACAGAGCTCAAACCCTCCAATCCTGCAGCGTCCTTGTAAATCTTTTCTGAACCCTTTCAACTTTCACAAGTTTCACAACTAAAGCTGGGAGACCAGAACTGAACACAGTATTCCAATAAAGGCCTAACCAATGTCTTGTTACAGCCGTAACACGACGGCCCAACTCCTATACTCAATGCACTGACCAACAAAGACAAGCATTCCAAACACCTTCACAATCCTATCTACCTGCAACCCCATTTTCAAGGAGCTATGAACCTGTACTCCAAGGTCTCTTTGTTCAGCAACACTCCACAGGTCCTTACCATTAAGTGTAGATGTCCTGCCCTGACTTGCCTTTCCAAAATGCAGCACCTCACATTTATCTGCCACTCCTCTGCCCACTGGCCCATCTGATCAAGATCCCGTTGTATTCTGGGGTAACCTTATTTGCCATCAACTACACCTCCAATTTTGGTGTCATCTACAAACTCAAGGCAAAATATCAATAGATGTATACAATATAACATCTGAGAGATCAAGCTATTTTCAACAACACAGAAAAGTGCATAACTACATTACAACGAAGTCCACTTTGTTTAACTTGGCAATAATTTCATTCCAATGTGCTTCTTCTGAAGGACTAGATTATGACCAGAGATATCGGCTTGGATTTTCTGATGATCAGAGTCATTCCTGCAGCTTAATTTGGAATTGCACACCGGGAACTGCCTGGGAAATTGAAGATCCTCGTGGGCAACTCCGCCATGCTTGGAACCTTCAGAAAGTATCTAAGCCAGAGAATTCAGAGGGTTCTGCTGCATCTAATAGCTACTCAGGAAATGTTGTTAAAAACAGTGTAACTGCTGAGAAACTATTAAACTTACCATACAATTCCACATCCACACCTCCCTTACATGCCTAGATCGTGACCCAACAACACCCTCAGATCCCAGCCCCCACACTGTGGGGACCGGACAACCCTCCACCAGTCCTAACCATGCCCTATCCTGGACCAGACACCCACACCACTTCCAATACCTGGAATCAACACCTACCCCCCAGCCCCTCTACCACTGGATCCAACATCAGTTTCCATTGGATCCGATATCTTCCACCCCCAATCCCCCACCCACAACATAGATTTATTTAGCTGGCCTCCTTCCCACCTTGCCCTCTGGTGCCCTAATATTATACTTACATAATTATTCTCTCACAGAAGCTGTCAAAGTGGCTGTCTTTGATGACGGACACAAATCAAAGAATAAGGTAAGTGAAAAAGGGGGTGGCTTGCCTTCCCCTAACTATCCAGTACTGCCAGGGAGCTGTAAGGCGTAAAGTTCTGTTCTGCATTTCTGAAGGAGCTCTGGTCAGAATCTGTCAGAAATGTGAAGTTCTTTCCTAACTTAAAAAAAATTACAGTAAATGCCACTCCTTAGAAAATCCAGCCTATGTTTGCAATGCAAGTTGAAACATTGAAAGGAAACGTAAACAAAGATCACCTAGTAATAGATTTGGAAAGATATATTCTTTTACTCTTTGAACTGGAACAACTTTCTCCAAGAAAAATTAGACCTCGATATTAGTTTTTGTTTTACCATTCTGTGTGTTGTTTATGGCTTCTGGCTACATGTGTACCTGGAACACTAAAGAGGTTTCAAGCGCTGTTGACAGAGAGGTCATCAATATGAATGGAAGTCTGTCCTTTTTCATCTATTCATGTATTCTAATAAAAATATATTTTAAGAAATTCAGCAAACTACCATCTTGTTTAAGAAATGCATCTTGGCAAACGTATCTCAGGGAAGAGAACCTTTTTTATAAAGCTTAAATTTCAAGCACACTTGTTAACATGCATGAAAATAGACAGGAACTCAACAATTTATACAAATGGAAGTAAGTAGCCAGGGAATGTAAAGGATAAGATTAAAAAATCTGTTTGAAAATGATAAGAAAATAAACAATACAATACAAGAAAATTGGGCTGAAAACCTGAATAACAACTGGTCTAATTTTGGAAAAAATAAATCACGGAAAAAACTAAGAAACAAAGCAAAAAAAAAGATAAAATGCTTGATCAAGTTTCAGACTCCATTTCACAGGTCAATATGACAGTTTAGTGTGATCATTTCAGGTATGCAACATACACTCAGACGTTAGCATTAAGCTCATACCTATTGCACAACGAGACATGATTGATTCAGGGAAGGTTATACAGCAAACTTCAGCAAAATTTCAAATAAAGCAAATGAAGGAAGGTGAAACTAGGATTTTCAAGTAATGGATGTTTAAAATGCATTTTCCAGACAACTGGATTTGACCCTGTTTCAAGTATAAGAAAGCAGTTTACCCTGCATTGATCTGTTAGGCTCAAACCTATGCGAAAAAGTTAGTTATGCAATAGTTACTAAAACCTAGAGAAACACCACTTTCTACAAAAAAAAAACATACATTATGACAATTTAAAACTATCATAGCTCATATTTTGCTAACCCTCAACCCTGGTCAGCTATGCATCCTTTTGCAATTTTTGACACATCACTTTAATTGTGCTGTTGCCCATCGTGTCTGCTACTTTTGTATCAAATGTGCATAATTTATATTCACTGAAAACCATTTTAAAATTAAACCTACCTGTTTGGCTGCGTATTCCTCATCCCGACCATCCCCAATGACTACATACGTAACTTTCTTCCCAAATCTGGACACAATCCGTTCAAAACAACTTTCTTTGCCTGAAAGAACAAAGAATTCATTGACTTTTGCAGCTTAGCCAAGAGGAGGTTGTGCTTATTAAGGCTTTATGCACTTTTCCATGTCTCCTTCAAGGCCAACTGTTAAATAAAAATAAAATTTCCCGATAATAATGGCGAGCATCAAAACAAACTTTGCTGAAAAGACTCTCGGGAGCAAAGTGAAGTGTACTTCATGCAGCTTAAATGTTGTGATGTTAAATTAAGGCTCTTTCTCCATTCAGAAGGTTTTAAAAGACCTCCCCTTCACCCTCAGGACAACTTGATGAAAAGGAGGAAATTAGCCAATAAGTACTTGTCTGTAAAGTGCATCCATAGAATAGAATCCTTACAGTGTGGAAACAGGACCTTCGGTGTCCACAAGTCTACACTGAGCCTCTAAAGAGCAACCCACGCAGACCCAAACCCCTACCCCATTACTCCGACGAATGCACCTAATCTAAACATCCCTGAATACTATGGGCAATTTTTTAGCTTGGCCAATCCACCTAGCCTGTACATATTTGGACTGTGGGAGGAAACCCATGGAGACACGGAGAGAATGTGCAAACTCCACGCCCGAGGCTGGAATCGAACCCGGGTCCCTTGCACTGTGAGGCAGAAGTGCTAACCACTGAGCCACTTTAAAAGTAGAAGTTGGCAATAAACAGCTACCTCATTTTCCCACCCCAGACAAGATTAAACAGTGAAAATCGAATAGTTTGACAACACAATGTTTATTCTCGAGAACTGATTTTTATATTAAACTATTAATAAACTTTTTATATTAAAGCTGGTGATTTCAAGAAAATGTTCTAAGCAGCTGGAACCTGTACTGTGTCAGTCTAAACTGGCAAGCAGAAGAATAGATTGAATGAAGACATCAGCTGGAAGTCAACATTCAACACAGGCAGACTGTATACTGTTTAAAATCAGCTAGTAAATAAAGGCTCACAATGCAGTACACAAGCATAAAATACATCTTTTCTTCAATGCGGCAAACTCATTCATATTTGGATACAATCCATATATATTTAAGAAAACAGTGTTGTGAAGTGGGCAGGTTCAAAGCTCCTTGAAAGGAAAATTGCTGGTAGATAGGATAGTGAAGGTGGCGTTTGGTATGCTTTCCTTTATTGGTCAGACCATTGAGTATAGGAGTTGGGAGTTCATGTTGCAACGTTGGTTAGGCCACATTTGGAATATTGCGTGCAATTCTGGTCCCCTTCCTATCGGAAGGATGTTGTGAAAGTTGAAAAGGTTCGGAAAAGATTTACAAGGATGTTGCCAGGGTTGCAGGATTTGAGCTACAGGGAGAGGCTGAATAGGCTGGGGCTGTTTTCCCTGGAGTGTCGAAGGCTGAGAGGTGACCTCAGAGGTTTATAAAATCAGGAGGATTTTATAATGAAGTCTTTTCCCTGTGGTGGGGGAGTCCAGAACCAGAGGATATAGATTTAGGGTGAGAGGGGAAAGATATAAGAGGGACCCAACAGGCAACTTTTTCACACAGAGGGTGGGTGTGTATGGAATAAGCTGCCAGAAGAGGTGGAGGAGGCTGGTACAATTGCAACATTTAAAAGACATCTTGATGGATATATGAATAGGAAGGGTTTAGAGAGATATGAGCCAAGTGCTGGCAAATGGGACTAGATTAGATTGGGATATCTGGTCAGCATGGATGAGTTAGACCAAAGGGTCTATTTCTGTGCCGTACATCTCTATGACTCTAGGTGGAAAAATCAATGGTCCAAGCTGAGAACAAGAAGACATTCATTTCTACCAGCCAACACCAGCATGAAGTATAAATTGAATACTGAATATTGCTTCATTTACCATGATAACTAGTGTTAACAACTGCTTAATGTCCCCATTGCACAGAGTTCTATGCTGTTGATGTCATTCAATGGTTAAATTGCACAAATAAACTGACACCAAACTTCATTTTAATTTAAAACCTGTTCATAATTACAGCCCAATCACAACTTTCCAGAATCCAGCGTGCAGCACATTCTAAAAATGTGAACATGGAGATACAAATGCAGACACTTAAAAAAGCAGGAATAGACCATTCGGCCCTTCAAGCCTGTTCTGCCATTCAAATATAATCATAGCTGATCATTGAACTCATTACCCTGTTCCCACTTTCTCCACATCTGCAAACATGGAGATGTTACATTTACATTTAGTTCCTTCATCTAAATTGTTAATATATATCACAAATAGCTGGGATACAAGCACTGATCGCTGAATACCCCACTAATCACTGCCACTTGGAAGACGACTGTCTGTATCAAATTTTTACTTCCTGCACGCCAACCAATTTTCTATCCATAGGCGAAAGGATCCTGATGAAGGGCTCCTGCCAATAACGTCGATTTTCCTGCTCCTCGGATGCTGCCCATTTCCAGCACCACTCTAATCTTGACTCAATTCTCTATCCATGTCAATACACTAATCTGAATCCCAAGCACTTTAATTTTACATGTTAACCTCTTACGTGGTAACTTACTGAAAGCTTTCTGAAAAGTCTAAGTAAATGATATCCACTATTTTATCAACTCCACCAGTTACATCCTCAAAATTCCAGTCGGTTTGTCAAGCATGATTTCCCTTTCATAAATCCATGGCAACTCTGTACGATCCTGTCACTATTATTCCAAGTTCTCTGCTACTTTAATAGGTTCTAGCATTTTCCCCATTATAGATGCTAGGCTAATAGATCTACAAATTCTCTTTTCTGCTTCCTTTAAATAGTGGAATTGCATTAAATACCCATCAATCCAAAGAAACTGTTTCAAAATATATAGAATTTTGAAAGATTACGACAGATATAGATTATTGGGCTTTATTCCTAATTTTCCCCAGCACCTTTTTTCTATTAACAACATTATTCAGTTCCTCTCTCTCACTAGACCTCCTGTGTTACCAACATCTAGAGTCAGAGATGTACAGCATGGAAACAGACCCTTCGGTCCAACCCGTCCATGCCGACCAGATATCCCAACCCAATCTAGTCCCACCTGCCAGCGCCCGGCCTATATCCCTCCAAACCTTTCCTATTCATATACCCATCCAAATGCCTCTTAAATGTTGCAATTGTACCAGCCTCCACTACATCCTCTGGCAGCTCATTCCATGCACGTACCACCCTCTGCGTGAAAACGTTGCCCCTTAGGTCTCTTTTATATCTTTCCCCTCTCACCCTGAACCTATGCCTCTAGTTCTAGACTCCCCGACCCCAGGGAAAAGACTTTGTCTATTTATCGTATCCATGCCCCTCATAATTTTTCAGGCATTATTTGTGTCCTACTTTGTCAAAACAGAACCAAAATAGGCATGTGATTCGTCTGCTATCTCTTTGTACCCCATTATAAGTGATTTTATTGAAATGCAGGCAAAACAATATTTACATTCTTGTTTCTGACTGACAGTCCTATATTTGTCATCACTAATCTTTATTTTTGCCTTCAACTATCTATAAAATATTTTACAAATCAGTTTGTATGTTCACCATAAGTTTACCTTCGTATCTATTTCTCCCCCTCCTAATCAATCCCTTTGTTCTCCTTTGCTGAAATCTAAACTGCTCCCAATCCTCAAGTCTATGCTTTTATGGGCCAATTTGTGTGCCACTTTCTTAGATGTAATATTATCCATAATAATCCTAGAAAGCCATGATTGGGCTATCTTGTCCATTTTGTTTTTGTGCTACACAGGAATGAAGAATTGTTCCAATTCCTGAGTGCTCTTTAAATGCTAGCCATTTCTTATCCACTGTAATGAAGTGGGAGATGGCACGGGGCCGGGTGATACTAGGCACACGGACACGCAAGATGGCCGCTGAGCCATCAGTTGGCCAGTTGACACACTATGGGGAGAGACAACAGAGCAAATACTGACACTGCCACCAGAATGCCAGCACAATGCTCTCTCAACTGAGTTGATTACTTTAAAGCGGGTGGGGGAGAGAATACACGAGTAGCGTATACTGCCTGCCGATGTGTCTGGGTCCAGCCAACACCTTTGATAAAAATACTAACAGTTTGATACGGACTCAATACAGAGTGATAATGGCCAGGGCTGCAATAATTGTCCTTCTCAGGAAGAGCAATTAGCGCCATTATTATAACAACGGACTTCCACACAGACATTGAAACTGACAATGTCTGCGCTGAAACAGACAACGACCACGCTGAAACTGACAATGACTGCACCGAAACTATTAACGAATCTGCAATGTTTACCATAAACAAACCATATTACAAAGACAATAACCTCATCACTGGCCTATTATTACAAAATGGATAAAAATATCTTCATGTGCTACGGGTTGAGAGAAGAATCACAGCTGATCATTGAGTAGTTGGTGTCCTTCTCTCCCCGGAGCTTGGAGAATAAGCTCTGCCGTTGAACCCCGACTCTGATTCAGAGGTTGGTGATTTTCCCCACAACAATAATCCCTTTAAGTAATGTTCCTGAATTTATCATAGCCAGTTTGCACTCATAGCATCATAGTTTCCTTCATTTAGTCTTAGAACCAACTGTATAACATCATAATGAGAAATTCTGTCATATTAAAGTCACTCTCAAGACACCCTCAATTATTACTTCCTCATTATGCAATACTCAGTGCTGGATGGCCTGTTTCCTAATTAGTTTTTCAACTTATTGATCCAGCAAACCATCCCAAATACACTCCAAAAATTCCTCCTCTATGTTACTGATTTGATTCGCCCAATCTATATGCAGATTAAAATCACTTATACTAAAAGATGTATCTTTATAGCTTGTGCCTCTAATGAGATACACTATACCTGGCTACTGAATTAATGCCAATGCACCAGGAGATGTAATGTGCATTCCTCCAGTATCATGTATTGTACATGATAGTGTGGAATAGTCTTCAATCATGAGTGGCATAAATAGCCTATTTATTGAGCATCCGCAGTAGCACAATTTGAGGCGACAATAGAATCTGTAGTTTTTACAGTAGCCTCTTTATACACAGTTCTTACATACATTAAAACATTTGGCATTATGGTTGTACATAGTTGTATCTATTGTACACAAAGATTTGTATGGCATCTGTCCTGAAGAGGCAGGAGATGGTTTAAAGGGGGTAGCGGCCCTATTTAATGTGCATTTAAAAAGTACATGCCAGTGGAGGAAATTGTTTGATGTTCTGTAATCTATTCAGGTGTCAAGAGACTATTATTAAGGGCTGATTAATGTTATAATCTTTGTATAGTTTTGAGTGAGTTGTGGAGACATGATGGTAGAGTGGGATTGTTCTGAGTAGGTTACAGTATTAATATTTATTCACAGGTAGCTTTTTATATAAAGACAGGTCTAAACACTGTTTGCAGTTTGGGGAAGAAAAGAACTGAAAGGCGTAAAGTAGTTGTAAAGGCTTAGAAGGGTGGTTTTAATTTGACTTGTTATAGTAAAATCGTCCACTTCATTACAGTGCATAAGGAATTTTTAAAAGCATGGTTTTATGAACCATGGAATGAATGAATGGAAACACAGTTTGGTAAATTTAGTGCGCTTGCGAGTGAGTTGGTAAAAGAGAATACAATATCTCACAATCTGCACTTTGGCTTCCTAGGACACTGAAGACAATGGTGCATACAGAATTCATATGCACCTTGGAATCAGAGAACCAACTGCATGCACCCTTGAGAATTTGATTGGCATGATGGCAGAATTACTAAGTAATTCACCTTAGCTTAGCTAATGTAAGGCATTATAATAGAAAACATTACCATGAATTCAAGCCCATATGAGGCCACAATAAGATTAGCCAAACTTACCATGCTGAGGTTTCTGGCGCTGTCCAATGCAACCAATAGCTTGAACTAAATTCATACCAGGCCCAGATGTGAACCGTGTTCTGATTGTCCTATTCAATGCAGTTCTCTCTGCTTATTTATTTAATATGCACAGAGTCTCATTTTAATTGTGAAATTTTGAACACAATACACTCGAAACTAACTGACATTTTCAATGTCAGTTGTGGCTTATTTAAATAATTATTTGCCTGCATTTCAATAAAATCACTTATTCCAATACACTCAAAATTTCAGAACTAACAATGACAAAAGCAGAGAAGGCTCCAATGATCAATATATGCTGTAAATGCATCTGGATCTCATCAGGATTACCTGATGGAAAATTACATAAATCTATAATACTTTGGAACATTCAATACAGAACAACACAACACATGAGAGAAAGTTAGGACTGCAGATGCTGGAGACCAGAGTTGACAGTGTGGTGCTGGAAAAGCACAGCAGGTCAGGCAGCATCCGAGGAGCAGGAGAATCAACGTTTTGGGCATAAGCCCTGATGAAGGGTTTATGCCCGAAACATTGATTCTCCTATAACAACAGATGGTCAAAATGTGGGGCTATATGGAATATTACTATGGAATTCACTAATCAGAGGATAAGATATTGGGAAACAACGAAAAACACATTTTCAAACTTTGCTTATTTTCCCTTCAAATCTACACTATTTTAAACAAATTATGTTTCCAGGTCTTTACCCAAATTACATGATGAGAAGTTGCAAGAATTTTCACAACAGCCTATTGCAATTCTCACCATTGCACAACAGTGAGAGAGGACCTAAAGACAGAGACCAGCACCAAACCAAGCAGGACAGAAAAGAACCCTGTCAGTCACCAGCACCTAAAAGAGCGAGAGGGGATGCAGACTCCAGATAAAATAACACTGAAGAGTCATGTATAGGCCAGGCCAGGATGTCCCTGAAGGACATTACTGAGCCAGATGGATTTTTTTTTAGACAATGGGTTCATGGTCATCAGTAGATTCTTAATTTCAGTTATTTTTTAATTCAATGCAAATTACACCATTTCAAACCCCAGATCCCCAATACACTAGCTGCATTTTTGGATTAACAGTATAGCGACAATACCACTAGGCCATGAGGAAAGATTGGAGGAGATGGCATTGTCTTCTCCTTTTCAAAGAAAACAAAGTAGTTTGGTGAAAGGTTTCAAAATAACAAGGAGGCTGGACAGATTGGGCATGAAGAAACTGTTTCCACTCACAAATGGATCAAGAACAAGAGGGCACAGTTTTTAAATGATTTGCAGAAGAAGCAACTGCAAGGTGAGAAAAACAAATGCACACGGTGGGTAGTTGGGGTATGGAATTCACAACTTGGAAGTGTGGAAGAGAAAAATTCAAACATTTGAAAAGGCACTGTATGATTATTTAAACAGAAAAAAAAGAGTATTCAAGGTTACAGGGAAAAAGGCAGGAAATTGGCACTAAATTAAATGCTCAGAGAACCAGCGCAGATGTGATTGACTGAATATTGTCCTTCATACACTAATCAGAAACACAAAATTGTTACAATCACAAAACATGAATTTCCACTTTACGTTGACCAGGCTTATTTGTAATGCAATGATTGAAGTTTGAAGACAACCAACCAATTAGTTGTGCCAATGAAGCAGTGTTTAATTATTCAATAGGAAACCATCCAAAGACAATAACTGAAAGCAAATTTGAGAAGATTTGTAGCTCAGGTTGAGGTTCTGGATGTAAGTTTGCTCACTGAGCTAGAAGGATCGTTTCTGGATGTTTCATCACCATACTAGGTAATATCTTCAGTGAGCCTGCTGGTGGTGTAGCCCACTTTCTATTTACATGTTTGAGTTTCCCTGGGTCAGTGATGTCATTTCCCGTGGTGATGGCATTTCCTGTTTTTTTTTCCTCAGGGGGTGGTAAATGGGATCCAAGTCAGTGTGTTTGTTGATAGAGTTCCGGTTGGAATACCATGCTTCCAGGAATTCTCGTGTCTCTCTCTGTTTGGCTTGTCCTAGAATGGATGTGTTGTCCCAGTCGAAATGGTGTCCTTCCTCATCCGTATGTAAGGATATTAATGAGAGTGGGTCATGTCATTTTGTGGCTAGTTGATGTTTATGTATCTTGGTGGCTAGTTTTATGCCTGTTTGTCCAATGTAGTGTTTGTTACAGTCCTTGCACGGTATTTTGTAAATGACATTAGTTTTGCTTGTTGTCTGTATAGGGTCTTTCAAGTTCATTAGCTGTTGTTTTAGTGTGTTGATGGGTTTGTGGGCTACCATGATTCAGCAAGCAAACCTACATCCACAATAACTGAAAATAAATTTGAAACCAAATCCCTTACCTATTTTTGTGGCACTGTAAATATTTTCAATAGGGAAAATTTCTCCTAGCCCATACAGCAACACTTTAGCCAGAGCTGGAACAAGTTGTGTTGTTGTGACCAGAATGTTAACACAGTTTCTTCTGGAATAAAAAAACAAGATTTCAAACAGTCTATCATTTTTCCGAATATTCATTATTTTCTTTATCTTCCCATTCTTTTCCATTTAATTCTTTATGAGATTACTAAACTGATGTTTGTCACTTTAGCTGTCAGCTTCAAAATCTCGTACAACTTAGAATTCTTCCACTTTTCATATTAACCATCCTTAAGCTCTTTCCAAGCAAGATTATTTGTGCTTATGTGCAGTTTTATACAGGAGTCCACTGGCTCTTGCAGACTAGATTGAAAACTTCAATTTAACTTTACATACAACGAACAGACGATTTCAAACATTGTTCAGATAAAATAATAGGAAAACAATACACAGCATGTACTCAAATTCACTATTTGCATTTGAGAGACAAGACTCCCAAGAATGTAAAGACATGAAATTGTAATTTAAAAAGTGCAACCACAAAGTTTGTACAAATCTTAACCTGGTGAATCAGAATAGGCTTTTATTTGAAATACCAGAGCATTGTCTAGATGAAAATGCATTAGAATGATGAAATAACAAATATTGTCAACAGAATCCAAAAACATAATGTTTTATATAGTAGTGAATTCTGGTACCTTGACTGAATTAGCAATAGTGATTTCAATGCAGTTGCTAGCCAGGAATCAGTTAAAACTTCAACATCAGCTCTTAACTGCTTTAAGGAATCCTTCTTGGCTGGACTGAGCAGCTCTGTTGCCAAAAGATTATACTTGTTAATTTTGCTTCACCAATAATGAATGGAAAAATAATTCTTAAAGTGGCCTACTTACAACTTTGCTATAAAGAAGCTTACCCCCAACATTTGTACAGTATGTGTTGTATATTTCTTTTACACGCCGATATCGAAAGGCCAGCTTTCTCATCCAATCAATGCCTCCCTGTACACCACCACCTGTGCAAAGGCTCGATCCAGACACTGATCCATGAAATCCATCAGTAGTAAAGTTATAGTTACTGAAATCAAAAATTAAAATATCTTCTTACAAAAGATTGTTCAAATGTAAAAGAAGTTGCTTTCATCAACAAAGGGCATGAAAAATCTTTGGCGGGCAGGATCAAGGATAACCCCAAGGCCTTTTATGCGTATGTGAGAAACATGAGAATGACGAGAACGAGGGTAGGTCCGATCAAGGACAGTAGTGGGAGACTGTGTATTGAGAAGGAAGAGATAGGAGAGGTCTTGAATGAGTACTTTTCTTCAGTATTTACAAATGAGAGGGACCGTATTGTTGAAGAGGAGAGTATGAAACGGACTGGTAAGCTAGAGGAGATACTTGTTAGGAAGGAAGATGTGTTGGGCATTTTGGAAAACTTGAGGATAGACAAGTCCCCCAGGCCTGACAGGATATATCCTAGGATTATGTGGGAAGCAAGAAAGGAAATTGCAGAACCGTTGGCAATGATGTTTTTGTCTTCACTGTCAATGGGGGTGGTGCCAGGGGACTGGAGAGTGGCAAATGTTGTGCCCCTGTTCAAAAGGGGAATAGGGATAACCCCGGGAATTACAGGCCAGTTAGTCTTACTTCGGTGGTAGGCAAAGTAATGGAAAGGGTACTGAGGGATAGGATTTATGAGTATCTGGAAAGACACTGCTTGATTAAGGACAGCCAGCACGGATTTGTGAGGGGTAGGTCTTGCCTTAGAAGTCTTATTGAATTCTTTGAGGAGGTGACCAAGCATGTGGATGAGGGTAGAGCAGTGGATGTAGTGTACATGGATTTTAGTAAAGCATTTGATAAGGTTCCCCATGGTAGGCTTATGCGGAAAGTCAGGAGGCATGGGATAGTGGGAAGTTTGGCCAGTTGGATAGAGAACTGGCTAACCGGTCGAAGTCAGAGTGTGGTGGTAGATGGTAAATATTCAGCCTGGAGCCCAGTTACAAGTGGAGTTCCGCAGGGATCAGTTCTGGGTCCGCTGCTGTTTGTGATTTTTATTAATGACTTGGAAGAGGGAGTCAAAGGGTGGGTCAGTAAATTTGAAGACGATACAAAGATTGGTGGAGTTGTGGATAGCGAGCAGGGCTGTTGTCGGCTGCAAAGGGACTTAGATATGATGCAGAGCTGGGCTGAGGAGTGGCAGATGGAGTTCAGCCCTGTCAAGTGTGAGGTTGTCCATCTTGGAAGGACAAATAAGAATGCGGAATACAGGGTTAACGGTAGGGTTCTTAGTAAGGTGGAGGAGCAGAGGGATCTTGGGGTCGATGTTCATAGATCTTTGAAAGTTGCCACTCAGGTGGATAGAGCTTGTAAGAAGGCCTATGGTGTATTAGCGTTCATTAGCAGAGGGACTGAATTCAAGAGTCGTGAGGTGATGTTGCAGCTGTACAGGACCTTTGTAAGGCCACATTTGAAGTACTTTGTGCAGTTCTAGTCGCCTCATTTTAGGAAAGATGTGGAAGCTTTGGAGAAGGTGCAGAGGAGATTTACCAGGATGTTGCCTGGAATGGAAAATAGGTCGTACGAGGATAGATTGAGAGTGCTGGGCCTTTTCTCATTGGAATGGCGAAGGATGAGGGGTGACTTGATAGAGGTTTATAAGATGATCGGGGGAATAGATAGAGTAGACAGTCAGAGACATTTTCCCCGGGTACAACAGTGTGTTACAAGCGGACATAAATTTAAGATGAAGGGTGGAAGGTATAGGGGGAATGTCAGGGGTAGGTTCTTTACCCAGAGAGTGGTGGGGGCATGGAATGCGCTGCCTGTGGGAGTGGCAGAGTCAGAATCCTTGGTGACCTTTAAGCGGCAATTGGATAGGTACATGGATAGGTGCTTAAACTAGGACAAATGTTTGGCACAACATCGTGGGCCGAAGGGACTGTTCTGTGCTGTATTGTTCTAAGTTCTATAAAGCATAGGCAAAGCTACATAAATGTGCAGGATCGGGTATAGGATCCGACGAGCAGCAAAATCGATGTTTCGGGCAAAAGCCTTTCATCAGGAAACGTCGATTTTGCTGCTCGTCGGATGCTGCCTGAATTGCTGTGCTCTTCCAGCAACACTGATCCAGAATCTGGTTTCCAGCATCTGCAGTCATTGTTTTTACCTTGGGTATAGGATTTTTAGCTCCTTGAGCCTGTTCCACCATTCATTTAGATCAAAACTTATTTGTATCTTAACTTCACTGACTTGATGGGGTACTTTAATTGTTAATATCCTTGCCAACAAACAAAAAATCACTAGTTCAAATTTCACTACAGTTATACACAAGGAGAGAGTTCCAGATTTCAAATACTGTGTGAAGAAGTTTTAAATAAAAGAAACACGTGTATAAAACAGAGACAAAATGCAAACAACCAATCTCTGACTTATCAATTTCAACCAGAACTTGTGTCATAGCACAATGAATTAAGAGTATAAGGCTTTGAAATTAAGATCATTACGTTAAGTCTTGTCCATTATCATCAGCTGCAACATCTTCCACGTGAACTTGATCACACTCCTGTTGAGTAATCAAGGCAAAAATATGAATTAGGAATTGTGCAGAGAAAGCAAACTCTCGGTTCCAGCCACCATGTTAATATTAGAGACCTAACATATGAACAGCGATACAATCATATAGACTCTGAGTTACATAGCACCAACAATCCATGGGTTTTTGTATCAAACTTCACGATCATGCACATTTGTGCAGTTTCTCAGTGAATAATGTTCCATTTTAGCCTCCCAAGAACTAGATTATAGAGATAGATGAAAGAAAAAGCTAAATGATTACTGTTTAATGTTGAATTGTCTGCAACACAGTAGATATCTCAGCCTACCAGTCCTGAAAATGGATGAAGTCTTGGTTTGAATTAACATTGTGTCCATTTTTTATCTGCTGCAAAAATGCAGTCTTTGTTCAGCAATACCTGAACAATAAAGATATTTAAAGTCCAATACCAATCCACAAACTACTGCTCTGTAGGAGGCATCAATACTTAACAGAACTGCAATTTGTTTTGCCTGAATAAAGTTAGGTCTTGATCTAATTAATGGTCAAGTATGGGTTCTAATGGTTGCAATGAGTTCAAAGCTTAAATGGAGAATGTTAAATTTTTTGACATGCTAATACTTAGTCACTAATCAATGTTCATTACCTCCAAATCATTGAAGAACAAGTGTGTGTCAGCAAGATCAAAAATCATTTCCTCCATTTGCAGTCCTAGTGTCAATGCTGATGTTGGATCCTGTAAAATAATCACAAGTCAATAAAGTCAGTATACACATAATATAAAAGTCCTATTTTGAGAAACTTTTAAACAAAATGTATGGGCTAATTAGTTGATGTCGAGTGTAGGGTGTCCCTGACAAACAGCAAAGTGTGTCAAGAGTCAACATATAATTTCAGATCCAAAGATAGCTTACTGAGACTCTGGAGTGTAATAGGAAGACTGAAATGAAAGAAATAGGTGCTTCAAAGCTTCCTTTCCTGATTAGCATCCACTGCCACTTGAACAGGAATGTGTTATGTAACACATAGAACAGTACAACACAGGAACAAGCCTTTCAGCCTGCCATGTCTGTGCCAAACATGATGTGATTCAAAACTAATCTCATTTGCCTTCAAATGGTCCATAGCCCGCTGTTCCCCTCCTGTCCATGTGTCTGTTTAAATATTTTTTTAAACATTGCTATTGTATCTGCTTTGAGCACGTTCTCTGACAATTGTTCCAGGCACACAGCACCCTCTGCATAAAAGACTTATGGAAACATGGCTCAGGGATAGGCAGGACTGGCAGCTTAATGTCCCAGGATACAAATGCTACAGGAAGGATAGAAAGGAAGGATAGAAAGGGAGGCAAGAGAGGAGGAGGAGTGGCATTTTTGATAAGGGATAGCATTACAGCTGTGCTGAGGGAGGATATTCCCAGAAATACATCCAGGGAAGTTATTTGGGTGGAACTGAGAAATAAGAAAGGGATGATCACCTTATTGGGATTGTATTATAGACCAATAAGGTGTCTTGGTTAAGAAAAAGAAGGAAGCATATGTCAGGTATAGACAGGATAGATCGAGTGAATCCTTAGAGTATAAAGGCATTCGGAGTATACTTAAGACGGAGGTCAGAAGGGCAAAAAGGGGACATGAAATAGCTTTGGCAAATAGAATTAAGGAGAATCCAAAGGGTTTTTACAAATACATTAAGGACAAAAGGGTAACTAGGGAGAGAATAGGGCACCCTCAAAGATCAGCAAGGCAGCCTTTGTGCAAAGCTGCAGAAAATGGGGGAGATACTAAACAAATATTTTGCATCAGTACTTACTGTGGAAAAGGCTATGGAAGACATGGAAAGTAGCTAAATAGATGGTGACAACTTGCAAAATGTCCAGATTACAGAGGAGGAAATGCTGAATGTCTTGAAACACAAAGGTGGATAAATCCCCAGGACTTGACCAGGTGTACCCTAGAACCCTGTGTGAAGCTAGAGAAGTGATTGCTGGGCCTCTTGCTGAGATATTTGTATCATCGATAGTCACAGGTGAGGTGCCGGAAGACTGGAGGTTGGCAAACGTGGTGCCACTGTTTAAAAAGGGTGGTAAAGACAAGCCAGGGAACCATAGACCGGTGAGCCTGACCTCGGTGGTGGGCAAGTTGTTGGAGGGAATCCTGAGGGACAGGATGTACATGTATTTGGAAAGGGAAGGATTGATTTTGGATAGTCAACATGGCTTTGTGCATGGGAAATCATGTCTCACAAACTTGATTGAGTTTTTTGATGAAGTAACAAAGAAGATTGATGAGGGCGGAGTAGGTGTGATCTATATGGACTTCAGTAAGATGTTCAACAAGGTTCCCCATGGGAGACTGATTAGCAAGGTTAGATCTCATGGAATACAGGGAGAACTAGCCATTTGGATACAGAACTGGCTCAAAAGGTAGAAGACAGAGGGTGTTTTTCAGACTGGAGGCCTGTGACCAGTGGAGTGCCACAAGGATCGGTGCTGGGCCCTCTACTTTTTTTCATTTACATAAATGATTTGGATGCAAGCATAAGAGGTACAGTTAGTAAATTTGCAGATGACACCAAAATTGGAGGTGTAGTGGACAGCGAAGAGTGTTACCTCAGATTACAACAGGATCTGGACCAGATGGGCCAATGGGCTGAGAAGTGGCAGATGGAGTTTAATTCAGATAAATGTGAGGTGCTGCATTTTGGAAAAGCAAATCTTAGCAGGACTTATACACTTAATGGTAAGGTCCTAGGGAGTGCTGCTGAACAAAGAGACCTTGGAGTGCAGGTTCATAGCTCCTTGAAAGTCGCAGATAGATAGGATAGTGAAGAAGGTGTTTGGTATGCTTTCCTTTATTGGTCAGAGTATTGAGTACAGGAGTTGGGAGGTCATGTTGCGGCTGTACAGGACATTGGTTAGGCCACTGTTGGAATATTGCGTGCAAGTCTGGTCTCCTTCCTATCGGAAAGATGTTGTGAAACTTGAAAGGGTTCAGAAAAGATTTACAAGGATGTTGCCAGGGTTGGAGGATCTGAGCTAGAGAGGCTGTTTTCCCTGGAGCGTCGGAGGCCAAGGGGTGACCTTATATAGGTTTACAAAATTATGAGGGGCATGGATAGGATAAATAGACAAAGTCTTTTCCCTGGGTCGGGGAGTCCAGAACTGGAGGGCATAGGTTTAGGGTGAGAGGGGAAAGATATAAAAGAGACCGAAGGGGCAACTTTTTCACACAGAGGGTGGTACGTGTATGGAATGAACTGCCAGAGGATGTGGTGGAGGCTGGTACAATTGCAACATTTAAGAGGCATTTGGATGGGTATATGAATAGGAAAGGTTTGAAGGGATATGGGCCGGGTGCTGGCAGGTGGCTCTAGATTGGGTTGGGATATTGGTCGGCATGGACGGGTTAGACCGAAGGGTCTGTTTCCATGCTGTACATCCCTATGACTTGCCCTCTGATAAACATACCTGACTCACCTTAAACGTTTGCCCCCTAGTTTTTGACATTATCACCCTGTAGAAAAAAAACCTATAACTATCCACCGTATACCTCATATTTCTATATTCTTCGATCAGGTCACCTCTCAGTCTCCAATGCTCTAATGAAAACAATCCAAGTTTGTCCAACCTCTCTTTATACCTAATACACTCCAATCCAGGCAACATCCTGGTAAATTTCTTCTTCCCCTTTCCAAACCATCTCAGTGTGATAACCAGAACTACCTCAAATGTGGCCTAAGTATTAAACAGCTGCAATTTTACTTGACAACTTTTATACTCAGTGCCTCAGTCAACGAAGGTAAGTATACCATACACCTTCTTTACCATCTTTATCCATCTCGAGAGTGTGGTGCTGAAAAAGGTTAGGCAGCATCCGAGGAGCAGGAGAATCGATGTTTCGGGCAAAAGCCCTTCATCAGGAGTGGTTTTTAAATTTTAGATTTCATCATCTGCTTTGGTGAGATTTGAACCCATCCACAAAACATTATCCAGGTGTTTTATATTATTAGCCCAGTGACACTGCTGTTATGCCACCAACTCCCCTTTTTCTCCTTTCATTCCTGATGAAGGGCTTATGCCCAAAATGTCGATTCTCCTGCTCCTCGGATGCTGCCTGATCTGCTGTGCTTTTCCATAACCACACTCAACTATGTTCTTCAGCATCTGCGGTCCTCACTTTCTCACACTTTATCCATCTGTTTTACCACTTCCAGGGAGCTATGGAATTTCTGGTAAATGACCAATACTAAAACTTTGTGAAAATTGCATCTAGATTTATAAATAGTAAATAAATTGCCCCAGGTTTCCAAATAACATAAATTACAAAGCAAAACTACACAATTGTGCAAGGAGGAAGTTAGAGGCGGCATTTTTCAAAAAAACTTGTGTAATGAGAAAATAGTGACATTCTGTAAAACCAAGAACAGCATCAGGTGCATTTTATAAGACCAGTGTTTAAACATGACACGAATCACGTAAAAGGAAATTAACAGCTATAATGGACTACTGCGTGCCTCTTTCTTACAGCCATTTTGAAGGTAACGTGGCTTGAAAGAGCAATCATGTCTATTTTTGCTAATTAATACAATAGCTGGCAACTGCCACACTAACCAGCAATTCTTAACTATTATTAGTTCAGTTCTGCTGCATTCTTTAGTGATGAGTGTTGAAATGACAGAGCTGAAAATTAGGACACTTACTAATTTCACCATCATTCTGTAAACTTCCAGTTCAGATTCTGATATAATTAAAAAAATTATCAAACTAGCAGATCACCTGGTGTCCTGATCATAGAATGTTAGAGGAAATTTTTTTAAACAGTTAGAAAGGAATATCACAAAGTATTATTTTACTGAAATGTTTCTGCATATAAAACTTAATATGTACTCCAACAGTACAAGTTGCAATTGATCTGGCTTCATTTGATCAGTTGAAGGCTGTGAGACTAACAGGAATTCAGGTTAATTAGCAGATGAAGACCTTTTTTTATTTAAAGGGTGATGCTGAAACCTGTACAAGTGTTTTGTGTTATTGAGTTAGCATGCATGTATTATGCAATTGCTTTTTTATTTAAAGCAGCAAAAATTATTATGCAGATTTGAAAAATAGACTTATTAAAACTAATTCATTAGTATTGTTCGGTTTCCAATTCTTTACTCTACATGAGGCCTTTCAAATCATTGCTGTACCTACCTTTCCAAATTTTTGTGCATATGATCCAGTAAGTAGTGAATGAAAGATGATAATGGTTTCATCCAAGTCCCACACAAACACACGCTGTAAAGGAATACGTGGAAAGATTATTATACACAAGGGATAAGTTACCTTTCCAAATCTTCCAAGCTATATGTGAAATACCAATTTTTTTTAACCATTTCTTCACACTCAATGCAATTTTGTTGCATTAAGCTTCTTGCTTTGCATTTTATCAGAGTGTTCAATAATTTCATTCTCAAGGACCATTACTAAGACAAACAGCAAGTTCAAAGCAGATGATGATAACGAAGATATATAAATCAGGAAGTTTAAATAAATGAAATTGGTAATGTCCAATTAACTCAGACAGTAGAGAATTAATTATATTTTTTGGTTAAAAAAATGAACATATACCTAAGACAAAATACCCTAATTTATTATCTCTTGTAGAATTCAAAACAATGCCCCTGGGTTTAAATGTCTGATTATTATCCAACCAAGCTGGCTGGGCTTTGAACAGCTCTCAACGTAAAACCTCAACATGACAGGAGGGAAAACAGTATTTAAATAAACTCAATATCTTGATAACTTCCAAGGCCTGTTTTATTATGAGTTCTGGCAAGAGATCTGGTGTTCTATCTGGGGTTGGTTTTATCGCTTTGATGTTGCAGTAGTTTCTCTACCTAATTATCATTGCAAAGATTTGATGATATATCAATGGTCACTGACAGCAATGACATGGTGATGTCAACAGGCAAATTCACAAATCTTTCCACATTTCCAGTCAGTGGCAGGAGTTATAGTAAAGAGCTTGCCCATTCTAACCTCACCCTCCTACACAAGAAGTTTGATTAAAAGCTAAAACATACCTCCAGTTCATTATCAGGCAGTGGGGAAAAACAATTCCTCTTTCCTTTCCCCTTGGACTTGCCACTTGGAGTTTTACGAGATCGCTCTTCAAGTTCTTTCACTATCGTGTGTGTTAGACTTTGACTTGCACCAGAATCTCCTGAGGAAAAAAGGGAAAATTAAGCCAGTGCTTTGAAGAGTGATTATGGAATTTTAACACACTATATCTTGACATTTTGCATGACTGCAAAAACTAAAGTGATGTCTTTTAAAGTTTTTCTCTTTTAACCCATATTTATTTTTGTTCCAATTAAATTTCTGATCCACAGCCACCACATATACTGAGGAGCTGGAACATTTTCCAAACACCATAAGAGCACTTTCGACAGCTTTGTCCTCCTTTTACACTACCAATCATTTTTCAGCAGACAGAGCAACATAAATCCTTTTCTAGCTTCTACTCTTCCACTGTCAGTTCTAAAGTCAACTTGTCAGTTTTCTACTACCTCAAATGAAATAACATTATCAAGATTTTGACTATGAACAATAACGTTCAGTATGGCAAAAATAGTGCAGCTTTTGATTTGGGAAAATATCAGTTTTCTGTTTTCTAAGTTGTTTCTCTACTTTTTGTATAATTTATTTATCTGCTACTGTAGGATCTGCAGCAAGAGTAATGCATCTAGTTCTGGGCCCAGCACTTTTGAAATAACGTGGAGGCACTGAGATCTGCATTCGAATGCAGAAAAGATTCATAAGAATTGTTCCAAGGAGGAGGAATGCTGGCTAGGCTGGAGAGTTATGACCGTTTTCCTTGGAAAAAAGGCTAAATGGAGATCTGATGTCAGTATTCAAAATCACGAGGGGCTAAAAAGAATAGATAAACTGCTCCCATGCTCAAAAATATTGAGAAAGAGGGGACACAGAATTAAAACGATTGCAAAGGAAACAAAAAGTGACATGAGAATAATAATTTTCACACATAAAAGTGGCTAATGTTTGGAATTTACTGAGAATCTGGCTGTGGCAAATTCAATCGAGGTATTCAGGAGGGATTTAAATCATCACAGTAGGCAGTGTGCAGTGGAATAGGGAGAAAGCAGGGGAATGGCACAGCATGGACTGCTCATCAAAGAAATGATGGATCAAATAGTCTCCTCCTGCACTGTTACAATTCTGAGAAGTCAACCTTTGAACGATGACTTCTGTCAACTGAGAAGTACTAGCATGGTAACTATATCAGTGCCCTTCTGTCCTTGTTTCACTCAGAATGAGTTTTCTAATATATTATGAAACAAAATCCTCACAATATTATGTAAAGTTGATTCAGGTTATTGTGAAATTCCAAACTGTACTTCTTCCCTTTGTCTGCTAAAAATAGAGACCAGAAATGCAGATACATAGCATTGGGAATGCAGATACAGCATTTAAGATTTCCCATATGACATAAATACATGGCCTGCCTTAACCTTTTAAGGGTCTTACTGTTATTAAACTTGAGAGGAAAATCATTTTTTAACTCGTTCACTACTCCATAGTCAATAAAAAAAGCGAAAAATCAATTGCAATATTAATTAACGGAGTCATTAAAATTGGCTTTAAAAGGTACCAACATATGCTAATCATTTATTTAATAGAAACTTTACTTTTAGCAGGAGGGCATGACTACCGAAGTAAAGGAAAGTCTGATCTTAATGCAAGTTAAGTGTCCGCTGGGTTTCAATAGCAATTTTCTTCAGGGAAGCCAGAAGTGTTCAATACTTAATCTTATTTACCTTATCATCAGACTGAGATTTAACATGTCCCTGGATTACTTAGTGCATTGGTTTTTCTTTATCAGTATCGCTTTATGTTACACTATCATAAATCTCAATATAAAAAGCATAATTGTTCCATGGCAATACAGATTTTCATCAGGCCAGTTCAAACAGAATGCTACAAAAATGCATTACCAGATTGGTAGTCCTGGTTTGATGAACTGGAAATGTTTGTTTGCATTTTACGCATCTGGAAAGTAACAGTTGTTGAGGTGTTATTGGCAGGCAGAGAGTTTGGAGTTGTGGTTCCATAATTTGAATTGGGAACATATGGCACAAACTGGCTTTGTCCAAGAGATGTATAGGAAGGATAATCCTATGGAAAGAAAATGGAGAAGGTGGTTAATAATATTTCTTAAATAAAGTGGTTTCATATATGACACAAAAAAGATTACATATTATCTACCTGATTAGAACTGCTGAGGCTTGCAGCACTGGTGACAACAAAAGCAGCAGCAGTTCCACCAGAGTAACTACTGGCTCTCGGGAAACAGGTACCTGTCAAAAATAAAAGCCAAAGCATTTTCAAAAATAAACAACATGTTTATATGCACACAACATAACAGACAGGCATTTCTGCAGTCGTCAGTGAAACATCAAGATGGTTGTGCTTCCCTGGTGCCAGGGTCAAGGATGTCTTGGAGCGGATGCAGAATATTATGAAGATGGAGTGACCAGCATTGGTACCAACAACATAGGTAAGGAACGGTATGAGGTTTTGCAGAGAGAATATAAGAAGCTAGGCAGGAGGTTAAAAAGCAGGTCCTCAAGGACAGTAATAGCTGGACTACTACCAGTGCCATGTGCTAGTGAGAGTAGGAATAAGAGGATACGGTAGATGCATGCGTAGTTGAGGAGCTGGTACAGGGGCAAGGATTCACATTGTTGGATGATTGGGATCTCTTCGGGGTAGACATTATCTGTGTAAGGGGAACCGGATCCTCAGCTAGTGTTATGCAGAAAGCTTTAGATTAGTTTTTGTTGGGGGGGGGGGGACAATTGTCAGAAAACAGGAAAGGCTGAGGCTGCGACAGTGGGTAAGGGGAGCAAGTCTAATAATCAAGACAGACAAGAGCTTGGCAGAGAACAAAGAAAGACTGATAAAATAAACTGCATTTACTTCAATGCAAGAGGCCTGACAGATAAGGTAGATGAACTCAGGGCATGGTTAGGGACATGGGACTGGGATATCATAGTTATTACCATAGCCATGGCTTAGGGATGGTCAGGACTGGCAGCTAATGTTCTGGGGTACAGATGCTACAGAAGGGATAGAAAGGAAGGCGAGAGGATGGGGAGTGGCATTTTTGATTAGGGAGAACATTACAGCTGTACTTAGGGAGGATATTCCTGGGAGATCACAAGGTGAAGTTCTATGGGTGGAATTTAAAAAATAAGAATGAGAAGATGACTTTACTGGGATTTTGTTATAGATCACCCAAGAGTTACAAAGTCATAGAGATGTACGGCACAATTGAGAAGCAAATATGTAAGACGATCTCAGATATCTGCAAGAAAAATAGGTTTGCAATGGTATGGGATTTTAACTTTCCAAACATAGACTGGGACTGTCATAGTGTTAAGGGCTTGGATGGGGAGGAATTTGTTAAGTGCGTATAAGAAAACTTTCTTAATCAATTTGTGGATGCATTAGAGAAAGAGCAATACTTGACCTTCTGTTAAGAAATAAGGCGGGGGTGGGGGGGGGGCAAGTGACTGAGGTGTCAGTGGGAGAGCACTTTGGGGTAAGTGATCATAATTCTATTCATTTTAAAATAGTTATGGAAAAGGATGGAACTGAACAAAAAATTAAATCAGAGTAAGGCCTATTGTGACAGTATTGGACAGAAACTTTCAGAAGTTTATTGGGAGTGGCTATTCATAGGTCAAGGAACAGTTAGGAAATGGGAGGCCTTTAATTTTGAGATAATACGTGTTCAGAGAAAGTATGTTCCTGTTTGTGTGAAGGACAAAGCTGGGAGGTGTAAGGAATGCTGGATGACTAGAGAATTGAGGCGCTGGTGAAGAAAATGGGGACATTTATCAGATATAAACAGCTGGAACTGAGTCAATACCTAGAAGAATATAAGGACAGTAGGAACATGCTTAAGAGAGAAGTCAGGAAGGCAAAGGATTACATGAAATAGCTTCAGCAAATGGAGTTAAGGAGAATCCAAAGAGATTCTATAAATACATAAAAGGCAAAACAGTAACTAAGAAGAGAATAGGGCCCCTTAAAGATCAACAAGCCCATCTATGTGTGGAACAACAGGAGATAAATGAGATACTCAACAAATGTTTTGTGTTATACTTACCATAGAGGAGGGTATGAAAGTTATAGAACTTGGGGAAATAAATAGTGATATTTTGAAAAGCATCCATTTATTGAAGTGGTGGTGCTGGAGGTCTTCAAGTGCATAAAGTTAGATTAACCTGATTATTCTGGTGCTTCCCAGAATGGAGATTGCTGGGCCCCTTGCTAAGACTTTTGTATCATCGACAGCCATGGGTAAGGTTCCGGAATACTGGAGTTTGGCTAATGTGGTGCCATTATTTAAGAAAAGCTGTAAGGAGAAGCTGGGAATACAGACCGATGACCGTCAGTGGTGGGCAAGTTGTTGGAGGGGATTCCGAGGCTCAGGATTAACATGTATTTGGAAAAGCAAGTTGATGAGGGATAATCAACATGGCTTTTTACGTGTGGGAGATTGTCACCTCAATCAAGTTAGTGAGACACAAAGAAGATTGATGAAGACAGAGCATTAGATATTGTTCATATGGACTTCAAGTAACGTATTTGACAAGGTTCCGCATGGTCGACTGTGTAGTAAAGTTAGATCACATGAGATCGAGGGGAAGGTAGCCAATTGGATACAAAAATGGCTTGAAGGTAGGAGACAGAGGCTGTTGGTGGAGGGATGTTTTTCAAACTGGAGCCCTGTGATCAGTGGTGTGGCACAAGGATCAGTGCTGTGGGTCCATTACTTTTCGCTTTATATATATTTGGATGTGAATATAGAAGGTATGGTTAGTAAGTGTTCAGATTAGAAAAATAGCTGGTGAAGTAGACAATGAAGAAAGTTATTCTGGATTAGTGGTGCTGGAAGAGCACAGCAGTTGAAGAAAGTTATCTCAGAGTAAAACTAGGGACATATTTTTAGGTGAGAGGAGAAAGATTTAAAAAGGTCACGAAGGGCAACTTTAAAACAAAACGGAGTGGTGTGTATTTGTAATGAATTGCCAGAGAAAGTGTGGGATGCAGGTACAGTTACAACATTTAAATGACATTTGGGTAATTTCATGAATAAGAAAGGTTTTTGAGGGATGTGGGCCAAGTGCAGGCAGGTGGGACTAGATTCGTTTGGGAACTTAGTTGGCCTGAACTGACTGGACCAAAGGGTCTGTTTCCATGCAGCAGGACTATGACATGCACAATGTGGAGGGGAGCACAGTGGCAGGTTTGAATGGGGGTTAATATTGAGGCCCATGTTATAAATTTACCTTGTGCTGGATATGTGTAATGTGCTGGGCTGGTTTGATTTGAGCTAAACCCTGTATCATAACTGAGGTATCCAGGCTGACTGGGTGATCCACATTCTGTTTTCACACCAGGCCACAATGCACCTAAGGTAAAAATAATTATTAATTAATGGCACTTTTACATAACCAGATGATCAAAACCAAATTGCATGAATGGAAGTATTGGATGCAAACTTATTTTTCTCTCAAACTATTAAGGAGGCTGTTCTGCAACAGATTAAGGTTTAATCACATCACAGTATCATTAAAATAAAATTGAACATTTGCATACCATTGAATCAGGAGAATTTGTATACATCAAAAGGGTTTTTTTTTCAAGTTTATATATGCAACATATTGAACAGCTACCACTTATTACTTCTTCAGGAAAGGACTATTATGGGAATGGAGACAAGGATAAGCTGGAATTTGAGACCTGGTTGTAAAACTAGACCAGGCGGAGAGGATGCAAGTTTCCTCTTCGCCTTTTCCATAAAAGGATAAAACCAAATGACTTTCAGTTATCAATCTGCTGACTGCCTGATTGTTCAAAGAAAGATGCCAAGCATGATCAACTGTCATTTTATCCAAGCAAATTGCAGTATTGCTGCGAAATGCATGATAACTGATGAAACAAAAATGACATGCTCACTGATCCACTCTTAACTTTTGCCCCCACAGTCTTTTTTAAAACTTTGTAGCTAGGAGGATCTTTAAGCTTAGTGCAGGCCATGTCAAGACTTAATAAGGCAATTTCAAGAAAAAGCCAATAAATTAAGCACTTTGAAAAATAATTTGATCTATTTATACACAAGGAAAATGTAAAATAAGCTTACCAAAAGGAGGTAGTCCATAAGGCTGATTTGGTTCTGGGTATGATGTGTAAGATGCTGATGGCTGCGCTGCTGGGTATCGAGCCTGTTCGGAATAAGCAGCTTGAACTATTGGCGGAGAAAATAAATGTGGATATGGCCTATAAAAAGAGGATGAAAACAAATTATTCTAAAGCATCTTAAACTTAAGTAAACTTAAAAGATGTTTTTACTAAAACCCAAGATGATCGGATTCTCATGACAAGTTGATAAGCTGCAGTAATTTCTAGTTAAACAAAATGGGGTAAGTGCTGGAGCATTACCACAACAACTAAGCAAAGGACCAGCAATTCATTAATTCTCATCTGTGAAAAAAACATATGTGATGTAGCTATCAAGTACAGTGAATGCAAGGTATAATACTGGCGTCAATACCAACAGATGGTAGATCACCAAGACATAGAAAACTTTCTATTAGTATTTCAGAGTTCAAAAATTTGCAAGAACTTACAATATGATGAACATATATGAAAAGAACTCTGCCCATTAATGTGCCATAAGTGTAAAGCAAGTGCGCTTTCCAAAATAATAAACTTATTGAAAAAATTCACATAGAAAAATACACTGGAGATCACAAAGCCAAAGAAAAAAAGTGGTCCACCATCCATGTTACAAACAAGTATAAATGAATAGATGACAAACCAACTGGAGTGCAAATTATTGTGCAATTAGTTAAAAAATGTTTTTCTAAACAAAACACAAACTAGCAAGTGTTTTTTTTGCCTTGTGCAGGTACTAATTTGCCTAATTTTCCATTCTCTGATAAAACTTGCTGCACCCATGCTCAATCATGTTTTTTAAATGAGCTGTGTAACTATAGAAACTACTACTCCTTACTCGATTCAACAAAAGAAACTTATCTGGTCCAATTATTCAATACAGGATAGGGCTCATGTAAGCAGCATAAATTTATACATAGCAAAAGGAAAATCTAATGAAAAATTTCAAGCAGCAAAAGTCATATGCAATAAGTTGCCAGGAAAGGCCTCTGAAATAGACAGAATGAATGGATTTGAAAGACAAGAGACAGGGAGGATAGAGTGAGTGAAATGGGAAAAAGAAAAGGCTGGTGAGATGGCTTGATCTATGAAATACATGTACTTGTGCCTACTGGTCTTCTCTATTATTTAAAAAAAAACTTACATATTCTTTGTATCCACAATCTTAAAAATATTGTTTCATCTAATTGAAAGATCGACTGTAACCTAAAACCAATATCATTCAAACAGCTGGAACTTACTTTGTAGGAAACATTACCAAGTTATCTTGATTTGGCATACGTGGACTAGAACCTGTGCAGGTTATAACTGTAAAAAGAAACAGGAGGAGATTTTCACTTCAATCACCTGGAAATCGAAACCGAACAGACAAAAATCATTTTGTCCTACTTGACAAGATTAAAATTGTTAATGTATATTTGCAAGGCCATAGCACCAGTGCTTCATCTGGAGGCTCACTGATGATGTTACCTAGTATGGTGATGAAATGTCTGAAAACGAAACGTTCCAGCTCAGCGAGCAAACCTACATCTACTGACATCTCAGCATAGCCCCATTCTGCCCTCTAGTTTCCCAATTTTATACCATTCCACCACACGTAGCTGTCTTCAGCTGCTAGGCCATAAGCTATAAAATTCTCTTTCTGAACATCTTGACCTCCATTAAGAGGCTTTTTAAATCTTAACTCTTTAGTCAAACTTGTAGTCATCTGTATTAATACTGGCCTATGAGATTCAGTGGTTTGATCATGCTCCTGTCACATGTCTTGCGATGTTTTACTGGAAAAGAGTTCTATATAAACACAAGCTGTTGCTTGCACTGGCAGTATGTTTCGGCAAATCACATGGTATACTGGCCAGGATTTCCAGATTGGCATTTAATCCATCATCATCTAAGCCTTGATCTGCTAGTGTATACTTCTTCTGACCTAGGGCTCATTACAGGATGGCAGTGTTTGTTTGAATGGATGGTATGTGCTCTTGTGGGGTCAGAGGTTTCAGTTTGATAGTTAGCCAGCAGTTAGAGCAGATGTTAATTCCTTTAACGTTTCCTGGCTAACCATTAAGCAAGTCTGAATATTTCACAGTCTCCACCTCAGAACTGGGGACATTTTGGTAAATTCCAGATCATAGGTAATTGCCGAGTATTGCAAATTCCCTGGTAATTGCCAGTCAACTGCATGAGGAATTCTGCATGATCCTGACAACTCTAGTTTAAGCTTCAGCAATGATAATTGTCCTGTTAAAAAAAAAATCAAGATCTATATCTTTTCTCAAATCCCCATTTAGCTGCAGATTTCTTCCTCCACCTCACTTCCATTTGTGTGGTCTGTAGGTTGTAAGTGTGATGGGTTCCGGATTATCTTTTATCGCTATCCACATGGATTCTATTTGTGTCTTTCAGAAAGTTGTCCTTTTTCTATTGCAATATGTTATCCTAAATAAGTATAGCTGCTCCATTGTTCATCTTCCCTCTATCTTTTTATTATACCTTGTAATATTTAATTTCTAGTCCTGTTTTCTCAGCAATCCATGTCTTGTTTCTCCCAAAACATGACTGCTTCCAACTCCTGATTTATGACACAGAGACTTTTGCATTGTTGTAAAGATATATTAACTGAATTTTACTGGGACTTCCTCTATGATTCTCATTTCAGTTTTCTGATTTCCTCTATAATTGTCATTCAAGTCTTCTGGTTCTGTAATGAAATTCACCTCCTTATCAAAGTCCTCCCTACGCTTTCTTGCCCTGGTTACACTTAGACTGCTTACATTTCTTGTAATGTTGTTCTCCTGACTGCTTACTGACTTTGCCCTCTCCCTATTTATCTTCTCCAATAGGCCGTACCCTAGTTTGGATGAAACCAATCCCACTGGTATGAATCATTTTTGGCTCAAATCTCATGCCAATATCCCAAGATCTGCAAAAGATCTTGTGTTAATCATCTTCTCTGGGTCCAATCCATAAATTGTTTTAACTTCTTTGGCAAAGTAAACATTTTAAACAAGGTAACGGAAAATAGCGATATCCACTTCTAAGATTTTACCTGAACTTGGATATGCACGAGCAGATCTTTTCCTTGTCAGAGTTTCAGAGTCACTGCCTTGTATCATTTCATTTTTAACTATGGAAAGATTGAAGATTAAAAATAAAGATTGGTTCAATGTTCTAATACATAAAAGCCTTGTTCTAAAATGGAGAAATAATCCACAAGTAGTGAGACTGCGTACCACAGTTGACAAATGGGGATGAAAAAGGAAAGACGTTTACAACCTAGAGAAAAGTTGCAATTCAGCTATAAAAGCAAAGTGAAAAAGAAAATAAGAAAATAAAACCTGCAAGAATTAACAAAGTTAAGAGAAGAGTTTTGATAAATACAGCACATTAAAGTAAATGGCAAATGATGAGTTACTTGCCACAGAATTCGTTAGCCTCTGACCTGCTCTTGCAGTCAGTAACAGTATTTCTACAGCTGCCCCAGTTCAATTTCTTTGATCTCCCACTAAGATGCTGACTGTGGGAGACTCAGTGGCTGCAATGCCATTGAGTGTCAAGGGTAGATAGTTATATTCACTCTTGCTGGCAATGGTCATTGCCTGACACCTTTGGAATTGGATTAACTGATATTGAGCTTCGTAGCGATGCCCCTCAGTGGTCAAAGTAGCCATGAATTTAACTCACCTTCTGCTTCATTCAGCACAGTTAAGTTACTAGACAGACAGTCAGACCTACACTTTTGCTCATCATTTCTGTTTGTTTGACTCTGCAGTTGGATTATGTTGTGCAGTTCCTCAGTCCTGGGGAAATAAGAGAGAGGAGAATTTAATTTTCTTAAGGATTGTCATTATTCGATCATAAAATATTAATTGAGATGCAGTTGATGAAATCCTCTTTCTATCAACTAAATCATTTTAAGAGGAAGAATAGTGGACTGTATCTGATGTCCACTCCTAGCATTCACATAATTGAAAGCAGGGTGATGTAGCCAATGAAATTTAATCGAACCTTCCAAATACTAGTTTACATTAGGCAGCAGTGCGTATTTTCCCTATTTTGTTTAATTGTAGGTGAAAATGGAAAAGAGAGATTTGAAAATTACCTTTCTGATTAAATTTATAATACTAAAAACAAACTCAGCATTTATAGAGGCGGATTGAGAGATAGAAGGATTAATTGTCCCTATCAATACATGAACATGGTGTTCTTCTTTGAATCATCAGTTGTTTTATTTTTCATCAGTGACCTCTGAACAATATATTCTATTTGACTTCGCTTCTACTGCAAAAATGCTTTTATTAAAATGTTCAGTAGTTTTTGTCCATTTTGGCTATATTGTATTTGCTCAACTCAGATCACTCTGCAGATTCACATTACTGCATTAATCAAACTTGCCCACAACTGGAGTTTTTAAAAAATCGCATGCAAATTAATAGTGCAAAGTGCACGTTGGAGCCCATCAATTTTTCCCAACTAAAATCACTGTTGATTGCTAGGGTCTTTCAAGTTTTTCATAAGCCACAACTGTATGAAATGTTCTCTGAGCAATGATTTATCTTAATGCCCACAGATGAGAGGCAACCAAGTTCTTCCAAAACTTCCTATCCCCCAGAGTGCTCTGGGTTGTCTCTGTAACAATGACCCTTTATTTGTAAAGATTCCCCCACACAACCCAGATCGCTCAGTTGGTAGATGATAGGACTCCATAACAGGGTCATGTTGCAAGCCCCATATTAGGTGATTTTAATATTTTCAAGAAATGTTTGTTTTAATTAGATTTTTAAACCGGATTAAATCAGAAAGTACAAGGAAGGAAGGTTAACCACAAGTAGGACCATAATGTATTAAGTATATAAAAAAAATCCAAAAGTACAATTTGGAATGTTTGGAAAATTCGCAATAAGGGAGATGAACTAACATCACAAATATTTTTAAATGCATACAATATGATTACAATGTGACTGCAATCAGAAAGACAAAGCTGCTAAATGATCAAGCCTGTGAACGGAACAAAAAAAGTTGGTGTC
This sequence comes from Chiloscyllium plagiosum, assembly GCF_037043375.1. Taxonomy (NCBI): domain Eukaryota; kingdom Metazoa; phylum Chordata; class Chondrichthyes; order Orectolobiformes; family Hemiscylliidae; genus Chiloscyllium; species Chiloscyllium plagiosum. The sequence continues at coordinate 12,573,856 of NW_028270168.1, forward strand.
ATTACTGAAAGATGAGATCAGTACATTTACAGCAAATTTCATACCAATATTTAAAAATGGTGGAAGGGAGAAAAAGCTGGAGTTTATTATAAAGTATGAGATAAGGGGACACTTATGTAATACTGTTGGTATTTTCTAAAGTCACAATGGGCTTAGAAAAGGGAAATCACTTTTTAAAAGGACATAGCTCACAAAATAGATGAGCGAGTGTGAATGGATATGGTGTACTTGGATTGTCAGAAGTATTTTGACAAAGCCCCACGTAAGAGGTTAGTGTGCAATATTAAAGCACATGGTAGAATATATTGACATGCATTGAGAATTAATTAGTAGACAGGAAAGAAGAAATGAGTGGGTCCTCTTTGAAGTGAAAGACAGACAGTGGCAAGCAGGGTCCCATTTATTCACAACATATTAGTGTGGATGAGGTAATCAAATGAAATATTTCAAATTTGCTGACCACACAAAACTGGGTGGAATTAAGAATGGTGAGGAAGATGTAAATGGTCTTTGAGCAGATTTTGCTAAGTTGTGAGTGGGCAAATGCAAAGCAGGTACATAGATAAGCACGAAGTTGGCCATTTCAGTTGGAAAAACTGAAGAATCCTAGGTTTTCTTGTACACTGGTCACTGAAAGCAAGCACGTTGTTGCAGCAAACAGTTCAGAAAACAAATATTATTTCAATTTTCATTACAAGAGGGTTTGAATACAGAAGAAAGTAAGTGCAGTTGTACTCGGCCTTGGTAAGCATCTTTGGTGTCCTTTTCAAAGGGATACTTGCTAGAGAGGGAACATAGCAGTGGTTCACTACACTGATTTCTGGGACAGCAGGTTTATTGTATGAGGAGAGACTGGGTCCACAAAGCATTTATGGACTAGAATTTAGAAGAATCAAAGATATAAATATCTTTGAAGATATGAAGAAGAATGAAACATATAAATAACTTTACAGGGCTGGACCAGACGAGATGTAAAGATGGCACTTCCTTGGCAGGGTTAATCCAGAACAAGGGGTCACAGTTTTGAGATACATGGTAGGTCATTTCAGATTGAAATAAAGGAAAGAGGGTGGTTGAACCTGGGTAATTTTCTACTACAGAAGGCCATGGAGGCAAAGTCAGTGAAGATATCCAAGAAAATAAGAGAAATTTCAAAAGGCTAATAAAAGTGCATGGGGAGAGTTCGGGACTATTGCCAGAGGATAAAGATCAATCATGATCATGCTAAATGGCAGAGCGGACTTGATAGGCTGAATTGCCCACTCCTACTCCTATTTTCCATATTTTCAGAGCACCAACTGTTAACATCTGTAGAGAGAGTGTATCAGATCGACTGGGTTTTTCAGCACTTTGAATTTATTGCTTTATTTAATAATTTAAAAGCCTTCATCTTGAGTGAAACTCTCCATCATAAACAAAACTCTAAAATATACTAATAGAATGCAGTTAATAAGGAAACACATTTAAGTTTGTCCACTGAGTGTGCCTGCGTTGGAAGTGCACCCTCTAATGCACCAATAGATGTAACTTCATTTGTTGTACATTCATTCATTCAGAAGTTTCTGGTTAATATTATAATCTCAACTTAGTGGCTCAGTATTGGAAGGTCACAAGATAGGTGAAGACAAGCTGTGAATTTTCTTCCTGTCTTATATAAAAAAAACATACTAAAGATTTCAATTACATAACAATACCGACAAACCTTAAAGCTTGCTCATCTGTGGAATCTAAATCACGGCGTGATTTCTTTGCCTGTCAAGGAAAGATATTAACATTTTAATCTTTAAAAATAACAGATTTTCAAAACTTAAGCAAGCTAATTAAAGATTTTTAAAAAGGTCTGGGAATGACCCAGGCTACAATTTGTTATTCAAGCAACAAACATATGTATCTTGCTAGACATCTCTATTATACACAATCTTAGCATGGATCAAAAGAAAATTAATCCCGAAAATTTCAGCAGTCCATCCCATATTCCGATGAGTGTAGATGATATAAAACAATACATTGACAAAGAAAATGGACAAAGTATCATCTATTGACACTGGGGGAGCTTTACTACAATAACAAGGATTGGAGAGTTGTACATTGCTATATTAGCAGCTCAAGGTTTTAAGCAGGAAGGAGGAAAGAGGAAGGTTGTGAAAGGGGCAAATGCATAAGGTGGGTGGGTGAAATAAAAGCACTGGGATGGATACGAGAATGTTCAGAACGGTTTGTAAAGTCATTGCAATGAAGGAGCCTAGAACTGCATGCAGAGGGAGGGGTGAGGTCAGGATTGAGGAGAACGATGTTGCCAGGGTTGGAGACTTTGACTTATAGGGAGGGGCTGATTAGGCTGGGGCTGTTTTCCCTGGAGCAGCAGAGGCTGAGGGGTGACCTTATAGACGTTAATAAAATCATGAGGGGCACAGATAGGAGAAATAGACAAGGTTTTTTCCCTGGGGTAGGGGAGTCCAGAACTAGAGGGCAAATGTTTAGTGTGACAGGGGAAAAATTTAAAAAGGGACCTAAGGAGGAACTTTTTCCTGCACAGGGTGGTGAGTGCATGGAATGAGCTGCCAGAGGAAGTGGCGAAGGCAGGTACAATTACAACAGGTCAGGTACAGAAAGGGCTGAGAGGGATATGGGCCTAGTGCTGGCAAATGGGACTAGATTAGGTTAGGATATCTGGTCGGCATGGATGAGTTGGACCAAAGGGTCTTTTTCCGTGCTGTACATCTCTATGACTATGACTCTATAACTGGAGGTCGGTTGGATTGAGGGAGACAAGGGAGGGAGGCAGGCAGGGTGGAAGAGAAAGTGGGAGATGAAGCTGGAGAGGAAATGCTTCACCTTTGCAACAGAGCTGAAACTACATGGAAATATCTGCTTAACATTTTTTGCCATTGCTCACTCAGATCAAAAGTACTTCAGTGAAAACCATGATTTAATATTACAGAAAAATACACAGTAAAATTCATATTTTTATCTGAAGTGAGCATCATATAACTTACAACTTGCTCCCGAGAGTCCTGTGGATCTTCCATGGATGTGAAGTGTTGTGGTTCTCTCCCCTTTGAGGAATGGAACAATGATGATTGTTTACCTTCAAAGGCAATAATGTCTGAAAGAGTTTTCTCAGCCTTATATACTCTAATCATAACAGACTGCCTGATGTCAAATGCTCTCAAGTAACCGATTTATTTCAATGTGACACGAAACCCGACCTGCAGCAAGACAACTGTGATAAATGAAAATATGAAGTACACCTGCACTCTTAATCTCAAATAGATCAATTAGCTAGTCATAAAGGATAAAATGTTCAACACACAAGGACACCATGCAGAATTATCAGGGCAACAGCCACGTGTAGTTGCTATCCTACCAGGTGAAAGACACACTCACATGGATTTGCCAATGAGGGGTCAAATAATCTAAAATCCAATTAGTAGAAGAAAACTCTTTTCTGAATGCATGAGAGCTACAAGAAAGGTGTCCTTAGAGAACTTTTGTTGCAAACAAATATAGAATCACAAATTCACCGCAGGAGGTTGGACAAATGCAGTATCACAGGCTAATCTCATTATGGCATACTGTACAGTGCATCCCCAGGAAATGTTACCAAACTCATTCAATTCAGCCACTTTTTAAATTCTGGCTACCAAATATCAAAATAAAGCAGAATCACTGTTTTGAAAAAAATATTTTTGTTGCAGTATTCAAATTATCTGCAAAGGCGGTAACATTTACAGAAAATATCAGAAATCTGTTGAATTGTTCAAATGTGTCAAGTTTGACGCTCCCCCAAGAAACTTCCATTTGAAAATTCAAGGTGTAAATGAAGGACAATCACAGCAAGGAGCAGTCATCCATATTTGAAGTCATAATTTTGTTAAGTACTAAATATTGTTATTGCAAATATTAACTGTGTTGAATTTTTCAAAATATTTTTCCACTGCATTATCTATTATATAAACACAAAAATTAAAATAAAATTCAGTTCTTGACTCTTCTATCTTTTAGCAATGTGAAACCACCAATATCAGAAATTATGCACTAAAAGCTTCAATAAATTGGATTTTCTTTGGCTGCAGAAATTTCCACAGAGAATACAATGGCCATTTTGAAAATAAGGATAACAGCAAAAATAAAGATAGTTGATGTCATAGTTAAATGGATCCATGGTCAGATGAAGTGCAAACAAGACAAATCTGGCACACTAAGTTTATTCACAGAAGACAGCATTATAGATCTCTGCCTAACAACTAACCCCGTGTCACAGCACATGTACTTCATGGCATATAAAGATCTTTTCCAATCAACTTGCTCAGAGATGTTATTGCACATCTTTGGAGCAAATGGAACTTGAATCCAGGCATTCTGGCCCAGGCACACTACCATTCCACCACACATGCCTCCATCATGTGCTCTCAATCCTTAATTAATGTCTATCAACTGTGCATCTATAACAAATCATCCAATCATTAATAAATTCCCCTTTCTTTAAATAATTGCTTTATATTTGATCAAAACCTTTGCAATCAAAAGATGAAATGAGAGTTTACCATATTTTTTGCATTTCATTAAAACAGAGCCTCTCACTTCCAAATCTCCAATAATTTCTTGGAGTAAACATTCCTCTTTGCAAGAGGGTTTGGTAACTAGTGATTTCAAATGACCTATTTTCTTCTTTTAAAAAAAAAAGACCCCTTCCCTTTCAAAGGCTTCCTTTACATTAAAATATATCAATCCTCAACTTTCTTGCAGTGACCTTTGTTAAATTATTATCCAAGCAATGGATATTCATATCTTCAGCAGCTCTATTGATGACTCCCTCCATCATAATATCAGATGTGGACATTTTGCTGATGATTGCAAATTGGTCAGCACCATTTGCAACCCCACAAATACTGAAGCAGTCCATGTTCAAATTCAGCAAGACTTGGACAATATCTAGTTTTGGGTTGACAAAGTGCCAAGTAACATCGTGCCATACAAGTATGCGACAATGATGATCTCCAGTCCCCCACTATCAACATCCTGGGGGTTACCACTGAAGAGAAGCTCGACTGGACTAGCCAGATAAATACTAGCGAGGAATCCTGCAGCAAATAATTTACCTCTTGACTCCCAAAGCCTGTCCACCATCTACAAAGCACAAGTCAGGAGTGGGGTAGAATGAAATAATCATTACCTGCATGGATGAGTTTAGTTTGACAAAGCTGATTGGTACCACATGAACAAACAGTGACTCCCACACTAATGACCAATGTCAGTAGCAATAGTCTACTCCAAATACAAGATGCACTGCAAAAATTCACCAAGGCTCCCTATACAGCACATTCCAAACCCACAACAACCCGCCATTTAGAAGGTCAAGGGAGCAAACACATCAGCACCTGCAAGCTCTCCTCTAAAACCATTCACCACCCATACTTGGGGAATATATTGCTGTTCCTTCACTGTCGCCAGATCAAAATTCTGGAATTCTGATGAACACATTGCATGTTTACCCAGAGCAAATGGATTCCAGTGGTTCAAACCAGCAGCTCAGCACCACCTCCTCAAGTTCAAGCAGGGATGGAAAATTAATGCTAGCCTAGACAATGATCCTAATATCCCATGAATGAGAAACCTCAGAGGAGTATAGAAAGTACAGGATGAGGTTAAAAAAAAAGGAAATTTAGGAGAATAAATAATTGAGAAGATATGAAAAATGAAATTAATGCAAATCTAAAAATGTTTTATCTGAAAGTGTACACTAAGAGCAAGAGAATGATTAAGCAATGGGGAGGGTCTATCAGCTATATAGGACAACTTTTGCATGAATGCAGGAGGAAAAAGTGGATATGCTGAGGAACATTTTGATTAAAACCTCACTAGATACAGACAAGATTTACATAGGGCTGGAGTTCTGCAAACATTTTACCATTAGTCAAAAATGCATGCAAGAAATTGGCCAAATAATTATAGGCTAGTCAATCTGAACTTGCGAGTGAACAAATTACTTGAATCAATATGGAGAGAAGATTAACCATTACTTAGAAAGTCGCAGATAACATCAGGAATAGTCAGAGTGGTTTTACGTGAAGATCATGTCTTACTAATAACTAAATTTGAGGAAATAAGAAGGATTGATGAAAGGTGATATAGTGCATTTTGTATACTTGGATTTTACTAAGGCCAAAGATTCCACATGGCAAACTGATCAGAACAAATAAAGACCATGAGATACAAGGTAATATGGAAAGTCAGACCCAAAATTGGCAGGAGGAAATCGATTACATTTTTTTCTTCAACTGAGAAGCTTTTCAGAGAGGTTTTACACAGGACTGGGTTGGATCCATGACGTTTGTAATGATATTAATTTAAACTTAAATGTAAAAGGCATGAGTGGGAAATTTGCAGACAACACAAAATTTGGCCATGTTGTTGACAGTAAAGATAATAGCTGTCAACTGAAGGATGATATTAATGGTTTGGTTAAGTGGAAAAGTGACAACTGAAAATCAAATCTGGAGAAGTGCAAAGTTATGCTCTTTGGAAGACAAACACTGCAATGGAATACACATGAAACAAGTAGTGTTCTGAGAGGGCACTCTGAGATGTCTCAATTCCTCCACCCACGTCCACAGCTGGAATTGTACACCATTCTGGTCTCCACATTAGAGGAAGGATATAATTGCTCTTGATAGTGAGCAGACATTTTCAAGAAATTTTCCAGACATTGAAAATCATAAGTATGACGAAATATTGGGTAGGCCAGGACTGTTTTTCTGAGAAGAGGCAGCTGAGAGATGACTTAATTGAGTTGTACAAAACAATGAGGTTAAAAATCACATAACACCAAGTTATAATCCAACAGGTTTAATTGGAAGCACTAGCTTTCGGAGCGCTGCTCCTTCATCAGGTGGTTGTAACCCGAGTTAGAGTGGACAAGGAAGATATTGGAGAGCTAAATTATCAGCAGAGATTTAAAACAAATTGCAGAAGTATCGTAAGGAACATAAGAAAAATGGTGGAAGTATGGAATTCAATGCCGGTTTGATGGTCGAAGTAGAAGCATTCAGCTGATCAAAAGAACTAGCAAATAGATGTATAGCGAGGGAAAAATGTGAAATTTTGCATCTTGGCAGGAGAACAAAAAGAAGCATTTTAGCCAAATCTGCAGATCTCTGAGATGCAGAGGGATTTGGGTTTCCTGGCACATGAAGTGCAAAAGATTAATGTGCAGGTACAGCAAGTAATTAGGAAATCTAACAGATGTTATTGTTTACTTCAAGGTGTATGAATATAGGAGGAAGAAGGTTGTGCTTTAATCATACAGAAAACTGGTGAAACTACATTCAGAGTAGCATACAGTATCAATCTACTTATTTAAGGAAGCACGTTGGAAACAGTTTAGTGGAGGTTTACTGCACTAACATTTGGAATAGACAGATTAATTTATGAGAAAATGTTGAACAGACTAAGCTTGAATCCTCTGGAGTCCAGAGAGTCGGAAGAAACTTGAATGAAACATTATGCAGGGTCTTGACAAGGTAGATGTGGAAATGGCATTTCCTCTTGTGGAATAATCTAAGACCAGGGGTCACTGTTGGAACAGCCCACTTATGACAGAGATAAGACAGAAATATTTCTGTTTTGAATTGTTAGAACACTCCTCCTCAAAGGAACTGGAACTGATGTACTTGAATACGCAAGGAAAAACAGTAAGTACTAAGTAAATATTTTAAATCAACCCACTCTGCTTTCCAATACAGGTGGGTCATGAAAGGTAAGTGGTAAGCAAATGGATGAAAGTGTTTGGAAATATGGAGCAAGTCAGATTAGCCATGATCTTACTGAATGTCAGAGTCAATTAGAGAGGTCCAGCTGTCTAATCCAACGCCATGTTGTAGGACCAATACAGAATGTTTCAAAATCTTCTCATTGCTCAGATTCTGTAAATTTGCAATCCTAATTAATTGGGATTAATGTAATCTAATATCTTTACTAGGCCACTGGACAATAATTTTATTTTCATCAAACCCTATTGCTTCACCTGGACCTTCCACACTTTGACTGTTTTAAGGTATACCAAATCCCAAGATTAAAGTTTATCTCTAAATGTCCAATATAATTTCAAAAAACTTGGGAAATTTGAGAGACTTTTGCCTTAATGTGTGCCCCTTTCGCTGCATGCAGAGGATTCAAGTGTGCAGAAATCATGCATATCACTGCAGTCCATTTTGAGACCAGGGAATGATCACACATCACCAAACGCAATTTTGAATTTGCCCAAGACAGAGTTACACAGCCCTAATGATCTAATATGAATTCTTCAATTGTAATGCCCAGACAGACTTTAGCTTTCAATTTGTTTATTCAACTCAGATCTAAGGAGCATCTCTTTCATAGTGCCACGATTTATTTTCATATAGCCCAATTGACTTTCATCTGTAGTATTTGTCACTAGAAGGTTTATATAGTTGCACATATAAATTCATCATTAGCAATTTGAACTTAGCTAGTGCTCCCATCCCAGTTCCTGCACTTTGCCAAGGTTTTATATACAATCACTTTTATCTTTTCTATGTATTACTGGAAAGACTGAATTTGTCATGTCTTTGAAATGTAAATTGAAAAGGTTTCAGACCTTGTCCTACATCTTTAATGAAATAGTAGCTATGGGTTTAAAATCTTGTGCTGATGGGAGATTAGCAATAGGCCATCACATATCCTTGAATACTTTTTGTCAAACAGTACATGGATGTACCTACGACAGAAGGTGCAAAACTTGACCTACTCTTGGGAAATAAGGCAGGGCAGGTGATTGAGGATTCAGTGGGGGAGCACTTTGGAGCCAGCGACCATAATTCGATGAGATTTAAAATAGTGATGGAAAAGGATAGACCAGATCTAAAAGTCGAAGTTCTAAATTGAAGAAAGGCCATTTTCGATGATATTAGGCAAGAACTTTCAAAAGCTGATTGGGGGCAGATGTTCGCAGGTAAAGGGACGGCTGGAAAATGGGAAGCCTTCAGAAATGTGATAACGAGAATCCAGAGAAAGTATATTCCTGTTAAAGTGAAAGGAAAGGCTGGTAGTTATAGGGAATGCTGGATGACTAAAGAAATTGAGGTAAAAACAATGACTGCAGATGCTGGAAATCAGATTCTGGAATAGTGGTGCTGGAAGAGCACAGCACTTCAGGCAGCATCCGAGGAGCAGTAAAATCGACGTTTCGGGCTTTTGCCCGAAATGTCGATTTTATTGCTCCTCGGATGCCACCTGAACTGCTGTGCTCTTCCAGCACCACTAATCCAGAATAAAGAAATTGAGGGCTTGGTTAAGAAAAAGAAGGAAGCATATATCAGGTATAGACAGGATAGATCGAGTGAATCCTTAGAAGAGTAAAAAGGCATTCGGAGTATACTTAAGAGGGAGGTCAGAAGGGCAAAAAGGGGAGATGAAATAGCTTTGGCAAATAGAATTAAGGAGAATCCAAAGGGTTTTTACAAATACATTAAGGACAAAAGGGTAACTAGGGAGAGAATAGGGCCTTCAAAGATCAGCAAGGCAGCCTCTGTGTAAAGCTGCAGAAAATGGGGGAGATACTAAACAAATATTTTGCATCAGTACTTACTGTGGAAAAGGATATGGAAGACATAGAAAGTAGCTAAATAGATGGTGACATCTTGCAAAATGTGCAGATTACAGAGGAGGAAATGCTAAATGTCTTGAAACACAAAGGTGGATAAATCCCCAGGACTTGACCAGGTGTACCCTAGAACCCTGTGTGAAGCTAGAGAAGTGATTGCTGGGCCTCTTGCTGAGATATTTGTATCATCGATAATCACAGGTGAGGTGCCAGAAGACTGAAGGTTGGCTAATGTGGTGCCACTGTTTAAGAAGGGTAGTAAGGACAAGCCAGGGAACTATAGACCAGTGAGCCTGACAGCGGTGGTGGGCAAGTTGTTGGAGGGAATCCTGTGGGACAGGTTGTACAGGTATTTGGAAAGGCAAGAACTGATTAGGGATAGTCAACATGGCTTTGTACATGGGAAATCATGTCTCACAAACCTGATTAATCGAGTTTTTTGAAGAAGTAACAAAGAGGATTGATGAGGGCAGAGCAGTAGATGTGATCCATATGGACTCCAGTAAGGTGTTCGACAAGGTTCCCCATGGGAGACTGGTTAGCAAGGTTAGATCTCATGGAATACAGGCAAAACTAGCCATTTGGATACAGAACTGGCTCAAAGGTAGAAGACAGAGGCTGGTGGTGGTGGAAGGTTGTTTTTCAGACTGGAGGCCTGTGACCAGTGAAGTGCCACAAGGATCGGTGCTGGGTCCTCTTCTTTTTGTCATTTACATAAATGATTTGGATGCGAGCATAAGAGGGACAGTTAGTAAGTTTGCAAATGACACCAAAATTGGAGGTGTAGTGGACAGCGAAGAAGATTACCTCAGATTACAACAGGATCTTGATCAGATGGGCCAATGGGCTGAGAAGTGTTAGATGGAATTTAATTTGGATAAATGCAAGGTGCTACATCATTTTGGGAAAGCAAATCTTAGCAGGACTTATACACTTAATGGTAAGGTCCTAGGGAGTGTTGCTGAACAAAGAGACCTTGGAGTGCAGATGTTTCAGAGAGAAAGTTCAGGCAAGAAATATCTGTTGAAGCACTGAGGATGTCACCCAGACAGGGGACGAAACGTTTGCAAGACAAATTCCCAGCTTGGCGAACAGAACCACAACAACGAGCACCCAAGCTACAAATCTTCTCCCAAACTTTGAATATCCAGCATTAGTGGAGGCAGACAATCAGCAAAATGAGCTGAGTGAACAGGAACCTACCCATAAATGTGGAATTTTGGCATGCATTTATTCCTCTGCACTGCTGGATGTTGGGCAAGAAATATATTATTGCAAATCAGGGACATTTATTTGAATCATAGGTAGAAAATATTGTGGTACCAAATTTAACAACAACATTGAAAATGAAATTAAGTAAATAATTATGAAGGAAAAAGATTGCTGGCTACAGGACAGGAACAGGAGTGGAATAAATTGTTTGCCTCCAACGAACTGACATGAGGGCTAAATGGTCTTGTATGCTTTACCACTAACATTTTATTCATGAAGGGTTTCCAAATGTGCTTATTGATGGAATATTGCCACATTAAAAATTTATCAAAAAATTACCACAATACAATTGTTATTGAATTTTTTAAAATTGTATGTTTTTCAAACTTTCACTACCATACAGGGAAGTTTGATACTTGACATTAAATTTAATGTGATCTTTGAGAAGATTGTAGCTCAGGTTGAGGTTCAGGTTGTAAGTTTGCTCGCTGACATCTTCTCAGACATTTTGTCACCATGCTAGGTTACATCATCAGCGAGCCTCCGGTGAAGTGCTGGTGTTCCGTCCTGCTTTCTATTTGTGTGTCTTGGTTGGTTGTGGTGGGTGATATCATTTCCGGTTCTTTTTCTTAGGAGTTGGTAAATGGGGTCCAAATTGATGTGTTTATTAATGGAGTTCCGGTTTGAATGCTAGGCATCTAGGAATTCCCGTGCGTGTCTCTGTTTAGCCATTCCTAGGATAGATGCGTTGTCCCAGTCAAATTGGTTTCCTTCTTCGTCTATATGTAAGTGTACTAGTGATAGTGGCTCATGTCTTTTGGTGGCTAGTTGGTGTTAGTGTATCCTGGTGACCAGTTTCCTGTCTGTTCGATGTAGGGTATTTTGTATATGACATTCTTTTTGCTGACTGTTGATACAGGGTCCTTTGGGTTCATAAGTAGCTGTTTCAGCGTGTTGGTAGGTTTGTGGACTACCATGACATCAAGGGGTCAGAGTAATCTGGTAGTCATCTCCAAGATGTCTTTGATATATGTTAGTGTGGCTAGAGTGTTTGGACATATTGTGTCTTCTTGTTTGGGTTTGTTGTTTGAGAATCAGTGGACTGTGCTCATCGGGTACCTGTTGCTCTTGAATATGCTGTATAGGTATTTTTCTTCTGCTGCTCATAGTTCCTGGGTGATGCAGTGTGTTGAGGCCCATTTAAATAATGTCCTGATGCAACTTCACTTGTGGGTGTTGGGATGATTGCTCCTGAAGTGAAGTATCTGGTCAATGAGTGTTGCTTTCCTGCAGTCCTCCATTAACTGTTGGTTCCACTGTGACATTTAGGAAGGGGAGTCTTGTTGTTCTCTTCCTCTTATGTCAGTAAGGATGTTGCTGATGATATTGTAGGTTTCCTCTAACTTGTTCCATTCCATTATGACAAAGGTGTCATCCATAAAGATAAGTGGGGGGTGTTGGATCCATCAGATTTAATTCTTTGGGGATTTCTTGTTAATTTCACCTGATTTATGGAGTTTCTTCAGTGTTGTTGTGATACAGCTTTCTAGCTGTGGAGTTGGATCTATCGCCACCTGTTGGTACATGTCGGTGAGCGTTGAGTTTGCCTTTACAATGTACTATGCTCTGTTTAAGATGATGGCCTTGCGCCCTTTGTCTGCAGGTAGGATTACAATACTTCTGTCTTTCTAGGGCTTTTCTTTCCTGTGTGTTGAGGGTGTTTCCATCTTTCTTCCTGCTTAGTGTTGATGCTACTGTTTGTTGGATGGTCTGCTGGGTTTCTTCCGTGAGTCCATTATCTTTCAGGATTGATTCCAATGCTGCTATGAAGCCCTTTTTGTCTGCGTCTAAGTAGTTGTAGTTCATCCCTCTTACTAGGATGGCTTTCTCAGTGTCTGTTAGTGGACTGATTGTTAAACAACAAACCGAAACAAGTAGACACAACACGCCAAGAGACCCTAGCCACATTACCATACATCAAAAACTTCTCGGAGATGACGACCAGACGACTCCAACCTCTAGGCATCAAGGTAGCCCACATACCTACCAAAACACAAACAGCTACTGATGAACCTAAAGGACCCTGTACCAACAACCAGCAAAACAAATGTCATATACAAAATAGTCTGCAAGGTCTGTAACAAAAACTACATTGAACAGGCAGGCAAGAAACTGGCCATCAGGACACATGAACACCAACCTTACACACAAAGACCACTTCGACTGGGACAACACTTCCATCCTAGGATAGGCTAAACAGAGACATGCACAGGAATTCCTAGAGACCCTGCATTCAAACCAAAACTCCATCAATAAACACATCGATTTGGACCCCATTTACCAACCTCTGAGAAAAAGAACTGGAGTTGATATCATCCACCTTAACAGACCAAGACACACAAATAGCAAGCGGGACAGAACATCAGCACTTGTCCGGAGGCTCACTAATGATGTTAACTAGCATGAATTAAATTGAATCGAATTGACTTTATTGTCACGTGCACCGAGGCATCGATAAGTAAACAATAAGTAAACAGCAGTGAAAACAAAAACACAGGTACAGGTGAATGTTAAGAGTTTGAGAGTCCATTCAGTATTCTAACAACAGTAGGGTAGAAACTGTTGCAAAACCAGCTGGTGCATGTGTTCAGGTTTCTGTATCTTCTCCCCGATGGCAGAAGTTGTAGAAAACCATTGCCAAGATGGGATGGATCTTTAAGAATGTTGGCAGCCTTTCCTTGACAGCGGGCCTGGTAGATGGATTCTATAGATAGGAGGTTGGCCTTTGTGATCGTCCAGGCCAAGTTCACCACTCTCTGTCACTGTCTCCGATCTTGGATGGTACAGTTGCCATACCAGGTAGTGATACATCCAGATAGGATGCTCTTGATGGCGCACCGACAAAAGTTGGCAAGGGTATTCGGCGTCATGCCAGAAATCCTCAGCTGCCCGAGGAAGAAGAGATGTTGTTGGGTCTTTGTAACCAGTGCGTCCACATGAAGAGTCCAAGAAAGCTTGTTGTGGATGACCACTTCCAGGAGCTTGACACTCTTCACTTGTTCCAACTCTGTGCTGTTAATGTGTAGGGGGCATGAGTAACATCCCGCCAAAAGTCAATAATGAGTTCCTTGGTTTTGCTGGCATGAAGAGCTAGGTTGTTCTCAATGCACCATTTTTCCAGGTGTTCCACCTCCCATCTCCAGTCTGTTTCGTCGCCATCTGAGATTCGACCAACTATGGTGGCATGGTGACGAAACATCTGAGAATTAAACCTATCAGCTCAGCAAGCAAACTTACAACCATTAAATTTAATGCTTTCAGCAAGATTAAAAACACATTGAAACTATAGTAAGATTAATGCCTTTTAGTCAACTGGCATCAATTTAAATCAAAAATAGTAACTAAATATTCTGACAGCAATGTGTCAAAAATAGCAGTGTTACTATTTTTCATAAGCCTGATAATGGCAAACTGCATAGACGTGGCAACTGGAAAAATGGGACCATAAGATGTAGGAGCTGGAGGACATTTGACCTATCAGGTCTGCTCCACCATTCAATAATCTGATAATAGAACATAGAACATAGAACAATACAGCACAGAACAGGCCCTTCGGCCCACGATGTTGTGCCGAACATTTGTCCTAGCTTCAGTTTCCTGACATTTCTCTGTAATACTTTATTTATAAAAATACTTAATGATCCATCCTCTACAACCACCTCAATGTCATAGAGATTTACAGCACGGAAACAGATCCTTCGGTCCAACTCTTCCATGCTTACCAGATATCCCAACCCAATCTAGCACCCAGCCCATATCCGTCCAAACTCTTCCCATTCATATACCCATCCAAATGCCTTTTGAAATTTTGCAGTTGTACCAGCCTCCACCACTTCCTCTGGCAGCCCATTCCACACATGCACCATCCTCCAAGTGAAAAGGTTACCTCTTAAGTCTTTTTTATATCTTTCCCCTCTTACCCTAAATCTTTACCCTCTAGTTCTGGACTCATGGATCCTATCCATGACCCTCATGATTTTATAAACCTCTATAAGGTCACCTCTCAGCCTCTGACGTTCCAGGGAAAACAGCCCCAGCCTATTCAAACACCCCCTATAGCTCAAATCCTCCAACCCTGGCAACATCCTTGTAAATCTTTTCTGAACCCTTTCAAGTTTCACAACATCATTCCTATAGGAAGGAGACCAGAATTGCACGCAATATTCCAAAAGTGGCCTAACCAATGTCGTGTACAGCCGCAACATGACCTCTCAATACTCTGACCAATAAAGGAAAGCATGCCAAATACCTTCTTCACTATCCTATCTACCTGCGACTCCACTTTCAAGGAGCTATGAACCTGCACTCCAAGGTCTCTTTGTTCAGCAACATTCTCTAAGACCTTACCATTACGTGTATAAGTCCTGCTAAAATTTGCTTTCCCAAAATGCAGCACCTCGTATTTATCTAACTTAAACTCCATCTGCTACTTCTCAGCCCATTGGCCCACCTGATCAAGATCCTGTTGTAATCTGAGGTACCCTTCTTCGCTGTCCACTACACCTCCAATTTTGGTGTCATCTGCAAACTTACTAACTATACCTCTTATGTTCACATCCAAATCATTTTTATAAATGATGAAAAGTAGTGGACCCAGCACCGAACCTTGTGGCATTCCACTGGTCACAGGCCTCCAGTCTGAAAAGCAAACCTCCACCACCACCCTCTGTCTTCTACCTTTGAGCCAGTTCTGTATCCAAATGGCTAGTTCTCCCTGTATTCCGTGAGATCTAACCTTGCTCACCAGTCTCCCATGGGGAACCTTGTCGAAAGCGTTACTTGAAGTCCATATAGATCACATCAACCACTCTGCCCTCATCAATCTTCTTTGTTACTTCTTCAAATAACTCAATCAAGTTGGTTAGACATGATTTCCCACACACAAAGCCATGTTGACTATCCCCAATCAGTCCTTGTCTTTCCAAATACATGTACATCCTGTCGCTCAGGATTCCCTCCAACATCAGGCTCACTGGTCTATAGTTCCCTGGCTTGTCTTTACCACCCTTCTTAAACAGTGGCACCACATTAGCCAACCTCCAGTCTTCCGGCACCTTACCTATGACTATCAATGATGCAAATATCTCAGCATGAGGCCCACCAATCACTTCCCTCGCTTCCCACAGAATTCTAGGGTACACCTAATCAGGTCCTGGGGATTCATCCACCTTTATGCATTTCAAGACATTCAGCACTACTTCCTGTGTAATGTGGACATTTTTCAAGATGTCAACATCTATTTCCCTACATTCTATATCTTCCACATCCTTTTTGATGGGGGCACAAGCGAGTGAAAAGCACAGCAGTTCAGGCAGCATCCAAGGAGCACATCCAAAGTTTTACCTGCACATCCACCAATATCATTTATGTATCCGTTGCTCCCGATGCAGTCTCCTCTACATTGGGGAGACTGGATGCCTCCTAGCAGAGCGCTTTAGGGAACATCTCCGGGACACCTGCACCAATCAACCACACCGCCCTGTGGCCCAACATTTCAACTCCCCCTCCCACTCTGCCAAGGACATGGAGGTCCTGGGCTTCCTACACCACCATTCCCTCATTACTCAACACCTGCAGGAAGAACGCCTCATCTTCCACCTCGGAACACTTCAACCCCAGGGCATCAATGTGGACTTCAACAGTTTCCTCATTTCCCCTTCCCCCACCTCACCCCAGTTCCAAACTTCCAGCTCAGCACTGTCCCCATGACTTGTCCTACCTGCCTATCTTCTTTTCCACCTATCCACTCCATCCTCCTCCCTGACCTATCACCTTCATCCCCTCCCCCACTCACCTATTGTACTCTATGCTACTTTCTCCCCACCCCCACCCGCCTCTCATTAATCTCCCCACCCTTCAGCCTCTCTGCCTGTATTCCTGATGAAGGGCTTTTGCCAGAAATGTCAATTTTACTGCTCCTCGGATGCTGCCTGAACTGCTGTGCTTTTCCAGCACCTCTAATCCAGAAGCTGAGTGATTTGTGCAATGATAACTGAAAGCTTCATTCACAAGTTAAAACAGAAATAAACATTGAGGGAGATTATGCTTTCAAGAAGATTTGAATAGAATTCGCAGATGGCAAGAACATAGGTGGAACATGATGTGGAAAAATTAGAGATTATCAACTTTGGTAGGAAAAACAGGGGATTTCTTAAATGGTGAGAGATCAGAAAGCACAGGTGCACAAACGGATTTAGCTGTCCTTATCGATGAGGCACTGATGGCTGACAAGCAGGTGCAGCAAGCTATCAGAAAGGTTAATAGTCCATTAGTCTTTATTGCAAGAGGATTTGAGAACAGGAGTAATGAAGCTTTGCTTCAATTGTACATGAATTTGGTTAGACCACACCTGGAGTACTTTGTGCTATTTTGATCTCCTTATATTGGGAAAGGTATGATTGTTATTGAGTGTAGGCAACAAAGGTTCACCAGATTTTGTTCCTGGGATGTGCGATATGTCGGCAGCCTCTTTTTTGGGGTGAATTTGTACTTGCAGAGTTACATTGTACTTTGCTCAAAAACTGCATGAATCCATGTAAGACTCTGTTAAATCATTTTTTTAAATTAGAATCAGTCTAAACATTATGGCGCAGACAACAGCACACAGGGGGCGAACACCTTCAACATATTATCTGGGCTGACACCAATTGTTAAAGTTAACCTAAGAATGTAACTTTTAAAAAAAGGTTTTGTGATTTACATACGAAAGAAGTGAAATTAACATGGTCATTCAAACAGATGAGAGACTTAACAAACAATCAAGGTATTTTTCAATGTATAATTTCAGTTACATCACACTGTAAACTTTTGATATAAATTCTGTGTCTTACAATTGTGTACTCCACAACCACCTGATGAAGGAGCAGCGTTCTAAAAGCTCGTGTTTCCAATTAAACCTGGTGTTGTGCGATTTTTAACTTTGTACACCCCAGTCCGACACCGGCATCTCCAAAGCATATACACAAGTAATAGTCAATCTCATGCAAAAGTTGACCCCCTACTTTTGGCCAATTAACCTGGAATTTTCCAGGTATCTCACGTAAACGTCAACCCTATTCTTTCATAGATAACAAATCAACGTCTGAGTCAGTGTGCCGGCCGTCATGTCCCGCTCCAGCTTTCCAGTCTGCCAATTGTTCTACTCCACTGCTGGTCTTCCAATCCACAGGCTGTTTTGTTCTGGTCTGGGTTTTCAGAATTACCATAATTCTTTTTTGTAAACTTTATTCCTTTAAAGATCAATTGGGCTTCTGCTAATGATAAGGTATGAATTTTGACTGAATTTTAGCCCCTCAAAAGTAGTATCCATCTAATAGTCAATCCCATATATTTAACCTTAAAAAGTAGTCAAAAAATTTTGACTATTACTCGAGTATATACGGTAGCTGTCCTGATAATTTCTTTCAAGTTACTAAAATTTTGACTCCTCTGCTGAAACTGTAAATATTTATGCTCCTGACCTGGTCTCCTTCTAGTGCCATATTTTCCTTGCAGAAACTAATTTTTAAACTTCTCACCACCAGCTATGTCCCAACTCTAGTCTGGGACAAATAATATCAACCTTTTATTCCAAAATCACTTCATTATTTTAAACTTCTCAGGAATGCTACTTAGCACATGTCACTCTTTTAAAGAACTGCTCAGCACTGGAACATGGCACATGCTTCTCTTTTGAATGGCTTCCCAGACCAGACTGAATCAGTCAATTTGGAAAATACTCCCCTTGCCCCTCTGCACAATTCCCTGGGTAATTCTGGAATTCTGGGTAATTTCTTTGTGCTTGGAATTATGGGTTACTATGCTGCTGACTTAGTGCACTGGAAGGAAACTACCACTGCCATAGCTACAACCCTTTGTGAAGTTTTTAAAGTTTAAAACAAAGACATTTTTTCCAATTATATCCCAACTCTGTGATTATTAATAAATTTCTCAAATATAATTTCATTGCTTTAAACTCCTTTTCTTAGCAACACTGCTGAGCACATGTTTCTGTATCGAAAGAACTCTCAGCACTGGAGCTTCGTACACCACTTCGCAAACAACTTCCTCAGTCTGGAATGAATCAGTCTTTAAAATTGTTGCCATATGACCTTTGTAATTCCCTCAGAATTTTGGGCAACTTCCTCATTTGGAATTAGAGATATTATAGTTTTTAATTGTTAACCCCATTGACACAGACAAACCCATTTGCAAAAACTTAAAATTTCATGATCCAAGCTTGCAGTAAAAAATATTAAAATACAGTGTCCTAGGCCCAACCAAGCTATTTTGACAATGGCTTTTCCTATATCATGGGGTCAGAAATAGAGATATGTGTAGATGATTGCACAACGGTCAGCACCATTCATGACTCGGACACTAAAGCATTTCAGGCCCAAATGGTTTGGTTCCAAGACAGCTGCAGAGTACCAGCACTGTGTTCAAGCGCCTGAGCTCTTTCTTTCTTTTTCCCCTTTGTTTAACAGGTTTTCTTCAGTGCAGCACAGGTGACAGTCCCTGCCTGACCATGATACAGGAAATGCTGATCACAGGCTGCAAACATACTTTGCCCGAGCATGTTTCAGGATCTGGCAATTGGAGACTGTGGGAGGACCCTGCCCGAGCATATTCCAGGCCCTGGTTGCGACACCAATGGTTATAGAATCAGAGGTGATAGCCTAGATCACCTCTAGGCTGTGGCTTGGCCTGGGTGCCTGTCTGGAGATAAGACTTAAATAAGACTTTATTACCTGGATATTTCTAATTCATTTTGGCTTTGTTTCCTTTATTTTTGTTTGTTTTATTCCGGTTTTGTAACCAAGACAGTGCTGACTATGTTGGTGGAGGTGAGATGGCGCTGAAGAGTGCTGACTTTCATTACAGCTGGAGTGACACGGTGAAGGGGAGTCATGCCTGGCCATAAGGCCCATGACCCACATCAGAGCACTTAATAAGGATTTTAAAGTTGGACGTTATTTCTTAATTCTTCTTCTTTTATATTCTGTGTTATGGTTTATTTTTCTGTGTTTTAAGGTGGTGTTGGAAATATCAATATTATGCAACACTTTTTACTGTATTTTGTAACAAGATACACGTGACAACAAATCAAATCAAATCAAATGCAGTAAAGACTTAGACAATATCCAGATTTTGGCTGATATGGGGTAACATTGGATGATGGTCACCTCCAACAAGAAAGAATCTAAACATCAGCTCTTGACATACAATGTCGTCATCATCATTGAATCCCCCATTATTAATATCACTGGGGTTACCACTGCCCAAGAAAATAAATTGCACTGGTCATACAAATGCACATTCTCAATAATCACAACTCAGAGGCTAGGATACTGCAGTCACTGATAACTCCTGATTCCCCAAAGACTGCCCACCAACTGTAAAGCACAAGTCAGAAATGTGGTGGATTATGCCCTTGCTGTCTGGATAAGTGCAGCTCCAACAACACAAAAAATATCTTGCTACGAACCAAGACAAAGCAACCCACGTGATTGGCACCACATCCTCAAATACCCACTCCCTCCACCACCACATACTGAGTAGCAGTGATGTGTACTGTTCAAAGTTCCTTAGATAGCACCTTACAAATCACTCAAGAAGGATGTACAAGAGCACCTGCTTTTTCTGCAAGCGAGTCACCATTTTGACCCGGAAATATTTCACTGTTTCTTCTGTGTCTTTGGATCAAAAAACTGGAGCTCTCTCTCGAACAGCACTCTACTTACAGGAATGTGGTGGTTCAAGCAAGCTGCTCCAACCGCCTTCTCAAGGACAACTAAGGTTGGGCAATTAATCCTGGCCCATGCAGAGACACCATATCCTATATATGAAATTTTTAAAAATCCAATATTTCTCAGTCACACAAATACCTTGTGGACTTCCATCACGTGCAAGCCTGTCATGCTGCATCTGCTTAACAGGAAATTAATTCCTTGCTGATATTAAGACCTAAGTCGGTTATTAGGATGCTAAAGGTAACAAAGCAAACAGATGCTGTGAACTAATTTCATACATTTTTAATAGAATTAACTAAAAAGAAGAGTCAGTCAGAGGAGGAATGTTTTATGCTTGGTGGTTGGTTGAAATAAAACTAATTGAAAAATGTATGCCTGAACACTCAAGAACTTATAGTGAACAATACTGTTCACAGAGGATGACTCAATCAAAATGCAAGGTTTTAGGGAATGATTATCTAGCCATGTTTTCTAAATGTGCACCTTATTTCTTGCGGAACAACAGAAAGTGCTCACATGGACCAAGGTTACACTACCAAAGAGATGACGACAAATGCCTTCACTACCATATCGAAACAGGACCATTAGTTAGCGCTAATTTTTGTGGATAACATTTCCTGGCCCAGGTCCTGGGCCTCCTCCACAGCCAAAACCCTAACCACCTGATGCCTGGAGGAGAGGTAATGTTAAAAAATTAAATTGGACTATCTCTCTGCACATTAGTGTAATATTAAAGGGTTAAACTGTACTGTCTTCCTCCAGAAGCTGAACATTCTGGAAGTGGGTGGGGACGACATTCATGCAGGAATGCAAGTGACTCCCATTTCATTTAGATAGTCATTTACTACTACTACTCTCCTACCATTATCAAAATTAAACTCTCATTCAGCCCCTTCCATTAGAAATGCTTTCATAAACATCCCCAGTCAATCAAATTCATTTGCGCGATCATCCCGCGATACTGAAGCATATCACACCTACATTGTCTGGGGAAGTAGCAGAGGCAGAAGTCATTTGCAGGGCCACCCCGAAGTTAGAACATATCACACCTACGTTGTCTTGGTGAATCACGGAGTCTGGAAACCTTTTGCATATGATTCCCCAAGATTAGGGCATTTACATTTACATTATCTCCAAGGATGACCTCATCCCACCCTTGTACCTGGGGTAACATGGGGGAGTGGCCAGAGTAGCTGGAAGCAATACCAACTGACCTGTATAAAGGGGATGTGTTTTCTTTGTTTGGGGCCTCGACTTTGCACAACCAGTGAAGAGTGTCAGAGGGGTCACCTGGCTTGTACAAGCTTTAATAAACTTTAACTGTTTGCAGAAGTTAGTGTGTGCGAATTGCATCTCATGTGTGAAACCTCGGGAATAGAACCTAACAGAGAAATGACTCATCTTCTGCCTTGGGACTCTTCAACCACACAGGATCAATGTGAGTTTCACCAGTTTCCTCATTTCCCCTCCACCCACCTTATCCCAGATCCAGCTTTCCAACTCATCACTGCCCTCCTGAACTGTCCTACCCATCCATCTTCCTTCCCACATATCCAATCCACCCTCCTCTCCAACCTATCACCATCACCCCCAACTTCATCTACCTATTGCATTCCCAGCTACCTTCCACCCAGTCCCACTCTCCATTTATCTCTCAGCCCCCTTGGACCACAAGGCTCATTCCTGATGAAGGGCTTATGCTCAAAACATCAGTTCTCCTGCTCCTCGGATGCTGTCTGACCAGCTGTGCTTTTCCATCACCACAGTCTTTGACTCTGATCTCCAGCATGTGCAGTCCTCACTTTCTTCCAGATAAAATTCATCAAAAACACGTACTAACTGCTTATGTAGCATGGTCAGATTTGGACAAGTTTAGAAAGAGTTAAGATAAGCCATAGTATTAAGGGCTTAGATGTAGTGGAATTTGTTAAGTACGTTCAGGAATGTTTCCTCAAGCAGTATATGGAGGATCCTACTCAGAAAGGGGCAAAACTCGACATACTCTTGGGAAATAGGGCAGGACAGGTGACCGAGATGACAGTGGGGGAAGCACTTTGGGACCAGCATCCATAGTTCTATTAATTTTAAAATAGGTATGGAGAAGATCAAGTGCTAAAATGGGGCAAGACAAAATTTTGATAGAAATTAGACAGGAGCTTGCAGGTACTGATTGGAGTAGTTTGTTTGCAGGCAAAGGGATCTCCAGCAAGTGAAATAGCTAGAGTTCAAGGTCTATGTGCTCCTGTGAGGGTGAAAGGCAAGGTAAACAGCAATAGGGAACCCTGGATGACAAGAGATAGTGGCTTTCACCAGAAAAAGGAGGTTTGAACAGGTCGAGGTAGCGGGATTAAGGGAATTCCTGGAGGTACATAGCGGATACAGGAATTTACTGAAGGAGGAAATCGGGAGATAGCGGCATGAGATAGCTTTGGCTGAGAAGATTACAGTGAATCCAAAGAGGTTCTTTAAGTATATTAAAAAGGAGAAAGAATAACTAGAGAGAGATTAGGACCTGTCAAGGACCAAAGTGGACGTGTGTGTGTAGACCCGCAAGAGATGGTCGAGGTCCTCAATAAATATTTTCGCCTCTGTTTACTGTGGAGAAAGACAAAGACTTGGGAAAGTTAGTAGTCATATCCTGGGGTCAGTCCATATCACATTAGGGGTAGTGTAAGACATATTAGAATGTATGAAGGTGGATAAATCTCCTTGTCCTGACCAGATATATCCAAGAACACTGCAAGGGGCTAAAAAAAACATGGGAGCCCTGGCTAATATTTTTGCATCATTGTTAGCCACAGGTGAGGTCCCAGAAGACTGGAGAGTAGTGATTGTTGTGCTCTTATTCAAGAAGGGCAGCAAAGAAAAAGCTGTGGACTACAGACCAGTAAGCCTAACCTCTGTGGTAGGTAAGTTACTAGATAAGATTCTGAGAGATGTGATATACATGCATTTACAAAGGTAGGGTTTGATTAGGAGTATATTACTTCATGTATGGGATATTATGCCTCACAAATTTGTTAAGAGTTCTTTGATGAAGTAACCTGGAAGTTTTATGAGGGCAGGACAGTAGACGTGGTCTATATGTCTATATGGATTTCAGTAAGGACTTTGATAAGATTTCACATGGTAGGCTGCTCTGGAAGGTTAGATTGCATGGAACCCAGGAGGAGCTGGCAAACTAGGTACACAATTGGCTTGATGGTAGGAAGCAGAGGGTAATAGTGCAAGGATGCATGCCAGACTGGAGGCCTTTGACTAGTGGATTGCCTCGGGGGTTAGTGCTGGACACATTGATATAATTAACAACTAGCAATGATTATGATGAGAATGTACAAGGCATAATTAGGAAGTTCGCAGATGGCATATGTGGTATCATGGACGGCAAGGAAAGTTATCAGAAAATGCAGCAGGACCTTGATCAGTTGGCAAGTGGGCCGAGAAATGGCCGTTGGAGTTTAATATGGATAAGTGCAAGGCCTTGCATTTTGGAAAGTCAAATCAAGGTAGGAGTTTCTTGGTGAATGGTAGAGTCTTAAGGACTGTAGTGAAACAGAGGGACCAAGGAGTTCAGTTACATGGTTCTCAAAATGGAGTCACAGGTAGACAGGGCAACGAAGGTAGCTTCTGGCACACTGGCCTTCATCAGTCAGGGCACTGAGCATAGAAGTTGGGAAGATATGTTGCAGTTGTACGGGACATTGGTGAGGCCGCACTTGGAATATTGTGTTCAGTTTTAGTCACCTTGCTATAGGAAGTATGTTATTAAACTGGAAAGAGTTCAGAAGGAATTTATAAGGATGACGCCAGGACTCAATAGTCTGAGTTACAAGGAGAGGTTGAACAAGCTAGGACTTTTTCTTTCAAGCTTCAGAGAATGAGGGGGGATCTTATGATCTTATACACTTCTATAACAGGCATGGATAGGGTCAATGTACTGTCTTTTTCCCAGGGTGCTGGGCTACTAGAGAAAGTGGTCGAAGTGGGTACATTAACAACATTTAAAAAGCATTTGGACAAATATATGGATAGGAAAGATTTAGAAGGATATGGGCTAAATGCAGGGAAACAAGGTTAGAGTGGTTGGCATTTTGGTCGGCACGGACCAGTTTGGGCCGAAGGGCCTGTCTATATGACTCTGAGTTCATAAGAAGGTACATAATGGGAGTTCAGTAGATTGTATGCAAGACTGCAAACATTTCACACTGTGCTGGCATTTCAGTTGTTAGACAGTGCTAAAATATGGAATACGGACAGACTTCTATGCTTGAAAAGAGTAACATTTAAAATGAGCACACACTGCTAAAACAAATGGCAGAAACACTAAAAAAATCCTCTGAAAGTATTTCTTTCCAGCAATGTTCAGGTGCAAAGGGTACAATCAGCAATATGACAGAAAATATAGGCCACAATGTCAATGAACTTGTGAAACCATTGAGATACAGGTTGCAGGCAATAGTACAGAAGGACAATCTTTAAAATCAAGAAACATTTGGGTTTTACAGTAAGAGAATGAATCCTGGAAACACCAAGGATCTGGTGAATCAATCACTCAGATGCAATTCAAAATAACATTATGCCACAAGGGAACAAAAGTCAATTTCAAATACAGAACTAAAGCAATATTTGTGCCTTTTCAACCCTACACCAGGTAAATTAAGCTCATATCCAAAACCATGTTCCCTCGGGATTGTAGATGAATGTAATCTTGTCCTTGAGTTTGACCAATTTGTTTCAATGTTTTTCTGGTCTGTAGTTATCATAGTGCGTTAATTGACTTCTTTCACATAATTTTCATTCCCACTATCATATTAAAACTGAAATAAAGCACCTAACATTCCTTCACTATTCACATGCTCATAGCAGCCTAATAGAGAACATAGAAGCTCTTAATTTTCTTAATATTCTGATTACCAACTTAAATGATACCCACTATGAATAATGTTGTCAAATTTAGGCAACCAGTCAACTATCTCCCAGAATGCAGTCACCTCTTTACAAATGTCTCCATCAATGAAAGGACACAACATCTGGCTCATACAATGTGAGGCCATAATTTAGCCACCTTTCATTAGTAGCATATAAATCTGTTTACATTCCAGGAAATTCATCAGGGCCACATTTCACTGATAAAACAATGCCTTCAGGCAGTATTAGCCTAACTGAAACATTGCGACTGCTCAAAGGGCTGCTGCCCATCACATACCAATTGACTTCTCAAACACTAATGATCAAGTCAATTGCTATAACGTTTGGCAAAACCAGCATTTTGTTGTGCCTTTGAAAAAGAAGAAAAAAATCTGAGAAAGTGAAATCATGATTTCGTCATACACAGATTATGGAAAAGTTTAAAAGTGAGATACATGCATAGATGTTCAAGCTCCTTGAATCACAAGTCATGGATCAAATCTATTCTATGCACAGTAGATACTTCCAAGACCTCAAATATTAAGACATGCAGGATTCGGATGCAGCATGGGATGTCTACAAACTCAAAGATGATTTCATTCTACGAAAGAATTCCTTACCATTTGCAAGCATGGCAAAAACTCAAAGACATGACGGAGAACAATGTTAACACATTACCAAAATACCTTGTACAAATTTCAATTGAAGCCAGTTGTTGAGAAGTACTGGCATGTTTACATTTCATGCTCTTGGAAATCCATAAAAAGATGAGTTTTAACAAACAATTTGGAAATACAGTATTTAGCTGTCATCCCATTTTCCACTTATTCCACAGGGTGGCAATTACAGTTTTTCGATAATGCTTAAACATACAGATGATAAAGTTTCTTTTTACATTAATACTATACAAACAGGACCACAGAACAGCTATGAATAAAATATGCACTTGGCATTTCCTACACAAATTAATAAACCGGAAGCTTGTGAACAATTAGTCTCATGAATGAAGACATTTGACTTCCCCATAGCTCATCATTGTAACACCTTTTCCATTCTGAAGTTCCATTTTTGCCCTACTACATGATTTCAAATCAACTTTCAGCAACAACACATCGACCACCTCCTGTATCTGGTACAGCCCTGCCTCAAAACAGTCAAATACAGTACTGACCTTGACTACAGGTGACAAGGTTACATAGTTACAATTGTCATCATGAGGGGATGGGGAAATGGGTGTGGATCATGTCAAAACAAGGTTAGTGGGCCTGCACTCGGGGTGCTGAGTATTCTTATCCTCCTTGGCATATCGACAGATCCACTGTTCACAGCATTTTGCTTTTATTTCTGATTAAGTTACCAGACTCAAAATGTTAACTCTGCTTTCTTCCCACAGATGCTGCCAGCCCTGCTGAGTTTCATCAGGAAATTCTGTTTTGGTTTTTACAATGTTATTGAGGAAATTTGCAGTTATCATCCAGTATACCCTAATTAGACCATATGTCACAGAAGCAAAAATTACGCCATTCAGCCCATCGAGTCTGCTCCACCATTCGATCATGGCTGATAGATTTCTCAACCCCATTCTCCTGCTTTCCCCCCATAACTCTTAATCTCCTTGACAATCAAGAACCTATCTATCTCCGTTTTAAATATACTCAATGACCTGGCCTCTACAGCCTTCTGTGGCAGTGAATTCCATAGACTAACCACACTATGGCTGAAGAAATTTCTCTATCTCCATTCTGGAAGTTCTTACCTTTACTCTAAGGCCTCAGGTCCTAGTCTCTCCTACCAATAGAAACATCTTCCCGACATCCACTCTGTCCAGGCCATTTAGTATTCTGTAAATTTCAATTAGATCCTCCACTCATCCTTCTAAATTCCATCGAGGACAGTCCCAGTGTCCTCATATGTTAAGCTGTTCATTCCTGGGACCATTTTCATGAACGTCCTCTGAACACGCTCCAAAGCCAGTACATCTTTCCTGAGGACCCACTTCGACAGTGCAGCGAGGAGAGAAAGAGGAGTGAAGTGAGGGCTGATGGGAAGGATAAGTTTTCCCACTTAAAAAGGCACTTACCTCGGGAGTCAGGCCTCCATTTTGACAGTGTGGCAAGGAGAGAAGGAGGAGTGAAGCGAGGGCTGCCGAGAAGGTAAGGGCTTAATTTATATTTGGGCAATGGCTAAACCAGAGATACTACAAGTGTAGTACCTCCCTCCCTCCTGCCCCCCCACCCCCCAACCGGAAGAAAAAGACTCAGTAAGGTAAGGCTTTTATTTTTTCTTTATCTTTCTTTTTCATATATTTAAGTGCATTGTTTGGTTTTAGTTAGTTCATATAAAGCTAAGTTTACAATGTCAGGGGACCTCAGATCCATGGCATGTGCCTCTTGCTTGATGTGGGAGCTTAGGAACGTGTCTGACGTTCCTGACTCTTACACTTGGAAGAAGTATGTCCAGCTGCAGCTTTGGTTTGACCGCATGACGGCTCTGGAGCTGCGGATGGACTCACCGTGGAGCATTCGTAATGCTGAGATGGTCATGGGTAGCATGCTTAGTGAACTGGTCACACTGCAGGTTAGAATTGCTGAAGGAGACAGTGAATGGGTGACCAAAAGACAGGAAAAGAGTAGGAAGGCCGTGCAGGTGTCCCCTGCGGTCATCTTCCTCCAAAACAGGTATACCGTGCTGTTCAGAAGGGCAGGAAAAAGACTCGTAGGGCCATAGTCATAGGGGATTCTATTGTGAGGGGAGCAGATAGGCGGTTCTATGGCCGAAAATGGGACTCCCGGATGGTATGTTGCCTCCCAGGTGCTCGGGTCAAGGATGTCACTGATCGGCTGCAGAGGGGAGGGTGAACAGCCAGTTGTCTTGGTGCATATAGGCACCAACGACATAAATAGAAAACAAGATGAGGTCCTGAAAGAAGAATTCAGGGAGCTAGGAGAGAAGTTAAAGCGGAGGACCTCAAAGGTAGTGATCTTGTGATCAGCGCCACGTGCTAGCCAGCATGGAAATGAAAAAATAGGCAGGATGAACATGTGGCTTGAGAGATGGTGTAGGAGGGAGGGATTCAGATTTGTTGGACATTGGGACCGGTTCTGGGGAAGGTGGGACTATTATAAAATGGAGGGTCTACATCTGAACCAGACTGGAACCAATGTTCTTTGGGGAGTTTTTGCTACTGCTGTTGGGGAGGTTTTAAACTAATGTGGCAGGGGGCTGGGAACCAGAAGAGAAAACAAGTAGGCAGCGAGGTGGAGACTGTAAGAATTATGAAGATAGCATTAATAAAGGGAAGAGTAGGCAGAGAGCAGATGATCGCAAAAGAACTGGTGGCTTGAAATGCATCTACTTTAATGCAAGGAGTATAGTGTGTATAAAGCAGATGAACTTAGGTCTTGGATTGGTGCCTGGGAGTATGACATTATTGCAATCACAGAGACTTAGTTGAAGGAAGGGCATGATGATGGGCAACTAAATGTTCCAGGATATAGACGCTTCAGACAGGACAGGGAGGGAAGTAAAAGGGGGGGGGGGGGGGGGGGTTGCATTGCTGGTCAGGGACAATATCATGGCTGTGCTAAAGGAGCACACTATGGAGATCTTGGGTAGTGAAGCATTATGGGTGGAGCTGAGAAATAAGAAGGGTGCAGTTACATTGTTGGGGCTGTATTACAGGCCTCCCAACAATGAGCGTGAGGTAGAAGAACAAATAGGTGAACAGATTATGGAAAGATGTACAGGCAATAGGGTAGTGGTGATGGGAGATTTTAATTTTCCCAACATTGACTGGGATACACTTAGCGTCAGAGGTCTGGATGGGGTAGAATTTGTAAGAAGCATCCAGGAGAGTTTTCTAGAGCAGTATGTCAATAGTCCAACGAGCAAAGGGGCCATATTGGACCTGGTACTGGGGACCGAGTCAGGACAAGTGGTAGAAGTTGCGTTGGGGGATTTCTTTGGGAACGGTGACCACAATTCTGTAAGTTTTAGAATACTCGTAGATAAAGAAGAGAGTGGTCGTAAGGGAAGAGTACTAAACTGGGCCAAGGCCAATTATATCAAAGTTAGGCAGGAGCTCAGATATGTGGATTGGACACAGCTATTTGAAGGGAAGTCGACATTTGAGATGTGGGAGGCTTTCAAAGATAGGTTAAAGATAGTGCAGGACAGACATGTCTCGTTGAAGGCAAAGGATAGGAAGGGCAAGATTCGTGAACCGTGGATGACAGGAGAAATTATACGACTAGCCAAGAGGAAAAAGGAAGCGTACATAAGGTCTAGGCAGCTAAGAACAGAACGGGTCCTGGAGGAATATCGGAAGAATAGGCCAAGTTTTAAACGAGGAATCAAGTGGACTAAAAGGGGTCAAGAAATAGCTTTAGCGAGCAGAATTAAGGAGAATCCCAAAGCATTTTATTCTTATATAAGAAGCAAGCGGGTAACTAGAGAAAGGATTGGTCCACTAAAGGATAACGAAGGAAGGCTGTGTGCCGAACCTGAGCGAATGGGTGAGATTCTGAATGATTACTTTGCATCAGTGTTCACTGAGGAGAGGAACATGATGAATGTTGAGATTAGAGATAGAAGTTTGATAGTCTGGATCACATTGACATAAGTAGGGAAGATGTTTTGGGTAGGCTAGAGATTATTAAGGTGGACAAATCCCCAGGTTTGGCCGCATTTAGAATACTGTGTACAGTTCTGTTTGCCACATTACCAAAAGGACGTGGACATTTTGGAGAGGGTGCAGAGAAGGTTTATGAGGATGTTGCCTGGTATGGAAGGTGCTAGCTATGAAGAAAGGTTGAGTAGGTTAGGTTTATTTTTATTAGAAAAAAGGAGATGGGGGGGACCTGATTGAGATTTACAAAATCATGAAGGGTATAGAAAAGGTGGATAGAGACAAGCTTTTTCCCAGGGTGAAGCATTCAATAACGAGAGGTCACTCTTTCAAGGTGAGAGGTGGAAAGTTTAAGGGAGATACACACGGCAAATACTTCACACAGAGGGTGATGGACATTTGGAACGCATTGCCAGCAGAAGTTGTAGAGGCAGGCGCGGTAGATTCATTTAAGATGCGTCTGGAGAGATGCATGAGTAGGTGAGGAGCAGAGGGATACAGATGCTTAGGAATTGGGCGACAGGTTTAGACAGTTGATCCAGATCGGCTCAGGCTTGGAGGGCTGAAGGGCCTGTTCCTGGGTTGTAAATTTTCTTTGTTATATCAGGCCCAAAACTGCATATAATACTCAAAATGTGGTTTGATCAGAGCCTTATAGAGACTCAGAAGTACATCCCTGCTTCTATATTCAAGTCCTCTCAAAATAAATACCACAATTGCATTTGCCTTCCTAACTACTGACTCAACCTGCGAGTTTACCTTGAGAGAATCCTGGACTAGAACTCCCAAGTCTCTTTGCACTTCAGACTTCTGAATTTTCTCCCCATTTGGAAAACAGTCCGTGCTTCTACTTTTCTTACCAAAGTGCATGACCTCACGCAGTCCCATGTTGTTCTCCATCTGCCACTTCTTTGCCCACTCTCCTAACCTGTCCAAATTCTTCTGCAGCCTGCCTGGCTCCTCAATACTAACTATCCTTCTACCTATCTTTGTATCACATGCAAACCTAGCCAGAATGCCCTCAGATTCTTCATCTAAATCATGAAGGAAAAGTGAAAAGCTGTGGTCCCAATACAGACCCTCGCGAACACCACTTGTCAGCAGCTACCATCCTGAGAAAGACCCTTTTATCCCTACTCTCTGGCTGTTTTCTGCCGGACAATCTTCTATCCATGCTAGCACCTTGCCTCTAACACCATGGATCCTTCTCTTACTCAACAGCCTCCTGTGTGGCACATTGTCAAATGCTTTTTTGAAGTCCAGATAGATAAGATCCATTGGCACTCCTTAGTCTTACCTGCTTGTTTCTTACTCAAATAATTCTAGCAGATTTGTCAGGCATGACCTCTCCTTGATGATTGCAAACTGTTCTGCACCATTCACAACTCCTAAGATACTGAAGTGGTCAATGTCCAAATGCAGCAAGGCTCAGACAACATCCAGGCATGTAAGTGGCAAGTAACATGCATGCCATACAATTGCCAGGCAATAACTGTCTTCAATAAGAGACAGTTGGAGATATGGTCATCATTACTGATATTAGTGACTTACTTTGCTCCATATTTCTTTAACAATCTAACCCATGACACTCAATTGCACTACCATCACTGAATCCGCTATCAACATCCTGGGATTAGCGCTGACCAGAAAGTGAACTAGCCATATAAACGCAATGCTACAAGAGCAGGTCAGAGGCTAGGAGTACTGCATTTCCTGACTCCCTAAAGCCTGTCCATCATCTACAAGACAGAAGTGAAGTTTTTGATGGAATACTCCCCACTTGTCTGGATGAGTGCAGATCCAAAAACACTCAAGGGCATCAGAATACATGGGAACACCACCACCACCAAATTCCTGTCCAAACCACACATCATCCTGACATTGCCATTCTTTCATTGTTGGTGGACTAAAGTCCTGGACTCCTTCCCTAATGACAAGGTTCACAGCCAGTGAGTGATTTTATTTTTAAAATGACACTACAGCGACAATGTGATTGATTCTTGAATACTTTCAAATTGTATCAAAAGCCACTCACCAGTATTCAAGAAGGCAGTTCACCACCAGCTTCACAAGGGCAATCACTGATGGGTGATAAACTGTGTGCCAGAAATGCCTGTATGCCACAAATCAATAAGAACGCTATCCAAACATGATGTGGAGGTACCGGTGTTGGACTGAGGTGGACAAATTAAAATTCACACAACACTAGGTTATAGTCCAACAGGTTTATTTGGAAGTACTAGCTTTAGGAGTGCTGCTTCTTCATTAAGTAGCTATGGAACAGGATCATCAGCTGTTCCACAGTTACCTGATGAAGGAGCAGTGCTCTGAAAGCTAGTACCATGTACTTCCAAATAAACTTGTAACACTATCCTAACAATTTACCTTGATAGAATTTTAAATCCAAAACCAGGTTGTAGTTATTGTGCCAATGCTTTGACATAGTTCTTTCTTTAAACAGAAAATGTTAAAACCAACTAATACAAGTTCTGAACTGTATAATGAACCAAAACTTTCACGTTAAATTTATCTAAATTACAAACGTTTTTGCCATTGCAATCAGATAAATTTCAAATTGTGGTACGGACATTAAACATATAACAAGAAAGGTAATAACTAGAGTTTATTCTATTCCTAAACGTTGTTGAGCTGCAGGAGTTAACTTCGCTCCAGCTTACTATGCAGAGGCACACAACTTTGCAGGAAGTGTATACTGAGCTCACGAGAGTGCGCGTGCGATCTTGTCACTGAATACTCACTATTTGGCAGAGGACACTCGGGGCCTGAGTCCTGGCTGCCCCATCGAACCTACTTCTTCCGGAACGCGCACAACAGTGAACTCTACCAAAGCACTAACTAATTGGCATAGGAAAATACTAGGCGATAAATCTTCAGCTACAAACCGGGCAGCATCGATTTCACAAAGCTGACTTGCCCCAATGTCCGCTTTCATCGCCCTTGTTTAGTCGCTATGAGTTAACGGCCACCATTGCAGGACCACATTGCACGCTGGGATTCCGTGTTCCCCGCCCCTTCAGCGGTCACATGACCCTAACAGTACTCCTTCCCGCCAGTGGGGTGTGTGCAATCTACTGAAAGGTGCCGTGTGTGGATGGGGGAGATTGCTCCAGTGGTCAACAATTCTCAGTGTCATCAAACCAAGACAAAGGTGCCCTATGAAGTATTCTTTTGTTTTAAGAGAGGTGTAGTTACTTTAAGCCTGTTAGCTGTTGACTAAAGTAAACTTATGAATTTAAATGTTGTTTTCTTCTTTTCAAATCCCTCCAGTTTAGAATAACAGGGACCTTATTGAAACATGCGTACTGTAACATTATTTATATCTAAATATAATTTATTTAGAGTTTGGATGTTGAACTCGTGGCATGAAAGCTTAAGTCAGTGTGCATGAGGGGTTTGATGATTAACTTCACTGTATTTTTGAAACTTCTTAAAAACTATTATGAGAGTGATACATCCTTCAATGTTAGTGTGAATTTGTTTGTATTGGGAGACTTTTGCCAGCAGATAGACTAAACATTGAAAAGATAAGTTTTTCTGACAATTGGCAATGGATTTATAGATTCTTAATTCCAGATATATATTGAATTCAAGTTCCACCTTTTACCATGATGGGATTTGAACCCAGGTTCCCAGGACATTACCTGGATTTCTGGGTTAACAGTCCAGTGAAACTATCACTAGGCCATTGCATCTCCTCATTAGTGCATTACTCAAGGTGGAGGAAAAGAAATTTGGGAATGTAAACTAATTTATGGTAATGAAGAATTCAAATTTTCATTCCTGAAAATTTAAAGCCTTATCTAGCTTCAGTAAAGGTGCAGTCCTGGTAGATATATAGGAAATCTCTCAGTTACAGATAGGAAGATAGTCAGATGGAAAATGGCAAGGCATTGGTTGGAATGGAAAATCTTTGATAGTCGAGGCACTAATTTTAGAGAACAGATGGAGAGATGCCAAAATAATAAAACAGAAAGGTTAGAATCAGGAAACTTAAGGAAATAAATGTGTTTTCATTGTAATAAGACTGGACATACAATTGCTGGAAGTTAAATGGGAGACCGATTTGAAGTTGTAGGAATGTCGAAGTAATCTCCAGAATGGGGGAATCACAAAAAGAAATAAGTATTCAAACTGTAGTGGTAGTACAAAGAATGTGTTTTCTTAGAAGTGTACTAAGAAGGACAGAGTTCAGGATGGTCATGACGATTTCTTATTGAATATCCACAAGGAGAATCAGACCGCTGGAGATTGAGTATTTTATCTCAAAGATCCTTCCTTATGTTTTGAATTAATGAGGTAAACCTGTAGGGATATTGAGTAACATTAGCACAAGTCAGTTATTGATGTGGATTGATGTCTTCCAGAAGGCATAACAAAGGAGAAGTATTCACTGGAGATCTACACTGAGTGTAGAAACCAATCGCATTGTACAGAGATGGATTAAAGAGTTATCTGGTAAATGGAGGTTATTGTAGGAATTGTGAATGAAAATTCTTTTCAAAGAAGTTGATTTCATTTTGGGTAGTGACATGGCTGGTTCAAGAATACTGCCTTAAACAAGATTTGGAGATGCCGGTGTTGGACTGGGGTGTACAAAGTTAAAAATCACACAACACCAGGTTATAGTCCAACAGGTTTAATTGGAAGCACACTAGCTTTCGGAGCGACGCTCCTTCATCAGGTGGTAGTGGAGGGCTCAATCCTAACACACAGAATTAAAAAGTGAGATAACGAGTTTTACATAAATTCATGCAGTTTTTGAGCAAAGTACAATGTAACCCTGCAAGTACAAATTCACCCCACAAAATATATATGCGCATTTGGGTCTTTGTCTGTCTGTCTGGGTTGGGGGTTGTGAGTGTAGTGAGTGCAGAGTGTCTTAAGTCTGTGAGGGGGTGCATGTGTTCGTGTGGGAGTGTGTGTGTGTGTGTATCTGTGTGTATGTGTGTTCATGTGTATGAGTGTATAGGAGTGTGTGTGTGTGTAGTGCAATGGTGGTCACCTGTAATGTGACATGAACCCAAGGTCCCGGTTGAGGCCCTCCCTATGGGTACCGAACTTAGCTATCAGCCTCTGCTCGGCCACCTTTCTCAACTGCCTGTCCCAAAGTCCACCTTGGAGGATGGTCACCCGAAGGTCCGAGGCTAAATGTCCTGGACCACTGAAGTGTTCCCCAACTGGGAGGGAACCCTCCTGTCTGTTGATTGTTGTGCGGTGCCCATTCATCCGTTGTTGTAGCCTTTGCTCGGTTTCCCCAATGTACCATACCTCCAGACATCCTTGCCCGCAACGTATAAGATAGACAACGTTGGCTGAGTCACATGAGTACCTGCCATGTACAAGGTGGGAGGTGTCTCCATGTGTAATAGTGGTATCTATGTCCACACTTTGACACGTCTTGCAGCGCCTACCGTGACAGGGTTGTATGGAGTTGTCCTGAGAGCCGGGCAGCTTGCTACAAACAACGATCTGTTTGAGGTTTGGCGGTTGTTTAAAAGGCATGTGTTGTTTAAAACACATCGATAATGTGTTGCAGGTCACGAAGAACATGGCGTAATTTTTCAGCTCCTGGGAAATACTGAACAATGAAGGGTACCCTGTTGGTTGCAGCACGTGTGTGTCTCCTGAGGAGGTCATTACGGTTCCTTGCTGTGGCACGTCAGAACTGGCAGTCGATGAGTTGGGCATCGTACCCCGTTCTTGTGAGGTCATCTCCAAGTACTTCCAGGTGTCCGTCACATTCCTCCTCATCTGAACAGATCCGTTGTATGCGTAGGGCTTGTCCATAGGGAATGGCTGTTTTAATATGTTTTGGGTGGAAGCTGGAGGAGTGTAGCATTGTGAGGTTGTCTGTGGGTTTGCAGTAGAGTATGGTGCTAAGGTGTCCATCCTTGATGGAGACGCATGTGTCCAAGAATGAGACAGACAGTTGAGAGTCGACAATGGTGAGTTTGGTGGATGAAACTTGTTGATGTCACTGTGTAGTTTTATCAGTGACTCCTCACCATGGGTCCAGAGGAAGAAAATGTTGTCAATGTACTGGTGTACAATGTTGGTTGAAGATCCTGCATAGAGAAGTCTTGTTCGAACCTGTGCATAAAAATGTTAGCATATTGCAGTGCAAATATGGTCCCCATGGCTGTTCCGTGTGTCTGGATGAAGAACTGGTTGTCAAAGGTGAAGACGTTGTGATCAAGGATAAAGCAGATGAGTTGTAGGATGGTGTTTGGAGATTGGCAGTTGTTGGTGTTGAGTGCTGAGGCTGTTGCTGCGATGCCATCCTTGTGGGGGTTGCTGGTGTAGAGTGCGGAAACGTCCATTGTGACGAGGAATTTTCCCAGTTTGACTGGTCCGTGGGTGCTGAGTTTCTGTAAGAAATCCGTAGTGTCGCGACAGAAGCTGTCTGTGTCGATGTGTGCGATCTTCTTGGAGATCCTCTCCACTTTAAGCCGGCGGTTAGTGGTGTCGATAGTAGTCATGATTTGGAGATGCCGGTGTTGGACTGGGGTGTACAAAGTTAAAAATCTCAACACCAGGTTATAGTCCAACAGGTTTAATGGGAAACACACTAGCTTTCGGAGTGACGCTTCTTCATCAGGTGGTAGTGGAGGCCTCAATCCTAACACACAGAATTTATAGCAAAAATTTACAGTGTGATGTAACTGAAATTATACATTGAAAAATTGAATGTCTGTTAAGCCTTTCATCTGTTAGAATACAGTGATAGTTTCACTTCTTTCACATGCACACATATTTTGTGGGGTGAATTTGTACTTGCAGAGTTACATTGTACTTTCTCAAAAACTGCATGAATTCATATAAAACTCTGTTATCTCACTTTTTAGATTAGAATCAATCTAAATATCATGGCATAGACAGAGAACACAGGGGGCCAACACCTTCAACATATTGCCTAGCTATCACTAATTGTTAACAGCTAACCCGAGAATGCAACTTTTTAAAAACCAAGGTTTTGTTACTTACACATGAAAGAAGTGAAACTAACAGATGAAAGGCTAAACAGACAATCAATTTTTCAATATGTAAATTCAGTTACATCACACTGTAAATTCTTGCTATAAATTCTGTGTGTTAGGATTGAGCCCTCCACTACCACCTGACGAAGGAGCATCGCTCCGAAAGCTTAGTGTGCTTCCAGTTAAACCTGTTGGACTATAACCTGGTGTTGTGTGATTTTTTTTTTATCCTTAAACAAGGGTGATGGAACAACCAGTGGAGGAAAAACAAATTGAAATTTACAAGAGGAACATCCTAACATTATTTTTTTGACTGTGTTGTGACTTAAGCCAAGGCACAGAGGATTAGACAGAAAAGAAAAGGAATCTATGATGCAGGAAGTTGATTTGGCAATTCAGTTACTGGAAATGTAAGGAAAAGGGTGATGGTAAAGAGAATGAGGCTGATATGTTAAGTTCATCTTCATGAATAGAAACGCAACAAACAGATTCACATATATAGGAGTTATACCAAACATCCAACTCCGAAATTGAATTAGAAACAGTATCTGAGTATTGCTACATGGAAGACAAAGTATAAATGAGGAACTGGAGACCACCACAGATACCAGCCTATGAGGAAAGTGTAATGTTCCATCAGCCAATTGTGCCCAGTATTAAAAATATTGACTAAAAGTTCATTTTACTGTTTTGCTAAGTTATCATATAACAAAAAAAAAATCTTAATGTTGACTCCTGAGGAACCCCTACATACATACTTGTATCACATAAACTTGCATTCACCACTTTGCTCTTTCTTGAGCCTATTCCTCAAACAATGTTATGCTCATTAATTATGTATCTTTTATGCCATCACTTCAATACTTGTGCTTCTGTTTTCTAGTAAAGTCTGTTATACAGCACTGTTAAAGTACAGATTTTGAGATGGCCCAGGGAATCCCTTATGGACTCAGACTTGTAAGCCCCTCTCCTCCCTCTCTCTCTCTCTCTCTCGGTTTGTCCTGGAGATCGTACTCTTTGGAAGTCTGGAATAAAAATACCTCTTACTGACAGATTAGTTTAATTTTAGTCATCCCCTTTATTTACCAATAGCATCACTGTTACAACATTACACTGATACCTATAAGCTAAACTAACTAGCTTCTAATAACCTAGGAGAGTAGGGTACCATCTCTTTAAGTGCCCCAGCAGGCTACTCCGATGTACTGCTACAAAGTGGTTTCCTTTTACACACGTTTACAAAAGCCTTGCATGTTCTTAATTAGACAGATAACAGTGAAAGACAATAATTCGTAAGGAAGAAAAGTTGATTGACAGGTCTGTGTATGCTTGACTAATCACTCGTACAGGCCCTAAGCCATTCATCAGGTAGGAAAAACATACCCAGCTGAGTTAGGTGCCTGTTAGCGAGATAAACTCTTATCATAAAGAGGTACCAGCCTGAGCCAATTGGAGAGTTCATAAGGTAGCCTTGCGCAGCTCACATGTCCGATACAATTGTTTTACAAACTGGCTCCTTAGCAAGGAGGACGAACTTTTGACCACAAAATAACTTCCTGACACATTGTGCCAGAATCTCTTCAATGTTAGGCCTAGAATAATTTCTAAGCTAGGAGCAGACTCTGGCTTTGTAAGCACAGAATCATTCTGTTCGTGAGGCTGAGATGTTACCATAAGGTTGCATTTAAACTGATTCATTAGTGTTCTAATTAAACATGCTTTCTTTTCAGGGTTGTGATTCAAATTCAAATAAGACATGAGATCTGATTAGTTAGAATTGACAGTGGGGCAGTCTGTAAGGTCTGTAGAGTGGTCTGCAAGAACAGCACATAAGTTAAAGCTTCACTGATATTACCTTTTACTGAGTTTGTATTTAATAACCGGTAATGGCTACTCAATATCATCATAAAGTCCAAAATTGCAATTAAGTCCAATCCATAGCAGATAAGCACTAAGAGTTCATTTTCCATTGGCTTCAACAGCCTCAGCACTAAAATGATCTCTCTCCCTAGTGTCCTTTTGAACTCTCAAGTCAGGGTCTTGTAACAGGTAAGATGTTTTTCTCTCTGTGTCTGCTCCACTTGCAAGGGGTAATAAGAATCCATTATAATTGACAGGATCTGACCATCAGTTACAAGGCTTTTGATAGTACTGAGTTTCGTTTCAGGGTCAGAATCAAACACTGTCATTAATTTCACAAGGGAACGGCAGTGAATGTTATCACTTGGTATCCTGTTCACACAGATTCACCGATGCTAAGGCAAATGTTCTTAATTGCTTTAGAGCATCCTGTTATCACTTGGTGAGCACAGATGTCCCTATCTTCTGCAATCCTTGAGTTCCCCCCCCCTTTTTTCTGAGCCTTCCTGCCTGTTTATTTTCTAATGTGCAGCAAATGTGTTCTATAGTTCAGCATTGCATTTTAGTCTAAATGTTTACAGACAAGTTTTAAGGCTATAGACTTTCTCAGGATTTCATAAAACGATTTTTGTGAAGTCCCTCAATTCAGTATCTACTACACTACCTTCATCTAGCCTCTGTTACTTAATCGAAGCACTCAATCACATTAGCCAGATCTGAATTACCTTTGGCACACCCATGCTGGCTGTCCATTAATTTGGCTTGTTAGTCTGGGGGTTTGTAGTCTGGATGAGTTGTAGAAAGATATGAGAGGACCTGTGCTCTGTTCCCAGATGACCCCTCATTGGGGGAACCAAATGCAACATTTCCAAGTTTATTGATGACAAAACTGGGTGAGTGGGTTTGAGAGTTGTGAGGAGGATGTGGAAAGGCTTCAACGTGACCGAGACAAGTTGAGTGCATGAGCAAACACATGGCAGAAGCAGTACAACATAGCTAAATATGAAGTTGTACACTTCATTGTGAAAAAAACGATGTATTTAAAAGTGTAGATATATAAAGGAATCTAGGTGTCCTTGAAGCCCTTCCTGATGCTGCCTGACCTGCTGTGAATTTCTGCCACCACAGACTTGACTGCAATCGCCAGCATCTGCAGTCCTCACTTTCATCCTTGAAAACCAGTCAGTAAAAGTAGGCAAGTTGGTGCAGTTAGAATTAGGAAGACAAATGGTATATTGACCTTCATTGCAAGAGGACTTGAGATCAGAAGTAGAGATGACTTACTGTAGTTATACAGGGCCATAGTACAATCACACCTGGAGTATTGCATGTAGCTTTGGTCTCCCTACCTAAGAAAGTACATACTTGCCTTAGAAGCAGAGCTATGGAGGGTACTGCCATCCCTATTAATTCTGTTTTTCCCTCTCTTTTTGTTGGTTGCCTTATTGTTGATGGTGCCAGTATTTTCTGTCTTGTTTGGACTTACACTACTACTGTCTGTTACCATAGCACCCATGATGTAGCCAAGTATCTGAAACTGCCATTCTACAGTGCAAGAGAATGTGTCAGCTTCTAGAACAATTGATTCCTCTATCACTATGGCATTTTTAACTGTGTCATTATTCATTTTTCCTTAAACTGTTTCGTATGAGCATGTATCACATTGATATTCATTTGAGTTTCATTATCCTGTAGTTACTTTTTAATTTGAGCCAATTAGCTGCTTAGCTACTTTCATTTATCTTTAGCTTCTTACCTTATTTCCCTGTGTTTCCCTACAATTGTTCCAGTAAGTATTCAATGTAAGTATCTGATGGAGAGACCAAGCTACCAATTTGAATACAATCTTCTCTCTCCATAATCTGTTGCATTATGAATTGTAACAAGATAGCAAAGCAAATCAAAATACTGTCTGGCAGAAAAGTGGAGTTTTGGATTATCAGATCAGCCAGGATCTTATTGAATGGTAAAGCAAACTTGATCAGCTGAATGGCCTACTTCTGATCCTACATCTTATGAATGTATAAGCTTAAATTAATCTTGAGCATAGTGTGAAGCATTGATGTCAAAGTATATGCTGTTGACAAATAAGATAGAAAAACTCCAAAACATTTTTTTTCTTGTTCTGGGATGTTGGGGTCACTGGCTCGGCCTGTATTTATTGCCCTTCTCTAATTATCCAGTCAAGAGTGAACCACATTCCTGTATCTTTGGAGTTACATGTAGCCACACCAAAGATGGCAGATTTCCTTCCCTAAAGGATGTTAGTAAACCAGGTATGACAATCGGCAGTACTTATGTGGTTGATTTTAGGCTAGCTTTTTATTCCAGACTTCATTGAATTCAAATTTCATCATCTCTGGTTTGCACACATGATTCCAAATCCTGAGTCTGTGATCTTTGAACTAGTAGCCCAATGACATTCCCATTATGCCACCAAATCCTCTCATAAGCATATTTCCTCCTGTTCTACATTCATAACTTAGAAAGAAAGAAAGACTTGTATTTATATGGTAGATTTAACAACCTCAATGTCCCAGAGTATTTTTGAATTACAGCCACTGGTGATATGTTTAAAACGTGGTAGCCAGTTTGGACACAGAGCTTCCAGAAGCAACAACATGATAATGATCAGATAATTTGCTTTTCTGATGTTGATTGAAGGATAGATATTTGCTAGGACACTGGGGAAAACTGCACTACTCTTGTACAAAATAGTGTCATGAGTTGTTCAAGTTCAGTTGTCAGCATGGTTCTGGACTTGCTTTTCCTACATTTAGTATGAGATCATTTCAGAGTTATCTAATTTCTAGACTGAAAAGCTTAAACTTCTCTCGTCTATCATCAAAACTAAGTTTGCTCATCTCTCGTCTTTGCACCACTCAATTTCACCATGCACCTATATTCGCTGGAGAAACCTTTTTATATATCTCAACTAGATTTGGATGCAATGCTCGTGGAACGGCCTGGCTAGAATCTCTCTACACCTCAGCATGCCTCCAACTTGCATTTTACTATTTTGACTACAGTGTATTTTTTCTCTCCTGTCTTCATCAACTATTGGTATTGGCCTTTTCAAGTAAAGTTCCCAGAAAGTGAATGTCCACTCGAAAATGTCATTGCATCATTACTGTCATAGAGTCCTACAGTACAGAGACAGGTCCTTTGGCCCAAACTGGTCCATGCTGACCAAAAATGTCCATCCACGCTAACCCCATTTCCCTGCACTTGGCCCATATCCTTCTAAACCTTTCCTATCTATGTATTTGTCCAAATGCCTTTTAAATGTTAACGTACCCGCCTCAACCACTTCTGCTGGCAGCTTATTCCATATGCGTACCACCCTCTGTTTTTTAAAAATAAAAAGTTGCCCCTCAGGTTCCCTTTTATTCTTTCCCCTTTAACCTAAAACTGATGCCCTCTAGTCCTCAATTCCCCAATCCTGGGAAAAAGACGGAGTGCATTCACCCTATCCATGCCTCTCATGATCTTCAAAACTTCTATAAAATCCCTGTCCATCTCCTATGCTCTAAAGAAAAAAGTCCTAGCTTTTCCAACTTCTTCCTATAACTCAAAGCCTTGAGTCCTGGCACCATCCTTGTAAATTTCTTTCGTCTTTCTTTAGAACTTTTGGGTAAAGAATCTAACTATCCAAAATGTAATATGATGCACCAAATATTAAGCATAACTAATACACCAGTTGAAAGTAATGAAATGCAATCCAGAGAAATATGACATAAAATTGATTCAAATGATGTGAGAAGGAACCTAATTTCGAATAAGCTCAATAATTTCTGGTTCTTTGGTCTCAATGCGTTCTATCTTCAATGGACTCCATTCAGTATCGATGCAGATGGGTTCTGAATGTT
This sequence comes from Chiloscyllium plagiosum, assembly GCF_037043375.1. NCBI lineage: Eukaryota > Metazoa > Chordata > Chondrichthyes > Orectolobiformes > Hemiscylliidae > Chiloscyllium > Chiloscyllium plagiosum. The sequence goes on from NW_028270168.1 coordinate 12,616,746, forward strand.
GTATTAGGCATAAGTTGTTCTGAAGAAGGAGCACTGGATTCAAAGTGTTAATTCTACTTTCTCTTCACTAATTCTACCACATCTGCTGAGTTTCTCCAACAATTTGTTTTTGTTTCAGATTTCCAGCATCTGTATTTTTTTGTTTTCTTACGTAAGTTGTCAGACAAAAAAACCTACAGAATGGCCATGGTTAATCTATCTTGGAGTTGTTTTTCTTTTTGGAATCTCCTCTAAAACTACTAAAGAAAACCTAAAGCATAAACAGAAAGTGCAGGAAATCTCAGCAATGCTTACTGCAATCTCTTCCATTCTGAGAAAAGGTTATGAAACTCGAAAGGTTAACTCTGATTTCTCTCCATAGATGCACCCAGATCTGCAGAGAACTTCTAGATATTTCTGTTTTTGTTTCTGATTTACATATCTTCAGTTCTTTTGGTTTTTTTTACTTAAAAAACATGACACTTTGCTTGATTCCTCCTTAGAGTCTGTTCCAACTGAAACTCTATTTCAATTTCAAATGCTTTGTCCCACTTGAATTCCAGTAGTTAAGCACCTGTAAACATATTTATGCAGTGTTTTGACCTGCGTTCTTCCCCATTTATGGAATGTTAGTGACCGGTACACATGCAAAGCATATTTGTTGGAAGCAAGGTGGGGTAGGGATACTACCACTGTGCCAGAAGAACCCCATAACAAGTCAGACTGGGCCAAATCATCTTGCAAGTATTGTGAAGCAACCTGTTCAGATATGTTGAGACATTCAATGCATTGGTGGGATCTAAACCCAGACTTTCTAGCCCAGAGGCAGTGACCCTAACATTATGCCAAAATAGTCATCTAAGTTTTCATGGATATTGCATTTCTGAGGGGCAGCTGTGTTGTTGAAAGTGCCATTTCATCATTACAAAGTTAGTCTAAATTTCCTTTAGAAGTTAGTGCAAGAAATCCAATTTAAAGAGCAAGGATTCTTGATCAAAAAACAACTTCAGAATCATAGACGGACTGATCATTCATCTCAACTACTATTGTGGAATCCTGTTGTGCACGTTTTCTTACATAACAACAGAGACTCAATTTCATAAATTGATTAGTTTGTTGCAAAGAACTCTGAGATGGGCTGGAAATGTGCCAAGAGGCAAATAAGTGTAAGCTGCTCTTGTCTCCATGTCTGGCAGATTGGAATTGAAATAACTCCACAGTATGCTGTCACTGAGTCAACATATGAACAGTCCTTGACTGTAAGAATTCCTAGAATCATAGAATCCTGACAGTGTGGAAGTAGGCCATTTGACTCATCAAGTCCACAGCAATCCTCCAAAAAGCATCCCTCCCAGACCCATTTCCCCCAACCTATAACCCTGCACTGCCCATGACTAATCCACACATCTGTAGACACTAGGCAGTTTAGCATATTGCTCGTAATCTGTACGTTTTAAGACTGGGAGGATAGCCACTGCCGATATACGAAGATAGTGCAAACTCCACACAGACAGTTGCCTGAAGGTGGGATCAAACCCAGGTACTTGGCACTGTAAGGCAGCAGTGCTAACCACTGAGCCGCTTTGCTGCTTCATTCATAGTACTGTCAGGTTCAGTGTCAGGTGCCAGAGTGTTAGTATCTCTGACACTCATCCTTTTTATTCCTCGGGGCTCCCTGATTGGACCAGGTTAACAGTCTCGGTCAGGAAATCATATTCCATGAGGTTCAGCTGACTGACCTCATTATAATGATACATCCCTCTTATTCTGAGTCCAGGGATAGAGGCCAATCCTTTTTCTTGGAGAGCCCCCATGGGTCTTTTTAGCACTGGGTCAGATTCCTCCCACTCATCATCCCATGTGCCTCTGAGGACTCGCTGCTGATTGCTCAACTACCCACCTTTTCACTGCCCATACTGCAACCGCCCCCCTTCCTATAAACATTTGCAATTTATTTTTTACTTCTATTTCTGGTCTCTTCTTAGCCACTATTTTAATTGCTCCACCTTTTATCACAGTGCCTTGACCCTGAAATCTGAATTCCTTCAGAAAACGTATCCACTTCCCTGTCCCTCACTCTCTCTTTCTCACTCTCTTATTCTGTAATTCTTTAAATTTCTCCTTAAAACTCCCTCTGACAAAAATTTTGGTCACCTGATCTGATGTCTCCTTCCTTGGTTTAGTGGCAAATTCTCCTTCACAATGCCTTTGTGAAACACCATAGGGTATTCTGTGATGCTAAAAGTTGGCTATAGCTGTAAATTGTTGTTACTGTTCCTTTGTGATCTGATTTCTGTTCTGATTTTTTTTTTTCTTTTGCCATTTATCCTGCCCATAAACTAAATCTGTGCTAGAGTTGTTGTTCTTTTAGGAACCACCTCTTAAACTGTTTAAGAAAATGTTGTCACATTCCTGAATTCCTCTTTAATGTATCTATTACAACTACAATGCAATGAAACGTCAAACCCTTTGACCCATTTCAGTTCCAGGAGCTTGGTTCCTGTAAACTTTATGAAGTTACTCTTGCAGTATTTGTCTTGTGTTCTCCCCCATTTACGGAATGTTAGTAACCAGTGCACATGCCAATCATTTTTTATTGGAACCAAGGCGCAGCATTTCTTTGTCTTTGATGTACTCCCAACGATCCTAATAGAAGGACTGAGCTCTGTATGCAGTGGCTCATCATGCTAAGAGCTCTCTGGTATTATTATGCATCAACACTGCCCCCAGCAAACCCACCCCCACCTCAGATACCTTCCCCTGCAACCAGAAGAATCATTCCCTTTGATAGTCCTTGGTTTGCACCACTCTTCTTCTCCCCCCCCAGGTAACTTCCCCTGCAACTGGAAAAGATGCAAATCCTGCTGGAATGCTACCCACCTCACTTGCCCTAACAGAGCCCTAACAGCCCTTCCAGATGGACAGAGTTTCACCTGCCTTGCTTCCAACCTAGTTTACTGCATCAGGTGCTCCTGATGTGGTCTTCTCTATTTTGGGGAGACCAAACGTAAACTTGGGAAATGGTTCGCCGAGTATCTCAGCTGGGCCCACAGAGGCCAGCCAGACTTCCCAGTCACAGCCCATTTTAAATACCCTTCCTACTCCCTTTTCGACGTGACCATCTTCGGCATCCTCCATTGCCCCAACAAATCAAATTGCAAATTGGAGGGCCAACACCTCATCATGCACCTAGTCAACCTGCCGGAGGATTCAAAATTGAGTTCTACAATTTCAAATAACCTCCTTTCCCAACCCCTGACTCCCCAGCCCCTCCCCCTTCCTTCCACTCCTCCCTGCCACCAACCGGATTCATTCCTCCCATTGGCCAATCAGGTCATACCCTCTACCTGTCTTCACCTATCCCCACTTCACCACCCTGCCCCCAACACCCCCTTTATCTCCCACTATACCCACCCCCAGTCCTGAAGAAGGGTTACCCAAAACATTGACTTCTCAACCCCTTGATGCTGCCTGGCTTGCTGTGTTCTGCCAGCCTCCTGCCTGTCTACTCTAATATTCTGTCAGCAGTTGGAAATAGAACATATGGCTCCAGCAAGTTTAACGTCAGAGTGAAACTGAAACTTGCAAGTTTTGATTGTTGCTATGGAGAACATTGCTTTCAATTGTTTGGCAACTACATGTATGATTCATTTGTTATTTTTGAACCATTTTGGGGTGCTTCTTCGTAATTCTACTAATTGTTAATGATTCTTTAACCCAAATTCTACTCTGGTAGAGCCAGCACTTACTTGTTATGCAGGTGACCTTCACAATCACACTTACGCACAACAGTTCGTCATATTATGCAGTGATTCCAGTCCCTACACCCAGGCTTTTGCAGCTGTCATGTGAAAGCAAACTCAACTGTGAACTTTAAAGCCTCAATTAAATTGGCAGAAATGCTCTGCAGTTTAAATGGAATTAGACATTGTTGTTCAATCAAAACCTTTTGTTTCTCTTTTATTGATCTGAGAGATGTTTTTTGCTGTGGAATAAAAAGAAAATTGCTGAAACACACAGCAGAGAGAAAAGGTGAGTTTAAATATCAGCAAGAAATCACATTTTACTCTGCAGCTGGTTGGGTTTTCGACTTCTTACGAGGTAAGCATAGGAACAGGAATATGGTCTGATAACTAACAAACCCCAATTTAGCGAGTTTTGAGAAGATTTGTAGCTCAGGTTAAGGTTCTGGATGTAGGTTTGCTTGCTGAGCTGGAAGGTTCATTTTCAGATGTTTCATCACCCTACTACATAACATCTTCAGTGAGCCTCGGATGAAGCACTGCTTTGTCCAGAGGTTCACTGAAGATGTTACCTAGCATGGTGACGAAACGTCTGAAAATGAACCTTCCAGCTCAGCGAGCAAACCTACACCCAGAACCCCCCTTCAACTTCAGAAAGACCTCAGACTGTGGTCTTCCCCCACAGCAGCTGACCTAAGCTTTAGTGCATACCTCAGCATATATATTGGACCTTAAATTGTGCCAGTCTGCAAGACTCAGTCAACATCAGTTCAACAGGATGAGGCTCAACAAAAACCACCGCATCTGTCTCCAGACTTGCTTTGGAGGTGGTGCAGACCGACGAGGTGTACATTAAACATCTCTCAGGTCATGCCCTTCTCATCACCAGCCAAGTGATATCTTGGTGCTTGTTGGAAAGTTCTGGTGATATGGCATTCTGCCAATGACTTTGACAGTCCCTTCAGGGGATAACCTAACTGACTTCATTCTCTCCTTTTCCCTCTGGGTCTCAAGGACACTATGTGCTGACCACTCCCTGATGAACTTGCAAGTTTCTGCACGAAGGACAGCTGAAATGGAACCGTCCAACTACCTGGAGTGTTCAGTGGCAACAAGGCCAGTTCCATTCTTCATAACACCAGGGATAGGTGAACCCTCAGTATGTAGTGAGACTTGATGTTTGCATACCAAGGGTCTACTCACAGTTTGATGCAGGTATATACAAAGGTGGCCATCAGGATGAAGGCAGTGTTAGGTACATTCTTATCCAGAGTTTTGTGCATGGTGGCCCTGCGGTTCATCTTCAACCTCCCAGATGAAGTGGAATGTGCCTCGAGTGACTACGACGGCACAGTTTCGGGTAATGGGCCATACCTGTGCCACATACAACAACAGAGAGTGCCTCATAATTGATGACCAGGTTTTCACCCATGATGGAGACCCAGCAGTGTTCCCAAAAGACCAGTTTCTGCTTCACCTTGGCAATGTGTTCCTCCCAAGATTTTGTGCACGCCTGAGCCACTCCGACTCCTATTCCCAACACCTTCAAGTAATCTGTCCTGACGGTGAAGAGGATAAAGGATCGGTAAGCCCAATTTCCAAAGCTCATGGCCTCGCTTTTGTCTTGATTTACATTGGCTCCTGAGGCCAGTTCAAACTGGTCGCAGATCCTTGTGAATCTGCTCACTGACGGCGGATCTGAGCAGAAAATGGCAATGTTATCCATGTACAGGGAGGCTTTGACTTGCAGGCTTCTGCTGCCTGGAATAGTCACCACTCTCAGACTTGCCTTCTTCCCTAGGGACTCAGCAAAGGACTCTATACAACACACAAACAAGGCAGGAGAGAATGGCAGCCCTTCCTGACTCCAGGTCAGATCAGGAAACTTTCTGATTACTACCCATTGATTGAGACTGTACTAAGAATGTTGATGTAGAGCAATCGGATCCAATTGCAAATTCCGTCCCTAAAGCATGTTCAACATGTAGGTGTGCAATATCCTGTCAAAGGCCCTTCTCCTGATTGAGGCTGATGAGGCAAGCGTCCATGCCTTTGCCCTGCATGTAAGCAATCATATCTCTGATCGCCTACATGCAGGGTAGGAGCATGAAGCTCTGAGTATAGCACTGTCATGTGGGCAAAAGTTCATCTCTGCACTACCTTTACCTTCTGATTCAGAGAATTTCATAGATTTCCCTTTCTCTTTTAAATTAGGACAGGTTGTTATCCCTCATTGTAGCCCCTTTCAAATAGTTGGTCCGTAGTAGACAGGGAGAGGTGTCATATGCTCATAAGTTCAATCTGATTTTGGGGCCAAAATCCGATCAAATGTTTGGTCCTTTCTGCATGCTTTATGTACTGGCAGGTGGTGGAATATGAATTCCATAAAAGTCTGGAATTAAGAGCCAAGTGATAACCATGATATAATTGTTCATTCTCAGGAAAAAACCATCTGGTTCACGAATGTCATTTAGAGAAGTAAACTGCCCTGCTTTCCTTGTCTGGCCTCGGTGTGACTCCAGACCCAGAACAGTGTGGTTGCTCTGGGCAATTACGGATGGGCAATACATGGTGTACTAGTCAGCGATGCCGTCCACCTGTGAATACATTTTTTAAAGTGTTACATTGTGCCTAAAAAGGTGGTTGACAGAAAAACCTTTAGCTTTCTAAGTGTTTCTGAGCACCAATCCTTCAACAAGTTCAGGCTATCATGGCCATTCATTGTTGACATTTGCAGCTAGATGGAGAGAGAATTCTGGATTAGTGATGCTGGAAGAGCACAGCAGTTCAGGCAGCATCCGAAGAGCAGTAAAATCGATGTTTTGGGCAAAAGCCAAAAGAGAGAGAATTCTATTTCATTGAAGGTACATCAGCAATGTCTGAGCAGTTGCCTGTCACTGGAGGCTATCCCATCCTTCAGTTTCTGTTTCTCATCAAATTGTGAGCTTGCTTTCCCCGAGTGTAAGTATTTGTGAGGACTTGTCTAAAGAGAGTGGAACAAATTTGAGGACTGGGACAGCGAGATACGGGTACAAGAAGGTAGTAGGTCAAGGGCATTGTTGCTGGAATGCAGATGTGAGGTACCAGGAGAGAAGGTGTTGTGGAGCTGCAAGGTGTGTCATCCTGTAAAGTGCTGTGTCTTGGGAGAGGCGGTGTCTTGGCACTGGGCATTGTTCAGCCATCACCTGTCTTGCAACGTGAGGCGCTTGCTCCTTAACCCCAATAATGCTGTGTTTCTTCAGTTAGCAATTCTCCCCTCACCAGAATGGATGTCCTCTCTTACCAACCCTCCCTAACTGAAGAACCCAGAGGCTGGATACTGATGAAAAGAGCCTCAGCTAATTTCACCAATCATTAAAGCCAAGCTCTAGCCCTGGAAATAATTCAAGCATTCAGGGATAGATTAGGGACACTTGCTCCATATTCCTGTATTAGCCAAATTTAGACATAATGGCCAATTGGGTATTCCTATTGTGGCTTCCTTAGTGACAGAATGAAATATATTTATATAAGAAGCAATTTGGAGAAGTTCATATGTCCAATCCTGGAATGAGAACTTTAGAAAAAGTTGAGTCTATATTCATTGCTGTCCTGAAGAATAATAGGTGAACTGTCACATATTTCTTATCCTAAATCTATAAACACTGGATGGCTAAACTCCTCTTATAAATATGCAGTTTATATCTAGAGATCTATATTTCACCTATGTACATCAACCAACTCAAGGGCTACATGTTGACGTCTTGATATTAAATTCTTTAGCCAGTTCTCCACAAACCCATATGCACAAAATCTAATCGAGATGTACTTTCATTCAGATTACCATTTGGAGAGCATGGGGGTCACAAGAGCAGTAGCTGCTTGGAGCAAAACGTGTCAACTCGTTCTTTCTGAATAAGTATCTAATGTTGTCAAATACACCAACTCTTCCTCATTAATTGGCATTTCAATACTAGATCCAGTTTTGTCATTGAACTGATCAGGCATGCTGGAACCAATCCACCAGGGGAAGAATTATTCTTACAATCTCTAGTGCAGTATTCTTAATTCCTTTCAAATTGATCCCCATACTAATGCTTTAGCCTAATGTTATACAAGCCACGTTGCACTTTCCAAAAGTAATTGGGTGTTCAAGAAATTACGTGCTTATCATTATACATTGTAAGAACATTGGTAACAATACTGAGTCAATGCATCATCAGGTCACAGCTATTCTCTTTACCACAGTGGTACAACTGAAAACTAGGCTTCATAAGGCAACTACAGCACATGGCTGTCAAATTCAGTGCTGTCAGGATTATAAAAACAGATATTCACTAAGTTTCTAAGATATGTACCATAACATTTTAAATATTGCTCATCTCATCTTAAATGTGCCCAAGGAATCCTTTTGTTTAAACATATTAAAATAAGGAGAAGTTAAATATAATCTTCTAAATATGATAGAAATAGCAAGATAACTGTTATTTGAGTCTTTTTAGTGACTGAATAGTCTAAACTCCTAACTGCAGTCTCATAAGTCAGTGATATGCCAGCAGATTGTGTTAGTAATTCTGCCACATCCCACAAGGACTATCACATGAACCTCTTCCCATTGCACCACAACCCCTTTCACACCCCACTGTTCAAGCAATTTCAAAGTTGTTTGCTATCCCCTGTCATCCTTATGATTCTTCATTCCAAATATTCTCCACCAGCCACCTCTCCAGAACTAATTTCTTGCCACTCCTAGAGCCACACAAATTGAAGAACTCGAAAACCAACTTCTCCCTTGCCTTTCAAAATCTCTCCTTCCTCCAATTTCCATTTGGCCATTAAAACATAGCCCAGTTTGGATTTATTGAATCCATTTTCTTTCGACTTGGTGTTGTCTTGCTGGTCCTTTATCTATTCTTGGAGTTGAATCAAAACTTGATTCACATTATGATGTAATGAGAAATTTAGAGAATTGGGAACAATTTGGTACAGAGTATCCTCTAAACTGAAGCAAAAGTAACTGGATTAAATTTGGTGCAGAAAAACTAACTATAGTCTTCAATGGATCAAAGAATAACATCGAGCAAAACATCGATCAAAGAATAACATCGAAATCAAAACAACTGCAGACGCTGGAAATCAGAAATAAAATCACAAATTGCTGTCAAAATTCAGCAGATCTGGCAGCATCTGTGGAGAGCAAGCTGAGTAAATGTTTTGGGTGCAGTGGCCATTCAGAACTGATTGTAGCTGGGCAAATGTTGGTAATTACACTGATGACAGGGTGGCAAGAGAGGGCAAGAGTAAACAAAAGGTGGAGATGAATCCCAGGGGAGAGAACAGCAGCTGGGCAGACAAACCAATTGGAATGGTCAGCCTGGCAGAATTAATAGCTGTAAATCAGGGCCATTTGCAGTTGACTATACTTTCGTTGTGATAGCAGCCCATGTGATGACAAGAGCTAACGTATGGATGTTGGAGAAAGAGATCCCTTGCAGCCTTCAGGAATCAATATAGAGTTCAATAACTTTAGGGCCTGAGCAGCATCTTCTATGTCTGCTGTTCAATACAATTGATCTTTCTAAAACATCAAACAAAGTCTTCAGTCATATCTTCAATGTCACCTAACGTCTGTCTAAAGTGGTATCATGCATTCTTGTGAAAATAAAGGACTTGCAAAGTCTTGGATCTGCTGGTATACTTTTCTTGTTGCAAATAGTCCTGACTGTATTGTCATTAATTACTTTAGTGAAACACTCGACTGAAAATTTGCCAGTTCTTGTGTGGAATGTAAGACATTTTCCTGTCAGTTGATGGTAATCTTGTGGATTGAATTCACTGTGGAGAAATACCATTTTCCTTAACTCTTTTGGCAAATGAGTTTTGCAAACAAACCATCTGAGAAGTAGGGACAGGTTTTCTCCAAACTGTTCCTTCCTCCAAAGAAAAACGTATCGCCATTACAGGATGATAAAGCTTTGTTAATGGAATGTTTAGTATGTTTCACTGCTTGGACAGAGGTCATCTGCTGAAAAAAGTGTTGCTCGAAAAGTGCAGCAGGTCAGGCAGCATCAAAGGAGCAGGAGAATCGACGTTTCGGGCATCAGGCCATTCCTGAAGAAGGGCTTATGCCCTTGCTGCCTGACCTGCTGTGCTTTTCCAGCAACACTCTTTCAGCTCTGATCTCCAGCATCTGCAGTTCTCACTTTCTCCCAGAGGTCATCTGCTCTGAGCAACTCTGAAGAATGCACCCCTTAGCCTTGACATATTTCAGATTGACAGTTATCTACAAAGCCCCCTTGCGTAGATGTTGCCCAACTGAAAGGGAAGATCGAGTGTGCATAAAGTTTATACGTTATCAAACTTTGAAGAGCAGATTTGACGGCATTCATCAATGGATCCTGAAGTTTGCAATAGGAAGATACTTACTCCTACAGAGAAGCTCTTCAACAAAGGAGATTCTGAGAGGACAGCTCTCATGATGTAAGGTGCACAATGTGTGGAAGGTTGAAACTGGTTGTTATGTAAATTCTGGGTCAAAGTGTTGAACATCACTGGGTCCAATCTACGAAAAATGAATGGAAATATAGTAATGTTAAGATGGATTTTTTTATTTATCAGTTAGAAGGACAGTCACAATAAATATTGTATGATTAAGCTCTGAACATTTGTGCAGTTAGTCTCAGCACATTCCTATGGAATCCTTTCAATGATTATTTAAGGTTAATATTAACCCATTTAAATGACATAGATTGCAATCATTTTAGATTAACAAAGAAGGTTGCATTGAAACGTATCAAAATGTTTCTAAGCAAGTCACCAGAAGTGTCTAATATTAAGACATTTACCCTATATTAAACATTAAACCCTGATAAATCATGCAAATTGGGGTATCAGCAAGAGCAAGGGCCAAGTGAAGCCACAAGCTATCCATGAAAGCCTGGGATGTAATTTATCGAGCTAACAACTGACATGATGGAAAGTGGGTTAAAGAGAACTTTTTAAAATGTTAAGTGCAATGATCCAGGGTGGTGTCAGTGGTGGCATCAATAACTGACACACTAGGATCATTCAGTGTAGCTGATGGGAACTCTCACCCAGTGGCTGGAGAACCAGCCAAAGTTTATTTGGCAAAAAGACCAGCTGCTTTTAATGCTGGCTGTTAATTGCACAGCGACAGACCTTCCCAAGGACCATTGAAGTAGACATCCTGTCCTCTAAGAAATGAGCTGCAGGTCTATCAGAGGTCAGCAAAGCTACCAAAGAATGTTATGTTTCGATAAGGTCTCCTCTCATTCCTCTAATCTCTAATAAATACAAGCCTAACCTACTCAATCTCTCTTCTAAGAAAATCCCAGCAGCCATCACTTGATGCCAGTCCTGTCTGAACTCCTCTGCTGCTGAAACTCTCAGCCATTCTAGGTTTAGTGATTCCAGTGGATGCCTGACAGGTCTCCCACCTTTCACTCGACATCAATTTGTATTCATCCAAAACTTTGCTGCCCGTGTTTTAACTTGTGTCATGTTCTGTTCATGCGTCACCCGTAAACTTGTTGGTCTAAAGTGCCTTCCAGTCTGGTAAAATAACAATTCTCAAATGCCTCCGTAGACTTGCCTTTAATTGCTCCCCTCGCCACCCCCTCCCCCTGTCCTACAAAACATCAAAATTTCGTTTTTTACTTTTGACATAGAGTCATAGAGATGTACAGCATGGAAACAGACCCTTCGGTCCAACCCATCCATGCCAACCAGGTGTCCCAACCCAATCTAGTCCCACCTGCCAGCGTCCGGCCCATATCTCTCCAAACCCTTCCTATTCATATATCCATCCAAATGCTTTTTAAATGTTGCAATTGTACTAGACTCCACCATTTTCTCTGGCAGCTTTTTCCATACACGTACCACCCTCTGTGTGAAAAAGTTGCCCCTTAGGTCTCTTTTATATCTTTCCCCTCTCACCCTAAACCTATGCCCTCTAGTTCTGGACTCCTGTGATCTATATGGACTCAGTATGGCGTTTGACAAAGTTCCCCATGGGAGACTGGTTAGCAAGGTTAGATCTCACGGAATACAGGGAGAACTAGCCATTTGGATACAGAACTGGTTCAAAGGTAGAAGAAGGAGGATGGTGGTGGAGGGTTGTTTTTCAGATTGGAGGCCTGTGACCAGTGGAGTGCCACAAGGATCGGTGCTGGGTCCACTACTTTTTGTAATTTGTATAAATGATTTGGATGTGAACATAGAAGGGGCGGTTAGTAAGTTTGCCGATGACACCAAAATTGGAGATGTAATGGACAGCAAAGGTTACCTCCAATTACAGCAGGGTCTTGATCAGATGGGCCATTGGGCTGAGAAGTGGCAGATGGGGTTTAATTCAGATAAATGTAAGGTGCTGCATTTTGGGAAAGCAAATCTTAGCAGGACTTATACACTTAATGGTAAGGTCCTAGGGAGTGTTGCTGAGCAGAGAGACCTTGGAGTGCAGGTTCATGGCTCCTTGAAAGTAGAGTCACATGTTGCGGCTGTACAGGACATTGGTTTGGCTACTGTTGGAATATTGCATGCAATTCTGGTCTCCTTTCTATCGGAAAGATGTTGTGAAACTTGAAAGGGCTCCGAAAACATTTACAAGGATGTTGCCTGGGTTGGAGGATTTGAGCTATTGGGGAGGCTGAACAAGTTGAGGCTGTTTTCCATGGAGCGTAGGAGGCTGAGGGGTGACCTTAGAGGTTTATGAAACCATGATGGGTATGGATAGGATAAACAGACAAAGTCTTTTCCCTCGGGTGGCTTCTCAACCATGATTTTAATTGCTGCACGTTTTGTCATTCTGAATTCCTCCAATCTGAATTCCTTCAGAAAGCGTCTGCACTGCCCTCTCCCTCCGTGTGTGTCTCTCTCTCTCTCTTTGTCATTTTTTACAACACTCCTTAAACCTCCCTGGTTGACCAAGATTTTAATCACATGACCTGATGTCTCCTCTGGATCAGTGGCAATCTTTCCTTGACAATGCCTTTATGAAACACTTTGTGACATTCTGCTGTGTTAAAGGTGCACTATAAATGTAAGTTGTTGTTATTGCTGTATCCCTTAGTGACCTCATTCCTGATGTTCTGATTTCTCTTTTGCTGTTTATGTGCCTAACCATAAACTACTTTGCTGTTTCATTGCTATTATCCTTGACATTGTAATTTACTTGGTATTGGAAATTATATGTCTGCTAGTTAATTGAGGGTATTAATATATTCACTCTGGGAGGTTTAAAGAGTGGACAAAAGGAATTTAACAGAATGGATTGTATAAATTTACACACAACCTACAGCACTGGCCCATATTTGATCCAAGTTGGAGTTGTTGCTCTTCTAGGATGCTCCTCCAAAACTACTTCAAACCTTGTCATTTTTCTGGCTTCCTCCTCAATGTATCTCTGAGTATATCACTCAATGAAGCTTCAAACCCTTTGTCTGATTCGAATTCCAGCCGTTATTCATACAATGTTTTGACCTGTGTTCTCCCCCATTTATGCAATGTCAGTAACCAGTGCACATGCAAATCACATTTTATTGGAACCAAGTTGCAGCATTTCTTTCTTTTTGTGCGCCAAATGATTTTAAAATGAAGGGCTGAGGCCTGTATTCAGGGACCACCACCAGGGGTATATTTCCCTCCACACCCCTATCTGCGTTCTGTAAAGACCATTCCCTCCGCGATTCCCTTGTTCGGTCCACACCCCCCACCAACCCACCCTACCCTCTTGGCACCTTCCCCTTGCCCCTGTAGGAATTGCAAAAACTGCGCCCACACCTCCACCCTTACCTCCGTCCAAGGCCCCAAAGGGGCCTTCCACATCCAACAGAGGTTTACCTGTTCCTCACCTCCCCACACGTCATCTACTATACCCGTTGCTCTTGATATTATCTCCTGTACATTGGGGAGACCGGATGCCTACATGTACAAAACAACCCCACCGCCCGTGACGGAGCACTTTAACTCCCCCTCCCACTCTGCCAAGACATGCAGGTCCTGGGCCGCCTCCACCACCAAACCCTTACCACCCAAAGCCTGGAAGAAGAATGCCTCAACTTCCACCTTGAGACCCTCTAACCACACGGAATCAATGTGGATTTCACCAGTTTCCTCATTTCTCCACCCCCAACCTTACAATTCGGCACTGCGCTCTTGACCTGTCCTACATGTCCATCTTCCTTCCCATCTATCTGCACCACCCTCCTCTCCAACCTATCACCTTCACCCCTAACATCATTTACCTATCGCATTCTCAGCTACCTTCTCCCCCACCCACCCCCAGTGCCACCCCACCCCCCTCCCATTTATCTCTCACCCCCTTGGGTCACCCCCTCATTGCTGATGAAGCACTTATGCTCGAAACGTCAATTTTCCCGCTTGTTGGGTGCCACATGACCAGCTGTGCTTTTCCAGCACCACACGTTCGACTCTGATCTCCAGCATCTTCAGTCCTCACTTTCTCCCAGTTGTCTGTATTCAGGGACTCACTGTGCTAAGAGCTCTCTGGTAGTGTTATGCAGCAGCGCTGCTCTTTAGTGTTCTATTGGCAACTGGAAACCTATCGCTCCAGCAAGTTCAAGGTGAGAGTGAAGCTGAAACTTTCAGGTCTGACATCTGATCCCTGCTCAGTTTTATGATATGTCTTGATTGTTGCCATGGACAACATTGCTTTCAATTGCACAGCAACAGTGACTGGGTGTGCGATTCACTCGTTATTTTTGAACCATTTTGGTAAGCTGCTTCCCTTAAACATTGTCTAAATTGTTAATGATTCTTTAACCTGAACTCTACTTTGGTAGAGGCGGCACATGGTTGTTGTGTAGGTGACCTTCACAATCTCACATTCACACAACAATTCCTGATATTATGCAGCGTGGTTCAGATCTCTACACCCAGATCTCTACATCTGTGAAAACAGATGCAACTGCAAACTTGAGGTTTAAACCCTTACTAAAATGCCAGAAATGCTTTCCAATTTAAATGGAGTTTGACTTTATTGTACAGTGGTAACCATGGACAAAGTTTGTCTTTTGTTGATCTGACATGCAGTGTATATTGTTTGTTTGGAGTAAAAAGAGAATTACTGAAAAACACATCAGAGAGAGAAGGTGAATTTAAACATCATGTAGAATTCATGTTTTACAGTCCAACACCGGCATCTCCAAATCATATTTTACTCTGCTTGTGATTGGATTTCTGACTCCTTACTGACAAACATACTTGCAGGTTAGGAACAGGGATAGGTCATTCAGCAACAAACCTGTTGTGCCATTTTGTAAGACCATGGTGATTTTACCGTAAGCTCAATGGCACATTCCCACTTAATCCCAATAAGCTTTCACCCCTTTGCTTATGAAAAATCTAATTATCTCTGCCTTCAAAATATTCAGACCTCCTTCCAGTATGTTTTGAGTCACAGCGATGCAAAGACTCATGACCCTCAGAAAAAAAATCACATCTCATTTCGGTGTTCAATGGAAGACTCTGAGATTGTCCCAGGAAGGAAACATCCTCCCACCATCCAGCCTGCTAAGCCCCTCAGAGTTTAATATTGTTCAATCAAGTTGCATCTTATCCTTCTGAACTCTAGTGGATAAACACAAAAACTTAGACATTTGAATTTCTCCTTCTGAGAGCTGATTGAAAGCTTGTTTTAATGTTTGCATTCTAAACATTGACTTGGCTCAAAAGAAATGTCAGTGCATAACAGTTTACAGCTGAGAATTATCAGTCTCCTGTGCTTTTTCAGAGGAGTCCCAAGTTGCAGTTTGGTTGTGTACAACAGCATATGGTGAAAACTTTGACTTGCAGGTCTCCACTACGTGGAATAGTCATGGCTGTCAGGGAACCATATGACAGGAACCACACTCTCCTTTTCCCTCAGGGTCTCAGTAAAATTATGTGCCGTCCACTTCCTGATGGACTTGTGGTCAAAGGTGTTTTTCTTTGTACGTTTCTCCATGAAGGAGAGGTGATTCGGAACGGTCCAACCACCTTGAGTGTTCTGCAGCAAAGAGGCCAGTCCCATCCTTCACAACAAAAGGACAGGTAGTACCTCAGTATGTAGTGACACTAGGCAGCACGGTGGCTCAGTGGTTAGCACTGCTGCCTCACAGTATCATGGACCCAGGTTTGATTCTCGCCCTAGGTGACTGTGCAAACTCCACACAGACATTCTCCCTGTGTCTGCATGGGTTTCCTCCTGCTGTTCCGTTTTTTTCCCCACAATCCAAAGAAGTGCAAGTTAGGTGAATTGGACGTGCTAAGTTGCCCATAGTAGAATATAGAACACCTTTGGCCCAAGCGTTTATCTTAAACTGATCTTAGATTAAGATACATAGTGTTCAGGGATTTGTAAGTTAGGTGCATTCATCGGGGTAAATATGATGTAATAGGGCAGGGGAATGGGTCTGGATGGGTTACTCTTTGGAAGGTCAGTGTAGACTTGTTGGGCCAAATGGCCTGTTTCCACACTATAGTGACACTGGTGTTTACTTACCAAGTCTATGCACAACTTCATGCAGCCACACAAAGATGGCCATCAGGATGGGGGTGATATTGGGTACATTCTTCCCCTATCTTATCCAGAGGTTTGCACACTGTATCCTGTGGAAACAGTCCATCATAAATCTCCAGATGAAATAGAACATGGCTCAAGTGATTGCAGTGGCATAGTTTTGCAGATGGGCCACACCTGCGCCATATACAGTAATAAAGAGAATGCCTCACATCTAACCACCAGATTTTTACCCACAATGGAAACTGAGCGAAGTTCCCAAAAGACCAGTTTCTACCTCACCTTCATGATGTGCGCCTCCCAAGGTTTTGCACACACCACAGCCCCTCCAAACTATATTCCCTACACCCTCAGGTAGTCTGTCAGGATTGATTGATCTAGTTCCCAAAGAACATGGAATAACTCTCCTCGATTTACCTTGGCTCTCGAGTCCGGTTTGAACAGGTCACATGCTCAAGAGTTTGCCCATTGATAGTGGATCCGAGCAGAAATGGTGATGTCATCCATGTACAGGGCCACTTTGACTTGCAGGCTTCCATAGCCTGGAATACTCACCACTTTCAGGCTTGCCTTCTTCCTGATGGGCTTAGCAAAGGACTCTGTACAACACACAAGCAAGGCAGGAGAGAATGGCAGCCCTGCTTGACTCCAGGTCAGATCAGGAAGCTGTCTGATTCTAGCCAGTGATTGAGACTGCACTAACGATGCTGGTGCCCCTCTCGAATCCAAATGCGAATTCCCCAAAGCCCAATTTGGAGAGCATGTCCCACATGTACTGGTGTAATATCCTGTCAGAGGCCTTCTGGTCGAGACTGATGTCGTAGGCATCCATTCCCCTGTCCTGCATGTAGGCAATCATATCTCTGAGCAGCATGACACTTCTGTCACTCTGCCCTGGCCCTCAAATCTGAATTCCTTCAGACAACCTCTCCACTTCTCTCTCCCTCAGACACTCTCTCTTTCTCACTCTTTGTCTGTCATGGTTTGAAATGCTCCTGAAGGAATATCCAAGATGGCGGCAATCTGAGAAGTTCGCACTGCAGAGCTCCGCATCACAGCGCAAGCAGAATGATCTTTAACTTACCCAAACCAGGTCATCGCGATATCTTGGGACTCTGGAAAGATCGTGGAGTCCCAAGAAACCTCTAAAAATTAACTTACCTGTGTTTTCAGCTGTCCAGAGATGCCTAAAATCTGGTGATTAGATGTGAGGCACTCTCTTTGTTACTGTATATGGTGCAGGTGTGGCCCATCTGCAAAAAGGGAGGAGCAGCATCCGAGGCTGGGTCTGCAGCTCAGCCTGCAGCAGCCTTAGAGACGATTACTCTCCAGGCCCTGGTGAACCAGCTCTCGAAATCTCGTGAGATGCTGGGGAAACAGGTTTGAAGAGAAGCTGGCTCCAGTCTCTCTCATGCTGCAGAAACATGAGCAGCAGCTGGGAGACCTGGAGAAGTGGACAGATGAGGGTAAGCACAGGGTCACAGTGGTGGAAGCTGATGCCAGTTCATCCAAGAATAGGATCCAAGCCCTGGGGACACACGTCTGCAATTTGTGTGGCCAAGTGGATGATCTTCAGAACAGGGGCAGGAGAAAAAAACATTTGGATCATCTGCCTGAGGGTAAGGAAGGTGAGTGGCTTGCGGAATTTGTTGAGGACTGGCTGCTGAAATTCCTTGATGTGGAGGCTGGCATGGGAGGATTGAAGATAGAGAGGGCTCATTGGGTCACTGCGCAGAGATCGGTTCTGGGTCAACGTCCTCGTCCTCGTCCTCTCCTGGTGCGGTTCCATCATTACCAGGATAAGGAGGGGGTCATGGAGGCTTTTGGAGTCCAGGGGAAGGATCTGAAGGTCCTAATTTACGAGGGCTCTAAGTTCATGTTCTTTCAGGACTTCTCAGCGGTGGTGATCCAGAAACTAAAATCTTACAACGGTGTCAAGTGAAGACTGAGGGAGCTTGGGATTCAGTACTCCCTGAGGTATTCGGCGGTGCTACGGTAAACCTTACGTGGATCCATACATCTCTTTGACATGTCGGAGAAGGCAAGAGACTTTGTGGACAAACTAACCTAATTTGAACAATGTTAGTATGTATAAATAGTGTTGTTTGGGTATGTGGTTATTATTCTGTAAAAGAAATGGAGGAAGTCCGGTTGGAGCTTTATTTTCTTTTCCCCTCTATTGATGATAATTTGGTTTAAACTATGTTTGGCGGCGGTTGAGATGTACATTTTCAATTTCTAAGTTAGGATATACCAAAGGATGGGTGGAGTATTTATTCCCGTTTTTAAAGAAAAATGTTTTTTATTTATATTGGTATTCGATGGGGTGTTTATTCTTTTCTGATTGTGTTTGCAGTGCGGCTCTAGCTGGGAGAAGTGAAGGTGGTTGTGATGGTTAGATGCCTACTTATGGGCAGTTTGGGATGGGTGGTTGCCCCCTCTGGGTAGGGGGTAATTTCCCCTACTCACCGCTGTTGGCACTTTATATGTTGGGTTTTATTTTGATGTTTATTTATTCTCAATCGTTTTGCAGGTTTGTTAAATGTAGTGGTTTTAGTTTATGTAGTTTTTATATTTGGTGGATCATGTGACACTAAGGCTCAGCGATTTGTGGTTCGGGTTCCTCCTCTGGAATTTAAATATTATTGCAGAAGATTATCGCTAATGATCTGATTAAATGGTGTACCTGGAATATCAAGGGAAGTCACTCACCAATTAAGAGGAAGAAGGTACTCTTGAGTCTTGGAAAGGAGAATGTAGATACTGTTTTATTACAGGAGACATATTTGGATGACAAGGAGCATTTGAAAATACAGCAGAATGGTTTTGACTGAGTTTATTTTTCATCATTTAATACCAGAAGTAAGGGAGTGGCTAGATTGGTTAGGAAGAATCTCCCATTTAAGTTGTTGGAGTGTGTTAAAGACACATATGGGAGGTTTGTAATTCTTAAAGCCTTGATAAATGGGGAAGAATATGGTGTCTTAAGTGTTTATTGTCCCCCAGCTCATCCCCTTAAATATTTGGTAGATGCTTTTTTTAAACTGATAAGCTTTGAGTCCCGGCACATCATTATAGGGGAGATTTTAACTATCTCATGGATTCCACAGTAGACAGGTTGCCCAAAGGTCCCTCAATACAAACTAAATAGTTTGTGGGTCTGTGTGGGGAATTAGAGTTGGTGGACATCTGGAGGTGTCTCCACCCTACAAGTAGGAATTTTATGTTTTTCTCCAATCTGCACAGATGTCACACCAGGATTGAATTTTTTTTCTGACCCCTGCGGTAACTCTGGATTTGGTAGCATCTTGTACGATTGGTAATATTACCATCTCTGATCATGCTCCAATGTACCTTATGGTTAAGATTAAGGACGTTATAGTCGGTTCGAGGTACTAGTGAATGGATCCCTTTATCCTCAAGGATAATAATTTTGTGGAGTATTTCTCTAGGGAATTTCGGGCGTTCCTAGACATCAACATAGGCTCGGTTGGTAGCTCATCTGTCCTCTGGGAAACTGCCAAAGCCTATGCGACGGTGTTAGTTATTTCATATTCTGCCAGTAGGAAGCGGCAGAAGCACGGTTGAAGGCAACCAAGAAGGCCTACTTTAACAGACCCTCGTTGGTCCAACTACAAAGGATGATGGCGCTGCGGTCTGCATTAAATTCCGTATCCACGCAGACGGCAAAGAAGGAGCTGGCTTTTGCAAAGCAAAGGTTATATGAGCATGATGACAAGCCAGGCAAATACTTAGCATTACTTGCCAGAAGGAGGAGTGCTCTACAAGTCATTACAGCAATTCGGGAGGGGTCTGGGAACCTAACATGCGATTCTAAAAAGATTAATGTGACTTTCCAGAGATTTTACTCTAAGTTATATCAGTCTGAGGGTTGTGAGGAGGGGCAGGCCAAAATGGAATCCTTTTTTTTAGGGATCTGAAGCTCCCAGGTGTGACCCCCAAACAACAGTCCTTTCTCAATGCCCTGTTATTAGAGCAAGAAGTGCAGGAAGCTGTGAGACAGCTTCAGAGTGGAAAGGCGCCTGGTCCTGATGGACTTCCCAGTGAATACTATAAGGAATTTATAAGTATACTGTCAATCCCGATGCTCAATATGTTTAATGACTCATACAGTCATGATTGTCTCCCACCAGCTCTGAGAGAGGCCAATATTTCACTTATCCTTAAAAAAGGGAAAGACCCGGAAGGCTGTGCTTCGTACAGGCCCATCTTGCTTTTAAATGCACTTTAAAATCCTCTTTAAGACTCGCATTAAGGCTGGAGACTGCGTTACCTTCTATTATTAAAGAGGATCAGATGGGCTTTATAAAGGGTCGCAGATCTTCCAATAATGTTAGGAGGCTGCGTAATGTAATTCAAGCACGCCAACAGCAGTCAATACAGGAATTGGTGATTTCTCTAGATGTAGATAAGGCATTTGACCGAGTTGAGTGGTCGTATCTTTTCTACACTCTGGAGCGGTTTGGTTTGGGGGAAGTTTTTATAAGATGGGTAAAAGTTCTCTACGGTGGCCTTCTTGCAGCGATCATCACCAACAGAGAATGACCAAGCAATTTTAATATTTTTAGGGGCAGCCGGCAGGGCTGTCCCCTTTCACCATTGCTTTTTACGTTGGTGATTGAACCATTGGCGGTCGCCATTCGTGGGGATCCCAATATATCAACTCCAGAAGTGGGGTCAAAATTACATAAGATTTATTGTATGCAGACGATGTCCTAATACTTGTGACAAATCCAGCAGATTCAGTGCCTTGCCTGATACAATGTATTCGTGCTTTTGGCGCTTTTTCGGGATACAAGATTAATTTTGCTAAATCAGAGGCTATGCCTATGGGTGGTCTTATGAAGGAGCTGGCTCTTGAGGGCGGCTATAGATTCCCATTTAGGTGGCCACAGGAGGGATTTTGGGCATATTAAATTAGATTAGACTACTTACAGTGTGGAAACAGGCCCTTCGGCCCAGCAAGTCCACACCGATCCGCAACCCACCCAGACCCATTCCCCTACGTTTACCCCTCATTACTCCAGTTCTGGATCGGTTGTTCAAAGCCAATTTTGAACAATTATTTGGAAAAATTAAACAAGATCTTCAAAGATAGGAGGCACTTCCAGTCTCGTGGTTGGGTCAGATAGTACTTATTAAGATGAATATTCTCCCTCATTTGCTGCACCCTACACGGATGCTCCCCCTGACTTTCAATATGCAAATATTCAGGAGGCTGAACGGCTGATTCAACTCCTTTATTTGGCATCAAAGCGGCCCCTCATTAAATTAGCCAAACTGCAACTGCGTCACAGATGAGGGGGAAGTGAACCTTCCAGACATGAAAAATTACCAATTAAGCTCGCTTTTGTCCTACGTGTGTGATTGGGTTTGTGGGGACCCTCTTTCAATATGGCTAGATATCGAAATCTCCCAGGCAAGGTGCCCCCTTACCAGTTTGCTGTTTTTGGACAAAATGAGGACAGTTAGGGAATATTGCCATAACCCAATAGTCATCAATACTGTTAAAGCATGGAGGGCAATTCAGCAGAGGGGAGGCAATATTGGCAAAACATCTTTGTTTACACCTTTAGTGGGTATGCCGGGTTTTCAACCGGTGATGATTAATCAGGATTTAAATGTTAGGCAGCTGGGGGGGTGTTTTGCATGGGTGATTTATTTGAGGGAAACGTAATTATGTCCTTCAATCAGTTAGTACAGCAGTACGAGTTATCTAATAGATACCCCTTTCGTTTTTTTCAAGTTAGGGATTTTATTCAAAAAAGACCACACTTATGACTGATCCATGCAAATACAAAGAGGGGAGTGCTTAGTGCTGAGTACACTTTCTGTCAGTACTTTATATCATCAATTGGGGGGGTGCTCCCTCAGGTGAGTTTGAGAGACTCTGCAGGATGTGGGCAAGAGAGCTGGGTGTTGAAGTCTCCTCAGAGGCTTGGGAGGATATTTGGATGAATGCAAGGAAGATATCATTTTGCAATAGGACCCATGCTTTACAGTTGAAGATTCTCCACAGGGTCCACTTGGCTCTGGACCGTTTGTCAAAATTTAAATCAGGGATATCTTCAGCATGTCCCAAGTACAAGGTCTGCACAGGCACTCTTACCCATTGTCTTTGGTCTTGTGATAGGCTTCAAACATATTGGAGTGCTGTGGCAGGTATAATCGAGAGGATTTTGGGTGTAAGGGTGGAGAAGGACCCTATCTCTCTTCTTTTGGGCCTGCCCACTATTTTCTGCAGGTGCGCAAAGGAAAAAACCTTTCAATATTCTGACATTCTATGCAAAAAAGAATATCTTGCTAGGTTTGGATATCTGAAACTCTGCTGCCCCCCCGGAAGTCGGGTTGGTGGAAGGTTGTTATGGAGCATATTCCCCTTGGTTTTCTCACACAAAACTGAGAAATTTTTACAAGACATGGCAGCCCTTTTTGGAATACCTTGACACAGATTTATCTGCCACACTAACAAGGGTTTTAATATAGCCATAACAATTGTGTTTTGAGCGTCCAATATCCAGGGGGGAGGAACTGTGAACATATGAGTTATTTGGCTGGGCTGAGTTATTACTATTTATTAGTTTGTTGTTGGTTATTTATTTATTTAGTTAAAATAGTTCTTTAATTCTGTTTTTGTGTATATGTTTATACATTTGTACGTGAGGGTAGGTTGGGGATTTTATTTTACTTGGGTTGTTTTTTTGTACTGTTTTGAATTGTATTGTTTTGTGTTTGTAATATTAAAAAATCTATTTTTTTCAATAAAAATATATTTTTAAAAAATGCTCCTTAAACCACACTTTGACTAAGATTTTAAGCAACTGACCTGATATCTACTTCTGTTGTTCAGTATCAAATTTTGTTTCACAATGCCCATATGAAACACTTTTGGACCTTCTGCTGTGCTAAAGGTACACTACAAATGTAAATTGTTGTTGTTATTGCTGTATCCCTTAATGACCTCATTTCTGTTGTGGTTTTTCTTTGGTCATTTTTGTGCTGCCCATAAATTACTTTGCTGCTTCATCGTTATAATCCTTCACATTGTAATTGAAGTTGTGGAAATTCTATGCCTGCTACTTCATTAAGGGTACCAATGTGTTCATTCTGGGAGGTTTAAACAATGGACAAAAGAAATTTAACAGAATGGATTGTATAAATTTTCAGAAAATCTGTAGTACTGGCCCATGTTTGATTCAAGCTGGAGTTGTTGCTCTTTTAGGAACTTTCTCCAAAACTATTCAAGAAAACTTTGCCATTTTCTTGGCTTCCTCCTTAATGTATCTCCTGAGTATCTCGGGAGGGTCGGTGTGGAGTTGTTGGGCCGAAGGGCCTGTTTCCACACTGTAGGGAATCTAACCTAATCTAATAATCACTCAATGAAGTTTCAAACCCTTTGCCCCATTCGAATTCCAGAAGTTATTCATACAATGTTTTATCCTGTGTTCTCCCCATTTATGCAATGTTAGTAACCAGAGCACATGCAAATTACACTTTATTGGAACCAAGGTGCAGCAATTCTTTCTCTTTGATGTATTCCCAGTGATTTTAATGGAAGGGCTGAGGTCTCTCGTGCTCATCGTGCTAAGAGCTCTCTGGTGTCGTTATGCAGCAACACTGCCCTCTGGTGTCCTGAAGAAGTCCAAAACATCGACTTCTCCACCTCATGATGCAGAATTTATAGCAAAAGATTACAGTGTCATACAACTGAAACTGTAATAATTTGCTGTAAATTCTGTCTTCTGATCCTGCACCATAGTTTCCTGATGAAGGAGCAGCACTCCGAAAGCTCGTACTTCCAAATAAACCTGTTGAATTATAACCTGGTATTGTGTGATTTTCAACTTTAGGATATTACTATGGAGAATATTGATTTCAATTGCACAGCAACAGTGACTGCATATGGCGATTCACTTATTATTTTTTGCACGGTTTGTGGTTCTTGAACATTCTGTAAATTTTTAATCAGCCTTTTTAACAAGCTATACAGATTTTGACATACTTATGCTGAGATGAGACTTGATTGTTAGGCAGAGGAACTTTATAATTACACATTCACACACTAGTTCCTGATATTATGCAGCGTGATCCCGATCCCCACACCCAGGCTTTTGCAGATGTCGTGTCAAAATAGACTCAACTGTAAACTTTGAAGTCTGAACCCTCAGTAAAATGCCAGAAATGCTTTGCAATTTAAATGGAATTTGACTTTGTTGTTCAGTGGTAACCATGGACAAAGTTTGCCTTTTATTGATCTGGTCAAAAGTCACCCACATTTGTTTTGCGAGCAATACAGGCAGATCACATAGTTAAGTAGCATAGATAGTAACATCCAGCTGCTGAAAAGTACATCCTCCCTGTGAGAAACAGAATTAGAAATAAGAATGGATCCCATTTAAGGCAGAGATGTGGAGATTTTTGTCTCAGATGCTCGAGTGTGGAATTTACTTTGAGACCACGGTGGCTCAGTGGTTAGCACTGCTGTCTCACAGCACCAGGGTCCCAGGTTCGATTCCGGCTTGCACATTCTCCCCGTGTCTGCGTGGGTTTCCTCGGGGTGCTCTGATTTCCTCCCACAGTCCAAAGCTGTGCACGTCAGGTGAATTTGCCATGCTAAATTGCCCCATAGTGTTAGGTGAACTTGATGGCCCTAAGGGCCTGTTTCCATACTGTAGCTAGATTCTCCATTGATAAGGGGCATGCCAAAGGATATCCACCAGGAGTAGACAGTAGAAATTTGAGATCGGATCAGTAATGATCCTATTGAAAGACAGAGCAAGCTCAAGGATATCAGAGTCAAAACGTATGGTACTGGAAAAGCACAGCAGGTCAGGCAGCATCTGAGGAGCAGGAGAGTTGACGTTTCGGGCATATGCCCTTTATCAGGAATGTGTGTGTGTGGAGTGGGGCTGCGGGTTGGGGGGAGCAGGGAGAGGCGGGTATGAAGGGGGCTGAGAGATAATGGATGACTTCAACTCCCCTTCCCACTCAACCAAGGACATGCAAGTCCTGGGCCTTCTCCACTGCCTAATTCTAGCTAACTGGCGACTGGAGGAAGAACGCTTCATCTTCCTCCTTGGCACCCTCCAACCACATTGCAGCAAGATCGATCTCACCAGTTTCCTCATCTCCCCTCCCCCCACCTCATTCCAGATCCAACCCTCCAAATCGGGGCCCTCCTCTTGTACTGACCCATCTGTCCATCTTCCTTCCCA
This sequence comes from Chiloscyllium plagiosum, assembly GCF_037043375.1. Classification (NCBI taxonomy): domain Eukaryota; kingdom Metazoa; phylum Chordata; class Chondrichthyes; order Orectolobiformes; family Hemiscylliidae; genus Chiloscyllium; species Chiloscyllium plagiosum. The sequence goes on from NW_028270168.1 coordinate 12,642,224, forward strand.
CGTATTCATTCCACCCTCCTCTCTGACCTATCACCATCATCCCCCACCTGCATCTATCTATCACCTTCCCCGTTACCTTTTCCCCTGCCCCACCCTTACCCTTCTATTTATCTCTCAACCCCGTTCACCCCCACTACATTCCTGATGATGGGATTATGCCCGAAACGTCAACTCTCCTGCTCCTCGGAAGCTGCCTGACCTGCTGTGCTTTCCCAGTGCCACACTTTACTTCTCTGACCTCCAGCATCTGTTGTCCTCACTTTCTCCTTCAAGGATATCAGAGCCTACACCTGCTCTCATATTCAAGATTTGATTTCATAAAGAAATAAAAGGACAAAGACATTGAGAGAAAAGTGGAACATGCTTGTTAATCATTGTTGCTGGAAGAATCCATTTTATTGGTTCAATCACAATTTGTCCATTATAAACCATGACATAGGATTAAAAATACATGTTCAATTCTCAAGTCAATAAACACTGAGATGGCTGACCTTGTCTTGTAAATATGCAATATATCTAGAGATCTATATTTCACATCATGTACCTCAACCAAGTAAAGAATACACATTAATGTCTTTATGTACTAAATTCTTAGACTAGTCCTCCACAAATCCATGTTTTCTAAAACTTATCGAGATGAACTTTCATTCAAATTAATTATTACAAGAGCAGGGAAGTCAGAAACAAATTAGCTACATGGAGCAGAAATTGCAAACTCATTCCTTCTGAATACATTTGAACATCTCTATAGGCCAACTCTTCCCCATTAACTAGCATTCCAATAGTACACCCAGTTTTGCCACTAAGCTGATGAAGCATGCTGGAACCAATTCACCATGGAGAAAATAGTTCTCACAATTGACAATCTAGTGCAATATTCTTCATTCATCTAAAATCCATCCTGATGCTAATAATTTCCCCTAATATTATGCAAATCAAGTTGCTGTTTCCAAAAGCAACCAGGTATTCAAGACATTGCATGCTCATCATTGTACATTGCAAGCATGCTAGTGACAATAGTCAACCCATTATTGGATCGCACCTATCCCCTTTACCACAGTGATTCAACATGAAGACGAGGCTTCACAAGGCAGCTATAGCACTTGGCTGCCAAATTCAGTATTGTCAGAATTAAAAAATGAAAATCAATATTTACTGCATTTCAAAGATATGAACCAGATGTTTTAAGTACTGCAGTGTCTCACCTCAACTGGTTCTGAGCGGTCCTTTGTCAGATTTAGATTTAGAGTGCTTTGTCACGTGCTCAAGTACAGTGAAAAGTATACAAAGTCACCATCTCTGGTGGCATCTTGGTTACAAAACCAGAATCTCAAAAACAGCAAAAATAAAAGTCTATGTCTACATTTACAACCTGCAAAAAAAAATTAAATGCAGTCTTCCAAATATGAAAGGAATATCAAGATAGCAGTATTTACTGAATAGTTACTTCCAATTTGCAACCTCATCAGTGGGTGATACAGCACCAGACTGAGCTAGCATTGCTGCCACATCACACACGGCTGATCAAATATTGGATTGTTGAGTGAACCTCCTCCAGCTGCATCACAAACCCCTTCACAAACCCAACAATTTAATAATCATTTTAGAATTTGATCACTATCTCACATCATCTTTTTGATTCTTCATACCAAAGGTTCCCTACCAGCCCCCTCACCAAAACTGATTTCATGCCACATCCTGAAAATCGTCTCCTCCCCTGCCATTCCAAATCTATCCTTCCTCCCATAGCCATCTGGCTATTAAACCTAACCCAATTGGGTTGATTGAATCCATTTTCTTGAGCCTTAATGTTATCCTGCTGGCACTGCATCTAGCCTTCTTAAAGTTAAAACAAAATCTTAAAGGTTGATTCACATTATGATGCAGTGAGAAATCCAGAGAATTGGGAACAATTTGGTACAGTGTTCATCCAAACTGAAGGACATGTAACTGCATTAAATTGTAAATTAAACTGCAACATATCAAGGAAACAAACACTGGAGTTCGACTATATTAAACAAACAAAGATATCCCTTACTTGTTCAAGCCTATACGTGCATGCGGTTAGAACACCAGGAAGGTCTGATAACCGAACAGACCCCCATTTAACTTAAGCAGAAAAAGCTCAGGGAGTGGTCTTTCCCTACTGTGCCTTGGTTGCAGCTGCCCCAAGGTTTAGTGTTTCCCTCAACACGTAGTCCTGCACCTTGGAATGTGTCAGTCTGCAACACTTTGTCAGGATCAACTTGTTGCCCTTCAAGACCACCAGGTTTTTATCAGACCAAAGAGCATCTTTCACCGAGTTGATGGTCCTCGAGGCACTGTCGATAATTGTCTTGGGTGTGCATCCCAGGAAACAGACTGCAGAGCACAGACTCCTGTGCTGTTGAGCTGCTTAGGACAAACCTCAACAAAAATCATTTAATTTTTCTCCAGGCTTTCTTTGAAAAGGCACATTCCAGTAGGAGGTCTATGATAATCATTCCCCCACCACCCCACCCCGTAGCTGCTTGGAGGGCACCATGCAGTAGCACAGACTGACCAGGCTTGTTTCGTCCACTCACCATATGAATGAATCGTGTCCTTTTCGAGTTTTATCGTCGCTCGTCGACATAAGTGTACCCCTATCTCGCTAACCACAGCCAGATGATCTTAAAGGGAATGGGATAAAATATTGTAAGTCAGAATTACCGATAAAGCGAGGAGTGAGCTGGGTTTTTCGACCGTTGGGTCATATTCTCGTTCATCATTTGTCGTGTATTTAGTGCACTTTAATTATAATACAACCATATTACCCACCACTCTTAATTAGTGAATTAAAATAGTTTACTTTTATTACTAAAACATTAAAATATTAAAATACTAAGTAAAATTTAACATATAATCCTAGCTAAAATTGAACATTAAAAAATTCTAAAAAGTTATTAAATTATGTCAAATAGAGATTCCTAAGAGTCCATAAAAATCCTTAAAAACTCAAGAGTCAAAGATAAAACCAGATTCGTGATGTTTTGGGCGAAGGTCTTATATTTCTCGATCCCGAGGTCTTTCGTTAACTCATTGTTCTTCTCAAACAATTTTCCTCGGGATCCCATCACGCATCCATAAAAGGATACCATTGTTCCTTTTGTGAGAGCCATAATTTCGCTCTCTAGATGTTTATATTTGTCCTTCTTTTCCTCCCAAGCCTGATCAAGTGAGTTAGATTAAGTGCCCATTCTAATTGTCACATCTACCACTAATATGCGATTTTCCTTTTTAAATATTAAGTCTGGGATCCATAATTTCCCAGTTTTATCTTTAATGCCTGGTTCCACGTAGGTCATCCATCCTTTTATCTTAATAAACTTCGTTAATTCTTCTACTATTCTATTGTGTCTCTTAATCCTCATATTTTTTACATAGGGACACCAGCCCGAAATATGCGCGATCGTTTCTGAAGTCTCATTACATCACTGACAATTTTTGATGTTAAATGGCCTTCTATAAGTTAACGACGCTCTTGTAGGATATAAATTTGTTCGTAATAAAATCAAATTTATTACTTTGGACATCTTCATATGTGTATCTTTGTTAACCAATTATTGGAGATACTATCGTTCTTGAAATAATGGATGCCTGCTCCTTGACAGGGCAAGGCCATCCATTTCTGTAGTTCTACATTCCTCCAGTTGGTGTAATTTTTATTATTAAATTCTTCTACACCGTTGTTCTCCTCATTGGTATTATTCATTTCTTCCAATTGCCCATTTATGTTTGGATTTCAGATTTCTTTTAATGCATTCAATTTACTAAATTTTTGCATTTTTGTTGTTATACTAGTACTCTCGAATGAAAATGAAGCATGTAAAATTTCATCCGCATACCTGTATAACATTTCATATTTTCTTAAAATGGCAATTGGAATAAATGTTAATAATTTATTCAGTGCAAGGCCACCATCGCGAGTCCTAGTATATAGTCAGAAATAGGAAAGGAGCAGTCACCTTGTTGGGTGATTACTATAGGCCCCCCAATAGCAGCAGAGATGTGGAGAAACAGATTGGGAAACAGATTTTGGAAAGGTGCAGAAGCCACAGGGTAGTAGTCATGGGCGATTTCTACTTCCCAAATATTGATTGGAAGCTCTTTAGATCAAGTCGATTGGACGGGGTGGTGTTTGTGCAGTGTGTCCAGGAAGCTTTTCTAACTCACTATGTAGATTGTCCGACCAGAGGGGAGGCCATATTGGATTTGGTACTTGGTAACGAACCGGGACAAGTGATGGGCTTGTTAGTGGGTGAGCATTTTGGTGATGGTGATCACAATTCTGTGACTTTCACCTTGGTTATGGAGAGAGATAGGTCGTGCAACAGGGCAGGTTTTACAATTGGCGGAAGGGTAAATACGATGCTGCAAGACAGGATCTGAGGAGCATAAATTGGGAGCATAGGCTGTCAGGGAAGGATGTCGTGGAAATGTGGAACTTTTTCAAGGAACAGATACGATGTGTCCTTGATATGTATGTACCTGTCAGGCAGGAAAGAGATGGTCGTGTGAGGGAACCTTGGTTGACGAGGGAGGTTGAATGTCTAGTAAAGAGGAAGAAGGAGGCTTACGTAAGGTTGCAGAAACAATGTTCAGACAGAGCGTTGGAGGGATACAGGATAGCGAGGCGGGAGCTGAAGAAAGGGATTAGGAGAGCTAAGAGAGGGCATGAAAAATCTTTGCCGGGTAGGATCAAGGATAACCCCAAGGCCTTTTATGCATATGTGAGAAACATGAGGTTGACGGGAACGAGGGTAGGTCCAATGAAGAAGGGCTAATGCCCGAAACATCGATTCTCCTGTTCCCTAGATGCTGCCTGACCTGCTGCGCTTCTCCAGCAACACATTTCCATCTCTGATCTCCAGCATCTGCAGACCTCATTTTCTCTCCAATGAAGGACAGTAGTGGGAGACTGTGTATTGAGTCAGAAGAGATAGGAGAGGTCTTGAATGAGTACTTTCCTTCAGTATTTACAAATGAGAGGGACCATATTGTTGAAGAGGAAAGTATGAAACAGACTGGTAAGCGAGAGGAGATACTTGTTAGGAAGGAAGATGGGTTGGGCATTTTGAAAAACGTGCGGATAGACAAGTCCCCTGGGCCTGACTGGATACATCCTAGGATTATGTGGGAAGCAAGAGAGGAAATTGCAGAACCATTGGCAATGATCTTTTCGTCTTCACTGTCAATGGGGGTGATGCCAGGGGACTGGAGAGTGGCAAATATTGTGCCCCTGTTCAAAAAAGGGAATAGGGATAACCCCGGGAATTACAGGCCAGTTAGTCTTACTTCGGTGGTAGGCAAAGTAATGGAAAGGGTACTGAGGGATAGGATTTATGAGTATCTGGAAAGATACTGCTTAATTAGGGACAGCCAGCACGGATTTGTGAGGGGTAGGTCTTGCCCTACAAGTTTTATTGAGTTCTTTGAGGAGGTGACCAAGCATGTGGATGAGGGTAGAGCAGTGGATGTAGTGTACATGGATTTTAGTAAGGCATTTGATAAGGTTCCCCATGGTACGCTTATGCGGAAAGTCAGGATGCATGGGATAGTGAGAAGTTTGGCCAGTTGGATAGAGAACTGGCTAACCGGTCGAAGTCAGAGTGTGGTGGTAGATGGTAAATATTCAGCCTGGAGCTCAGTTACAAGTGGAGTTCCGCAGGGATCAGTCCTGGGTCCTCTGCTGTTTGTAATTTTTATTAATGACTTGGAAGAGGGAGTCGAAGGGTGGGTCAGTAAATTTGCAGACGATACGAAGATTGGTGGAGTTGTCGGCTGCAAAGGGACTTAGATATGATGCAGAGCTGGGCTGAGGAGTGGCAGATGGAGTTCAACCCTGTCAAGTGTGAGGTTGTCCATTTTGGAAGGACAAATAAGAATGCGGAATACAGGGTTAACGGTAGGGTTCTTAGTAAGGTGGAGGAGCAGAGGGATCTTGGGGTCTATGTTCATAGATCTTTGAAAGTTGCCACTCAGGTGTGTAGAGCTTGTAAGAAGGCCTGTGGTGTATTAGCGTTCATTAGCAGAGGGATTGAATTCAAGAGTCGTGAGGTGATGTTGCAGCTGTACAGGACCTTGGTAAGGCCACATTTGGAGTACTGTGTGCAGTTCTGGTCGCCTCATTTTAGGAAAGATGTGGAAGCTTTGGAGAGGGTGCAGAGGAGATTTACCAGGATGTTGCCTGGAATGGAGAATAGGTCGTACGAGGATAGGTTGAGAGTGCTAGGCCTTTTCTCATTGGAACGGCGAAGGATGAGGGGTGACTTGATAGAGGCTTATAAGATGATCAGGGGAATCGATAGGGTAGACAGTCAGAGACTTTTTCCCCTGGTATAACAGAGTGTTACAAGGGGACATAAATTTCAGGTGAAGGGTGGAAGGTATAAGGGCGATGTCAGGGGTAGGTTCTTTACCCAGAGAGTGGTGGGGGCTTGGAATGCGCTGCCTGTGGGAGTGGCAGAGTCAGAATCCTTGGTGACCTTTAAGCGGCAATTGGATAGGTACATTGACAGGTGCTTAAGCTAGGACAAATGTTCGGCACAACATCCTGGGCCGAAGGGCCTGTTCTGTGCTGTATTGTTCTATGTTCTATGTTCTAACCCATCTGCGATAAGATGTAATAATTCTTTGACCGCACTTTTAATTATATTATCAAGTCTATTTAGATAATTTTGTGATGCCTCTGATAAAATTAAATAATAATAAAGCCTCGGGATAAAATATACTTTTAAGAGTTCCAATTTTTGTATGGGTTTTTTAAGATTATCTATCCAGTTTCCTAGCTGGTCCTCCTAACACGATTGGCTTACCCCAATCCATGGTTCAATTTTTGCACCTAGATATTTATCGGTGCTTCCTGGATCTATAAACTGTATCTCTCCCTGATTAAATTTCCTATTAAATGGCCCTATTATTCTAAATAAATGTTTTGATTTTATAAGCAAAGTAAAATCCTTTTGGTTTTTCTCACATTAACTTCCATACCAGTATTATTGCAAAATCTTTCTGAGAGTTTTAAATTGTATGCCATTCCTTCATAAGATTGGCTGATCAATGCTGTATCATCGGCAAAAGCTAGGGTTGCACAATGGTGACTGTCCCTATCCTGACCTAAAAATGTTCCTTTTTTACCCTCTTCAATTGTGTTTATGAGAGGGTCCATAACTATATTAAAAAGAATCGGTGACAAGGAGTCACCCTGTTTAACCCCTTTTAAAATTTTGATCAAATTTGTTTTACAATTAAAACCTTCAATCCTTGTAAAATTATTATTGTATAAACTTATAATTAATTTAATAAAAACTGTGGGAAGTTGAATTCTTTTGAGGGCATTAATTATCAATTTGTGCCCCACGGTATCAAAGGCTTCAGCCAGGTCGACAAATACCACAGCGAAGTCAATTTTCTTTTTCTTAGCTCCATTAATAATGTTTTCAAGTATTTTGATGTTCTCTTCACAACCAGCGACTCCTGCCAAAAAACCTTTTTGCCGCTCATTTAGATTTATTACCTTACTTAACCTATTTGCAATAATTTTTGTGAAAAGTCTCAATAAAATTGGGCCTATTGTGATGGGTCTCCAATTATTAATATCTTTTTAACCACCTTCATCATTGACTTTAGGGATTAATACTGTTCAGCTTATCTTTAATACATCTGGGATACTGCCTATTTTAAGCCAAATAGTATAAATTCTAGGGATTACCGTATTATCTTTACTAAATATTCTAATTACGTCTTTGAGTGTCATCTGATCCGGTCCCGCCGTGGTTTTAACATCCATCACCTTTAAGGCCTGATTGACGTCTTCCACCATGACAGGGCGGGTCAGCATGTCACACAGGGACCCCTCAATTTCACCTTTATATTTGGCAAAGCCTCTTAAATTACTTTTATCGTTCGGAGTAGACAACCTGTTTCTAAAATATTCTTCCAGCTCCTCCTTACTGAGTGGACACATACAGTTGGATGGAGCTCCCATCATAGATCTTGCGAGTTACTGTCTTTTATTTTTATATAAAACCTGTATCTCTTTAAATTTTCCCTTTTTCTTATTATGTCTTCTCTTAGCGTTATTTAATCTCATATTATATCTTTGTCTATTATCCTTATGCTTGGTAGTTAGATCCTTTTTGCATTTCTTTTTATCCGATTTATTACTATCATTATTACTTCCTAACTCACCAATTACTATGTTCATAATGTTATCATAGTCATTTATTGTTATAAGTTTGCTTTTACTTATTTTGTCCTCCATCATGTCGAATAATTCTATTAGTGGCCTATTTATAGATTCTGAACTCCCATTAATATTAATATTTTCTTGCCGATTATTTCCTTCTATTACTACAAGTTCCGTTGGAGAATCTAAATCAATGTCACTAATCTCCTCATTTCTATTATTATTAATGGGGACTATTTCTTGACTAATGCCCACTTCTTTATCGCTAGTCCTATTTTGTTTTAATAATAATCTTCTTTTATCAGAGATTTGCTTTGGTGTTTTAGTTTTTAGTTTTACTGCGATAAGTTTATTAATATTTTTACAGCCTAAAAATTCCTGTTCTAACAGTTTTAACATTTCTATTTCAGAGTTGGACCAGACTCCTCTTCTACCTTTTTCAACCTTTTCCAAATTATCTTTTTTATCTTTATTTCTTTTAGTATTCCTTAAATTTGGGTGCACGTGCCTCTCGTGCTGCCCTGAACCTATAGCTGTTGTAAACCTGAGTGTTGTAAACCCGATTCCTGAAGAAGGGCTTATGCCCGGAACGTCGATTCTCCTGTTCCTTGGATGCTGCCTGACCTGCTGCGCTTTTCCAGCAACACATTTTCAGCTCTGATCTCCAGCATCTGCAGTCCTCACTTTCTCCTCGTAAACCTGAGTGGGCAAACTTCGCACTGGAACAATTTATCTACATCATTATTTCTTTCATTACTATTGCATTTAGGATAGTGACAAGCGACTGAGTGGTAGCTACCCTCCCAGTTGCATTTGCTACACTTTACTCTTACTGATTTTATCCCTTTACATTGGTTTAGATGTTTTCTATATTGCTCTATCGTATTATAAATGTTATTACAAAATTTATATATAAAATTATCTATTGGGTACTTTATTATTATTTCTACTTTATCTTTCTCTGTAACAATCAGAGGAATAACCCTACTCTCACTTCTCTCTCTATCGCTCACTGACTCTCTATCGCTCACTGACTCTCTATTATGACTAAAATCGAATGGCCCTTTAAAATTTGAATTAAAAATTGTCAGGATATCGAGCGGACAAGATTCGAGAAGGGCCTTCTCTTTGGATCCTTCAACTCGATTCAGTCTTGTCCCGACCTTATAAGCGGTCCCCTCATGCCTGCCTGAGGGTAACCTTGTCGGGACGATCGTGAGGGTCTCTTCCGTTTGTGTGGAAACAAATGGCCGAGTCCTTATTTGGCTAATACATTTGGTGCACAGTGCCGCCAATAGCAACCGTGCGGGGCAGTTATTTTCCCGGTCTCCCACCCAACCGGAAATTTTGGAGCTCGACATAATCGCCAATTTGTTAATAGATTGACCAAAAGGTCACCAGCCGTCTCATATTCTTGCTCTGGTCGTATTAGCTGACCTGATAAGAGTAATGCTCTTGCAATGGAAAGAGTAAATTAAAACCACCAGTGGCCACACAGCGCTGGATAAAACCAAAGGTAAAATCAACAATAAAACCAATGATTAAAACCTACGTCAGTAAAACCACCTCAAGCAAGCTAAAATCACTCTTCCGTTATCGAGCTTCTTCTTTCAGGTCGTTTTCAGGGGGAACCACGTGGAGATTTGACCAACTTTGCAACTGGTAAAAATACGTAAGAATGATTGCAAAGGTGACTACACAGGCACAGTTGGGAGACCAACCAAACTATCAATCTGTAGTCACATCCCCCCATGAAGGAACTCACAGGTAGTGCCCTTCTCACCACCAGCCAAATGATGTCTTGGTGCTTGACATTCTGCTCAGGGAACTATGCAATGGGATCTAGCTTGTCCGTTTCCCACATGGTCTCAAGCTGACAACATGCTGACCACTTCCAGTTGGACTTGTGGTCAAAGGTTTTTTTTTTGTCAGTTTATCCACAAAGTGCAAGTGATGCAGAATGGTGTAACTACTTCGAGTGTTCAGTGGAAATGAGACAAGTCTCATTCTTCACAACACCAGGGATCGGTAGAACCTCCGGATGTAGTGACACTTGGTGTTTGCATACTGAGGGACTACGTACAGCTTGATGTAGCTACACACAAAGGCCATCAAAATTGGGGTGGTATTGGGAACATTCTTACCCCTTGTCCAATGTTTTGTGTGACATTGCCACTCCTTTAACGAAGTTATTTGATTAAAGTAGATTCCTTACAGTGTGGAAACAGGCCCTTCAGCCCAACCAGTCCACACTGACCCTCCAAAGAGTAACACCCCCTCCCCCCCCCCCCCCCGACTAATGCACCGAACACTATGGGCAATTTAGTGTGGCCAGTTCACCTGACCTACACATCTTTGGACTGTGGGAGGTAACCGGAGCACCCGGAGGAAACCCACGTAGACACAGAGAGGATGTGCAAACTCCACACAGACAGTCGCCCAAGGCTGAAATCGAACCTGGGATCCTGGTGCTGTGAGGCAGCAGTGTTATGTTGTCCTTGTTTTTTTTTCAGAGGAGTTGTCAAGGCAGACGTTCTGCTATGTCTGGAAGTATCAACTTTAAAAAGCTTTTAAGTGATTTTTTTTTAAAAACACTTGTACAATGAAAGGGGTGTCAGCAGTTATCCCAGTTCAGGGGTTGGTTTGGTTTGGTTTGAGCAAGCTATTTTTGTTTACAATTGCTTTCCAAGTTTTATCTGGGAACCCAGAGAAGCTGCTGGGGACCCAAAGAAGCAGTTCCATGCTGATCCTCTCTCTTTGCTATCTCTCTCCAACGAACCTATGTTTGATTTTTCTTTCCCTAGGGAGTGTGTGTGGGGATGTTGCAAGAATTTGGAACAGCACCATTAATTTGCAATAGAGTCAATTGGGTTTTCAGATTATTCGTAATTCTACATTCGGTTCACTTTTGTGGGATGCCTTCTTGAAATGTTTTAAGGAGGTCTGGCCTGGTCCAGAACATTTATACATGGTGTCCCTGTGGACCCAGTTCATGCTAGACCTCCAGATGAGGTGGAACACCGCAACGGCACAGTTTTTGGGGAATGGGTCAGAACTGCACCTAATACAACAACAATGAGTGCCAAACACATGATGACCAGATTTTTACCCACAATAGCAATAGAGTGGTGTTCCCAAAAGACCAGTTTCAGGTAATCTGTCCTGATAGTGATGAGGTTAAACGATGTGTTGGCCCAGTTCCCAAAGCACATGGCGTCGCTCTTGCCTCGATTTACCTTGGCTCCCGAGACCAGTTGGAACTGGTCGCAGATGCTCATGAGTCTACACACTGACAACGGATCTGAGCAGAAAATAGCAAGATCATCCATTCCATCCTGGAATAATCATCGCTCTCAGACTTGCATCCTTCCTGATGGGGTCAGCAAAGGACACGTTATGTAACACACAAACACGGCAGGAGACAGTGGGCAACCGTGCCTGACTCCAATCTGATCAGGAAGCTTTCTGATTCCTACACTTCAATTGAGACTGCACTCACAATGCTCATGTAATGCAATCAGAACCAATTGTGAATTGTAGACAGGCCAACAAGAGGTGAGGCCATACTGAATTTGGTTCTGGGTAACGAACCAGGCCAGGTGTTAGAATTGGAGGTAGGTGAGCACTTTGGGGACAGTGACCACAATTCGGTGACTTTTACTCTAGTGATGGAGAGGGATAAGTGTGCACTGCAGGGCAAGAGTTATAGCTGGGGGCAGGGAAATTATGATGCGGTGAGGCACGACTTAGGATGCGTGGCTTGGAAAAGTAGGCTTCAAGGGAAGGGCACAATTGATATGTGGAGCTTGTTCAAGTAGCAACTATTGAGTGTCCTTGATAAGTATGTACCTGTCAGGCAGGGAGGAAAGGGCCGTGTGAGGGAGCCGTGGTTTAATAAGGAATTGGAATCCCTTGTTAAAGGGAAGAGGGTGGCCTATGTAAAGATGAGGCGTGAAGGTTCAATTGGGGCGATTGAGAGTTATAAGGTAGCCAGGAAGGATCTGAAGAGAGAGCTAAGAGCAGCAAGGAGGGGACATGAAAAGTCCTTAGTTGGTAGGATTAGGGAAGACCCTAAGGCTTTCTATAGGTATGTCAGGAATGAAAGAATGACTAGGGTAGGAATAGGTCCAGTCAAGGATAGTAGTGGGAAGTTGCGTGTGGAGGCTGAAGAGATTGGGGAGACACTGAATGAATACTTTTCATCAGTATTCACTCAGGAACAGGATATTGTTGCCGACGTGAATACTGAGTCACAATTAATTAGAATGGATGGCTTTGAGGTATGTAGGGAAGAGGTGTTGGAAATTCTGGAAAGGGTGAAAATAGATAAGTCCCCTGGGCCTGATGGCATTTATCCGAGGATTCTCTGGGAAGCAAGGAAGGAGATTGCAGAGCCATTGGCCTTGATTTTTATGTCCTCGTCTACAGGAATAGTGCCAGAAGACTGGAGGATAGCAAATGTGGTTCCCTTGTTCAAGAAGGGGATTAGGGATAACCCTAGTAACTATAGGCCGGTGAGTCTCACTTCTGTTTTGGGCAAAGTCTTAGAGAGAATTGTAAGGGATAGGATTTATGAACATCTGGATAGGAATAATGAGATCAAGGATAGTCAGCATGGTTTTGTGAAGGGCAGGTCGTGCCTCACAAACCTTATTGAATTCTTTGAGAAGGTGACTAAGAAGGTGGACGAGGGTAAAGCGGTAGATGTGGTGTATATGGATTTTAGTAAGGCGTTTGATAAGGTTCCCCATGGTAGGCATGGCATTGAGGTATGGCATTGAGAGTGAGTTGGAGGTTTGGATTAGGAATTGGCTGGCTGGAAGAAGACAGAGGGTAGAAGTTGATGGTAAAGGTTCATCTTGGAGTGCAGTTACTAGCGGTGTTCCGCAAGGATCTGTTTTGGGACCATTGCTGTTTGTCATTTTTATAAATGACCTGGAGGAGGGGCTAGAAGGGTGAGCAAGTTTGCGGATGATACGAAAGTCGGTGGAGTTGTTGACAGTGAGGAAGGATGTGGCAGGTTACAGCGGGATATAGATAAGCTGAAGAGCTGGGCAGAAAGGTGGCAAATGGAGTTCAATGTAGGTAAGTGTGAAGTGATTCACTTTGGTAAGAGTAACAAGAAGATGGGGTACTGGGCTAATGGTCGGATACTTGGTAGTGTGGATGAGCAGAGGGATCTTGGTGTCCATGTACACAGATCTTTGAAAGTTGCCACCCAGGTAAATAGTGCGGTGAAGAAGGCATATGGCGTACTGGCTTTTATTGGTAGAGGAATTGAGTTCCGGAGTCCTGAGATCATGTTGCAGTTGTATAAGACTCTGGTGCGGCCGCATCTGGAGTATTGTGTGCAGTTTTGGTCGCCATACTATAGGAAGGATGTGGAGGCACTGGAACGGGTGCAGAGGAGGTTTACCAGGATGTTGCCTGGTATGGTAGGAACATCGTATGAGGAAAGTCTGAGGCACTTGGGGCTGTTTTCATTGGAGAAAAGAAGGTTTAGGGGTGACTTGATAGAGGTGTACAAGATGATTAGGGGTTTAGATAGGGTTGACCATGAGAACCTTTTTCCACGTATGGAGTCAGCTATTACGAGGGGGCATAGCTTTAAATTGAGGGGTGGTAAGTATAGGACAGATGTTAGGGGTAGATTCTTTACTCAGCGAGTCATGAATTCATGGAATGCCCTGCCAGTAGCAGTGGTGGACTCTCCCTCTTTATGGGCATTTAAACGGGCATTGGATAGGCATATGGAGGATAGTGGGCTAGTGTAGTTTAGGTGGGCTTGGATCGGCGCAACATCGAGGGCCAAAGGGCCTGTATTGTGCTGTATTTTTCCATGTTCTATGAATTCCCTCCCCAAATCCCAATTGGAGAGCATGTTCCACATGTAGATGTACGATCTCCTGCTGAAGGCATTCGCCTGGTCCAGGCTGATCAGGCAGCATTCCCCCTGACCTACTGATAGGTGATCATATCTCTGAGCAGTGTGAAGGTCTCAGAGTACAGCACCATCATGTGGTTAAGAGATCGTCTCTGCATGACATTTACCTCCTGTTTCAGGAAATCTCACAGATTTCTCTTTTGAATTGGGTCAGGTTTGTATCCCTCATTTCAGCAAGCCCTTTTCAAATCATTTGGTCACTGTTAGACTGGGGACAGATGGCATTAGCTCAAATCTTCAATCTGATTTTGACCCCACTGTCATTTCTGCATGATTTATGTATTGGTAGATGGTGGAATTTGAATTGAATATAAATTTGAAATTAAAAGCCTAATCATAACCATGATGCAAATGTTGGTTGTGTTACAACGCCGAGTAAACACATCCGCTAATTTGAACCAGACCCATTCGCCTCATAATCTGTTAAAGTATGAATAACAAAAAAACCCACCTAAATCCCTCTTTGTAAAAAAAATCAATTTATTCTTTAAGTCCAAGGAACACAAGAACATTAAACAACAACTATCTCCACGGCAATCTTCCTTTGTCTGATCAATTTACCTGTCTTCCACTCTACAACAATATACTGATCTGATTAAAATGGCCCGATTAATTTTAACAAAAAAAAAATTCAAATTTCAAACGCAGCTAGTTGTTGCTGTTCCCTTGGCATCCTCGTCGATACTTTCCTGGGTCTTTTCTTCGGTTTTCTGCTTCACAAATTTCATATGAAAAGCTAGCTTTCAGGGAGCGATTCTACAGGCCGTCAGTGTTTGTTGGTGCCCTTTACTGCTCTTGTTAACTGTTCAAAATATCGAATTTATATACCCCAAAATATCATTGATTTGATGTCATCAAAACATTAAAATTCATGTCTTCATCCTGCAGTGCTGTGCAGAGGAATGCTGAGAGAGGCAGTATCCAGGGGATGGCACCCAGCAATGTTCAGCCATCACCTGTCTTGCAGCCGGAGGTCATTGCTCCTTAGTTCTTGTAATGATGTAGCTCTTCAATTAACAATTCTCCCCTCACTGGAATGGATGTACTCTCTTGCCCATCCTCACTGACTGGTTGAAGAACCTAGAGGCTGGGTGCTAATGAAAGAGCCTCAGCTAATCTCTAACATGTTTCTAATCCTAAATCAATAAACACTGAGATGGCTGAACTCCTCTTACAAATATGCAATATATACTGAGAGATCTATATTTCACATACGTACATCAACCAACTTAAGGAATACACATTAATGTCTTTATATACTAAATTCTTAAACCAGTTTTCCACAAACCCGTGTGCACAAAATCTAATGTAGATGGGCATTCATTCAGATTAACCATTTGGAGAGCATGAGGGTCACAAAAGCAGTACGTGCTTGTCGCAAAAATTGCAGACTCATTCTTTCTAAGTATATTTCTAATGTCTCCTCACAGGCCAACTCTTCCCCGTTAATTTTCATTCCAATACTAGACCCAATTTTTTTCACGAAACTGATAGAACATGCTGAACTAATACACCAGGGGAAAATTATCCTTAGAAGGTATAATCTAGTGCAGTATTCTTAATTCCTTTCAAATTGATCCCAATGCTACTGCTGTGCATGCCAGGTTGCATTTTCCACTAGCAATTGGGTTTTCAAGAAATGACACGTTTCTCCATTTTCAGAATGCTGGTGACAGTACGGAGTCAAAGCATCATTAGATCACAGCTATTATCTGTACCACAATGTCCAACTGAAAGCTAGGCTTCAAAAAGCACATGGCTGTCAAATTCAATGCCATTAGAATTATAACAGTAAATATTTACTGAGTTTCTAAGAAATGTAACACAGCATGTCAGATACTGCTCTATCTCATCTCAAATGTTTGCAAGGAATCCTTTTGTTTACAATGTGCGAAACTAAGGAGAAATTAAACATAATCTTCCAAATATAACAGAAGTCGCAAGACAACAGTTATTTAAGTCTTTTTAGTGACTGAATAGTCTAACTTCCAAATTGCTACCTCATCAGTGATACGCCAGCAGACTGTTAGCATTCCTGCCACATCCCACGAGGACTATGTATTGAACCTCTTCCCCCACTTCAAGCCCCACTCTTTAGCAGTGAATTTAGAATTTGATCGCTATTCCCCGTCATCCTTATGATTCTTCATACACAATGTTCCCCACCAGCCTCCTCTCCAAAACTAATGTCTTACCTCACAAATTTAAGAACTCCTAAACCAGCATCTGCCCGACATTTCAAAATCTCTTCTTCCTCTTATATTCCTCTGGTCTTTAAAACATAACCTGGTTTGGATTTATTGAATCCACTTTCTTTAGGTTTGGTGTTGTCTTGCTGGTCCTTTATCTAGTCTTGGAGTTAAAACAAAGATTGATTCACATTATGATGTAATAAGAAATTTCGAGAATTGAGAACAATTTGATATAGAGTGTCATCTAAACTGAGGGGCAAGTAAGTGGATTAAATTTGGTGCAGAAATACTAACTTTGTCTTCAATGGATCAAAGAGTGACAGGGAATAAGACTGTAGAAAATCAAAACAACTGCAGACGATGGAAATCAGAAACAAAATCAGAAATTGCTGTCAAGACTCAGCAGACCTGATAGCATATATGGAGAGCAAGCGTAATTAATGTTTTGGATCCAGTAATTCTTCTTCAAAAGTGATTGTAGCTGGGCAAAGGTTGGTAAATACACTGACGACAGGGTGGGGAGAGAGGGCAAGAGTAAACAAAAGATGGAGATGAAGCCCAGAGAGAGAGAACAGCATTTGGGCAGACAAATCAATTGAAATGGTCAGCCTGGCAGAGTCAATTGCTGCAAACCCGGGACCATTTGCTAACCAACGGTACCAATCGCCAACAATAGGTTTATTGTGGTAGCAGCCCGTGTAATGACAAGGTCTAATGCATGTGATTTGGAGAAAGGGATCCTCTGCAAACGTCAGGAATCAATATAGAGTTCAATAACTTTAGGGCCTGAGCACCATCTTCCATGTCTCCTGTTCAATACAATTGATCGTTCTAAAATATTGAACAAAGTCTTCAGTCATTGCAATACCAACAATATCTTCAATGTCTCTGAACTTCTGTCTAAAATGGTATGATACATTCTTGTGGAAATAAAGGACTTGCAACGCCTTAGATCTGCTGGGAGTACGTTTCTTGTTGCAAATAGTCCTGACTGTATTGTCAATAATTACTTCAGTGAAAGACCCGACCAACATTTTGTCAGTTCTTGTGTCGAATGTAGGACAAACTGTGAAAGAGGAAAATAAATGAAGTAATATTAAGATGGATTTTTTGTTTATCAGT
Organism: Chiloscyllium plagiosum; assembly: GCF_037043375.1. Taxonomy (NCBI): domain Eukaryota; kingdom Metazoa; phylum Chordata; class Chondrichthyes; order Orectolobiformes; family Hemiscylliidae; genus Chiloscyllium; species Chiloscyllium plagiosum. The sequence continues at coordinate 12,659,691 of NW_028270168.1, forward strand.
CAGAAGGACAGTCACAATAAATATTGTGTGATTAAGCTCTGAGCATTCATGCAGTCAGTCTCAGCACATTCCTCTGGAATCCTTTCAATGGTTAGTCAGTCCTGTCTGAGCTCATCTGCTGCTGAAACTCTCAGCCATTCTAGATTTAGTGATTCCAGTGGATGTCTGGCAGTCTCCCACCTTTCATTCGATATCAATTTGTGTTCATCCAAAACTCCGCTGTCTATATGTTAACTCAGGTCATGTTCTGTTCACATGTCACCCTTAAACTTGTTGGTGTAAATTGCCTTCCAGTCTGGGAAAATACCAATTCTGAAATGCCTCCACGGACTTGCCCCGAGTGCTCCCCTAGCCCCCCCCCTCCCCCACCAACGCTGCAACTTCCTCTTCTCCTACAAATCTTCCAAATTTCTTTTTTATTTTTGACATCTTCTCAACCACGATTTTAATTGCTGCACCTTTTGTCACTCTGCCTTGGCCCTCCAATCTGAACTCCTTTAGAAAACCTCTCCACTTCCCTCTCCCTCAGTCTCTCTCTCTCTCTCTCTCGCTCTGTCTTTCTCTGTCATTTTTTAAAACACTCCTTAAACCTCCCTGGTTGACCAAGATTTTAATCACATGACCTGATGTCTCCTCTGGTTCAGTGGCAAACTTTCCTTGACAATGTTTTTATGAAACACTTTGTGACATTCTGCTGTGTTAAAGGTGCACTATAAATGTAAGTTTTTGTTGTTATTGCTATCTCCTTAAGTGACCTCATTGCTGGTTTGTTCTGGTTTTCCTTCTGCCGTTTCGGCGCCTCCCCATAAACTGCTTTGCTGTTTCATTGCTATTACCCTTGACGCTGTAATTTACTTGGTATTATTGGAAATTCTATGTCTAATAGTTAATTGAGGGTATTAATGTATTCATTCTGGGAGGTTTAAACAGTGGACAAAAGGAATTTAACAGAATGGATTGTATAAATGTACAGAAACCCTGCAGCACTGGCCCATATTTGATCCAAGCTGGAGTTGTTGGTCTTTGAGGCATCTCCTCCAAAACTGGTCACTTTCCGAGCTTCCTCCTTCATGCATCTCTTCGTACCATCATTCATTGAAATTTCAAACTCTTAGTCCCATTTGAATTCCAGAGTTTGGGCTGCTCTAAACTTCACGAAGTTATTCATGCAGTGTTTTTTCCTGTGTTCTCCCCCATTAATGGAATGTTAATTCACCAGACTTTACAGGTTTTGACATAGCTCCAGGGGGGACTTGATTATTACTCAGTGGAACCTCACAATCACACATTCCCACAACAGTTCGTGATATTATGCAGCGTGATTCCGATCCCTATACATAGGCTTTTGCGGAAACCATGTGAATGCAGATCCAATTTAGGACTGTGAAGTTTACACATGAAGGAAACTGTCAGAAATGCTTTGCAATTTAAATGGAATTTGACTTTTTTGTTCAGTAGTGACCATGGACAAAGCCTGTCTTTTATTGTTCTGACATGCACTGTACTTTGTTTGTGTGGACTAAAAAGAGAATTGCTGAAAGACACAGCAGAAAGAAAAGGCAAATTTAAAAATCATGAAGAATTCATGTTTTACTCGGCATCTATTTGGTTTCTGACTCCTTACTGACAAACATACTCACAGGTTAGGAACAGGAGTGGGTCATTCAGCAACACACCTGTTGTGCCATTTCATGAGACAACGATGATTTTAGTGTAAGCTGGACGGCACATTCCCACTTAGTCCCAATAATCTTTCACCCCTTTGCTTGTGAAAAATCTAATTATCTCTGCCTTCAAAATATTCAGACCTACTTCCAGCAACTTTTGAGTCACAGCGATGCCAAGATTCATGGCTCTCTGAGGGTAAAAGATGCATCTCATCTCAGTGTTCATTGGAGGACTGAGATTGTCCCAGGATGGACACGTCCTCCCACCATCCAGTCTGCCAAGCCCCTCAGAGTTTAATATTGTTCAATCAAGTTGCATCTTCTCATTCTGAACTCTAGTAGATAAACACGTAAACTTGTAAGACATTTGGATTTCTCTTTCTGAGAGCTGATTAAAAACTTGTTTTAATGTTTGCATTCCAAATGCTGATTTGGCTCAAAACCTGTCAGTGCATACCAGTTTACAGCTGAGAATTAACAGTCTCCTGTGTTTGTTAGAACAACAGCATATGGTAAAAACAAGCAAACGTTGGAGTTTGACTCGGTCCAACAAACACACCTAAGACTTCTCTCACCAATATTTCAAAAATATCCTTTATCATAAAAATACCTTTATGTATTCACATGGTCACAAACACAGTTCAGTTCTGTACTGCAGCATATCAAGGAAACAAACAAACATTGGAGTTTGACACTATCCAACAAACAAGCCAAAGGCACCACTTACTCGTGCAAGACTATACCTGCATGCACTTGAGGCACCAGTAGTGTCTGATAACTGAAAGGACCCTCATTTACCTTCAGCAGAAAAAGGTCAGACAGTGGTGTTTCCCCACTGTGGCTTGGCGGACGTTGCCCCAATCTTTAGTGCATCTCTCAGCACTTCGTCCTGGACCTTGGAATATGCCAGTCTCAATACTTGGTCGGGGTCAACTGTTTACTTTGGAAGACCGGTAGGTTTTGGACAGACCAAACAGCATTTCTCGCTGAGTGGGTAGTCCTCAGGGTACACTGGATGTTTGTCTCAGTGTGCGTACTGGGGAAAAGACCAGAGAGAATAGAGTCCTGTATAACAGAGCTGCTTCAGACGGGCTTCGACAAAAATCACTGCATTTTTCTCCAGACTTCCTTTGAAAAGGCACATTCCAGAAGGAGATGTGTTACAGTCTCTACCCAAACTGCAGCTGCTTCGCAGGAAGCATGTGGTGGCGAAACTCAACCGGGAGTGCAGAAAGGATCTCACAGGTAGTGCCCTTTGCACCACTAGCCAAGTGTCATCTTGGCGCTTGCTGGAAAGTTCTGGTGATGAGGCATTCGGCCAAATGACTTTGACAGTCTGCTCAGGGAACCACGCGACAGGAACCACCCTCTCCTTTTCCCTCAGGGTCTGAAGGAAACTATGTAACATTGTTGTTTGCTTACCGAGATTCTCCACACAACTTGATGCAGCCACACATAAAGGTGGCCATCAGGTTGGGAGTAGCGTTGGGTAGATTCTTCCCTCATCTTATTCAGAGTTTTGCACAGGGTGTCCCTGTGGACATAGACCTCCAGATGAAGTGGAACATGGCTTAGATGATTACAGTGGCACAGTTTTGGGGATGGGCCACACCTGCGGCATATACAATAATAACAAAAGTGCCTCACACTTGATGACCAAATTTTATCCACAATGAAAAAGGAGCGGTATTCCCAAAGGATCAGTTTCTACCTCACCTTCATGACGTGCTCCTCTCAAGGTCTTGCACACACTACAGCCCCTCCAAGCCATATTCCCTACACCCTTAGGTAATCTGTCAAGATTGGTTGGTCCAGTTCCAAAAGAACACGGCCAAACTCTTTCCTCGATTTGGCTCTCGAGTCCGGTTTGAACAGGTCACAGACGCTCAAGAGTCTGCTCATTCATAGAGGATCCGAGCAGAAATGGTGATGTCATCCTTGTACAGGGACGCTTTGACTTGCAGGGTTCCACTGCCTGGAATAGTCACCACTGACAGGCATGCCTCCTTCCTGAAGGACTGTATACAACACACAAACAAGGCAGCAGAGAATGGTAGGCCTGCCTGACTCCAGGACAGACTAGGAAGCTTTCTGATTCCAGCCAGTGATTGAGACTGCACTAATGAAGCTGGTGTAGAGCAATCTGATCCAACTGCAAATTCGCCAAAACCCAATTTGAAGAGCATGTCCCACATGTACCTGTACAATATCCTGTCAAAGGCCTTCTCCTGGTCGTGGCTGATGATGCAGGCATCCGCTCCCCTGTCCTGCATGTAGGCGATCATATCTCTGAGCAGCATGGAGCTTTTGTCACTCTGCCCTGGCCGTCAAATCTGAATTCCTTCAGAGAACCTCTCCATTCTCTCTCCCTCAGACTCTCTCTCTTTCTCACTCTTTGTCTGTTATGATATAAAACACTCCTTAAAGCACACTCTTTGACTAAGAGTTTAAGCAACTGGCCTGATATCTCATTTTGTGGTTCAGCGTCAAATTTTCGGATGTGCTCATCATGCTAAGAGTTCTCTGGTGTAGTAATGCAGCAACACTGCCCTCTGGTGTCGCAAAGAAGGGTTACATCTGAAACATTGACTGCTCTCCCTCCTGATGCTGCCTGGCTTGCTGTGTTCTTCCAGCCTCCTGCCCGTTTATTTTGGATTACAGCACCTGCAGTTTTTTTTGGCTCTAGTGTTGTATCAGCAACTGGAAATAAAAGTGTGGCTCCAGCAATTTCAAAGTCAAAGTGAATCTTAACCTTTCCAGTCTGAGATCTGCTCAAATTTAGGATGATGTGGAGGTGCTGATATTGGACTGGAGTGGACAAAGTTAAAAAAAATCACTCAACACCATGTTATAGTCCAACAGGTTTATTTGGAAGTACTAGCTTTCGGAGCGCTGCTCCTTCGTCATGAGCTTTGGAGCAGGATCAGAAGACACAGAATTTATAGCAAAAGATTACAGTGTCACGCAACTGAAACTGTAATCATTTGCTGTAAATTCTGTATCTTCTGATCCTGCTCCACCTTAGATACAGAATTTATAAGGAAAAGATCAAAGGGTCATACAACTCATGCAAACGAATTGAACACACCTAAAATGTCTCTTCATACTTTAATCAGTTTGAATGGAGGTGCAGGTTTCAATTGATTAATATGCAATCCCAGAATTTCTTTTAAGCCACTGCCCTGAGATAATTTAGGGTGTTATCAATAAAACGCAGGTGACACCTTCTTTCAGACCGACAATGTACTGGAGGCATGAGGTCTCGATTTGCCCGAAACGTGATTTTACTGCTCCTCGGATGCTGCCTGAACTGCTGTGCTTTTCCAGCACCACTCTAATCTAGGCTCTGGTTTCCAGCATCTGCAGTCATTGTTTTTACCTGGCATGAGGTCTTGTTTGGAGTCATTAATTTATTTCCAAAGTAGGAGTTTTATTTCCAAAGTAGGAGTTTATAAAATGCCACATTGACTGACTGTCTACAATTTGTATGCTTTTTGAACAAAATAGAATATATCTGCAAACACAAATCTGCAAATGCAAATTCACCCCACGGATTTATATGTGCATGTGAGAGAAGGGGAAAGTGTGCACGTGTGTATATGTGTGTGTGTATGTGTGAGTTGCAGAGAGAGTGTGCGCGATTGTGAGGGAGTCTGTGCATCTGAGAGAGTATATGTTTGTTTAAGAGATACTATGTGTGTGTTTGAGAGAGTGTGTGCACGTGTGTGAGGGAGTACAGTAGAATCTCGGATTCGGTTTCCACGGTTTCAGTTCTCCACAGTTTACCGCAGCCCGAAAATATTACATGGAACATTCCAGAAATAAATGAGAGGGGGCTGCCGGGAAGGTAAATTTCCCATTTAAATGATAGGGTTCGCTACTATCCACGATTTCGGGCATCCATGGTAGGTCTTGGAACGTATGACCCGCGGATACAGGAGGATACCTGAATATGCATCAACAGAGAATGTGCATCTGTGTGTGTATGTGTGAGAGAGTGTGTGTATGAGAGAGGGTCTGTATGAGTGTGTTTGTGTAAGAGAGTGTGCATGTATACGTCCCTGTGTATGTGTTTGTGTGAGAGTATATAGCGTGGTGGGGTGTATCAGCAATGTCTGAGCAGGTGCCTGTCACTGGAGGACCATCCCAACCTCCAGTTTCTGCTTCTCATCAAGTTGTGTGCCTGCTTTCCTTGGATGTGAGTGAGTATTTGTGAAGACTTGCCTGAAGAGAATGGAACAAACTTTGAGGATGGAGACAGAGAGACATGTGTGTGAGAAGGTAACAAGGAAAGGAATTTGCTGCTGGAATGCAGATGTGAGGTTCCAGGAGAGAGGGTAGTGTGGAGCTGCGAGGTGTGTCATCCTGCAGAGTGTTGTGTAGAGGAATGCTGGGAGAGGCCGTATCCAGGGGTTGGCACTTTATGTTGTTCAGTCATCACCTGTCTTGCAGCCGGAGGCCCATGCTCCTTAGCCCTTGTATTCCATTCCAACAGGGATAGAGTAGGGAGATTCCATACCATACCCCTTAACGAGGCAGATTTCAATCGGATGCCCTGTGTTTTCATGTGTTCAGTGTTTTCCTTACTGACAGAATGAAATACGTTTACGTAAGACGCAATTCAAAAGTTCACGTGTCCACTCCCTGGAATGAGGAGGCTAGAGGGAGGAAACCTTGAAGCTGTAATCATTAGCACCTTGAAGAATAAGAGGAGAATTATATTTCTAATCCTAAATCAATTAACACTGAGATGGCTGAACTCATCTTATAAATATGCAGTGTATATCTAGACATCTATATTTCACATATGTACAATAACTAACTCAAGAAGTACCCATTAATGTCTTTCTGTACAACGTTCTTCGGACATCGCGTGCAAACCCACGCACACAAAATGTAATCGAGATGGACTTTCATTCAGATTAACCATTTGGAGAGAATGAGGGTCACAAAAGCGGTAGTTGCTTGTAGCAAAATCTTTGGACTCAATCTTTCTGAAGAAAGATTGGGCGGCACGGTGGCACAGTGGTTAGCACTGCTGCCTCACAGCGCCAGAGACCCGAGTTCAATTCCCGACTCAGGCGACTGACTGTGTGGAGTTTGCACATTCTCCCCGTGTCTGCGTGGGTTTCCTCCGGGTGCTCCGGTTTCCTCCCACAGTCCAAAGATGTGCAGGTCAGGTGAATTGGCCTGTAGTGTTAGGTAAAGGGGTAAATGTAGGGGAATGGGTGGGTTTCGCTTCGCTGGGTCGGTGTGGACTTGTTGGGCCGAAGGGCCTGTTTCCACACTGTCAGTAATCTAATCTAATCTAGCCAGTAATCTAACCTAATCTAAATTTGTAATCTTACCATACAGGCCAACTCTTCCCCACTAATTGGCATTCCAATACTCGATCCAGTTCTGTCACTGACCTGGTAAAGCATGCTAGAACCAATACACCAGGGAAAATAGTTCTTACAATTTACAAGCTAGTGCTGTGTTCTTAAGTTCTTTCATACTGATCCCAATGATAATGCTTTAGCCATAGAAACTTATAAGATAATGCATGGCTTAGAAAGGGTGGCCGCTGGGAAGTTGTTTCCGTTAGGCGGGGAGACAAGGGTGCTTGGGCACAGCCTTAGAATTAGAGGGGGTCAATTTAGAACAGAAATGAGGAGACATTTCTTCAGCCAGAGAGTGGTGGGCCTGTGGAATTCATTGCCACGGAGCACAGTGGAGGCTGGGATGTTCAATGTCTTAAAGGCAGAGATTGAAATATTCTTGATCTCGCAAGGAATTAAGGATGACGGGGAGAGTGCGGGTAAGATGCAATGCCCATCAGCCACATTGAATAGTGGAGTGGACTCAATGGGCCGTTGGCCTGACTTCCACTCCTTTGTCTTATGGTCATATAGTCTAAAGACAAGTTGCTCTTTCCAAAAGCAATTGGCTGTTCAAGAAATTACATGCTTATCATTATACAATGTCAGAATGTTGGTGACAATACTAAGTCAATGCGTCATTAGATCACAGCTATCCTCTTTACCATCTGAAAACTAGACTTCATAAGTCAACTGCAGCACATGGCTGTCAAATTCAGTCCCGTAGGTTTGGGAAAGTAAATCTTTCTTGCGTTTTTAAGATACATAACACAACATTTTAAAAACTGTTCTATCTCATCTTAAATGTTTCCAAAGAATCCTATTATTTACAACATGAAAAGATAAGTAGAAATTAAATATGATTTTCCAAATATGAAAGAATAATCAAGATAACAAGCCTTTTTATGGACTGAATAGTCTAAATTCCAAATTGCAGTCTCATCAGTCAGTGATATGACAGCAGACTGTATTAGCATTACTGCCACATCCCACGAGGTCTATCCCGTGAACCTCTTCCCATTGCACCACAACCCTTTTGACACCCCACTCTTCAGGCAATTTCGAAGTCGATCGCTATCCTCTGTCATCCTTATGATTCTTCATACAAAATGGTCCCCACCGGCCCCCTCCCCAAAACTAATTTCATGCCACTCCCAGAGCCTCACAAATTGAAGAACTGCAAAACCAACTTCTCCCCTGCCTTTCAAAATCTCTCCTTCTTCCGATATCTCTCTGGCCTTTAAAACAAAACCCAGTTTGGAATTATTGAATCCACTTTCTTTAGGCCTGATGTTGTCCTGCTGGCCCTGTATCTACTCTTCTTGGGGTCAAAACAAAATCTTAAAAGTTGATTCACACATAGTGAGAAATTTGGAGAATTGGGAACAATTTTGTACAGACTGTCACCTAAACTGAAGGACAAGTAATTGAATTAAATTTGGTGCGGAAATTTTAACTGTAGTCTTCAATGGGTCAATGATTAACATCAAATAAGAATTAAAAATATCAAAACATCTGCAGATGCTGGAAATCAGAAACAACATCAGAAAATGCTGTCAAAACACAGAGGATCTGGCAGCATATTTGGAGAGCAAGCAGAGTTAAATTTTTTGGGTCCAATGACCCTTCTTCAGAACTGAAAAGGTTGTTGAATATGCAGACGACAGGGTGGGGAGAGAGGGCAAGAGTATACAAAAGGTGGAACTAAATCCCAGGGGGAGAGAACAGCAGTTAGACAGACAAATCAATTGGGAATGGGCAGCTTGGCAGAATCAATAGCTGTGAATGAGAACCATTTATATTGTTCTTTGTAATTTACCAACGTACGAAGTCAGACTCACAGGTCTATGGTTCCTAAGCTTCTCCTTACATTCCTTTATAAACAAAAACACAACATTTGCCAGTCATCTGGCAACTTACCCACAGTAATAGATGATACAAATATTTCTGCAAAAGGCCCCACAATTTCCGCTCTAACTCCCACATCGTGGGATAGACTAGATCGTGATCGGAGATTTATCCATTCTATACTTTCTAATACATCCAGTAGAACCTGTTATGTCGTGTGAACTGTATTTATTATGGGCAGGTGATAGTCTAATGATTTTATTGTTGGATTGTTCATCCAAAGACCCAGGTAAATTTCTGGGACGCGGGTTTGAATTCCAGCATGAAAGATGGAGGTTCACATGGGCAATGTAGGCACTGTAGTGGGACAGCTGTTGGTGCACAGTGGAGTAACTTATAAAACTTTTCACTATATTTTCCATGTAAAATACACATGACAATAACTTTCTGTTCCGTTCTGGGAATGGGCAGTAAATGGTGTCCTAGCCAGTGACGCCCTCAACCCGTGAATATATTTTTTAAAGTGTTTACTTTGTGTCTAACCACATGATTGGCAGAAACACCTTCACCTTTCCGTGTGTGTCTCAGCACCGATCCTTCAGCAGGTTCAGGCTGTCATGGAGATTCATTGCTGACATTCACAGCCGAATGGAGAGAGAATCGTATTTCATTGAAGGTGCATCAGCAATGTCTGAGCAGGTGCCTGTCCCTGGAGGACCATCCCAACCTCCAGTTTGTGCTTCTCATCAAGTTGTGAGCTGGCTTTCCCTGAATGTGGGTGAGTATTTGTGAGGCCTTGTCTGAAGACAATTGAACAAATTTTGTATCCCTGCTATCCTTCTTAAAGAATGGGACAACGTTGGGTATTCTCCAGTCCTCTGGGACCGCATCCTCTGTGGCCAAAGACGATCCAAAGATGTCTGTCAGTGCTCCAGAAATTTGTTCTCTTGCCTTCTTCAATATTCTGGGATAGATTCCATCAGGACCCAGGGACTTACCTACCTTAATATTTTTTAAAACACACAACACCTATTCCTTTTTAATAGCAACTTGACTGAGAAGCTTGATGCTCTCTTCCCTGCAATCAAGCTCCACGAATTCCTTCTTTTTGATAAATACTGACACAAAGTATTTGTTTAGGACCTCAGCTACTACTTCTGGCTTCAAACATAATTTCCCTCCTTTCTCCTTGTGTGGGCCAACACTTGCCCTGGCTACCATCGTGTTTTTTATAGATGTATAAAAAGCTTCTCCTTAATCATGTTCGCTAATGACTTTTCATGACTCCTTTTAGCCTTTCTAATTCCTTGTTTAAATTTTTTCTACTTGCCTTTCTCAATTTAACACTTTCAACCAAGGACTGCTGTTCTCCCCATCCATGAGTATCTTACAACTCACAGTATTATGGCCACTGCTCCCGAAATAATCCCCCACTGAAACTTCACTCACCTGGCCAGGCTCATTTCCCAAAATCAGGTCCAGTTTAACCCCTAGGAGAAAGTGAGGACTGCAGATGCTGAAGATCAGAGCTGAAAATGTGTTGCTGGAAAAGCTGCCCTTCATGCCCGAAACGTCGATTCTCCTGCTCCTTGGATGCTGTCTGACCTGCTGCGCTTTTCCAGCAACACATTTTCAGTATAACCCCTTCCCTGTTTGCATGTTGTGTCAAGAATCCCTCCTGAATCATCTTTACAAATTCTGCCCCATTCAAGCCTCAAGAGGTGTAATGAGATCCTGTCAATATAGGGGAAGTTAAAATCACCCACCACAACAAACCTGCTGTTTCTACATCTTTCCAAAATTTGTGTACATATTTTCTCCTCTATCTCCCACTGGCTGTTGGGAGGTCTGTAGTATAGCCCACCATTATGATTTCATCATTCCTATTCTCAGTACAGCTGTGAGATACTACTTTAACAGTAATGCACTCCCTTGCCCTTTTACATCCCTTTTTATCACACTTGAAACATCTAAATCCTCGGAGATCCAGCTGCTGAATAGTACACCCTCTCTGAGAAACAGAATTAGAAATAAGAATGGATCCCATTTAAGGCAGAGATGTGGAGATTTTTGTCTCAGATGCTCGAGTGTGGAATTTACTTTCTGAGACCTGTGCAGGCAGGTTGATTAGCTAGATTCTTCATTGATAAGGGGCATGCCAAAGGATATCCACCAGGAGTAGACAGGAGAAATTTGAAATCGGATCAGTCATGATCCTATTGAAAGACAGAACAAGCTCAAGGATATCAGAGTCGAAAAGTATGGCACTGGAAAAGCACAGCAGGTCAGGCAGCATCTGAGGAGCAGGAGAGTTGACATTTTGCGCAGAGGCCGTTCGTCAGGAATGTGTGTGTGGGGGGGGCTGCGGATTGGGGGAGGAGTGGTGCATGAAGGGGCTGAGAGATAATGGATGACTTCAACTCCCCCTCCCACTCCACCAAGGACATGCAAGTCCTGGGCCTTCTCCACTGCCTAATTCTAGCTAACTGGCGACTGGAGGAAGAACGCTTCATCTTCCTCCTTGGCACCCTCCAACCACGTGGCAGCAAGATCGATTTCACCAGTTTCCTCATCTCCCCTCCCCCCACCTCATTCCAGATCCAACCCTCCAAATCGGGGTCCTCCTCTTGAACTGACCCATCTGTCCATCTTCCTTCCCACGTATTCACTCCACCCTCCTCTCTGACCTATCACCATCACCCTCCACCTGCACCTACCTATCGCCTTCCCAGTTACCTTTCCTCCTGCCCCTCTTATTTATCTCTCAGCCCCCTTACCCCCCCAATCATTCCTGATGAAGGGCTTATGCCCAAAATATCAACTCTCCTGCTCCTCGGATGCTACCTTTCCCAGTGCCACACTTTCTGACTCTGATCTCCAGCATCTGCTGTCCTCACTTTGTCCTTCAAGGATATCAGAGCCTACACCTGCCCTCATATTCAAGATTTGATTTCATAAAGGAATAAAAGGACAAAGACATAGAGAGAAAAGTGGAACATGTTTGTTAATCATTGTTGCTGGAAGAATCCATTTTACTGGTTCAATAACAATTTGTCATTATAAACCATGACATAGGATTAAAAATACATGTTCAATTCTCAAGTCAATAAACACTGAGATGGCTGAGCTTGTCTTATAAATATGCAACATATCTAGAGATCTATATTTCACATCCTGTGCGTCAACCAAATAAGGAATACACATTAATGTCTTTATGTACTAAATTCTTAGGCTAGTCCTCCACAAACCCATTCATACTAATACTTATCGAGATGAACTTTCATTCAAATTAATTATTACAGGAGCAGGGAAGTCAGAAACAAATTAGCTACATGGAGCAGAAATTGCAGACTCATTCTTTCTGAATACATTTGAACATCTCTATAGGCCAACTCTTCCCCATTAACTAGCACTCCAATAGTACACCCAGTTTTGTCACTAAGCTGATGAAGCATGCTGGAACCATTACACTACGGAGAAATTAGTTCTCACAATTTACAATCTAGTACAATATTCTTCATTCATCTAAAACCAATCCTGAAGCTAATGATTTACCCTAACATTATGCAAGTCAAGTTGCTGTTTCCAAAAGCAACCAGGTATTCAAGACATTGCATGCTCAACGTTGTACATTGCAAGCATGCTAGTGACAATAGTCAACTCATTATTGGATCGCTCCTATCCCCTTTACCACAGTGATTCAACATGAAGACCAGGCTTCACAAGGCAACTAGGGCTGCAGATGCTGGAGATCAGAGTCAAAGAGTGTGGCACTAGATAAGCAAAGCCAGTCAGGCAGCATCCGAGGAATAGGAGAATTGACGTTTTAGTCATAAGCCCAAAATATCAATTCTCCTGCTCCACGGATGCTGCCTGACTGGCTGTGCTCTTCCAGCACCACACTGTTTGATTCACAAGGCAACTACTGCAATTGGCTGCTAAATTCGGGACTGCAAGAATTAAAAAATGAAAATCAATATTTACTGCATTTCAAAGATATGAACCAGATGTTTTAAGTACTGCAGTGTCTCACCTCAACTGGTTCCGAGCGGTCCTTTGTCAGATTTAGATTTAGAGTGCTTTGTCACGTGCTCAAGTAAGTGAAAAGTATACAAAGTCACCATCTCTGGTGGCATCTTGGTTACAAAACCAGAATCTCAAAAACAGCAAAAATAAAAGTCTATGTCTACATTTACAACCTGCATAAATGGAGCGAAACTAAATGCAGTCTTCCAAATATGAAAGAAATATCAAGATAGCAGTATTTACTGAATAGTTACTTCCAATTTGCAACCTCATCAGTGGGTGATACAGCACCAGACTGAGCTAGCATTGCTGCCACATCACACACGGCTGATCAAATATTGGATTGTTGAGTGAACCTCCTCCAGCTGCATCACAAACACCTTCACAAACCCAACAATTTAATAATCATTTTAGAATTTGATCACTATCCCACATCATCTTTTGGATTCTTCATACCAAAGGTTCCCTACCAGCCCCCTCACCAAAACTGATTTCATACCACATCCTGAAAATCGTCTCCTCCCCTGCCATTCCAAATCTATCCTTCCTCCCATAGCCATCTGGCTTTTAAACCCAAGCTAGTTTGGATTAATTGAATCCATTTTCTTGAGCTTTAGTGTTGTCCTGCTGGCCCTGCATCTAGTCTTGAAGTTAAAACAAAATCTTAAAGGTTGATTCACATTATGATGCAGTGAGAAACCCAGAGAATTGTAACAATTTGGTACAGAGTGTTCACCTAAACTGTTGGACAAGTAACTGCATTGAATTTGGTGCAGAAATTCTAACTGTAGTCTTCAGTGGGTAAAAAGTTTCAATACAATTATTTCCTAAAAAAAAGTCTTCAGAACATGCAATACCAACAATATCCTCAATGTCTCTAACTTCTGTCTAAAATGGTAACATATATTCTTGTAGAAAAAAAGGCTTGCAAAGCCTTAGACCAGCTGATATAATTTTCTTGTTGCATATAGTCCTGACTGTATTGTCATTAACCACTTCAGTAAAAGGCTCCACTAACAATTTGTCAGTTCTTGTGTGAATGCAAGACAATTTCCTCTTAGCTGAGGGTAATCTTGTGGTTTGGAATGAACGTAGAGAAATGCTGTTTCCCTTAAAACTTTTGGCAATTTCCCTCTCACGCAAATTACCTCAGAGGGAGGGATTCTGCCAAATTCTTCCTGGATTCCAAAGGAAAAAGTACTGCCATTATAGTGGCTCAGTTAGTAGAATGTTTGACACACTTTGCTGCTTGAGTGGAGGTCAGCTACCATGAGTAATTTCGACAAACGTACACCTTTCAAGTGACAGTCATCCGTGAAGCCCTCTTTTGTATTATTTTGCCAAGTTGAAAGGGAAAATCGAGTGTGCACAAAGTTCATACGTTATCAAACTTTGACGAGCAGAATTGACAGGATGAAGTTGATGAATCCTGTAATCTGCAATAGGAAGACTCTTATTTAAGTGTCAGCATTAAAAGCAGCTGATTGTTCCCAAAAGCAGTCCTGCTGGTTCTCCAACCAGTGGGTGAGAGCTCCCATCAGCTGTATTGATTGATCCCAGTGTGTGAGTTATTGACCCCAAATCCCAATGCCATCCTGGATCATTATCCTTCATCTGTAACAGGTTCTGTCTTTAACCCAGTTGTTGGGTTATATCACCTTTATATCAGTTGTTGGCTCGATAAATCTCTCAATCTCTCCTCATACGAAATCCTAGCCGCCATCACTCAATACCAGTCCTGCCTGAACTCACCTGCTGCTGAAACTTTTAGCCATTCTAAATTTAGCAATTCCAATGGATGCCTGACAGTCTTCCACCTTTCACTTGACATCAACTTGTGTTCATTCAAAGCTTTATTGCCCATGTTTTAACTCAGGTCATGTTCTATTCACATGTCACCCTTAAACTTGTTGACTTAAATTCCAATTCTAAAATGCCTCTATGGACTAGACCCTGATTGCTGTCATAGCATGCCTTCTCTTAACCACTCTGCACCTTCCCCTGTCCAACAAATTTTCAAAATTACTTTTTTTCTTCAAATTCTGGCCTCTTCTCAACTATGATTTTAACTGCTCCAGCTTTTGTCATTGTGCCTTGGCCCTGAAATTTGAATTCATTCAGAAAATTTCTCCACTTCTCCCTCCCTCAGTCTCTCCATCTCTCTCTCTCTCTCGCTCTCTCTTTCACTGTCATTCTTTAAAATGTTCCTTAAATCTCCCTCTTTGATCAAGATTTTGATCACCTGACCTGATACCTTTTTCGCTGGTTCAGTAGCAAATTCTCCTTGACACTGCCTTTGTGCAACACTTTGGCACATGCTGCTGTGCTAAAGGCACTCTCTCTATATAAATAATTGTTGTTGTTGCTGTATTCCTGACTGACCTGTTTCCAGTTCTGATTTTTCTTTTGCCTTTCATATGCATACGTATTAACGACTTTGTTGATTTATTGTTATAATCCTTGAAATGTAATTTCATTGATTGTATTGAAATTCTGTGTCTGCTAGTTCATTGAGGGTATTAATGCATTCATTCTGGGACCTTTAAACTGTGGATAAAAGGAATGTAACAGAATGGATTGTATAAATTTACAGAAAACTTACAGCACTAGCCAATGCTTGATCTAAACTGGAGTTGTTACTTCTTTCGGAACCTCTCCAAAACTATTTAAGAAAACCTTGTCACTTTCCTGGGTTTCCCCTTTAATGCATCTGTTTCAAACCCCTTGTCCCATTTAAATTCTAGGGGTTAGGCTGCTGTAAACCTTATGAAGTTATTCACGCAGTGTTTTGTTCTGTGTTCTCCCCCTTATTTGGAATGTTAGTAACCAGTGCACATGCAAATCACATTTTATTGGAACCCAGCTGCAGTCTGCTTTCTCTTCGATGTATTCCCAATGATTTAAATAGAAGGGCTGAGGTCTGTCGTACTAAGAGTTCTCTGGTGTAGTAATGCAGCAACACTGCCCTCTAGTGTTCTATTGGCAGTTAGAACTAAAACATGTCACTCCAGCAAGTTCAAGGTGAGAGTGAAGCTGAAGCTCTAGCCCTACATACGACCCATGCTCAGTTTTAGGATACTATTGTTGCCATGAAGAATATTGCTTTTAATTGCACAGCAACAGTGACTAGATGGACTAATCACTTGTTATTTTTGTAGGTTTTGGGAGGCTCATCAGAAATTCTATAAAATGGTAATCATACCTTAAGCCGAACTTTACAGGTTTTGACATATGTCTGGTAGAGGCAGGACTTGAACCCAAAACGTCTAGCTCTGAGGTAGGGGTACTACCGCTGTCTGCAGGGACCTCATTACAGGGAGATGTGTCGGACTGCACCAAATCATTCTGTAAGCTTTGTGAAGCATATCTGTTCAGATGTGTTGAGAGATATTCAATGCATCACTGGACTTGAATCCAGACCTTCCAACCCAGAGGCAGTGACATTTTGTCAAAACACGCATCCACGTTTTTCTGGACATTTCTGAGGGGCTGCTGGGTTGTTGAAGGTGCCTTTTTTTGGTTACAAACTTAGTCTTAATTTCCTTTAAAAGTGGATCTAAAAAATCTAAGTTGAAGAGCAAAGATTCTTAGTCAAAAAAATTCCTTAAAAACAAAGTCAGGCTGATCATTCATTTTGATTACTGTTTGTGGAATCATGCAGTGCACATATGAACTGCAGTAATTTCTTACTTAACCATAGAGACTATATTTCAGAAATTGATTAGTTTGTTGCACAGAACTCTGAGATGAGCTGGACAGGGAGGCAAATAAATGTAAACTTTTTTTCTTCTCCATGTCTGGTGGATTGGAATTAAAATAACTCCGGAGGCCAGTGGCCAGTAGCCAGTATCTGATTACCAAGTCATCCTTTATTGACACGTGCATAGTACTTGACACTGATCCAGCTCCCTCAGAGCCAGCTCTCAGAGTGAACGGAACCTCTGACTCTTCTGTTTTTTTGTTTTGTTTCTCTCTTTTTATTCTTTCCTCCACGCTACCACCCTACAGCAGTAGTGCTTATATTTTCCCTAGCACCCATGTTGTGTGTGTGCAGGTGTGAGACACAGTGAAAGACACAAGGTGCACAAATCTTTATTCAGTTTCCACCACCAGGAAGAAAGGAAACACCCGAGTGGCCAGTGACAAGCAGTGCCCTTCACATCAAAGGGCAATGCTGTGTGATCATACAGTGAAGAGGAGGGCAGGGATTAAATCAGTATAGAGTTGGAGGGGGAAATAATACACTCCACTCCCTTCGGTACCCACCTTTCCCTGAAAGTCTCAAGGGTTTTGGTGGACACCGTGTGCTCCTTCTCCAGGGACACCTGGGCTCTCACGTAACCGTGGAAGAGGGGCAGGCAATCGGGCCTCCCGCGCTTCTCCATGGCCCGCTGCCTGGACCTGACATGCGTTTTTCATTTTTTTTTCTTTTTCTTTTTTTCCCCCACACTACCGCCTAACTGCAGTAGTGCTTATTTTCCCCCAGGATCCATGGTGTGTGTGTGCAGGTGTGAGACACAGTGAAAGTCACAAGGTGCACAAATCTTTATTCAGTTTCCACCACCAGGAAGAAAGGAAACACCCGAGTGGCCAGTGACAAGCAGTGCCCTTCACATCAAAGGGCAATGCTGTGTGATCAAACAGTGAAGGGGACAGCAGGGATTAAATCAAAATAGAGTTGGAGGGGGAAATAATGCACTCCACTCCCTGCGGCGCCCACCTCTCCATGAACAACTCCAGAGTGTTGGTAGAGACCGCGTGTTCCTTCTCCAAGGACACCCGGGCTCTAACGTAACCGCGGGAGAGGGGCAGGCAGTCGGCCCTAACGACCCCCACCACGGCCCGCTGCCTCGACCAGACGTGTATCATTTCTTTTTTTTCTTCTTCTTCTTTCTTTTTTTCATTTTTTTTTAGTGCGGTAGTGCTTATTTTATCCCCAGCACCCATGGTGTGTGTGTGTGTGCAGGTGTGAGACACAGTGGAAGACACAAAGTGCACGAATCTTTATTCAATTTCCACCACCAGGAAGAACCTTCTGTTTATTTATTTATTTTTTTAGTGTGTGTGTGCAGGTGTGAGACACAGTGAAAGACACAAAGTGCACCAATCTTTATTCAACTTCCACCACCAGGAAGATAGGAAAACACCTGGGTGGCCAGTGACAAACACTGCCCTTCACATCAAAGGACAGTGCTGTGTGATCAAAACAGTGCAGGGGAGGGCAGGGATTAAATCAAAATAGAGTTGGAGGGGGAAATAATGCACTCCACTCCCTGCGGCGTCCACCTCTCCCTGAACAACTCCAGGGTTTTGGTGGAGACCGCGTGCTCCTTCTCCAAGGACACCCGGGCTCTAACGTAACCGCGGGAGAGGGGCAGGCAGTCGGCCCTAACGACCCCCTCCACGGCCCGCTGCCTGGACCTGTTAATGGCCAGTTTGGCCAGGCCCAGGAGCAGACCCACGAGGAGGTCTTCAGACCTGCCCTCCTTCCTCCGTACCGGGTGCCCAAAGATCAGGAGTGTGGGACTGAAGTGCAGCCAAAAACAGAGGAGAAGGTTTTTCAGGAAATCAAAAAGGGAGTGCAAACGCCCACACCCAATATAGACGTGGTCCACGGACTCCACAGCGCCACAGAACAAGCAGTTGGGCTGGGAGTCCGTGAACTACCGCAATCTGCGGTTGCAGGGGACTGCTGCGTGCAGCACCCTCCACCCCAGATCCCCGAGAGAAAGGGGGAGGACTCCCGCGTAGAGAGCCCTCCACTGGGGATCCCCACCGCCCGGTGGCAAATGGGCACGCCAAGGCGTGTCCGGACGGTGGATGAGGGAGAAGAGGTGGATGGTGTGCAGCAGCAGTCGATACAGGGCCTTTCTCTTCACCTCCCTAAACAAAACAAAATTAAAATTTCGGAGGCGGCTCAGGTTGTGGGGCACAGGCTCCCGCGGGAAGTACGGGACCTTGGGGCCAATGTGAAATTCCGTCCGGGCTGGGGTGAGCGCGGACGGGATCCCACCACACACCTGAGCGTCCTCCAACTGGTGCACTACGTCGGGTCCGAGCACCGCCGTTTTAAGGCGTCGGATGGCGGTGGCCACGTACTGGACGTCTACCGCTGCCCTGCCTGCTATGTCCTGCGGCAGCGTCCAGCCCAGGCCCCCGGCACCCAGCACGTCCCCGACCCTGGTCACCCTCGCCGCCGCGGCCCTCCCCTCTGACAGCCACTCGAACCCGCGAGTACGGAGGTGCGGATTCCTGAGCAACGGCTCCCTGACGACAGCCGCTACTCCAGCCGGAGGGTAGGCGCGACGCGATTCGACCATGTTCCAGACAGTGATCAGGTCCTGGTAAAAGACAGGCAGCGTCTTGAGGGCGACCTCCAAACCGTCACGGTCGACGAACAGGAGCTGCGTGTCGTAGTTGAGGTTACGCACCTGGCGGAAAAAATACGTCGCCAGGGCGCACCACCTAGGAGGAGGCTCGACGTAAAGGTATCGCCGCAAGGTCTGAAGGCGGAACGTCGCGACCTGGGTGCGGACGCATACCAGCGACTGACCGCCCTCCTCAATAGGGAGACTCAGAACCTGCGCGGCGACCCAGTGCATCTTTTTGTCCCAGAAGAAATCGACCAACGTTCTCTGGATGTCAGCGACAAAGCCAGGAGGAGGGACCAAAGTGACCAGCCGGTACCACAGCATGGCGGCCACCAGCTGGTTTATGACCAGCACTCGACTCCTGTAAGATAGCACTCGGAGCAGTCCTGTCCAGCGGCCTAGGCGAGCCGAGACTTTGGCCTCCAGCTCCTGCCAGTTGGCCGGCCAGGATTCCTCAGCCGGGCTGAGGTAGACCCCCAGGTAGAGGAGATGGGTGGTACTCCAGCTGAACCCCCGTAACTCCTCCGGCAGAGAGTCCACCCGCCACGGGCCGACCAGTAGTCCGGAACATTTGGCCCAGTTGATCCTGGCGGAGGACGCCGCCGAGTACACGGCCTGGCACTCGCGCATCCTCCCCAGGTCAGCCGGGTCGGTGAAAGTGAGGAGCACGTCGTCGGCGTAGGCCGAGAGGACCACCCCCGTGCCCGCGCCGCGCAGAACCAGCCCCGACAACCTCCTCCGCAAGAGGCGCAGGAAAGGCTCCACGCACAGGGAATACAGCTGGCTGGACAGGGGGCAGCCTTGACGCACTCCTCTCCCGAAGCGAAGGGGCGCCGTCAGGGACCCGTTAACTTTAACCAGACACTCTGCGGCGGCGTACAAAAGTTGGATCCGGACGACGAACTGCGTCCCGAACCCAAATGCCCGCAGAGTCCCGAGCAGGTACTCGTGATCGACCCTGTCGAACGCCTTCTCCTGGTCGAGAGACAGGAAGGCGCTCGGCAGACCAGCCCTTCGACAGAAATGGATCAGGTCCCGGACCAGATGGACATTGTCGTGTATCCTCCGGCCCAGGACCGTGTAGGACTGGTCCGGGTGAATCATGTGGGCCAGCACGGAGGCCAGGCGAGAAGACAACACCCTGGCAAAGATTTTGTAGTCCGTGCTGAGGAGGGAGACCGGACACCAGTTCTTTAAAGAACGAAGGTCCCCCTTCTTTGGCAGCAGGATGATGACCACCCTGCGCCAAGAAAGGGGCAGCTGTCCGGCATTTAGACACTCCCCCAGGACCTGTGCGTAGTCGCTCCCCAGGACGTCCCAGAACGCCCTGAAGAACTCCACAGTCAGCCCGTCCAGCCCCGGGGTTTTGCCCCTCGAGAGCGCCGGTCAGCTCCTCTAAGGTGACGGGAGCGTCGAGCCTTCCGGCGTCCTCCGGGCCGAGCTGCGGCAGGTCCTCCCACAGAACTCTGCGAGCATCCTCGCTGGACGGATCCGGAGAAAACAGAGCCGTGTAATAGTTTCGGACGTGGGCCCTGATGCCCTCCGGATCCGAGACGAGGGATTCGTCATCGGCCAGCAGCACAAGGAGCTGCTGACGGGTGCCATGCCTTTTTTCCAGCGAGTAGAAGAAGGGGGAGCCGCGGTCCAGGTCCTGGAGGAGCTGGATCCGCGACCTCACGTACGCGCCCCGAGCCCCGACAAGCTGCAGGTCCCAGAGCGCGGCCTTCTTCTCTTCGTACGCCCCGCGCAGGGCCGGGTCCACGTCGGGCTGACCAAGGCGTGACTCCAGGTCGAGCATCTCCCTCTCCAACTCCCCGATCCTGGATTTCCGCCTCTTCGTTGACCCCCTCGCGTACTCCTGACAGAAGACGCGGACGTGAGCCTTGCCCATGTCCCACCATAGCCTCAGGGAGGGGAAGCCTCCCCGCTTCCTTCTCCAGCCGGCCCAGAAACGACAAAACGAGTCCCAGAACCGCTCGTCCTCCAGCAGCAGGTTGTTAAAGTGCCAGTACGCGGAGCCGAGCCTGGCGCCGAACGGAAGGAGTTCTGCCCACACCAGGTGATGGTCCGTGCACGACACCTGCCGCGTGGAGGCCTTCGGAAAACAGGAGGCGTATGCCCGCGAAACGTACAGGCGGTCGATTCTGGACGCTCTGACCCCAGGCCTCACGAAGGTGAAGGCGATGGAGTCGGGATGGAGATTCCGCCAGACGTCCACCAGGTCGAAGGACTTGACCAAGTCCCCCAACCTCTTCCCCGACGCCCAGCCAGTGCGGGCACCGCCGTGGTCCCTGCCCTCGAGGACGCAGTTAAAATCTCCCCCGAGGATGACGCACTGGTTCTCGTCGATGGAAGCGAGATGAGCGGACACTTCTTCGAAGAAGCTCGCTTGCCTCGGCCCGGCCAGGGGAGCGTAGACGTTCACCAAGTGAAGCACCGCGCCCCCCAGCCGAACCGTCAGGTGAAGCAAACGGCCTGGCACTGGCTCCCTGACCCCCAAGATCTCCGGCTGAAAATGCGGGGCCAACAGGATAGCCACCCCGCCAGATCTGCGGGTGAGGTGACCCATGTAGACCCCCCCCTCGCCACTCCAGGAGCCAGGTGGCTTCGTCTCCCGGGGTAGTGTGGGTTTCTTGCAGGAAGCACACCGCATACCTCCCGTCCCGAACGACCGAGAGGGTCTGGAATCTGCGCTGCGACTCCCTGCTGCCGTTGATGTTGAGGCTGGCTATAGTTGTCCCCATGTCGGAAGCATCGTGCAACCACCACCAGTACAGATAACAAACCTATCTACATATTTACAGGGAGGACGAGGGAGGGGCACTGAAGTCCCTCGCGCTCACCAGGAGTGCCCCCAGGAAGTACCTGACTCGCTTTTGCTCATTAATGTTGAGCCCAGGCGCCTGGCGGGCAGCGTGGGCCGACCAGTAAACTCTTTCAAAGGAGCTCCAGCGGTCGAGGGCCAGTTGGGCTCTATCCTGGCGACCCCGTGTTTCCTCGACAAATTCCCGGAGTTCCTCGAGGTGGATGAGGGGAAGATTGGTGGGGGGCACCTAGTACTCAAAAATGTCACTGCAGACAGAGTCCGCGTCTTCCCCGGTGTCCGCCACCGATCCCGAACCCTCCTCCGGGAGGTCGCCCTCGGTCACCGACCCCTCCCCCACCGAGAGGATGGGGGCTGGTCCAGCGCCGCCAACCGGCCTACAACCCCCGGCGACCCCACCACCAGGGTCACCGGCGGTACCTTCCTCGGCGCACCCTTTCCCGGAACGCCCCGAGTTCGGGTCGTCGGGCGGCAGAGGCTCGGGGCCCCGCTCCTCTCCCGGCACCGGGACGTCTGGCTCCTCGGGGAAATGGTCCTCCCCCGGGAAAAGGTCATCCCCCAGGGCCAAGGCCCCCGGAAAAACAGTCTGGGAGGGAGGAGCGAGGATAACACCTTCCTCCCCTCCACCGCTCGACGATCCAGCAGAGGGTCCTCCATTGTCGCCCGCACCACGGCCCTCGTGGTTATTAAGGTCCTCCCCAGGGGCCGGAGGAGTAGACGCAGCAGAAGGCCCTGCTGTAGCCCCTGGTGGTTTTGGTAAGTCGAGCCGCGGTGCGGGACAGTCGTGGGGCACCGTTGGTTCATTCCCCGGAGAGGGGCGGCACCGCCGGCGCGCTGCTGGAGCGTTTCTCCCCTCCAGGGGCCGGTGCCTCTTCCCTAGAGAGACGGGCAAATTTATGGGCCTTCCCCTCCCCGCCCACCTTGGTGGTCATGGGGCGAGAGTTCCCTCCCCCCAGCCTTTCCCGGAATACAATTGGCTGGGGGAAGACAGGGGGCGTGGCCAGGGTGGGGAGGGTCAGCCATGTCACTTCCTGCCCTCCCCCTGGTTTATCAGGTGAGGGCGGGCGGGGCAGGGGCCCAATTCCCTCACCGGGGCCTGGAGACACGGTCGCTGCAGGAGGTGGGGCAGCGGTGGATCCCCCCAGGTTAGTGCCAGGGTGCGGTTGGGTGGGGCAAGGCTCAGGCTCAGGCGCCCCCGGGCCAGGCGTCGAAGCCCGAGGAGTTTCTCCATCGGGGTGGGGATCAGGGTTCCCGCGCTGTGGCGACACTGGCGCGGCCGCAGGGGCGGGGCAGGTCGTGGGCTAGGTGTCGGGGAAGGGGATAAGGTGGTCTCCCCGTGGGCGGGCCTGACGCGTCGCGTCTTCTTCGGCGCCTTCTGGCCAACCGGACATTCAACTCCCTCCCTGCCGGAGGATGAAGCATTGGAAGCCCCCGGCTTAGCCTCCGGTGCCGGAGCTTGAGGTGTTGGCTTCGGGGGAGGGGGAGTGGGTGCGGCGGCACCACCATCAGCCATTGGCACGGGCTGAGCAGCATTCTGGGTGGGGCAGTTTTTCCTTATGTGCCCCACCTCACGCCATCCTTGGTGACCTCCTCCCGGGCCAGGCAAATAAATACCTGGCGTCGGAAGGAGTAGATGTGTCGGAGAGCAGGGTCCTTAAGACCGAGCAGGAGCGGCTGGATCTCTGACCGACTCTCCCCCAAGGTGGTGAGGTGGGGAAGAAGGAGCTCACTGGAAATGAAGGGTGGGACGTTGGAGATCACGACCCTCTGGGCCGTAACCTCCAGAGGGTTGACGGGTAAATGTGTCCCGCCCACAGTGAGCCCCCTCTCCACGGCCAGGTAGACCGCCTGCTCGGTCTTCAGGAAAAAGATGGCCTTCCCATACATCCGGGCCGCAGCGACGATGGCCAGTGGGCCGACCACACTAGCCATGGCCTTGCTGCAGGCCTCGATGGACATGTTGGGGTGGGGATAGGCCTTTATCCCCAGGCGTTTGGTCAGGTGCCTGAAGGGGGTTGGGGTTGCGGCCGGGGTTGGGACAGCCGAGCCCAAGGCAGCGGCTACCCCGGCGTAGGTGCAGCTGGGCCCCCGCGACCTTCGGGCTTGCCATACTCTGCTGCTGAATGTTAGGCCCCAGGAGCGACGGTGGAGGCAGGCCTCAGGCGAGTCCACCGTAGGCCTTCGGTCGCAGTGGTGAGGGGGCAGACCTGTTGGGGAGAGTCCCCAAGGCAAGTCCCAGGCAGCCCCGAAATGGAGTCCCAGGCAGCACTTTGATGTGAAGTGCACAAATCTTTATTCAATTTCCACCACCAGGAAGATAGGAAGATAGGAAAACACCCGGGTGGCCAGTGACGTTTTCGAGTCCCAGGTGCCCCCCACCGATCTCCCCATTATCCCCCTCGCGGAACTCTGGGAATTTGTCGAGGAAACTCGGGGTCACCAAGATAGAGCCCAACTGGCCCTCGACCGCTGGAGCTCCTTTGAAAGAGTTTACTGGTCGGCCCACGCTGCTCGCCAGGCGCCTGGGCTCGACATTAATGAGCGAAAGCGAGTCAGGAACTTCCTGGGGGCACTCCTGGTGAGGGGGAGGGACTTCAGTGCCCCTCCCTCGTCCTCCCTGTAAATATGTAGATAGGTTTGTTATCTGTACTGGTGGTGGTTGCACGATGCTTCCGACATGGAGACAACTATAGCCAGCCTCAACATCAACGGCAGCAGGGAGTCACAGCGCAGATTCCAGACCCCCTCGATCCTTCGGGACGGGAGGTATGCGGTGTGCTTCCTGCAAGAAACCCACACTACGCCGGGAGACGAAGCCAACTGGCGCCTCGAGGGGGGTTCTACATGGGTCACCTCACCCGCAGATCTGGCGGGGTGGCTATCCTGTTGGCCCTGCATTTTCAGCCGGAGATCTTGGGGGTCAGGGAGCCAGTGCCAGGCCGTTTGCTTCACCTGACGGTTCGGGCCGAGGCAAGCGAGCTTCTTCGAAGAAGTGTCCGCTCATCTCGCTTCCATCGACGAGAACCAGTGCGTCATCCTCGGGGGAGATTTTAACTGCGTCCTCGAGGGCAGGGACCACGGCGGTGCCCGCACTGGCTGGACGTCGGGGAAGAGGTTGGGGGACTTGGTCAAGTCCTTCGACCTGGTGGACGACTGTCGGAATCTCCAGCCCGACTCCATCGCCTTCACCTTCGTGAGGCCTGGGGTCGGAGCGTCCAGAATCGACCGCCTGTACGTTTCGAGGGCGTATGCCTCCTGTTTTCCGAAGGCCTCCACGCGGCAGGTGTCGTGCACGGACCATCACCTGGTGTGGGCGGAACTCCTTCTGTTCGGAGCCAGGCTCGGCTCCGCGTACTGGCACTTTAACAACCTGCTGCTGGAGGACGAGCGGTTCCGGGACTCGTCGTGTCATTTCTGGACCGGCTGGAGAAGGAAGCGGGGAAGCTTCCCCTCCCTGAGGCTATGGTGGGACATGGGCAAGGCTCATGTCCGCGTCTTCTGTAAGGAGTACGCGAGGGGGTGACTCTTATGAGCAATAAGTGCTCTGTGCAGCCACTGACAGCTCCATTGATTGAAATACAGAAAAAAAAGCTTGCATCTGAGCACCAATTTCAGTCAGAAGTAGACAGCAGAAATTAGGAGTAAAGACCACTATTAGAGCAAGGTCAAGGAGCATTCCCCTGCCCTTCATTCAAGAAGTGGAGGGGGTGGGAAGAAAAAAAGTGAAACATACTCATTGGATCTTCCTTGCAACAAAGATCAGTTTATTGGTTCAATCAATTTGTCCATTATAAATTATAACAAGATTTGAAATACATGTTGCAATTCTCAGGTTCAACAGATGGCATCTCATTTTATAATGATGCAACATATCTACAAATCTTAATTTCATGTGTATTCCTTTTATTTGGATGTACATATTAATATCTTTATGTACTAAACTCTTTAGGACAGTCCTCCACAAACCCATGTGCACAAAAGCTAATCAAGATTACCTTTTCAGATTTGGAGTACAGGCAAGGTAAAAAAAGTGGTAGCTACATGTAGCAAAAATTGCTGTTTCATTTGGAATAAAATTTGGAATATTGACAGACCAAATCTTTCTCCCTGCTATTCCTTCCCCCCCCCCCCCCCCAAAACATTAAATTTGCACTTTAGTATTAAACCTAGTTTTGGGTACTAAGCTGAAAACATGCCAGAATCACCACCCTATGGGCAAAATAATTTACGATAGTGCAGTATTCTTCATTCATTTCAAACAGATCCTGGTGCTAATAATGTATCCTAAAGTTATGGAAGGTACATTGCTTTTTCTAAAAGGAATTGGGCATTCGAAGAGTTACAGGCATTAAGAATGCTTGCGACAATGAGTCAACTCATCATTAAAACACACCTATCATCTTTGCCAGTGATACAACTGAAAACTAAGCTTCACAAGGCAACTACAGCACTTCAAATTCAGTACTACTAGTATTTTGAAAATAAATATTTCAGTTTCAAAGAAATGTACCACATTTTAAATACTGCTCTCACCTCAGCTTTTTCCAAGGAATCCTTTTATTTACATATGTAAATAAAATTAGAAATCTTTCAAATGTGAAAGAAATATCAAGACAGCAGGTATTTAACCCTTAAAAAAGCTGCTGAATAGTTACTTCTAGATTGCAACCTCAGTTGTGTACCAGCAGAATGAGTTAATGTTACTGCCGCATCCCATAAGGATGGTCTTATCAGTATCACGTGAACTTCTTCCAACTGCATTACAAATGCAACAATTTGGACAATCTATTCCCTATCATTGCTATAAAGAAACAAATACTTTTTAAAAAAAAAAAATCACATTCTTCCCCCACCTTTCAAAATCTATCCTTCCTCCTACAGCATCTGCCTTTTAAATGCCACTCAGATTGATTGAATTGACAGATTTGATATATCGTGATGGCCCGATAGTCATCTTGGATTTAAAAGAAAATCTTCAAGATTGATTCCTATCCTGTAATGAAAAGTCAAGAGAATTAGGAACAATTTGGTACAGAGTGTTTATCCAACCTGATAGCCAAGTAACTGCATTACATTTTGTGCAGAAAGACTAACTGTGGTCTTCAGTGGGTCAAAGGTTAACATCTTATAGTAACTGCTGTTCAACTTTGTTTCAATACAATTTTGCTGTCTAAAAAAGTTCAGTCCATGCAATACCAACAATTTCCTCAAGTGTCACAACTTCTGTCTAAAATAATAAAATATACTCTGGTGTAAGGAGATTTGTAAAGTCTAGATATGCTGGTATAATTTTCTTTGTGCAAGTGGTCCTAACTATTGTCATTAATTCAGTGAATGACCAGACTTGACATTTTCCTGTCTGTTGAGGGTAATTGTGGATGGGATTGAGTGTGAGCAAATGCCATTTTCCTTCACATATGCTGCTCTCTTTCTGCCAAATTCTTTCATTCAAAAATCTGAAGAGGACTGCTAATTAGTGGCTCAAATTGATAGAGCTTTGTTGGTACAATATTTGACATACTTTGCTGGTTGGGTAGACGTCATCTACCATGATTAACTCTGAAGAATGTACTACTTAGTCATTCATGAAGTCCTTTTTTGTATAGTGTTGTCAATCTGAAAGGGAAAATTGTGTACACAAAGTTCATATCAAAAACTTTGAACAGCAAGTTGACAGGATCTATTCTCTGAAGTTGTTTCCTGAACTCTACATAGGAAGATTCTTACTCCCTACAGAGAAACTCTTCAAAAAGGAGATTGAGAGGACAGCTCTCATGTAAGGTGCACAATATGGAGAAGGTTTCTACCTCGATTGTTCTTTGCTATTTAAAACACAAGGGCATTATAGTTGACCTCATTTATTATAGGTAGGTACCATCTCCAGGAGGAACATAGGAGAATCCAAGGAAAGCTTCAGCAGCCTCTTGAGCACTGGCTGTAATCAGAAAGTCTTCAGGTGAACTTGCAACTGAGGTTGGAACTGGTTGTTGGGTAAATTCTGGGTCAAAGTGTTGAAGATCAGTTGGTCCAAACTGAAGGAGAAAAAAAAAAGTAATTAAGATGAATGCTTTATTTTTCACAGCATCACAGTAAATAGAGATTACACTCAGAGCATTTGTGCTCAAGACAAATGTATATATGAAATCCTTTCAATGGCTATTCAAACATGATGACCCATTTAATTCAAGTAGGGTACAATCAAACTAACAAAAGAGGGAAACGTATCTGTACACAGCATGGAAAGGCTCAGGAATCTAACTGCAGGCACAGCAGATAAAAGGGACAGTCAATGAAAGACTGATTGTGTTGTACTTAAACAGTAGAGGAACCTCAATTACCTGAAGGACATGGATAGGGAGTATTCATTTGGTTAATCAAATTCTGGATAATCAAATTCCAGATAACACTTTAGCTGAGCATCAGAACCTTGCGATTTTGCCAGATAATTCAATATTCAGCTAATTGAATGCTGGATAAATAGAGATTCCTCCATATGCAAAACAAAGCAAATGAGTTACAGACTGAAATTGGCAGGTCCAAAGATGTAACTGCAAGGAGATCAGGGCTAGAAATATCCAAGGATACACATTCTATCTTTGGGATAGTCATATGGGGACATGGTAGCTGTGTTAGGAAGTAGTAGTGACAAATTTGGAAGGCATAAAATCTGTGGGTAGAGTTGAGGAGTCTCCAAAAGGAAGACTGACAATTGTGAACAGGCCTCGTAGCAGTAGGGAGAGGTGCGGAATAAGTAAATCAAAACGGAAAAGAAAGGCACTATAATTACTAAGTTTGGGGGTGCTTCTACATGCAGGTGGACTGGGAAATGTAGCTTTGCATTTGGTGGAATGTCTAGGAGATTTTTGGTAAAGCCCACTAGGGAAACAGGCAATTCTGGATTCGATGTAAAATGAGACAGACTTGGTGCTTCAGGTCAAGGAACCCCTTGGGACCAGTGGACATAATATAAAGAATTCACCCTGCAGTTTAAGGGAGAGAAGCTGGAATCAGATGCAATTGTATTATATTTGAGTAAAGACTAAGGAAGGAGCTAATCAAAGTTAATTGGATGGGGAAGACAATGGCAGGAGATTTTGCAGCAAGTCAAAAAGGCAAAAATTCATCCCATAGGAGGAAACATACTAAGGGGAAGACAAGGCAAAAGGGACAACATAAAAGATTAGTGGAAAGCTGGAGATTGAGAAAAAAGGATAACTAAACTTTGAGAAGAAGAAATAAGGTAAGCTAGATAGCAAGAAAATTACAACATTTCTAAAGATATCTGACAAAGGTACATGAGCACAAGTGGATATTGGACTGCTGGAAAGGGAGGCTGGACAAGTCATAATGGGAACAAAGCAATGGTAGAGGAGCAGGTATCAGTGCTTTGCATCAGTCTCCAGTGGAAGATACTCACTACACAACAGAACAGAGGTGTATGCAGTGGCCATCCCAAGGAGATGGTGCTGGAGAAGCAGAAAGGTTTGAAGCTGGTTAAAATGGGAAAGGCTTCAGAAATCTGAAGCACAAGTAGTGACTTGGAGTCTTAGTTCAGGATACTCTCAAGATCAATATGCAGGTTCAGTTAGTGTTTAGGAAGATAAATGCAATGCTAGCACTCATTTACAAGAGCAGAGATGTACTGCTAAGGTTGTATAAGGCTCTGGTTAGAGTGCATTTGGAATATGGTGAGCAGTTTTGGGCCCAATATGTAAAGGATAGATGTGCTGGCATAGAAGGGGGTCCAGAGGCTTACATGAATGATGCTAGGGATGAAGGGATCATGAATGGTTGAGGACTCTGAATTCTTGCAAGTACAGACCCGGAGGATGTGGCCAGGAGTCTCATTGAAACTCAGATTACTGAGAGGTCTAGTAGTGTATGTGGAGATGTTATTTCCACCAGAAGAGCCAAGGATTTGTGGCCACAGCCTTAGTGAAGGGATGACCCTTTAGAACGGAGGGGAATTTCTTCAGCTGGGAGTGGTGAATCTGTGGAACTCAATGACTTGGTCTCCACAGCCCTCTGCAACAATGATTCTATTTAAGACAGATAAGTTACTATATTATACTTACATAGGTTACTATATTTTACATCAGGATCAAGTCTCAGCACAACATTGTGGGCCTAAGGGACTGTTCTGTGCTGTACTTTATGTTTAATAATGGGATCAAGGGCTACAGGAAAGGCAGGAGAATGCTTCTCAACCCCCAAAATCAGCCATGATCAAACTGTGGAGCAGTTCAATGAGCCAAATTGCTTAATTCTATCCCCTTTATGGGGATCATTCAATAGAGCTGATGGAAGCTCTCACCCACTGGCCAGAGAACCAGAATGTCAGTTGCTTTTAACGTTGACACTTAACTGCAGTGACTGCCCTTCCTCAGGATCAACACCCCAGTGCTGTACATCCTGCCCTCTAAGAGTTGCTGGTCAGAAACTCTTCACTCCTGCAGTGTCACAGGATAGCTGATGGTTGCTGCACTCACCTGGCTCCCAGGATTTTTGAGTGCCCCAAACTCCTGAATGATGATAGTAGAGAGAATTGTAAGCAAGTCAGTGGACCTGTTATCCAATGCACTTTCCCTTTGGAAACCAATGTCTTATGTGGGACAAAAAGCCCAGCCCACTGCCACATGAATACCAGAAGGACAAACAAAAAAAATTAACTTCTCACTTCAGAACCTTGATTGGTCCAAGAGTGGAAAGGCAAGCAAAGACCAAAACATTGCTGGCAACACCAACGTTTGTTGACCATCCTGAAATGGCCTTGAACTGATTGCAAAGAGTTAGCAAGCTAAGGTGTAATTAAGAGCCAACTGCATGTGATCTGAAGTCACATGTTGATTAGACCAGGTTAACACGCCATTCTTATCTCTATGATAATCTATCCATTAAGTCTAGGTTTGTTGAAGATGTGTTGTCTGACTACTAAAATGCCATAGGAAACAGCACTTCATTTTGGAATGCACTCAAGATACATTCCCACTATATATAATAAGCATGTTCATGAATAGACAAATTGCATCCACATGACAACTAGTCTAACAGGGTAATGTTGGGGTACTGCTTTACTAATGTAGATAATGGTAGCAGAAATTGCAAAATACAGTAAGTTCTTGTAATTGAGAAAAAGATTCCCTTGCATGAATCAGTCACTAAAAATTCATATTGTCAGCTAATATAAGTAATTATTTGCAATAGCTTATCAAAATAATTCTGGCCACAATAAATAGATTATAATTACATTCAGAAATAAAGTCTTAAGTATTCAGGTACTGGGTTGAGAGAAGCTGAGGAAAAAAGCTCTTTAAAAAAAGTTTAATTTTAAAAGAAAAGTCCTGCTTGTTTAGTCTCAAGACTGATGCATTCTTGGTGAATCAGCCTGAGATTGAGATTCCTGATGAGTAGCCACAACAGTTTCCATCCAAAATTAAAAAAAAGCCCTCACAATGCTAACTAAAAGTTGGTATTAGCGTAAAAGATGGCTATTATCTTTCTACACCTTTAAGTGGCAAGTTAAGTGGAAATGATTGTGCATCCAAAACCTAGATCAAATTAGCAGCTATTTGAAAAAGCACCAAGTGTCCCTATGTTGACACCCTTCACTATCAGTGTATTGCACACTTAAAATTTGCAACAATATGCTTATCAATTGATAACTGGAGCAGACATGGTGCCTTACAGCAGTTGATAAATTAGATTGTGCCTCAAATTACTCCTAAAGCACATTAATCTCTTTTACTTTGAAAAAAGTTTCCATAAAATAGCAATACCAAGAATTTACAGCCTGTTTTACTTACAGCAAGCATTGTGCTGCTTACATGGGTTTGCCTGCCAACTGCATGTAGGCAGCAAGTTTACCAAGAACAGAGGCGCACTGAACAGTTGGTCAAATTTGTTAATGAATAGATTCTGGATGAAATGCCATGGTAATCACATTGCAACAAGATGTGAGCAGCTGCTTCAAACGTAGGACCCAATTTTGTCTGATATAAGGAAGACCTTCAAAACTGGTATCTACAACAATTTAGCATGACAGATGAGAGGCAAACAATTAAGGCTAATGCAGAACCTTAGGCTAAAATCATGCAAGGCAGTGTCAGTGCTGAATGGTCTTGTCTTGCTCTCTGGTAAATTATCCATACCAAAAAACCCACTCCATCTCAAACCCAACACATTCCAAACCTGGAAACCCTAACAGCTATAAAGACAGGTGCAGCAAATATGGACACCAGTTGAAAGTCAGGATGGTCTATTTCATTGTTTTAGGTCAAACATCCTGGCATTCCTTCCTATACATGGACTGCAAAAGTTCTAGAAGGTAGATAACCACCAGTTTCAAGTGCAATTAAGGATTGACAATAAGTGTGACCTAGTCAGGAATGCCTGCAAACAGAATAAAAAGCCAATTTGAAGGGAGCCTAGAGTAGCTGAGAGAGAGCTCCACATTTGCAAGAGATTGGAGAAAATGAATTGAGCATCAACCAAATTCCAGTAACCAGTCCTTTGAACCATGTAAAATCCATTAGTGGATCAGAGTCCTGTGTTAAACAAGCATAACAAGGAGAAATATTTCAATTTGAAATAAGATTTAGCAGCTGGAGTGTGTTATTCTCATCTTAAAAAAATTACACCACCCCTTCAATTAGATAATGAATAAGACAACTTGAGCATAAATACTAGGCAAACTTCTCTCACCCTCTCAAAGTACCACTTCAAATCTATTCTCATATCACAAGAATAGCTACTGGAGGAAAGCATAAAAAGCTAAGGAAGCCAAAATTAAAAGTAATTCAAATTGAAGGAAGGGTTTTCTTTTGTAAAGAAAACTGAAGTAACTTTCCTTATTCCGAACCCAAACATACATTTTGACTGGAATAGTGTCAAATATTAGGAGATTCTACTCACCACTGTTGGTACAAATGGAGGAGAGATTTTCTTAGCCACAAGGTCATCCCAATTTATTGGTGAAAAGAATGAATGAAGCTTCAGTTCCATCTGTGGAAGAAAATGACATCCAAAAATAAAGAAAAAAAAGTGATTACAAAATAGGTTAACCAACAAAGGAGGAGTTTATTCAGTGATTGGATTTAGTGGAGGGTTCCCCACAAGGGGGGAACAACTCAATTCCACTTGGACTGACAAGGAACTTATGCCAATAAATGCTCAGCATCTTAAAGGAGAGTCAAAGCCGTCAGGAAAGCAGACGCAGGGTACAAACTAAACTTGCAAATTGAATACACAATCATCATGCAGTAGCTCTTGTGCCTGCATGCTGTAACTGACAGCAACACCACAGGATGGGTCAGGTTTGTGGCTTAAAAATGAAACGGGATGAATTATGTCAATTTGAGTGCAAAGGAAACAAGATACAATTGAGTTACATTCTATTACCAGATACATATCAATATAATGTGACTAATATTTTAAAAAAGTGTTGCCTTGCCTCTGCGAAGTTCTAGCAAAGGGTGCTATGGTTTGCCATTTTAAAAATTTATGAAACAAAACCCTCCCTTCCCCACCCCCAAAACATAAAATACTTACAAAGTCATTCTCTGCCCCCAGTCGCTGCATTCTGTCTTTTTGGAGCAGTCCTATTAAGAGTTCTTGGGCAGAGTTTGAGACATTGGGTTTAAGCTGAAGTGGCTTGTGTAGAATATTGTTGTACATTTCAGCTGTGTTCCGGCTGTAAAACGGGGGCTGAAATACAAAGGATAGGATTAGAACGTGTGCATGCCGACTCAATCAGCTTTTGAATTGAAACTGAGGTTCAATCCATCAAAAAAAAAAGGAACAAAAAATGTGCAAGAAAATCAATGTTTGGGGCAGGCAAGAATGTTTTAAAAAACCCAAAGCAATGTTATGCTCTGATACAGTTTAATGCAATCCAGTTATTCTCCCTGCACACATTTAGAATCAACTTTAAAAATGCTTCATCTACTCAGTTGCTCCAGTACACATTTGACTGTTCTACATCATGTATTTGGGATTGTGGAGAAATTTTGTAGTGTCATGAGCTATACACCACTGAGTTTGTGTGAATAGGGTGGGGTCGATTCTAGAACACTCTAGAAGAACACTGCACAGGATCTTGGACACATGTAGACAAGACATTAAGTAAGGATTAATTTAAAGCCACAAGGCAGAGCTGGTACACCTAGGATCACATGTAGTGAATATTTAGTATTCGCATATAATGTCTAAGTCAGAGCACAGTGCTTAACGTTATACACTTATAAAGAGGTTTGATTAAAAAAAAGGATTTATAACAGATCTTTTTACAGCATCCTGTGAATGGTTTGGGATATTCTGAACTGTTGATAATGTTTTAAAACAGATGTTGTCCAAGGTAGTCTAAATCAGAGCAAAGTGAACTCAAAAGAAAACACTTTTGCAAATTATTTTAGGCTAATCTATTATTCAGAATTAACATTCAGATCTTAGCCAGGAGATTGCTAAATGCCACTTCAAAACACTTCCTGCTCTGGATATTGGATTGAATTCCAACAAGGCAGCTGGGCTCCAGCAAGTGCAGAGCCCAACCTAAGCACAACCAACCTAGTCTTAGCTGCCAAAAAAGAGGAGGTACTCCAGACAGGGGAAACTACCTCAGCTACCTCTCCTATCCAAAGAATTGGGGAAAAGAATTTTTTTTTTTTTTTTTACATAACAAAAGAACAGACAGGCCCATTGTTTAACCTCTCATCTGAAATATGATACCATGAGCAATACTCTAAGTCCTGTAGTGATTTGCCAGCTTACATTATACATTCAGGTCTCTGGAGTGGGACTTCAACCCACAAGCATTTACTGAAAAAAACTTGACCCTCTAATCCAACCATCTGTCCCTCCTGGGAATGCAGGAATCCAGAGTTAAATCTATATTTGCAATTCCAAGGCAAGTAAATACATTAGAGTTCATTTGGCCTTTAAATAAACCCAATAGGTCATGGACAACAAATACCTACCAATCCATACAGCATTTCATACAGCACAGATCCTAGGCACCACCAATCAACTGTTCGATCATAAGATTGCTTCTGTAACACTTCAGGTGCCAAATACTGAAAGACAAGTATTTATATTAGAGGCATTTACAAGATACAAAAGAGCAAGGTATTACAAACTTCAAGTACTCCTCCCTAAGGGCACTGACCTCCCAAACCAAGTCCTAGCTATGATAATTTCAACTGATACTTGACCACTTCATGAATGTTGGCTCCCATCAGGAAATGGAAAGGAAAGTTGACAGTCACATCACTAACAACAACAAATTTAAATAATGTTTTGATTTATGAGGGATCTCCAAATTCTCCAACATAAAACTACAAAAGACTTTAAATACAATTGCTCCAAAAATATGAAGTGGATGATTGAATCAACTATCCTGCAACACACCTCAAAATTCCATAATGTATGCAGAGAGGAAACCATTTGAGATTTGTGGGCTGTTCTGTT
This sequence comes from Chiloscyllium plagiosum, assembly GCF_037043375.1. NCBI lineage: Eukaryota > Metazoa > Chordata > Chondrichthyes > Orectolobiformes > Hemiscylliidae > Chiloscyllium > Chiloscyllium plagiosum. The sequence continues at coordinate 12,695,248 of NW_028270168.1, forward strand.
AAACAGATACCCAATTTTCCAAACATTGTGCATAAAGGGACTCACTAATATTTAAAAGGACAGCCAATTAGAGGACATCTTTCCCAGTCATTTGCACACATTTGCTTTCCTCAGGATTAATGTGATAGCAAGCCATTGAGGATTGCACTGGAATGCTTGACAGTGGGGAAATTGGTGGAGGCGACAACATAGGTCTAGGTTAAATATACACAAAAATAAGTTGATGCTAGACAGACTGTCAACATGTCCTATCAAGGGCAGATCATGTCTGACAAATTAGTTCTTTCACAAGGGGGACATTGGTAGTGTATGAGGGTAGTGTGTTGATGTTATATACTTGGACTTTCAAAGTATTTGATGTGGTGTTACATGCCAGGTTGGGTAGTAGATTAGAAATGTTTGCATTGAGGGGTCCTTGGCAACATGGATTAGAAGTTGGCTGAAATAGAGGGTAGGTATTGATGGGCATTTCTCAGATGAGTGTAGCTGAAAGTGGTGTCCACCAGGGATTGGTGTTGGAACCTTTACTTTTCTGCTTTATATAAAGTGATTTGGAAATGGGTCTGGAGGGCAAAAATCTCAATTTGCAGACAATACTAAGCTACGAAGAACAGTGAATTGAGAAGATGACACTAAGCAACAAACAAAAAAACGGACATTGACACATTTGATCAAATGAGCAGACACCTGACAGATAAAGTTCAAATGCAGAGAAACAAAGGTAATATATTATTTTGGTAGAAACAGAAAACAGGCTCAAAAATGGTACAACTTTGAGGGGAGTATAAGAACACAAGGATTTTGGGTTCACATGGAGGTGTGAAGGTAGCCAGGCAAGTTGAAACAGTTGTTAAAGCCCATTGTCTCCATTTCTAAACCCAAGAATCCAATGTGAAAGCAAAGTGATGTTATGTCTTTACAAATCATTGGTCAGACCACATTTGAGTATTCAGTTCTGGGCACTTTAAGCAATGATGTTCAATAACCCTGTAGGTGGAAAGGAGATTTACAAGAATGGTATCCAACATTCCTCTTTGCTTACATTAAGGAAAGAATTAGAGAAATTGGGCTTATTCTCATTGGAGCAGAGAAGATTAAGAGGTGACCTTTTTGAAATGTTCAAATTTATGAACAATTTTAAATTGCTGTCAGTAACTCAGGGTCACAATTTCAAGACAGTAAACAGGATAGTCAGGAGGGAGATGGGGAGGAGCTGGAAAAAAAACAAGCACAGCAGTCAAGCAGCATCAGAAGACGGACATTTCAGGCAGGACACTTCATCAGGAGCTCAGTCCCCTTTCCCCTCCCTAGTCCCAATGAAGCATCCCACTCAAGACATCAACTCTCCTGCTGCTTGACCAGCTGTGCATCTTTTTCCCAGCTTCACATTTTATCAACTCAGTATTCCCAAAATGAGGAGCTTCTTTACTCAGCAAGTTGGTAGATCAGGAATTCACTGCAGAGTATGGAGGATATATATGAAAGTGATGAATTTAAGGGGTCTCCAAAATTAGGGCTGGAGAACAGGATTAATTGGGTAGCTCTTTCAGGAACCAGTCCAGATATGTTGAGTCAAATGGCCTTTCTTGTACTATAAAACGGATTCTATAATGCCACACCATAGGAAACAGACTTCCTGTCACTTACCTCTGGGGTACCACAAAATGTGGAAGTAGTTCCATTTGGTTCTACTCCTTCTTTGCACAAGCCAAAATCCGTCAGCACTACGTGGCCCTGAGAGTCCAGGAGAATGTTTTCAGGTTTCAAGTCTCTGCATTAAAAACGTGGATGGTTAATAACTTAAATCAATGCAGGAGTACAGATACTTGTAGGTCCTTTGGGGCAGAGAGGGGAAAGAATAGAAAAAAAAGTCCTTAGACATTATAGACAAAAATAACCTCAATTTAGAAAATATGGCTCAAGATAACCCATGGCATAAGAAAGGACTTTAATATGTAAGACAATATTAACTACAAAAAAAAAAACAGGAGTCAGATGTACAGCATGGAAACAGACCCTTCGGCCAATCAGATATCCCAACCCAATCTGGACCCACCTGTCAGCATCTGGCCCATATCCCTCCAAACCTTTCCTATTCATATACCCATCCAAATGCCTCAAATATTGCAATTGTACCAGCCTCCTCCACCTCCTCTGGCAGCTCATTCCATACACACCACCTGTGTATAAGAGACCTAAGGGGCATGAAAAAGTTGCCCCTCAGGTCTCATCTTTCCCCTCACCCTAAACCTACGCCCTCTAGACTCCCCGACCCCAGGGAAAAGATTGTATTTATCCTATCCATGCCCCTCAATTTTGTAAATCACTATAAAGGTCACCCCTCAGCCTCTGACACTAGGGAAAACAGCCCCAGCCTGTTCAGCTTCTCCCTGTAGCTCAGATTCTTCAACCCTGGCAACATCCTTGTAAATCTTTTCTGAACCCTTTCAAGTTTCACAACATCTTTCCAATAGGAAGGAGACCAGAATTGCACGCAATATTCCAGTGGCCTAACCACTGTCCTGTACAGCCACAACATGACCTCCCATCTCCTGTACTCAATACTCTGACCAATAAAGGAAAGCATACCTTCTTCACTATCCTATCTACCTGCGACTCCACTTTCAAGGAGCTATGAACCTGACCTCCAAGGTCTCTTTGCTCAGCGACACTCTCTAGGACCTTACCATTAAGTGTAGAAGTCCCAAAATGCAGGACTCTCGCATTTATCTGAATTAAACTCCATCTGCCACTTCTCAGCCCTTTGGCCCATCTGGTCCAGATCCGGTTGTAATCTGAGAACCCTCTTTGCTGTCCACTACACCTCCAATTTTGGTGTCATCTGTAAACTTACTAACTGTACCTCTTATGCTCGCATCCAAATCATTTATGTAAATGACAAAGTAGAGGGCCCAGCACCAATCCTTGTGGCACTCCACTGGTCACAGGCCTCCAGTCTGAAAAACAACCCTCCACACCACCCTGTGTCTACTTTTGAGCCAGTTCTGTATCCAAATGGCTAGTTCTCCCTCTATTCCATGAGATCTAACGTTACTAAGGACAAAAAGCAAGAAATACTGCATATATTGGAGATCAAATAAAAGAATTGAGAAACGCAACAGGTCTAGCAGCATCTGTGGAGAGAGAAAGAGAAAATAGAGTCCAGTGACTCTTCAGAACTGTTCCCAAAAAAAAAAAATGATATGGGACACAAAAGTTAGCTGCTCCTGTCCACAAATTCCGCCAGACCTGCTGAGTTTCCACATCACTTCCTGTAAGATAAAGAGGTCACCATTTCAGTCTTGGACAGGAAAGCTTATACAAGGTTGAAGTGTCAGGTTGGTTGTGATTTCCCATCCACTCAAACTTAGAACACAAATTCTGGGTAGGATGGTAATTTGTAGCACCATTTGCAAATATGGAGGATAATTTTATAACAACTAACAAGAAAACCTATAGAATCAGGTGAAATGGTTTCACATTCCTCCAAATGACAGTCACTGTTTAATTGTAAATTGTCCCCTCCCACAAACTGGTGTTCAAATCAATGCTAAACCTAAACAACTGGACTAAAATTGCCATCTTTGATCCAGTAATGGAAGAACGATTTCTGAACCAAAGAGATATCAGCTGAATGACCACTTTCATCTAAATTAACCTTGACGCACAAGTTATTCATAACTTAAAATGAGGCTGTTGGACTCAGATTTGCATGTAATGTATTTTCTATGGTATGCAGCCTGTAAATACCCTAAAACAGGTCAGCATTTTAGCATTAATTGTTAAAATTAACTGGTCAGCCCACAGCTTCATCAAGGAGGTACAATCACTCAATTGCACGAAGTAAAAGTTTTAGCTTTACATGTACATTTAAAAACTGTTGGTTACAGTCACATACCTGTAAACAATATGCAGGGAATGGAGGTAGCCTAGAGCACTGGCAATCTCTGCAGCATAAAACCTTGCTCTGGGCTCCAGGAACACATGTTCCCGTTGAAGGTGATAGAACAACTTTTAAAAAAAAAGAAAAAAGTTAATATTCCAAACATTTACCATGATTGGTATAAAGCAGCACGGTGGCTCATTGGTTAACATGATGCCTCACAGCAACAGGGACTTAGGTTCAATTCCAACCTTAGTGCAAACTATCAGACAGTTGCCATTCTCCCCCTGTCTGCAGGATTTCCTCCACAATCCAAAGATGGAGGTCAGGTGACTTGGTCATGCTAAATTGCCAAGTCAGGGTTAAATATAGGGTAGGGAAATGGGTCTGGGTGGGTTACTTTTTGGGGGGAGGGGGGAAATGGAAGTGGACTGGTTGGGCCGAAGGGCCTGTTTCCATACTGTAGGGAATCTAATCAGCTGCTTGCCGAAGATAGAATACACCACACTGAATGGTCAAAAACACTAACACTGCAGGAAAACAAAGTTTTAATATTTTCACCCCAGCCCCTAGGTACAGTATGCAAAGTACTACTTGTCTCTGGGACTCAGTACATGTGACAATGATACATCCAATCAAACACTTCACCTTATCTAATGTACCTCCCGTACGTATCCTGTTATAGCACCAATGGCGCACGCACGCACACTTCTGATTAGAGGGAAAAATCTGTCCTAACCCCAATAAGGAAGAGGGAGAAAAGCAATTTTCCTATCTACACAGACTGAAATTTGCCCAGAGATACTGAGGATAAAGAGAATTTTCCCAATGTACCATGCAATGCTCATAGGAAAACTGAGTGTGCAAGCGCCTGCTTCAAAGTGGTAGCAGAAAGAGAATGGAGTAACTGAGAAAGTGATTTGAGTTAATTTGCAAATCAAGTACTCAGTTGAATAGGATTAGTTTAAATGGTCTTGCATCATATCAAAAAAATGTGAAGTCACAAGCAACTGGCATCCTTAAAACAAAAAACACAAAATGATCAAAGTAAAAAATCTGTGTCACTGGGTTGTTTGCAGAGGATATTGCAGCCAACCTTAAAATTTGCTAGCTGGAAATTCTCAAAATGCCATCAGGAATCAGAATAAGTATTCCATGCAGGGATCTAGCCAAAGTCAGTTTATCAAGACACATCCTAAGACACCAACCCAAATGGCTTAGCAAAATAACTGGTATGGATAAGCATTAGAAGAGTGCGATATTAAGGGCTTATTTTTAATGCTACAAGCAGTGAAATACTTTTGTGAAATCTACTTACCTCACCACCATTCACATAGTCCAGGACAAAGTAGAGTTTGTCTGTAGTTTGAAAGGAATAGTGAAGCCCTACTAGGAAAGGGTGCTTCATATTTTTCAAAAGGACACTGCGTTCAGCCATGATATGTTTTTGCTGAGAAGGAAATACAAACATTTAGCCAGGTGTTGAAACAGTATAATTGTAATTGATAATTTGGGGCAAAAAAGTTTCAGTGGAACAATAAGTCAGCTGACCTAGACAGGGGTTTGAGCAATTTTTGGCTCATTTCAGCAGCCCTATTTAAAACAATGGGACTTTCTGCTTGAGTAATGTTGGAGTATGCTAAGCCAAGGTTTAGGAAGTGCAGCTCTTCCAGTCTCAACCATTTGTTTGATGGCCACCAGAGGTCAGTAACAATAACTGCCTCCTCTAATGGAGGGAGATCTGAAGATTGTTGCTTCATGCAGCATTGGAGAAGTGATTGAGAAATACAGGTTTAACCTTGACATTCTATGGTCGTCCAACATTAATAGTTTTAGAGTGAACCTAAAAGAGGAATTATTGTCCCAAACTCTCCATCATCCCTCTATCACTTCTTCCTACAATCAATCATTCTTAAAAAAGTGATGAAAGCTCACCTCTTTCTTCTTCAGAATCATCTTCTTCTGCAAAACTTTTACTGCAAAATATTTCTCAGTTTCTTTGTGCTTGGCAAGAAGTACCTAGAAAGAAGGACACCCATTGTCAAATTGCACGATTCAGAAATTCATCTTTCCATTATAAATTAGATTATATTAGATTACTTATGTGGAAACAGGCCCTTCAGCCCAACAAGTCCACACTGACCCTCCGAAGAGCAACCCACCCAGACCCATTCCCCTACATTTACAATTTAGCATGGCCAATTCACCTAACCTGCACATTTTTGGACATATTAAGACAGATTAAAGCATTAGTTATAAAATTTAGTGACTGAAAGAACACTAATGATGCCTTTTAAACTGTATTAAACAACAATCAGAATCTTGCACTAACCTTTCCAAAGCTGCCTTTGCCAATTATTCGGAGGTAGTCAAAGTCTGAAGGCTTCACACTGTATGTACAAAGAAATTTTAATCAGGAAAGTTAGATTCCTAAACAGCTACTCAATGGTGATAGATTGTAGATCAAAAAACAGCGGCTCTTTAAAGATCATTCTATCAGGGTCCTTAGTGTCTTCTGAGACTTTCAGCAGGAATTTAATTTTAAACTATCTCAACCAACAATAAAACCTCTGACAAAGCAGCACTCCATTGTTACTATTTGATTTGAGCCCAGAAGCTTATGGGTTTGTTAAAATGGACACGATGTCAACCATTGGACCAAAATATACATATTTCTAAACATAGAAAGCAGTATTCAACAGTCTTACCTATATGTTGTAGAAAGGTCAAGTTCTTCTGAACCAAGGCTCGACTGCAGTGAAATAATGTTTAAATTGTTAGGCTTGCTATTCAGATGACAATATGCACTTTAAAATTTTATTTTAAAAAAAACTTAAGACACATACTCACTCTGTTAGAATTACAATAGGCATCCGCTTCATCTGGCTGGCTTTGGTCAATTTGTAAGAAAACCCGAACATCAGGGCTACAAAATATATACACGAGTGTTTCAGTTTCAAGATGAATAGAATACTAGAAACAGACAACATCCTGAGTTTTAAACACTGACCAAACACAGGTTATATTAAAAAGGCAAAACAAGTGGACTTTCTGATTAATGACACTGAAAAATTCTATTACTTTCAGGCACACTTTCCCAATCGATATTAAAGTCATGGCCTGAGAGAGGCGCTATCTCCCAGATCTCTGCGTGATTAGTAATTCCAAACTTGTGATAGCATGAGCCAAATGAGCAAGGTTTGATTTGGGTGCTGTATATTTAAAAGTACAATCTCTCAACAAAAACACGTTGACATTGAAGTATTTCAAAAGCAATACCCATCAGTTGAAATGCAGTCAGTGCAGTGGACAGGGCAGCTATTTTGCATAAGCTAGCTCCCAAAAGTTTGAATGACAAGTTTTGTTTTGGAATACTGATTAAGCAGCAGCTTTGGATAGAAAACAGAGCGTCCTCTTCCTCAAAGTGTAATATTCTGGGATGTCTGATTTATACCTCACCCAACAGACACTAGCCTTGCATCACGTATTGGTTTCAACGAAAGATTAACCCAAAAAACAGAGGATTTTGTTTCAATAAAAGTCGCAGTATCAGACTAGAAACATTAGCTCAACTCTTTACTCAAATCGTGCCAGACGCGAGTTTCCTCAGCGCTTTTGCTTTAATTTGAGGATTAAGATTACTAGTAAACTGAAGTTAAAATAAATAAAAGCACTTACTGCTGGCAAATCTGTGGGTTAGAGACCAATTTCTGTATGAAGTCATTCAAGCCCATTTTACGTTGCTTTATAAATGCTGGGGGTAAAAAAAATAAAATGCCATCAAAACTCACTTTAAAAAGATTCAAATCCTTCCACTGTGGTCAAATCTATTAAACTTAACACCATCCTGACGAACTTGGAGGCTATCATTTAGAATTCATGATACACAGTTTAACGCTTAGAGGAAGGAATGTTCATTATAATACATTACGCAACTGATTCTGCCAATTCATGATTCATGGGAAAGGCTGGGAGGTTGCATATCACTTAGGTTACAGCAACATGCAGTTTCACACTGAACGCGATTAAGAAACAATCGAAGTCCCCAAATTACAATACATCGGTTTTAAAATACTAATGAACTGAGTTGACCAAAAGGATACAGACATTTCCAACACTTCCGTACATCAGAACCATCTTGTTCAGAAGGAGATATTTAAATAGTAAGTGATCGGTTTGGCAAATCTGCGATAGATCCGTTACAGTCAAGTACTGACAACTCCCATTTCCTAATAGAGGGGCGCTGACCTTTTTATTTAAGTGCGGCAACTATTTTATATACTGTACACACAGGACTAAACGTAACATACCAGTTAGAAATACAACGATGCCTCTCATTTTGGAATAGGTGAAGTCACTTGCGGTTTCAGTCACAGCCATGTTAGTATCAATCCACAGGAGCACTCGGGCCGACAGCAAGTGGATAGAATGGGAACGGGATGGTGCGTGCAATTAATCGCTTCCAAATTTAAGCCGGCCTCTCCTACCACCTGGGACCGGCGGACTGAACATCGGGCCTCGCCTGGAGTGCCCTTCTTATAGCTGTGCAGAGAGAACCGCTTCCCCCGCCCCCTTCCTGCGTCACCATCGTTACTGCGGCAACCGCGCTCCTGAGGCAACGGTAGGTGCGGGGCTGTGGGGATCCTCGCCCAATAGACACAGACTATTGGTCGCTCGCAATTGGCAACACCACGTTCGAATCGCTTCTCTCTTTGAAACATCAATCAAGTGAGGCTCGTGAATGGCATGCGGAAATCCTCCCTCCCCTGGGGACAAGTGTCTGGTCACAAAACCCTGAAAGTCTAAATGATTTAAGGTTTGCGTAAAGATTTGTAGTTCAGGTGCCGGTTGTCGTAGTTCTGGGTATGTTCTCCGAGTTGGGAAGTTGATTTGAAAACGTTTCTTTCCCTTTCTAGGTGACATCCCTCCTGTGCAGCGCTGCTGAGGCTCCAAAGCACTGAAGATGAACATATCGGCGAACATTCCCACAATTCGAATCTAATGATTTACAAAAAGAAACTGCTGGAAAAACTCAGCAGGTCTGCCAGCATCTGCAGAAGTTCTGAAGAGTCTCGAAATGTTAACTCTGCTTTCTGTCCCCAGATGCTGCCAGGCCGCTGAGTTTCTCCAGCAATTTTTGTTTTCAGATCTCCAGCATAGTCATTTCTTTCATTATAAAGATTTATTCTTGACTGCAGTTCAGAGTATTTAAATAAGGTCATCGAGATACTAGTTAGCCAACCCTCGCTCACAAACACATCTTGTTCTCAAATTGAAGGCTGCAGGTGTCAGGAAGCGGGAATTGCTGGGTCTATTTGAATGGAATACCGAAACTCGAGGATCGATCCCTCGAACAACATAGATTTATCTTTCCAGCAATGTCAATTTTGGGTTTACAGCAATTCCCAGCACAATTTTTTGCATAATTCGCAGGGTGAGCGTGCGAGACTGTTAAGACCATAAGACATAGGAGTGGAAGTAAGGCCATTCGGCCCATCGAGTCCACTCCGCCATTCAATCATGGCTGATGCGCATTTCAGTTCGCACCAATTTACACGTGGATACAGGAGCTGTGTTTATTTTGAAGAGATCTTGAAAAGAATAGGCCACGCTCATCAATTCAAAGGTTCGAGGCGGTTTATAATCATGGTAATACCATCATTGCAGAAAACGCCAGACAAATCAATTTCAAAGTAGCTCACGGTTTGCACCAGTAGAAAAACCGCGGAAAATAAAAAAGAACATTGAAAACAAATCAGAGCAAAGGAGCAGTTGTACGTCGGTTCAAAGTTTATCGCCCACTGCACTGTTTTCATTCATCGGAAAACTAAGCTGATTAAACTCAAGAAGATTAACACAGGTACATCCGGTTGTACTGCATAAACACACAGCCCATGTGTGTAAGAATAAGCAAATCTTAATAGAAATCAGTAGAACGTTATGGTGCAGAAGGCCATTCAGTCTTCGAAAGGGCTATTCAAACAAACAATCACTCCTAACCCAAAACCCCGCACAATTATGCCCTCCAAGTGGCTGTTCAATTACCCTTCTTCAAAACAAACGACTGGTTACAGGGTGCTGCACCTATAATGCTATGCACTCATATTATTTTGTGTTTTGCATATGCATGCAGCTCCCAGTAGGGGATCATTTTAAGTTAACCAGTCTGAATGGAGAGGAGATTAAGGGGGAAGGGCGTGAGTCATTCTCGGATGCCGCTGACATTTAAGAATTCGAAAAACATAAATGCAATACTGAAGACACGCCTGTAACAATTTGAAAACTTGCGGGCAAAGTACGTTTATGTGTTGGCAGCCGTTTCCATTCAGACAGCTCGAGGATGGAAATTTACTGAGAGGTTGAGTAATCCAAAAAAAAAACCCGAAAAATACTTCATTACTGAAGGTCAAACTGCAGTTCAGACGGAAGTGCATTAAAAGTCCCCCGAGGATTTAATGTTCTTTATTGATGCAGATTGGATTAACCAGTTGCTGACCAGTTCAGTGCCAAAAGCCTCCTCAGATACCACAGTCAACAGAAAATCTGTAAAACTGCGCTCATTTTTACCCAAACACGTTCGTAACTGATAATGTGTGCAATCATCGAGACCACATCTAATAACCTTAGAACCAACGCACCGCGAATTCGAGGTGAAGTCTCTATTTTTTTTCTTTTTTTTTCCTTTTTAACCCCCACACTACCACCTAAGTGCGGTAGTGCTTATTTTATCCCCAGCACCCATGGTGTGGTGAAGTCTCTATTTTTTTTTTCTTTTTTTTTCTTTTTTTCTCTTTTTTTTTTTTTAACCCCCACACTACCACCTAAGTGCGGTAGTGCTTATTTTATCCCCAGCACCCATGGTGTGGTGAAGTCTCTATTTTTTTTTTTTTCTTCCTTTTTTTTTCCCCTTTAACCCCCACACTACCACCTAAGTGCGGTAGTGCTTATTTTATCCCCAGCACCCATGGTGTGGTGAAGTCTCTATTGGATGTTCCAGCAATTATGAAATGATTCCGCTTCAAACGATGTGCGATTGCCACAACCAGAGAATGCAAACTGCCAATTAAAAAAACAAGCTGATTTTCCAGCATTAGTTCTGAGTGCCTTCATTTTAAACTAAAACGCATCAATGCAACGTTCGATGTAAAATACAATTCTCACCAACGAATGAGGCTTTTCCATTTGCTGTTTTCGTGCTTGTTTCTTCCAGATCAACCCTCTGCACCGCTCGTGTTGCTTCCCGCTTGTTGATATTATGTAAAGCACATGTTACTCGACGGATCGCCAGCAGTTCACGGGGTTTTTTTTAAATTTCACTTTTACTTAGTGGGATGTGGGCGTCACTGGCCAGCATTTATTGCACGTCCCTAACTACCCTTGAGAAGGTGGTGATGAGCTACCTTCTTGAACCGCTGTTGGTTGACTACTCCAGGCTTTTAACCCAGCAGTAGTGGAATAACCGAGATATTTCCAAGTCAGGCTGGAGGGGAACTTGCACGTGATGGTGTTCCCATTTATCTGTCCTTCGAGACGGATGTGGTCATGGGTTTGGAAGGTGCTGTCAAGGATCTTTGAATTTCTGTATTGCATCTTGTCGACAGCACACACTGCTGCTACTGAGCCATTTAGATTACCCAAATAAAAGGTGTCACATTCAATTTAACATGGTGAAACATGGATATTAGTAGTAATTTAGGAAAAGTAACAGAGAAGCTGACTTTTGTATAAACTATATTTACATGTTGGATAAAAGCAAGATGCTGGGAAACAAACAAAACAAAGTGCTGGAGAAACTCAGCAGGTTTGGCAGTTAATGTTTTGAACCTGACCCGAAATTCTAGACAATGAGAAAGTAAATAGGGGTGAGACTACTTTGTGTCGCTTTCAAAGAGCTGGGAGAGGCATAATGGACCAATTGGCCTGCTGCTGTGCTCATTGACAGACAGTCCACATGTCAATGTAAAATTCTGCATTGGGCCAGAGGAGTGGACTTCCCTGTCACTGTTCAGGTTTTATTAGATAATCAGAACACAATGAATGTCAGAAGATAAGAAATAGGATCAGGAGTTAACTATTTGGTCTATTGAGCCAGCCCTGCCATTCAATAAAATCATAGCTGATCTGCTGTAGGCCTCAACTCTCTTACATAGCAGCTCATCGTAGCCATTAACTGTCAAAGTTCAAAAATCAATTACCTCCTTTTTAAATACTTTCACTGATCTAGCCTTCACAAATGCTTGAAAGGGGTAAAGAAATTAAGTCATTCACTACTGTTTGGAAGAAGAAATTGCTTTATGTGTCAGTTCAAATGAGTATCCCCTTATTCTGTAATAATGTTCCTTAGTTTGAGATATCATTATCAGAAACACCTGTCAACATCTTTCCTGTGAAGTCTCCTCAGAATCTTGTATGTTCCAATAAGATCACTCTTCACTCTTCTAAACTGAATGAATAAAGACCAAACCTCTGTAATCATTCTTGGTAAGTCAGCCTAGTTAATCTCTTTTGAAATGCCTCAATGCCAGTATATCCTTCCTTAAAGTAGAGGCCAAAGCTGTATATAGTACTGCAAGTGTGGACTGACCATATGTGGTACAGTTGTAACAAGACTTCCTTCTTAAATATTTGAAGGTTTCTGTATCTACCACCCTTGCAGAAAGTGAGTTCCACATCCATCACCTCTATTCTAAACCTTCAACCCCTTTCCTTATCTACCTTAAAAATGCCTCAAGTTGTCTTTCCCATCACCCTCATATCCCAGTCAGATCACAAATACACCTCAGTCAGAAGAGGGAATTGAACTCTGAGTTACTAGGATCAATCTAATCGAGCAACTATCTAGCCAACTGAGCCACCTGACAGTTGTTAGAAGTACTTGTTAAAATTGCCATTTTCTTGGGAGTATTACTTGTGACTGACCTCCTTAGCTACCAAAAGGGAATAGAAAACTTGTAGTCTATAAATGGAAAAAAAACTACCATTAAAAAGAATAATTTCTGATGAAGGGTTACTGGACTTGAAATGTCTACTCTGTTTTCTTTCCATAGATGCTGCCCGACCTGCTGAGTTTCTCCTGAAATTTTGGTTTTTATTTGTTTATTGTCAATAAAGTCAGCTTCCAATCTATGATCTGAGTCATCCAGTATTACCATCAAGTTGGATCAGAATATTAGCAGGAAAATGTGCCCATGTCAGTCTAAAATTTCAAAATACTTCAGCGCAGATATGTCTTTGTGCATGAGTTGCAGAAAGCTAGTATGCAGGTGCAGCAGGTAATAAGGAGGGCAAATAGAATTTTGGCGCTTATTACTAAAGGAATGAAGTATAAAAGTAGGCATGTGTTATTGCAAGTGTACAAGTATTGCTGAGACCACTTCTGGACTACTGCTTATGGTTTTGGTCCCTGTACTTGACATAGGATGTAACTGCGTTGGAGATAGTTCAGACAAATTTCACTAGATTAGGACTTGAAAGGTTTGTCTTATGAGGAAAGATTGAGCAGTTAAGGTCCCTAATGCTAGAGTTTTGAAGAATGAGAGTATATTTAATTGAAGTACAAGATGCAAAAGGGGGATTGACAAAGAAGAAATAGAGTGAATGCTTTCCCTTGTGGGGAAATTTAGAATGAGAAATCATAACTTTAGGCTAAGAGGTGATATTTAAAATAGAGATGAGGAATTACTTCTCCCAAAGGGTTGTGAATCTGTGGAATTCAATATCCCAACGTGCATGGATGCTGATATATTGAATAAATCCAAGAAGAAGATAGACAGATTTTCAATCAGTATTGGATTAAAGGGTTATGGGGAGTGGGCAGGAGAGCTATGTTGAGGCTGAGATGAGATCAGCTATGATGATATTAAATGGTGGAGAGCAAGTTCGAGAGGTTGAAATTGCCAACACCTTATATTCTTATGTCTGCAAGTTCCTTTGCTGAGTCAAGGTCAGAGTTTCTTTTCTGCAGCTTGACCAGAGGTGAACCAAATGTTCACTTCAACAGTAAACAGCAACTAGACCTTGTAACCTTAAAAGGTCATGCAACTACATACCAGCAGAATCCATTGTTCCTCAATGGACACTGCTTTTGTCCTTGTAAAGCTTAGCATACAATGAACCATTTGAAACTGGAATGCAAAACAAGGTCTTCAGTCTCATATTTCAAATATTATAGATGCAAAAAAATTTAAAATTCCACTGTACTCTTTTCTAATATTGGAATCTTGTTCTACTCTTGGTTCTCCAACCTGTAAAATGACCAATACACACACACACATGCACAATTGTTAAAAATATGCAGTAATGGCAGATTTATTTTCACAGTTGGAAGATCCTTAATTAACACACAGCTTCATAAATGTTTGATTTCTTAATGATCTTGTGGCGGTTTCAAAAGGTATTTTCCTTAACTCTTCTGCTTGTTGAACTTCATCTATGACATCAGTAGATGAGTTGAGCTGTAATAGCTTCTATAGTTTGTAGCCACTATTCAGCAATTTCTGCATGTGGCTACATGTTTTGTGGGGAAGAATACTTAAAAGTTGGAAAACTCTTGCGTTCGGCAGGTACTAATTAATGCTGAAAAGAGCATATCTTATATTTATACTACACCACTTACACTAGTTTTTACCTTTAAGAACATCATTTTCACCAAGTGTAAATTTCTGAGAATATCCTTCCTTGCATCTTTCAAAGAAACTAGAATGATGCACAAAAGTAAACAAAGCAGCTAACCTATTCAAAGGTTAAAACAAGGAATGCAGAATAAACACATTGGGGTCATCATCTGGAAAGACTCCCAGAACAGTTGATAGGCACTGAGAGAATTAAAGTGCAGAGTAGACATGTAAATAATATTACTTAATTTTATAAATAACATTTCTTAAATGGCTAAGCACCTTCATGGTTTTGACACTCTAAAATTTAATGTGGAGGAGTGGTGGGACATTAACCGAAGGACACGGGCGGAGAGTATTTTGTTCGGTTAATCGAATTCCAGATAATGGAATGCCGGATAATATTGTTTAGCCAAGCACAGGAGCTTACAATCTTGCCAGATAATCCGATATTCAGATAATCGAATGCCCGTAATCGCGGTTCCTCTGCATACCACCAATTTTGGTGTCATCCATAAACTTACAACACTGCCTCAAATTCTCATCCAAATTGTTTATATAAATGACAAAAGTGGATCCAGCACCAATCCCTGCACAACACACCTGGTCACAGGCCTCTTGTCTGAAAAATAACCCTCCACCACCACCCTCGGGAAGTTTCAGGAGAAGTTGCAGAGCCCCAATTGGAGATATCTGTATCATCTAGTCACAGGTGAGGTGCCGGAGGACTGAAAGCTAATGTTGTGCCTTTATTTAAGAAAGGCTGTTAGAAGAAGTCTGGGAACTATACACCTGTAAATCTGACGTCAGTGGTGGGTAAGTTGATTATTGTTTTGGTAAATTATCATCTTCAATGGTAACATATCTTTCACAAGACTTTGGGACCTGACCAAAGCCCTGAACAATTGAAACATTATTTCTGCCTTTCAATATTCCACCCATGATGTTAAGGCTACATTCCATTGGCCATTTTGATTATTTCCCTGACTGTATCTCAGGATGAGAATTGTTTTAACAAAGCCTATCTCTAGATGATCTGAAAAGGTGGTGTGGGACTTCACTCATTAATTTCTGCTATCTTCAAGGTATTTCAAGATTTCTTATTTTCACTTCAATTTCAAAATTTGCAGTTTTGCTTTTTAATCTCAAACACATTTGGATTTTGATAATTGAAAACAGAGAAAATGTAGTGGTGTACTTCAGTTCAGCCCAGCTCAGTTATACAGTAACAAAGTTTCAATTGCAACAAAGATTTCTATAGCACTTTGAGAAATGCAAAAACTTCAGCTTCTAATTGTTTTTTTCAATGTTATGATGCTGCCAGAAACAAACAACATTTACTTAGAGAACCTACACCATGTCGAGATATTTCTGAAAGAATACTTTGGAATTGTGCAGAATCCCTGTGAAACATTTAAATTATGCACTGAGCTGGGAGCATTTACTTCAGAGATGCAGAATGAAAGATATAAAATATTTATTATCAGCATAAACAGTTCTTAAATCACCAGCATTATCAGGTCCCAAAAGACAGTTCTTCCACAGCCAATAGCAGCATTGAATCACTTAGGTTCTCAAGTCTGGAATCCAGGAATACAGTTAAAACACTAACCCAGCCACAACCATTATAGTTTCTAAAATAAAAAATTCTTGGGAAATGGGCTTTGTTGGAAAAGTCAGCATTTATTGCCCACTCCTAATTTCTTTTGAGGTGGTGGTGTCAAGCGGCCTTCTTGAGCACACACAATCCATGCAGTGAAAGTGCTTTGACAATTCTGTTAGGTAGAGAGTGCTATAGCATTTGGTCGGAGTTCTGAAGTGAGTCCAAAGTTTGCATTCAGGGAGACTGGATAGTTCATTCAATACAGCATCAGACTTTTAATCTGAAGGTTGAAAGTTCAAGTCCCTATCTGGGTATCAAATCTTGGTTTGTTCTAAAGGCCCTTATGGTAGAGTGTAGTAGCCTAACTCTGGGCTAGGAGGCTTGGATTCAAGTCCCATCAGCTCCAGGTGTGTGTAATGACATCTCTGAATAGGTTGATTAGAAAATATAAAGTTTGCATTGATATTACTCATCATTGATTCCATTGCTTGTTGTGTAGGACTAGCAGATTCTGTGCCAAAAGCTCTCAAACAATTAATTAAATGGCTTAGATTAGGGGAAAAAAGTCAACTTGTTGATCTCAGCAGATTTGTCTGGTTACTCATGGTTCAGAGGACAGCTGTCTTGGTTCTGAAACAATTCCAACTCTAGATACATGAAAACTGCTACATAAATACATACCCTTTATATCTTAAAAAAAACCCTATCATAATAAAAAATCAGTAGTTTTGTTTTTGTAGGTTTATGAACATCTTGACATTACTGTTTAAATAATCCAAGGCCTAAGGAGGAAACAATTTGCTCTAATTCATGGATTATTGAAGTTACATTAAAACTTGTGTGAATAACAATAACAGCAAAATGACTCCAGATCCAAACTAAAAAACAAACACTACTGGAAGCAGGAACTGTTAGATTGAGGAGATGCTGTTCAGATAATTCCATAATATACTGAACTCAGGTGAACTGCTGTCTTAGCAATGTGCATCTTGTTTTTGGGGGAGGGTGGTGCAGGGGATGCAGGTGAACTTCCTACCCTAAATATAGAATCCCTCTCCCTATAATTGAACATTGGAGTGACAACCTTTTGTTTCAGCTATTGCAGTTCACTATGTTTAGAATACGTCATTAAGACAATTTCACATGGGATTATTTATCATTAAATGCTCTTGATTTTGCCAAAATTCTTGTTCTCTAGAGTTGCACAAAACCTGGGTGGCAAAAGTCAGCGAGGTAACAATTTCTAAGGCTGCTTAACGAGACTCACAGCTTGTTCAGGAAAGTCGAGTGAAGTTTTAGAAGGCATTTTTATGTTTAAGCTTTCTACCTTAAAATCATTCAAATGCATTGGATTTACCACAATAGTTGCCTGTTGCTTTTTATCCAGTCCTTGTGCCAGCACCATTCCCCTTTACAATACTATTGCTGGACCTTCAAATTCTCTTTATTCATTTGGTTTCCCTCCTCTAGACTGACTGCTTCAAACTGAGCTTTACACTTACATTCATTCAATTCTTGTGGTCATTACTGATAGTTATTGCCTGTCATTATATCACCAAGTGGCTTGCTGGGTGATTTTAGAGTGCCAATAAAAATTGACCACTATATCATGTCCAGTCATCCCTCAGCATTTACAGGGAGGAGTATTGGTCTGGATTCTAGAACTCCAACCCCTGGAGTGGGTCTTAAATTAAAATAGGGACTTCGAGTAAAGTGATATAATTGCTGCCACTAAGCTGATAGCTTCCATTATAAAACAATATAAACCATAAAATGTCATTTTAAAAATAGCAGTTTAGTTAATTTTCAGTATTTAGTGTATGATTAAATATAATTTACAGTGTCATGCTTCATTTACCCATGGGACAGAACACTTTGATTTTAGGAATACCAGAATTGGTGAACTTTAAACACAACAATAACTAATTAAAGGGATAATTATTCAATAACCACTTTTTTGAGTTAGATAACATTGGGACTTGCCTGAATATTCCAAAATGAATAAAGCTGTACAGTTTAGGACAGTTGAAGGTTCAATCTAGGCTGTGTAAAGATTCTTAGCCAAAGCAGTGGAGAATTGTCTCAGTTTACAGATTCTGAGGAAAGAATGGAAAGTAATGGGCAGATGTGCTGTCCTTGAACAGGGTCAAGTTCAGCAGCAAAACAACAATCTATCTCTTATAGCAGACTCATGCCAGAGATCACGGATTCCATTCCTGATTTATGAGCCAGGATGATGGCAGATAGCAACAGCAGAGTGCTGGAATATGTCCAGTTCTGGTCATTGCATTGCAAGAAGGATGCAATCAAACCTGAGAGGTACAAAGGAGATTCATAGGAATCTTATCAGGAATGGTGAATTGGAACTTTGAGGAAGGTTTTGTGCTGTTTTCTTTGGAACACAGCAGATGAAGGGGAAATATAATTGAGATGTGCAAAATTGAGTGGCCTAAATAGAATGGATAGTAAGGGCCTATTTCTGTTCGTAGATAGGGTCAATAATAGATTTAAAGCAATTGACAAAGAATAAAGGCAAGCTGGGGAGTAATTTTATCACACAGTCTGTGTTGGGGTCTAGAATTCATTGCGTGAAAAAGTAGTGGAGGCAGAAACTCCTCATAGCTTTTAAAGAATACTTGGATATTCACTTGAGGTGCTGTGACCAATAGGGCTACAGCCTAAGAGCTGAAAGGTAGGATATTCTGGAAAGCTCATTCTGGCTAGCACTGAAATGATGGGCTAAATAGCCTGTGACTATGCAGTGATTCTTTCTGTGCAACTGGTTTCAATGTCTCTGGATTATGTAAGACGAAATATGCCCAACAGTGCTACTCTTACTTGTTTTCCGGTTCTCCTTGAAGTGTGCCTGTGTGAATAAAAGTGAAGTCAGAACAATCATTGACCATAAAGTCCCTGAGACAGAATAACACACCAGTTGATGCTATTATGCAAAATACAGAGGTCAGAGAATTTGGTACACACCTAAGGAAGGATATATTGGTCTCAGAAAGGGTACAGGAGAGATTCACCAGAATGATACCAAGGTTAGGAAGGGTTAAATTATGTGTTGAGGTTACTTGAATTTAGCTTGTATTCTGTTGAATACAGCCACATAAAGGATGATTGAATTGAGGTGTTTAACATGGTTAAATGGTTTAATAGGGTAAATGGGGAGAACTATTTCCATCTGTGGAAAAATCAAGACTAGGGAGAACTCAATGTTATAATCAAGCCATAAGGGTCTTGTGGCGTAGGGTTGTTTAGCTCAGCTAGTGAGTGATGCTAACAATGTGTATTCAATACCCACACAAGCGGAGTTAACTGAAGGACTCTCCTTCTCAACCTCTCCCCTCACCTGAGGTGTGGTGATCCTCAGGTTAAACCACTACCAATTGTCTCTCTCTAATACGATCCTCTAAAATTATGGAGATTCTACCTTTTAAACACAAGTGAGTCCTCAAAATGAGAAAAAAAAAGAAAAAAAAAGGAGGACACTACCGCACTTAGAAAAAAGAAAAAAAAAAGAAAAAAAAAATAAACACAAGTGATTTACTTGTGGTGGTTAATTGATTAAAAACATAATCAATTTGGTGATTTGGTGATGCAGGAAAAAGGAATACTCAGTTGTATGTAAGAATACTTCTAGATATATACTATCTAGAAAAGAAAAGAAATAAATAAAGGTCTTGTGGCACAATAGTAGGGTGACCAGAAGGTTTGGCTTCAGTTTCCACCTACATTGGAAATGTCATAACATGTCCAAGCAGGTTGATTAAGATAAATGTAATTAGGTCATTTGGGGATAATGTCTGAAAGCAGTTCTTCACAGGACTTCTCTCCCCCAAAATTCTGGAGTTCAACTGAAAATTACAAATTGATATTAATAAATTCTTATTAGTGTCAAGGGATAATAGAATCAAGAAGCATCAATAGAATTTAGGTACAGATCAGCCATGAATTGTGGTCCTGATTTTGAGGGGTTGAATAGCCTCTGTACTCATCATTGTTAAACTGTGAAACTGTACATCAGCAACAATATGTGATAAAGCAGAATAAAGCAATAATTTGTTTTATTGTTATGCATTATCTTCATAAATAGCCATAGAATAAGCCTCATGTTGTAAAAGAAAACACATCAAAATTTGTGTGATAACAATGACTAGTCTCTTTTACAACTATTTTTTGTGAAGTGGTGTCTCTTTAAGATAGTCACATACTTTGAAAGTTATGTCAATTATTAATCTTGGCTGAACAGTAAATTATCCCCAATCAACAAATATTTAAACATGGACACATTAAAATTGCTCAGCAAACCAGGGTTACGAAATTTAAAAATTTATGTTAGCAAGTGATAGTTTAGCCAGTTGGTTTTAATATATATTTTCTCTTGATCTCAATACAAAATTCCAACATTAATTTTTGGAGTTATTAGTTCTTATTGAGACCTTTTAAGCAGTTGTTAAAGGTGATGGGCAAATGTATTCACACTTGCATTCTAGCCCTTCATACAGTAGAATATCACTATAAATATGGCATTAAGGGTCTTGTGGCAGGGTGGTAGTATTCCTACCTCCAGGACAGAGGTTGGAGTTCAAGTCAATCTTCCTGATACACTCAGTGGCCATCATGTTGAAACAGGTTAATTCAAAAAAAAGGTAGCATGAAGGCAGCACAGGGAAGGAAGCCATTTGGGGTAGAAATCTTTGGGGCATCACTCTGAGAATGCTTGAAAAATATGATGCTGGGACAATTTCTCAGGTCTTCCTGGTCGCCTTTCTGCATATGTCACAGAAGCAGATCGGGTGGGTCAGGGAATTCCAAATCCAAGAGCTGTAATACCTGGACAGAGTCAGTGGTGGAGTTGCCCCTCAGTCAAAGCAAGCGCTTTCTATGTGGGAGCCTAAATTATACTTTCAGTTAGAACCTAAGAGCTGGAGAAAATGATAATGTTAATCATCCTAAAGGATAGGGAATGACAATCTTCTTTCCCAGGCAAGAACAGGAGACTTAGCACCCATCAGTTTATTGTCCATTGCGTGTATAATGTGATTGGCACATACCCCATATAATCTAGTGCAACCTAATATTTCTAATCCTTACCTGGTGTACTAATTAAAGGATTAGTTGTGTTGCAGACCTCCTTGCGATTCAATTTGCTGCATACCTCACTGTCTGATAAATATAGTTGGTTCTCTGTTTGCACCAGAAATAGTCTCTCCTGTCCTGTTTTATACTGTCTGCAAGTATTTGCTTCCTTTTGGGTTTCATCTAATGGAATGATTCGCAATGTTATGGACCAAGCCAGACCCCCTCAAAACATTTCAAGAAAGTGGCCCAAACCCTAACTTTGCTCGTTGTTTTAAGCAGGTGTAATGTGGATATTTCAGGAGTGATGCAGCTGGTCAAACCAATTAGTTTTAAACAAAACAGAATTTATTTACAAGATTACTGAATAAAGCAAACAAAAGAGAACAGTATACCGAATAACGTATCATATCCTAAAATACTTCAAAATACTTGCAACAATCCCCATAAACACCCCTTGGCACAAAAGGTAAAATCAAACAGCAAGTTCGTACAGGAGAGAAGTCCGAGAGAGATCAGCATGGATCTGCTTCTTTGGATACAGCAGCTTTTTCCACACTACTGCTAAAAACCAAACCAGAGAAAAGCTGAGCTGGGAGAACTGGCCACTCCCCTTTCACTGTCCAAGTGTTTTTTTAAAAACTTGGAAAATCTTCTGTCAGAGGCAGTATCTGTTAGCTGTAATCAAATTGGCCCTAAAACCCTTCAACCCCAGACTTTTCGGAGTCTGTGTCTTTTACGACCTCTCCGAAAGAAAAGCCAAGGACAGCATAACATTGTTAAAGGAGCAGCTTTGTCACAGCAGGTCGAGGCTCAATCTGTTTGGCTCCATTACTAAAGCCAATCTTTGACTGTCAAGTCCTGGTGTTTGGTATTCAAACCTGGAGGTTCTGGCTCAGAGTGGGATTGCCACACTGAGAACTTCTCCATAAGGTGTTCCATAAGTAAATACTTTGTTCTTTTTCTGTCTGCTAATACTTGCACTTTATGATAATGTAATCTTGAGTGCACAGTAACACTCAAGTTGCAGTTTTATTAAAGACCCATATCTTAATGATGGAATCTCCCTCCAGGGAGGTAAATTCAAAGGATTGGATTCAACTGAGGTATATTTGTGAGTTTGAACTTAAACAGTGTTCCAGTAAGCACTGGAACCCTTTATAAGCTGAGGATAAGTACCATTTAACATCGCATGTTTCCTGCTGAAGACAACAAAAAAACTAATGCATTCTGTGCCTGCTCTCACATGAGATACAAGGGCAGAACATGAATCATAGAGCTATGCCTTTACTTGCACATCAAAGCTCCCTGTCTCAAACCATGTAATAAAAATGCAGTCCTACTTAACAAAGTTGGACTTTTAAAAATCATTTACAGATTTGGTTTGGTTTGGATGGAATTTATGAGCCCAGTTGTCAGAGATCCTCATTGGTGAATAGTACATATTTAAAAATTCACGTATGTTTCCAGACAGCAAACATTGAATTTTCAATAAGCAGTAGCAATGAACAAGACTGTCCCTGTCAGCACACTGGCTGTTAGATATTCACGTTATATTGAATATAGGGAAATCATCGAGCAGTGTTTCATCTTATAAATAAGTCAGTTGATGAACAAAGAGATTGGAGGGCTTGGGAAACTTGACAGCCACAGGAGCTAAGAATCGAGGATACATGCAAAATCCTCCTCACTTTCTAATTAGCATCAACTATGGATAGAACATTGACCAGACTCTCGTCACTGTAACTTCAACTAATGTCCATTAACTGATAAGCCTCCAGTCTTATCAGGGCTTTGTGAAGATAATGTAGCATTAGAAAGGCCTTAAGTAACATTCATGCATGAGATGGCTTTTGAAAAGGGACAGTCTAGGCATTATTACAAGAATCAAAGAAAACATGAATCAAATGTCTGTACATTGATCTTATTTCACATACGCTGGGAAAGCCTGAGATTTAACATCTTTTGGACAATATACTGTGCAATAGTAATGGGCAAATGAATGGATTAATTTTATGCACAACCAGTTACCATTATAAACTAAGTGTGATCAACTCTAATTTTGTCTAAAATTAATATGAAGTAAAGTCTATTTCTTTTGGTACATCTGTCATTCATTTATACTTGTTTGATCATGCAGAGCTGAGTCATGAATTACTTATAATGCATTCCAAGTTGTATCATGGTACAGTTAACAGCAAGGTTTCCTTAGAAATAATTATTTCTTCATCACTGAGTGAATCAGAAATTTTGTAGCGTGCACAATCTCTTAACAGTAGAAAATGTAGGTGGGATTTGTTTACTTGAGAGATATATTGTTAGGAGAAAGTGAGGTCTGCAGATGCTGGAGATCAGAGCTGAAAATGTGTTGCTGGTAAAGCACAGCAGGTCAGGCAGCATCCAAGGAACAGGAGAATCGACGTTTCGGGCATAAGCCCTTCATCAGGAATCAGATATATTGTTAGTTCTATTGTAACCAGTTCTTGTATCAAGTCGCCTGACTGTGCAGAAGGGCATTGATGTAGGGCAATCTATAGTATCCAACTGTTGTTCACCTGACAACTGAGTTTCCTACACTTTCAGTTTTGTAGCTTTGCAGGGTTTCGTACACTGGGGGAGAATTCATCATCAAACCACATGAAGTGGAGCAAAGTCACACACCGTTCAGTTACTAACTTACAGACAGCAGTATAGCTAAATTCAGAAGCAAAAGGATAATGTGAACCCAATACCATTGACTTCATGGATTATTTTATACAGATCTGTTGATCTGTTGACAGTAAATCCTGATACCCACACTAGGAATGTCCTGAAGTTATAGTTTATTTGAAAGGATGGATTGTAGTTCAGAATGTGATTACATGTTGAAATGCTCTGGGCTGAACTCCCATGGAGTTGAAATGTCAGGCACTTTGCTGAGACAGGAGCTATTTTTTATTTATTCATGGGGTGAGGGCCTCACTGGCTAGACCAACATTTATTTCCAATCCCAAATTGCCCAAACGGCAGCTAATAGTCAACATCTTTTTTTTGCAATTATTATCATTTGTATTAAGGTAGGTCCCCACCTTCACACCGGATTCTGGTTTAGAATTGGGTCGGGAGAGGAGGTTGAGGGCGGGGGGGGATACAGGGAGCAATCCAAGGACTTGTTGTGACATAGTGTGGTCAGTGTGCTGGTAGGGAATTGAAACTTGTTCTTAAATTTTGAGAAGAATATTCTGTTTGTGCTGTAGTTGTGTTAGCATTGTGGACTAATATCCATCCACCTCAATCGCTTAAATGGATAGGGCCAGAACCAAGTTTGTGTTACTGAGATGGTCATTCCAGAGAGTAAAGATTTATGAATGGAAGTAATTGGCAGAATTATTACTGAACTTGTCAAGTAGCAGCCTGACATAATCATACCCAAGATATCATACCTTACACTATCGCCACCCCTGAGTACATTCTGTCCCACCAGCAGGACTGATCTAACAGAGGTGGTGGTGCAGTGGTATACACTGGGGAGGAAATTGTCCTGAGATCCTCAACATTGACTCCAGGCCCAATGAAGTTTCATGTTATTGAGTCAAACATAGGCGAGGATACCTCCTGCTGATTTCCCCCCCTCCCTTAGCTGATGAATCAGAGCTCCTCTGTTTGATGTCCACTTGGTCAAAGTACTGAATGTATAAAGGGCACAGAACACAGAAATGGTGAATACTATGTCCTCCACTTTATTAATTGGGCAGAGTACAAGAATAAGCAACTATGTTGAACTGATACAAGATACTTGTTATCCCTCAGCTGGAGTATTTTATCGAGCTTAGGGCATCACATTATAGGAAAGATGTGAATGATCTGGAGAGAATGCAGAAGTGATTTATAAGAATGATGCCGGGATGAGAAATTTCAATTCTGTGGATAAATTGAAGAAGTCAGGACTGTTCTCTTTGGAGAGAAACAGGTTGTGGAGATTTGAAAGAAGTCTTCTAAATTATGAGGGGGCTGGAGAGAGTCGACAGTGAGAAGCTGTTCCTGCTCATAAAAGAAACAAGAATGAAAGGGAATAAAATGATGCACAAATGAAGCATGGGTGATGTGAGAAAAATCTTTTTCAATAGCAAATAATCAGCATATGGAATACACTACCTCTGGTAGTGTCCTAGGTCCAACAATCTTTAGTTGCTTCATCAATAGCTTTCCCATTATCATAAGTTCAGAGGTGGGGATATTTGTTGATGGTTGCACAATGTTCAGCTCCATTCATAATTCCTCAGATAATGAAGCATTTCATGTCCAAATACAGAAAACCTATGCAATAATCAAGTTTCAACTGATAAGTGGCAAGTAACATGCATGCCATCCAAAAGCCAAGCATTGACCATCTCCAACAAGAAACAATCAAACCATTGTCCCTTGGTATTCAATAGCTTTACCATCAGTGAATCTGCCACTATCAACACCCTGTGGGTTACCATTAACACAAACTGAACAGGACTCACCATTTAAATACAATGGTTACAAGATCAGGTCAGAGGCTAAGTATACTGCAGTGAGCAACACACCTCCTGACTTCCAAAGCCTATTCACTATCTACAAGCAACAAGTAAGAATGTGATGGAATGCTTCCCAAAGGTGGAATGCTTCTTTACCAAAATAAGGCAAAATAATATGATTGGAACAAGAAAATAAAATTTTGGAAAGCAAATAGTAAATCTATATTTCAAGAAAAATGTTAAAGTATAAGAGTTGAAAATTTTTCATTCAGTTGTATAGGTCCATAGTGAGAAAACTTCCATAAGGAAGGATATGTTTGCCTCAGTAGATTGATGCTCAGATTCCAGAATTGTTCTCAGAATAGTTTAAGGAGACCAGGCCTTAATTATGAATTTAGAAAAATGAGCATTTATCTCAATGAAACAATAGAACTCTTATGGGGCTTGATAGGATAGATGTGAGGATTCTTTTCCCTGTCTGGGATGTCTTGGGATCCCAGTTTCAGAATGAAAATGCAGTGTACTTTCTTCACTTGGAACGTTGTGAGTGTTTGGAATTCTACCAACTTTGGAAGCTCAGTCTTTGAGTGCATTCACGACAGAGTTTGATAAATTTCTCTGAGTATCAAGCTGTAGTGATTGGAACCAGATAAATCTCATTGACTATAAGGTTATTGACTGGGGTTGTTAACCTGGGCCAAACAGGAAAGCCTGGGCTGACCAATATAACCAGGAAATTAGAATCTCCTCAGTTGAGGACCGACTCCGAGCTGTCTGGCCACAGCCAGTGTACTGTGTACAAATAAATAAAGGGTGACTTGGTGATGGAATACCAGCCAATGTGCAGTTATTTCAGAAGGGAATCAAGGATTCAAAAAAGGAGATTGTGGCAAGTTATTGCTTGAGATAGAAGATTAGCTAAGATTTTATTATGTTGGGGCGAAGGGCCAATTGGCTTATTCCTACTCATGCATTTTATGTTCTTAAAGCTTATTTGTAACATAAAATAATATTTGCATTAGCCTGAACAAAGATATAACACTTTACATAATACGGCAGCCTTAACATAGAAAAATGTTCCATGGTACACAGAACTAGTAGTCAAAAGCTTAATCACATTTTATGAAAGGAACAGAAAATAAAAATGAAATTTTAAATATATTACTTTGTACATTTTTGAAAGTCTAAATAAATATCTTTTTTTTAAAAAATGACAATATAATGTCAAGCAGGATTTTGTAGCGTTATAATGTTACAACAGAGGTGGGAGGAGTGCTCTCTTTCTTCCAGTTCCAGTAATCTATAGATTACAACATAAAGTTAATTGTTTTACTTATTCCTGCTCTGGCTAATTGTATGTTTTATTTGTATTAGATTTAGACTAAAGATCCATCAACTGGTTTCTTTAATAAATACAAAATTATAGATTTAGTATGAAACTAAACTTATCCCATGAGGATGCTGAATTGGTTAACACACACTGTTTATAATATGAAAATATAAACATTTACACTCTTGATGCCCCAAACACAAACACATTAGCAACCTACGCAAAGGGGAAAAGAAACAGAATTTTCTCTATGGGACTTCAATTCAAAACAAACATTTTTGGCCAATAAATCTCAATTTTGAAGTCAAGATGGATAAGGTTTGAAATGCTCAGATGGTTATCGGTCTGACCTTCTAAAGCAAGAAAATAGATATCCCTGAGAAGATGTTTTTGTTGCTGAGGACTTTTGTTGGTGCAGCTCTTCAGGAAACATCAAAAACTCTTTCAGAGGCTTCTCGTGTGAAAGCACTGGATTAGGACTCTAGATACTACATTGGACCCACAACAAAGACTCCTTTCAAAAACAGGAGAGCAGAGCTGGGAAGTTTCTTTCTTTCAGCAGCTTTCTCCCCAACTGAAAATCTAAAACAAAATCTCCAAACAGAATTCGTTCTCTCAGTCATGAAAGCAGTAAGTGCTTTCACTGAAGTCAGATCAAGTAAAAAAGGCCAATGCTATGTTCGTGACCACATATCCTTGGGGAGGAAGAGCACAGTGTCCATCAATACACTCGATGTCTTTAGAAAGAGATGGGCACTGCAGTAGTGGAGTGAGTGCCTTATATTCCCTCTCCCTATGGAAGGGAAAGTTAATTAAATTTTCCTTTTACAAAGAAGCTGATAAATAATGGGAGTGGGTTGAGTCCAGGCATTGCATTCATATGGGAAAGTAAAACTAGAAGCAATTTTGGAAAGTTTGTTGGTGGCCTGGAAAACTGAACTCAAGTGGGTCTGTCTAATCTAAGTCAATTTTGCAAACTTCTTAGAAAAATAAGTTTAATGAGGTTTTATCAAGTCTTCTCGTGTTTATTCCTAACTTGATGGTGAAGTTTATTTGTATTCATTCAACACTGACTGAACTTCCAAATTTATTTTACTAGCTGTAAAGCACTTTGAGATTTTGGGACAATCATAGATGGCCATGTCCTCAGATATCCATGCCCAGGGCAAATATCTCCAACTGTGCAGGGCAGCTCCAGATTGCCAGTGTTTGAGTGCTCACCAGTGCCAGGGATCCTAGGATATTCCAACACAGACAAGTACTTCCAATGGTGAGTGGGAGAATCCAGTTAACTTCGGGCAAGAAAGGTATCATAGAGGTGTGGTACCTAGATAATGAGATGGGTTTAGGAGGAGTATGCAAGTATACTCGCTAGGCCTCACGGAGAGACATCCGCAATGAAACTGGACAAAAATGACTCTTAGTCGATTTCTGGTAAGATTTAGCCCATAATTAATTCACAAATTCACTCCATAATCATCCATGCAAATGTTGACAGGGGAATAATGGGCTAGTTTGGGGAAATTGGGTCTGTTCTCTTTGGAGACAAGAAAGCTAAGAAGAGATCTGTCAGACAGTTTCAAAGTTATGAGAGGTCTGAATAATAGAAACTGTTTTTGCTCAGAAAGGAATCGAAAAGGAGAGGGCACAGATTTAGTGAATTTCTAATGCAGAAAAAATCTTTTTCACAGAAGTGGTTCTGGCCTAGAATGCATTGCCTGGATGTGTGGTGAAGGCAAATTCAATCAAGGCATTCAAAAGGGCATTAGATGATTATTTAAATAGAAACAATGTACAAAGCTATGGAGAAACAACAGGAGAATGTCTCTAAGTCATAATGATTATTTGGAAAGCTGCTGCAGTCACAATGGGCTGAATGCCCTTCTTCTGCATTGTAATATTTCTGTGAGTGTGCATCATACACAAAAGCCTAGGCAGGCAATTTGATTTCTACAGGGGTTCGTGTTTGTGAATTAGCAAATTTCAGCCATTGATTTTGCAAGTCAGTACCACAATAAATCGTGTCTTCTCTTGTCTTGTGGTTTTGACTAGAATTGTTTTCAAACATTTCCACTCCATTGTTCAGTTTCACAGCACATGATTGATGAAAAGTGAATATGGCTTATATCTTCAGCAAATGCGAAAGCATGCTTTTTGGAGAAGCATAAATGGAGTGGAATTACATGTTTTGATATCTGGTATATAAATGCAACCTTTTTTATTTGCTCTGCTACACTCACATTCTTTGCCTGCACCACAGGGCCAAATGTGGCTATGAAAACATGTGGGCAGTCAAATCTCATTCTGAATCAGCAACTAAGAAGTGCTCTGGGCAGCATGAGGAAACTCTCTTGCTGACTTTCTCACTTTCTCTCTTCCTCACTGAAGAGACATCTGACATCCACTCTGCAACTCTCCAATGTAGTAAAGCCAAGTTCAGGAGCCTGAGTTTCCAGAATTCAAGCTCCTACATGCCATATCATGATGTGTTCTGTATAAACAGAGCTGATTTAATCTGGACCCTTCACATAATATGCTATTTCATTACCAGTTACCATACCTTAAACACAAGTTAAAACAACCAGTTGGGATGGGTGGATGAAAATTCAGCATGGCAAGAATTAAATTACAGTCAATACTTATCTGATCAAAAAGCTCAGCCAGACACTAATTGTGCCATTGCAACTTTAGACTGAGCTGGTTGTAGCCATTTAGGGCTTCACTGAGTTCCCAAACACACTAATGCTGTTCTTCTAAAGGACAGTTTTTCAAGTTGCCTTTACCATACTGAAAGGCAGTCAATGTCAAGTGTTGTATTTTTTTCTCCAGCAGTTGTAAATCGTAATACCAGGAATAATTGGCTTAGGTTTTAAAGTTTTGGAAAGAGTGTAAAAGAGGTGAGAGTGATTGAATTGGCAGCATCTTCCATGGCTCTCTCAATTTGTATTTCATTATTGCCTTCACCTCCAATGACTTCCAAGGAAATATCAGTAAAACAATTTTTACCACTAAAACTGTACAGAATTAGTATTGTATTTGCTGAAATAAGACTTCAGTGGTGTGGTATTTGACTATTTTTATTTGTTTTGAACTGATTTGGAAACCATAAAAAAGTGCTAACTATGAATCTGACTTAGGATTAAGGTTCCTGAAAAGAAGACACAAAGCAACCTGCATTTATAACTTTGAGCAAAAGTGTGACTATACAGTGTTATACAACAGAAGTCAATATAGCATCATGGAAACAAGAAGCTCAGAGAACATATATAAGCCATGCATGGTCACTATCCAGACACAGTGCAAAAGTACCAATCTATTTTTAAATGAATAGGTGCCCAAACTATACTACTTCTGCAGACTTCAACTAACACGGTAATATCACTGACATACTTTAATGGTAATTCCCGACAGCCAGGAATACAATACACCCAGCTCACATTTAAACCAATTCTCTGAAGGACTCCAAATTAAAATTCATCAATGAGTCTTTGCACTGCTCTCCAGATGTTCATGCACTAACTTTATACTGGTACAGTAATTGAAATATTCAAAGAATTTTAAGAATTACATATTTTTGTTTTTACTTGTCCAGCTACAGATTATATGGACAAAAATATCCATCATCCTGTAACTTGTGGTAATTGGAGGTTATATATTCCCTTTAGACTTGTAAAATTGTCTCACATGCCTGAATCCGCGTCACTTCAACATGCCTGTCCTATCAAATAACAAGATTCATTACTAAAATGCAGTTGGGTGCACTAACTCTTGTTTCAAAAGTGCAGAAACGATTGAAGAGCACAATCAAATAGAAACATTGTTTGTAGCATTAACACGTCAGACTTCAAGTCTTTGTACATTTCTGCGTGCTACTAGTTTCCTAGATTTGTCAGCATAATTTATAAAATTAAAGACGATATTAGTCGATCTGAGCTCCCCTCACAGACCAAATCTTTTCAGAGTATGTCTGTGGATGGTTTCTTTCCTCAAATTTCTTCATGCTTTATTTTTCTTCTCAGATCAACTGATGTGCTCTTCATTGGATCCCGCACTTTGAAACAAAAGGTACTGTATCTAACTGTACCTCTACAATGATTCCAATCATTTTTGATGGTCCATTGGCAAACTCTAATTCCCTGGTGAGCTGAACCTCAATAAAGAATGTCAACAATGCCACCAGACCAACAGATTATGGAGTCTCTTATCATGCAAATCCTTTTTCAATCCCCAAGAATCCTTCTTGAACCTGAGAAAATATCTGCCAAATGTTTAAGGGCCGTTCAGTCCTTAATAGCAACAAAACTAACTTCTTACTTTTATATATGGCCTTTAACATATGGCAACTGTCCCATGGCTATTTCAGAGATTAACTAAAAACATTGAACCAGATAGGGGAATATTATGTTGTGTGTCTGAAAAGCTTGGTCAAAGAAATGAATTTAATGAGGTTCTTAAGGAAGCACAAGGAGCTAACAAGACAAAGGATTTGTGGGTTCAGGCAGGACTGTATGGGATAAAGGAAGGAAAGGTGTTGGAGTCAAGGAACAGAGAGTTCAGGAGGGCAAAGTTAAAATGCTGGAAGAGTTTACAGATAGGGATTGTGCTATGGAGGGATTTAAATACAAGGATGAAAA
Organism: Chiloscyllium plagiosum; assembly: GCF_037043375.1. NCBI lineage: Eukaryota > Metazoa > Chordata > Chondrichthyes > Orectolobiformes > Hemiscylliidae > Chiloscyllium > Chiloscyllium plagiosum. Next base: position 12,726,877 of record NW_028270168.1, read on the forward strand.
GTTTAAAAATGAGGCACTCATCAATATTTTAGTAAGATAATACAATCAAGTGAGAGGCAGCTTTAGAGAAGGTGAGAAGGGAGAAATGAGAGTGAAACTAAGGCAAGACACTGATTCATTTGATAAGAAAAATTATCAAGGAATATGGAGAAAATATGCATAATAATAGCATTAGGCATTGGATCATTCCTGATTAAGGGATCTGGCCTGAAATGTCGATTCTCCTGCTCCTCGGATGCTGCCTGACCTGCTGTGCTTTTCCAGCAACACACTCTCGACTCTCATCTCCAGCATCTGCAGACCTCATTTTCTCCCCATTGGATCAACCACGATCTACTAAAATGGTAGATCAAGCCTAATGGGCTGAACAGCCTACTCAAGCTGCTAAGCATTATAAAGAAAAAAATACAGCTTAGACTTATGTTCACTTTGAATTGAGTAAATCTGAAATCCTATTTATAAGCTTCACTTCACTGGTCTGTTCAAAATCCATTCAACTTAACACCACAAATATTAAATTCTATCACTAGCAATTGGACATAATACAACTCTTGCAAGATACATCTATATCCTTACATCCCACTTAAAATTTCATTGGTAATTTAATCGTTATTTAACTTTTTGGCATCATTTTTTACTCAGCATGCTTTTCATCTAATCAAATAAAACACAGCCAATGAATATATTGCTGGAAGCCAATTTGTATTCAGGTAAAAACAATGACTGCAGATGCTGGAAACCAGATTCTGGATTAGTGGTTATATTCAGCCTATCTGCATACAATGAGACAGCTTTAGCTGAGACTAATCAAGGAAAATTCTTGGAGTGCAGTGAGGTATATTGCAATTTGCACAGTGAGAAGTGAAAATGATATCCCTGCCACTGATGGTTTTGTTGTTCACCAGTTAGCATTAGAGGTGCAACTGCAAATATTGGGCAATCAGGCTGTGATGATGCTACTATTTACTAATGCCCCGATGTTCACTTTTCAGCATTTCAAATGCAGGATTGGCTGCTTGAACAAGATGCCTCACGTTTCCAACTCCAAAAGACCTCAAGTGCATTGGATGGAGTTATCAAGAAGAGCAGCAGACTTTTTTCCCCTGTTTATTTTCCATCTCTTTAATTTCTTCAGACTTCCTCCTGCCTTAGTTTTCACAGGTTTGTTTTGCCCACAACTTTCCGGGATTTCAGCATGATTCTTCTGTCATAACCTTGATGTAAGCTCGTCAGAATCCCAGAAAAATTAACTGACTTTGTTGATAGTTTTTCTGCTGAAGTTACAGTGGGAGATATGGAATCTTGGGTGGAAATTTCACCCAATTTCTATTATTATTTTTTATTCTTTTATTACCAAACTGACATTGTATTTTTATCATTCAGCAACCATTCCACTGATAGTTTGTGTCTGTGTTGATTTACTGAATATCATTTTCTCCTTTTGCTATTTTGCTGATCCTATTAATGTCTGACCATCAGTTATTTTTCAATTTTGTAAAATGGATTCACATCTAAAATGCCCACTGACTGATCTCTTCACATATGGGCTGTGGGAATACTTACAAATATTTATGGTACTCATATGACTAGTCCAGTTCAGTTTTTCGTCATTGGTAATCCCCAGGATGTTGATAGTTCAGTTTCTGGGAGAAAGTGAGGACTGCAGTTGCTGGAGATCAGAGCTGAAAAATGTGTTGCTGGAAAAGCGCAGCAGGTCAGGCAGCATCCAAGGAGCAGGAGAATCGATGTTTCGGGCATAAGCCCTTCTTCAGGAATCATTTTTCAGTTCAGTTTCTGGTCAAAGGTAACCCCCATGATGTTGATAGTTGGGATTCAGCTGAATGTCAAAGGACGATAGTTGAATTCTCTCTTTTTGGAGATGGTCATTGCTGACACTAATCAGCCATAGCCTAGATATTGTCCAGGTCTTGCTGCATTTAGTCATAACTTACTTAATATCTGAGGAGTTGTGAAAGGTGCTGAACTCTGTGCCATTATCAGAAAACATCTCAAATTCTGACCTATGACAGAGGTAGGTCATTGATGAAGCAGCTGAAGATGAGTGGGACTAGGACACCATTCTGAAGAAATCCTGCAAAGATGGCTGGAGCTGAGATGGCTGAGCTCTAATCTTCTTATGTGCCAGGTATGACTCCATTGAGTGGAGAGTTTTACCTTGATTCCCATTGATTTCAGTTTTGCTCAGGTTCTTTGATGCCACATTTAGTCAAATACAACCTTGAAGTCAAGGACTATGTTTCTCACCCACCTCTGGTCTTAAACACTTTGGCCCATGTTTAAACCACACTGAGTGAGCTGAGTGGCCCTGGTGGTATACAAACTGAGTATTAGTGAGTAATTTATTCCCAAGAAGGTGCTGCTTGATAGCCCTGTTGATGACACTTTCCTTCACTGATGACTGAGAGAACTGATGAGATGCGAATTGGCCAGGTTGGATTTGTCCTGCGTACAGGACATACCTGGGTCAATTTTTCACATTGTGAGGTAATTGCCAGTGTTGTCTTGTATTGGAATAACTTGGTAGAGGTGTGCAAAGTTCTGGAGTATATGTCTTCAGTACTATTGCAGGAATGTTGCCAGGACCCATCATTTGCAGTCTTTCCAGCTGTTTCTTGATATGACATGGAGTGAAATTAGCAAGAGCTGGGCACATGCAATGCTGGGGCCTTCTGGGGGAATTTGAGATGGATCATTTCCTCAGCACTTCTGGCTGAAGATTATGGGGATGCTTCAGCCTTGTTTTTTGCACTGATATGCTGATTGAGAATGGAGATGTTTGTGGAGTCTCCTCCTCCAGTGAGGTGTGTGTACATAGCTTTCTTTGTTTCTGTTTCAAGTTTTCAGTATTTGAAGCAGTTTCTTTTTGTAGCATGTTTTCCCCTGCCTATTGCTTCAAAACCTCATCAAGTTTCCATCTTTTTTATGCATCACCATATTTTGAACCACTCTGAAAGGAGCAACATCCATATTTTATTCTCTCACCTCATTTATGCATTAAAGTTTCATTTCAATAGTGCTCCAGAGTTTTCCTGTTTAGTACAAAGAGTGAGAACCCAGAAAAGTATTTGACCAACCCATCATATTGATTTAAAAGAGTGTCCAGGACTCAATGGTATATGTATAAATCCACATGCGTGTGTGCCGATAGTAGCTTTAAAATGGTTCCTGTCATCAACTGTAGTGATTTGAGCAAGTTACTGAGTTTGGATCAGCTGCATTGGGACTGGTCAACATGGGTCTGCCATCAATCAATAGAACACTTTACAATGTTATTGCTCCCTTGAACTTCAGTTCAGTTACCTGTTGGAATGCATCCAAAAGAGGGAGAAACTTAACTGGCTGTAGTTCTGTCTATAAAATTGTGCAAGTGAGAAGTTTTCAGAGAACACTGGAAAAGTTTGCAGAATCTGAAACTGACAATATAAATGCAATAAGGTAGTTGTCGAAAATAATCGCAGTTCATGGGGTAGTTTTCTGTAGTAGCTGGGGTACTTTGCTGTTAGGTTGTAGGATACAATCCTGAGAATCTCAGATGACAAGACATCTGCTGCTTGTCTCCACTTCCTGCTCAACTGATTCTTGGAACCATGCAGGTGTCAGCTTGCCTGATTTTATAAATGTTTATATGTTCTCCCTGTCATTTACTGAATTACAGGCAAGTGGTCCCAGAAAGGAAATGATTCAACAACAGTAAATTGCTTTTATGTCAAATCTTCAATGTAATAAGACATTTTAAAGGAGAATTTTGACACACAATTTAACCCTGAGCCCTACAAAGAGATCTTAGGACAATTGACCAAAAGCTTGGTTAAAGATGTAAGTTTTAAGGAGTGCCATAGAGTAGAAAAAACCGAGGGAAAGAGCTAGAGAATTTTTAAGAGGGAATTCTACATCGTTCGGCCCACCAGCTGAAGGCATAGCCATCAATGGTGGAATGATGAAAATCAGAGACTTACAAGAGATCAAAGTTGATCTCAGAGTTCAGTAGGTCTAGAAAAGAATCCAGAGATAGGAATGGGCAAGATCATGGAGTGATTTGAAACAAGAATGAGAATTTAAAAATGTACTGCTGGAGTTGGAAATTATGTTTCCACTGCTGCAATACTGAATGATGTGTTTTTCATGCTATTATAAATATCTTCATTTTCACATCAATTATTGGTTCAACAGGCTAATGTATTACCATCATGAAACTGGATCATTCAGACCAGGGAGGCATTCCTGCTCTGTGTTGCATTGCCCTGTCTTCATGTGTGGTTCTGTTGCAGTGTAATTAATAGAGACCAGTTGCTATGATTGCTTAACATTAGTTATTATTAGTATATCCTCTGAATGCAAACTCAATGGATATTAATTGTTCATCACCTGATAGTTCCTGAGCGCCAGGTTCAATAATGTGGGCATAAATAGCTGCCCATCAAGTTTCTCATTTGCTTTTGCAACAGTTTTTTTTTTCTCTTTGCTGTCAATGCATTTCCATACTTCAATAGGGTATACAGTAATAGCACATCTTATAGCATAAACTGTTAGTAAATTGATATCTTAAAAGTTTTTATGTAGCAAATGTTTTTTGTGCAGCCTAGCTGCATGTTATATGGCCATTTCCTGTTAGAACTACAGGATAGGCATTGGTTAGCCTATGTGTGCTCCTTTAATAGACCAAAGTGAGGTTGGGATCAGCTTTGTAACTTGTAGGTTTTCCTTAAATGTTCAAAGAGAGATAACTACTTTGATCAGAAAAGAAGACCAGGAAATGGTCTGACAGATGTTTGTCAGAATAATGAAGGTGTTAAATAAGTTGATGGTGAGGTAGAGATGGTCAAGAGCATCAAGTTCCTATGAGTGATGATCACCAACAATCTGTTTTGGTCCACCCATGTTGACATTATGGTCAAGAAAGCATAACAGTGCCTATACTTCCTCAGAGACTAAGGAAATTCAGCCTGTCCACACAGACTTTTATCAATTTTATAGGTGCACCATAGAAGGCATTCTATCTGGATACATCACGGCTTGGTATGGTAATTGCTCTGCTGAGAGTTGTAAACACAGTCCAGTCCATCACACAAATCAGCCTCTCATCCATTGACTCAATCTATACTATACATTGCCTCGAGAACGCAGCCAACATAATCAAAGACTATTCCCATCCCGCTTATAATCTTTTCTAACCTCTTATGTCAGGCAGAAGACACAAAACCTTAAATGCATGTGCCAACAGATTCAAGAACTGCTTCTTCCATGCTATTACCAGACTTCTGAATAGACCTCTCAAATTTTAAATTTAATATTGATCTCGCTGTTTGTGCACCTTCTCTGCAGCAATAATATTGTATTCTTTGCTCTGTTCTATTACCCTTATGCACTTGGTATGGTATCATCTGCTTGTACAGCATTCAAAACAAAATTTCTGCTGTACCTAGATACATGTGACAATAACATATCAAATCAAATCAAAAAAATAGAGAAAATGGTTCCACCCCTGGCAGATCGCAAAACAAGATAGGATGGACTTATTGGTGGCTAAGGAATTCAGAAAAGCTTTTACTCAGCGAGTGATCAGAATGCGACACTTGTTGCCATATCGAGTGGCTGATTATTTTAATACACTCCTGTCTGGTCTCTCACATTCGAGAATCCATAAACCGGAGGTCATTAAAAACTTTGGTGTCTGTATTTTAACTTGTGCCAAATCCTGTTCCCTTGTCATCCCAGTACTCACTGACTTCTATCAGTTTCTGGTGAGGCAAAATCTTGATTTTAATGTTCTCATCTTTGTTTTCAAATCCTTCTATGGCCTCTGCCCTCCCTGTATGTGTTATCTCCTCCAGCTCCACAACTCCTCTAATTCAGATATCTTGAGCATCTCCTTAATTACTTCAAAGTGGGGGATAGTTCAATTTAGCCAATGCATTTCTTAAAACTGCTAAATCTTCATCCAAGCTGTTGATCATCTGATCTAATGGCACCTTATATTACTCATCATCACATTTTGCTTTGATATACTTCTATGAAGCATCTTAGGTTGTTTGATTGCACCAATGGAGCTATACACATGATTTGTTGTTGTTGTTGGAAACAAATAAGAAAAATTGGTCTAATGGGCTGAATGGCCTACTTTTGCTTCTCTGTCTAACGGTCTAATGGAAAGATTGGGCAAAAACCTGGCATGATATGAAGGTGTTAAATAAGTTGATGGTGGGGAAAAGTTAACAAAATTAATTACTAGTGAATGACTGCAGAATTCCATGATTCAGAGGGATTTAGGTGTTCTAGTGCATGAATTACAGTGAGTTAGGAGAACATTACTGCAGATGATGGAATCTGTACTGAAAACAAAAAATTCTGGACAAAACATTGAGTCAGGCAGCATCCATGAAAAGACAGCAAGCTCTGGTCTTCCTCCTTTCGGAAAGATGTTGTGAAACTTGAAAGGGTTCAGAAAAGATTTACAAGGATGTTGCCAGGGTTGGAGGATTTGAGCTATAGGGAGAAGCTGAACAGGCTGGGGCTGTTTTCCCTGGAGCATCGGAGGCTGAGGGGTGACCTTATAGAGGTTTACAAAATTATGAGGGGCATGGATAGGATAAATAGGCAAAGTATTTTCCCTGGGGTTGGGGAGTCCAGAACTAGAGGGCATAGGTTTAGGGTGAGAGGGGAAAGATATAAAAGAGACCTAAGGGGCAACGTTTTCCAAAGAAGGTGGTACATGTATGGAGTAATCTGCCAGAGGAAGTGGTAGAGGCTGGTACAATTGCAACATTTAAGAGGCATTTGGATGGGTATATGAATAGGAAGGGTTTGGAGGGATATGGGCAGGGTGCTGGCAGGTGGGACTAGATTGGGTTGGGATATCTGGTCGGCATGGACAGGTTGGACCGAAGGGTCTGTTTCCATGCTGTACATCTCTATGACTCTGTGACTCTATAATGTTTTGAGTCAAATGACTCTTCATGTGAGCTCTGATGAAAAGTCATCTACACTTAGAGTTATAGAGATGTACAGCATGGAAACAGACCCTGCAGTCCAACCAGTCCATGCTGACCAGATATCCCAACCTAATCTAGTCCCAACTGCCAGCACCCGGCCCATATCCCTCCAAACCCTTCCTATTCATATACCCATCCAAATGCCTCTTAAATGTTGCAATTGTACTAGCCTCTACCACTTCCTCTGGCAGTTCATTCCATACACATACCACCCACTGTGTGAAAACATTGCCCCTTAGGTCTCTTTTATATCTTTCCTCTCTCACCCTAAACCTATGCCCTCTAGATATGGACTCCCCGACCCCAGGGAAAAGACTTTGTCTATTTATCCTGTCCATGCCCCTCATAATTTTGTAAACCTCTATAAGGTCACCCCTCAGCCTCCGACGCTCCAGGGAAAACAACCCCAGCCTGTTCAGCCTCTCCCTGTAGCTCAGATCCTCCAACCCTGGCAACATCCTTGTAAGCCTTTTCTGAACTCTTTCAAGTTTCACAACATCTTTTCGATAGGAAGGAGACCAGAATTGCACGTAATATTCCAACAGCGTCCTAACTAATGTCCTGTACAGCCGTAACATGACTTCCCAACTCCTGTACTCAATACTCTGACCAATAAAGGAACGCTTACCAAACGCCTTCTTCACTATCCTATCTACCTGCGACTCCACTTTCAAGGAGCTATGAACTTGCACTCCAAGGTCTCTTTGTTCAGCAACACTCCCTAGGACCTTACTATTAAGTGTATAGGTCCTGCTATGTCCTGCTTGAAACGTTAGCTTGCTCTCTGCATGGATGCTGTCTGATTCGTTGTGATTTCCAGCATTTTTTGTTTTTAATTACAATGAGTTTTTATACAAGAACAGTACATAATCAAGAAGGCTAATAAGGGACAATCCTTTATTAGAAGGAGAATTGAACATAAAAGATTTCATGCTTCAGTTATGCAGTACATTGTTGAAACTATATCTCAAAAAGCAGTGAGCAGTTTTAGTCTCCTTATTTGAGGAAGGGTGGAACTGCATCAGACATGATTTGGAGTAGGTTGATACCTGAAAGAAGAGGGCTGTCTTCTGAGGACAGGTTTGACAGCTGGACTTGTTGCCACTGGAGTTTAGAAGAGTGAGGGGTGACTTAATTGAAATGTATAAGATCCCGAATTATCTTAACCAAAGCAGATGTAGAAAAGGTGCCTCCTCTTGTAGGTCAGTCCAGAACAATAGGTGCTATTTTAAAATTAGAGGTCCCCCTTTCGGGACAGATATAAGAAGAGTATTTTTCTCTCAGAGGATCATTTGACTTTGGAACTCTCTGTCTCAAAAAGCAGTGGAGTTGGGGGTGTACACCATTAAATAATTTTAGGGTAGAGGTGGATAGATTCAGTGACAAGGGGGAAATCATAGATTATCGGCGGTATATGGGAATGTGGAGTTGAAAACACAATGAGATCAGCTTGAATGGTGGAGCATGCACAAGAGGAACCATAAAGTATACCTGTGTTTCTGTTTCATATGTTTGCATTTAAAGTAATGTTCATTATAAGCATGTGAGGGAGAAAGGCACAAAAGGAGATGTTGATTGTGTGAGATGAAGCAAATTGGGAGGAAGCTCAGATGGAGCATAAACACAGATATTGGGCTGAATGGCCTGTTTCTTTCCTGTTACTTCTGTCACACCTCACTGGGGTAGTGCAATGGAAATCAAGCGCCTCTATTCCCAGAGTTGTTACAAAACTTTAAGGGTTTTTAAAAGCATGCGGAATCTCCCAATTTATCTGCTTTTCATAACCACACTGATAGAAAGCAAGGATCAGATTTCTGTACTCACTAAAAAGGACCATTTATTACAAATAAACAGATTCTAGCTGCAGATAAACAGTTGTGAACCATTGACATAGATATAAAACTGCAGGCTGTGGTGGTAGGCAAGTTGATAATTGAGACTTTCAAATGTACAAATATACAGTGCTGCAGAAGAAATCTAAAACTTGCACATACTGCAAAAAGGGCTGACTCAACGAGATCTCACACTAGGAAACTATAGGTCCAAAGCCTGCCATTTTCTGTCCATTTTTACTATTGGATAGAAAATTGGATGCTGTGGATCTATGATTTTCCAACCTACAATTTTGGTGAGTCGTGATCCAGGAGTAGCTGAATAGTGGATTCAGGCCTTAAATAGTCAGTTCCTTAAAAGTGTGCATGCCAAACCCTTCCAATACTTGCTCAGAACTGGATATTTCCCTATTAGATATGAGGCTTTATTCAATTAGAAGCTAAAGACCTGCTTATCATTTACAGCTAATGTAAAACAGCTTCAATGTCTCACTGATTCTAAGTCACCTATTGTCTGCATCCTTCTAAAAAACTTTTATAGATACATTTGAATAAAATAAAACATGTTTAACCTTTTATTTAATCCCTCCATTGGGAATTGATGAAAGAAGTCCTAAGACATGACACCCACATTTAAGACTTTTCAGCCCTGAGTCCAGCTTGATAATAATGTTGCTCAAGGTTTTTCATCCTAAGCCAGATGCCAACTTTCTTTGAAACTATCTTGCTTTTATCTCAATTCAGTCTGAAAGCAAACCTCTGGAGACTTGTCATTATTTTTGGCTTTGATTCCAAAATGTGATGCTAAAGTCTTGAACATTTATACCATCAGGGTAAAACCTGAAATCAATTTGAAGGTGCCTTAAATCCAAGTGTCTGGGGATGAATAGAAAGAATAGAGAGAATACAAGTCAAAATGTTGGGGGCAGCAGTGTCTGATGACATTGACTTGACTGGATCACATCATTTTGGTCCAACTATCAATGGAAATGAGAGAGCGAATATCTTTGGATATACTCTGCAAACATTGCAACAACAAGGCTAGAAAAATAATTCTGGTATGTTGCAACATATTACACCTGATCTTGTTATATTGCCAGGTAATGCCAGTGCTCTATAGTTTATTGGAAAGTTCAGCTAGGATTTACGATATATTGGACTAAGGTTCAAGAAACTAACAAGTGTGCTTCCATCTGGCATTCAGTGCAGATTTAGGTTCTTTTAACATGATTCATCTAGGGAGGCATTGATGGGTTAGATCAACTATCTGTTTTCACCTCACTTTAACATCCAATGATCAAGTAAATCATATAAGGGGTAAAACAACCAACTCTGCTCCACACTCGCATCAGGAGACTGTCTTCACTTAGAGGATCTGTACACCTCGATTCCCTTTCTATTCATGTATTTGTGCAGGTGATTCTTGAATGCTGCTGTTGTGTCTGCTTCCACCAGCTCCTCTGGCAACAGGCTCCAGGCACACACCACTCTTTGTGTGAAAAACATGTTTCACACATCTCCTTTAAACTTAACCCCCTGCACCTTGAACCTGTGTCCCCTAGTAATTGAGCCCTCCACCATGGGAAAATGCCTCATACATTCCACTCTATCCATACCATTCACAATCTTATAAACTTCTATCGGGTCGCCCCTCAATCTCCTGCGTTCCAGTGAAACAAACCCAGTCTATCCAGCCTTTCATCACAGCTACAATTCCCCCATACCAGACAACATCCTGATAAACCTTTTCTGTACCCTCTCCAAGTCATCCACATCCTTCTGGTAGTGTGGTAACCAAAACTGTACACAATTATCCCAAGGTTGACTCACTTCATTTTGAGCTGGACAGAGAGCTTGAAAAAGCACAGTAGGTTGAGCAATATCAGAGGAGGAGGGTGGGTAGATGTTTAGGTCAGAACCTTTCATCAGGACCAGCTCCACTCTGTATCCAGCCTGACTCTCCAGCACCTGCAATTCTCATTACCTCCAAATCATTTCCTTTTGAATCTATCATAATTTCCCAGTCACATAAAGACTAACTCATAGGTTGTTTCAGTTAGAATTCTAATGCGTATGTTTGCTTATTTTCGTATCCAGTTTGGTCACTTAGATGAATGCAGTGCTAACAACACTCAAGGACAAAGCAGCATGTCTGATCAGTATCCCATCCTCCACCTTAATTAGTCACAGTGGCAGAAGTGTACCATTTTGTAGTAACTAGCTTTCTTAGGGGCTAGCATGGACACTGTTACATCTCACAAACATGCTAATGACATCATCATTATGTGACATGAGGGTGTAAAGGTTTCATACTTATCTTACTTCAGATCATTTGAAGCATGGGAATCTACTGGAAGTATACTCCTTAGTTGTGAATTAATTGTTCAGTAGTAGCCCAGGCACTCAAGTGCCTGAGGAATGTACTGTTTGTATAGAATAGTTAATTATAATAAATGTCTGTTGGACCTTTCTTTACCACAACATCCACACCCAGTTTCTGGTATTATAAGAGATGATGTAAGCATTGTCACAACAGACACCCCACCTTGACTAAGGCAAACTCACATCATGATGGGGTGTCTATGAAAGGTTCCAATATTTTGGCTGCAGATACAATAGACAAAGTCTTTTCCCTGGGGTGGAGGAGTCCAGAACTAGAGGGCATAGTTTTAGGGTGAGAGGGGAAAGATATAAAAGAGACCTAAGGGACAACTTTTTCACACAGAGGGTGGTACGTGAATGGAATGAGCTGCCAGAGGAAGTGGTGGAGGCTGGTACAATTGCAAAATTTAAAAGGCATTTGGATTGGTTTGAGTGCTGTACATCTCTGTGACTCTATGACATGGAAAACTAATTGATCAGGGGACAACAGCTTACCCATGATGGGTCAATGTCTCCCTCTGTGCTGTAACTATCATATGTCTGAGCGGACGCAGTTTGAAACTCAGAGAGCTTAATTTTAAAATGAAGATGAGGAAATAAACTCTGTGTCAAAAGGTTATTAGTCAGGGGAATTCGCTTCCCCAGAAAACAATGAAAGTTGTATGATTTAATCTATCCAAGGCTGAATTAGATAGATTTTGGGGTTTTGGGGGGCAGAAAAGTACTGCTGGTTTAGTATAGTTGATTACAATGAATTCAATACCACAATGTTCACACCCAGAGACTGCAAGTAGATCAGCCATGAACTTATTAAATGGCAGAGAAGACTCAAAGGGCCGAATGGCCTACTTCTGCTCCTAAGTCTTAAATGATTCTGAGCCTCATTGGAAGTTCACTGTATTTGGCTGGAACTCAGCCAGCTGGGTGAGAAAGTTCCAAGATGGCTCTTTTGTGCTGTGTCAGCTGATCTTGGACAGGGAGTTGTCACGGTCAAGTGCCCCTTAGTACTGCCTTCCTTCAATCATTAAGCAGTGACTTCTGCAAGGAAATGTGCGTGCACTTGAAAATGGAGGAATAAAGAAAAACTTATGTTTGATTTTTCACAACTACTGTGTGTCTCAAAGCTCTTCACAATCAATTAAATATCATTAAAGTGTAGTATAGGAAACACAGCAGCCAATTTGCGCTTGGCCAGCTGATATAAACAGCAATGTGGTAAAGACCAGATAATCCATAAAAAGCATTCTGTAAGAATGCCAAATGTTGGAAATCAGAAGCAAATACAAAACAGAACTTGCTCGACAAACTCAGTAGGTGTGGCAGCATCTCTGGAAAGAAATCCGAGTGAATGTTTCAGGTCCCAGTGACTCTCCTTCAGAAACATGTTAATTGAGGAGGAAGTATTGTCTGAGAATCCAAGGAAAGACTTTCCCCAATCTTCTTCAAAATATTGTCATGGAAATGCTTTACCTGCATCCAAGCAGAAAGATGGCAAAAGACAGCACCTCTGATAATGCAGTACTCCCTCAGTACTGTGCTAGAATGTTAGCCTCAATTTGTATACATACTCTCTGGGGATGGCTGAAGCCAGAATTTTGTAACTTAAAGGTAAGAGTCCTAGCAACTGGACTACAGCATCACTCCAATTTGGCCTTGGTTGTGGTCTGCCCATCCTTCCTCGGTCTTAAATAAGTCAGTCTTATTTATTTCTCCAGATTTCTGAAGTTTTTTGAGTAGGCCGGTGATTCGGTTCTCTAGTTGACTTGTACATTACTACTAAATATTTAATTTCATTTGATGTATTATTGTCACATGTACTATGATACAGTGAAAAGTATTATTTAGCATGCTAACCAGACAAATCATACCTTACACGGTACATCAGGATAATAGAACAGAACACACAATAGCTACAGAGAAGGTGCAGAGAAAGACCAACTCTAATATATGGGAGGCCCATTCATAAGTCTGATAAAAGAGAGGAAGAAGCTTTTCTTAAATCTGTTAGAATGTTTTTAAAACTTTAGTACCTTCTACCCGATGGAAGAGGGTGGAAAAGGCAGCAGGAAGTGTAGACAAAGTCAATGGACGGAAGTCTGGTTTTCATGATGTACTGGGCTGCATTCAGAACTCTCTTTAATTTCTTACGGTCGTGGGCACAGCAGTTGCCATACCAAGCTGTGATGCATCCAGATAGAACACTTTCTATGATGCATCCATAAAATTTGGCAAGAGTCATTGTGTTCATGCCAAATTTCCTTAGCCTTCTGAGGAGGCAGAGGCATTGGTGTGCTTTCTTGAAAATGACATTGATGTAGATGGACCAGGATAGATCATTGGTGATATTTACTCCTAGGGTGAAGGTCCCGACCACCTCCACCTCAGCACCATTGATACAGATAGAGACATGTCCTCCACTCTGCTTCCTGAGGTTGATGACCATCTCCTTTGTTTTGCTTATGTTGAAGGAGAGATTGTTGTCTTTATATCATACCACTAAGCTCTCTATCTGTTTCCTGTACTCTACCTCATCATTGGCTGAGATCCCAACACAATGGTGATGTCATCAGCAAATCTGTAAATGGGGTTCGACCTGAATTTGGCCACACAGTTGTAAATGTATAAGGAGTATGGTAAGGAGCTGAGTACACAGTCTTGCGGGGCACCAGTGTTGAAGTTTACTGTAGAATAGGTGTTGTTGCCTATCCTTACTGATTGTAGTCTGGGTGGTCAGAAAGTAAAGGATCCAGTTGCAAAGGAATGGTAGAGTTCTAGCTGTATTGCTATGCATAGTATTAACCAAACTTAGAATTATGTTAGATAAGGACTAATGTAATGTCTTTGTTATCGAGTCCATGTTGTAGCCCTCTTTAGTGCTGAGTTCCAGATACTAGAGTGTTCTGTCTCAATGGTATATAGCTCTGCAGCATCATCACAAGGTTATTCTTGGGTCCTGATGCCCCTACAAAAACAGATGCAGTTCATTATTAATCCACCTTTTCTCCCGCTCTAGACCTAGAGCCTGCCATTCTCTCTGGGTTTCCTTAATCTTCATTTGTTACTTGTGCAGAGACAGGCCTCCTGCTGTAATTTTCAGCCATAATCTTGACAATTGTCATAACTGAATGATATAATTGTTGTCAGTATTTACCCCACTTTTTGTTGGGCCTCAGTATTAATTCTCCCTATTACAGTGCTCCACTAGCCTATAGCTAATTAATGCATTTCAAGATCTCTGTTCCCATAGGAATTACGCATGAAAGTAACTACTTCCCCGCACAGTATACTTCCTTTCCACAATGAAAGCCCTTGGGCTGAATCTTACATTTCTGGCATAGTGCGAGTGCATTGAGTTTTTAAGAGAGTCGCTTACATGGGGACTAGCCATATCTTTACAAAGTCTAGATTAGAGTGGTGCTGGAAGAGCACAGCAGTTCAGGCAGCATCCGAGGAGCAGTAAAATCGACGTTTCAGGCAAAAGACCTTCATCAGGAATACAGGCAGAGAGTCTGAAGGGTGGAGAGATAAGTTAGAGGAGGGTGGGGGTGAGGAGAAAGTAGCATAGAGTACCTGGGAGTTGTAGTGGGAGAGGGACTCCCTGAGATTCTTGTAGAGAGAGGAGGAAAACTTCTTCAAGGCAGGCATCCTTGCAAGAGGAAAGTTGACCTCATTAATTACCCATCCTACCCTTAGGACATACCTCACGTTCAATTCCAGTCCAAACCTACAATGCCCTGTCCCCAGAACAACTCACCACTCAGCAGATATCTGTGGAAAGATCAGCATCCCTGGTACCCACATCATCTTTAAAAGGCCGGACAAGTGCACCCAGACAAATGTTCACAATCCCCTCACTAGCAAGTCATGCTGCCCAGGGTACACATGTATCAAGGCTGACACTCCTTGCACTTACAATCCCATTCATTCACCCTAGTCACTGGTAACCACCAGGACATACTCTTTCCCTGACCTTTATCATATCCCAACTGAACACCCTCTAAACCCCACTGAAGACCTGCAGCTTTTCATGTTCTAATACGGGAACATCACATTCAGACATACAATTTGACAAATGCAAACATGAGCTTTCATTTACTGTCAGCAAAAGGAAATGCAAACAAAACCAATAATTTTACATGACATTTGACCACACAATGCAAACCAACTGCTGGTCTCATGACCAGCGATCGTTCTACATTCCATGCTGGCCTGTTACATCATATCCAGGAACCAGGTGTTAATCAGTCTAAGTGCACTAATTTGGTGAATATGTGTGAGTTGTGATAAAGAGCGGATGATACAAATTTGATAATGGTCAAGAACCATATATCTGAATCAGTTTTTGGGGGCTTTTGCAGTAAAGTAGTAGTGTCCCTACCTCTGAGCCAGGAGGTCCAGGTTCAAGTCTCATACACTTCAGAGATGTGGAATAACATCTCTGAATGGCTTAATCAGAAATTATCTGTAAGAGCCAGTTTCCAACTGAAGAAGACTGGTTTGTGGAAGTGAAAAGGCAGTTGCCTATGGTATATTCTGATTAAATCTTTGTGAAAGACTCCTGTATCTTTCTTTATCAGATTAACATCACTGGTGGTGATTATTAAACCACTGGTTTAGATTACATTACAGTGTGGAAACAGGCCCTTCGGCCCAACAAGTCCACACCAACCCACCAAAGCGCAACCCACCCATACCCCTACATTTACCCCTTACCTAACACTACGGGCAATTTAGCATGGCCAATTCACCTAACCTGCACATCTTTGGACTGTGGGAGGAAACCGGAGCACCCGGAGGAAACCCACGCAGACACGGGGAGAATGTGCAAACTCCACACAGTTAGTCGCCTGAGGCAGGAATTGAACCCAGGTCTCTGGCGCTGTGAGGCAGCAGTGCTACCACTGTGCCACCGTGCCGCCGTTAGGGTGTCTGCTAATTGGTCTGTCCATTTTGTGACTCGTGAATCATAGCATGGCTCACCACCATTTTCTCAAGGAGTTTTAGGGATGGGCAATAAATACTGGATTTGCCAATAATGCCCATCCTGTGAATGAATAAAACCAGCCAAAGTGAATTGCTCATGAGCTGTAATCTATCCAGATGATTAGCTCTACCTGCACTTTGCTCCTTAATCCACAGTGCAGTGGGGAGACAGGGTAACTATATTTCCAAGACCTAGCACAGGCTCTTTCAGACACTATTCTATGAACGTATGAGAAATGTTGTTCACTCCAGTAGAGAATTTGCTAAGTCTTGAAGGGCAGGTGAGAAAGATAATGTAGAATAGGCAAAGTGGATCTGCTGGGTGTCATGAAGATAGGAACAATATTTAAAGTCATACACCAAAGAAGAGGCCTTTCAATCATCAAGTCTGTCTGGACCTATCTACACTAATCCTACTTTTCCGTATTTGGCCCATAGCCTTGAAGGTTATGATATTTCAAGTGCTCAACTACATCTTTTGTAAAAGCTGAGTTATCCAGCCTCTACTGCCTTCCAAGGCAGTGCTTTCCAGATTCCCACAAATGGTTTCCACAAATACCCCTGTGAATCCCCTGCTCTTCACCCAAAATTATGTCCCCTCGTTACTGGCCCTTCAACTAAGGGGAACAACTGCTTTCTATCCACACTGTCCATGCCCCTCATAACCTTATTCACTTCAATCAGGTCCGCCCTCAGCCTTCTCTCCTCTAAAGAATCTGAGCAGCCTCTCTGTATAGCTAAAATGCTGCATCCTGATGTATCCCTGCATTGTCTCCAATCCTCTAGATTGGCGACCGGTTTGTTGGAAAAATACAAGTTGTAACAGGGAGATCTTTAATAACATTCAGTTGGTGAAAATTAAGAGAATAAAAATTATATACCTCTGTGATTGTTTGCTTTTAAACACCATTTGAGCTGAGGGAACTAAATATTGGAGGACTAAAAGGTAGAATGGGTAAGCAGTATCAGAATTTCTAGATGGAAATAAATTGGAGAACAATTGAAGCATTACAGAAGTATTTCACAAATGTGTTATGGGAATACGCAACACATTCTACAAATTGTTTTTTTAAAAAACTTATTATGTTTTAGTAAGGAGGTTTGCAATCTCTTGCTAACATAGTCCACAGGGGAATTTTCTCCAAACCCATTAATGCAAAACACTGCACTTTCTGAAAGAAGACTGTGCTGAATATTTGTAACACCTCATTAATAATTAATGAACAATAAACTCATTACTAATATCACTCACACAATTTTGAATAATACTTAGAGAAGTGCAGGGTTTGAAGTTATCAGAAAATCACAAAGCTACCGGGAACATTGTCTCACAATTTCTTTCATGACATATGTTCTTTTGTAAAAACAACATGCATTTACCTAGATACATAGAACAAAGCACTTCCCTGATAAATCATCAGACAAAACCCTTTTTTATATTCATTCAAAGGATGAGGGTGTCACCAGCTAGGCTCGTATTTATTGCACATCCCTTAATTGCTCAAAGGGCAAAAAAGAGTCAACCACATTGCTGTGGATCTGGAGTCACATGTAAGCCAGGCTAGATAGGGATGGCAGTTTCCTTCCCTGAAGTGAACCAGGTGGGGTTTTTCTGTCAATCAGCAATGGATTTATGGTCATCATTAAACTCAACTTTATACAGTGGCCAAATAAAGGATAGAATCAATAAGCATGTGACAATGTCACAAAAGTTTACGCTGACACTCATTGAGGGAGGGTTGTATTGTTAGAAGTGTCGTCTTTCAGATGAGATGTTAAAGCAAGAGCATGCCTCCTCTCTCAGCTAGACATAGAAGATCCCATTGAACTATTTCAAAGAAGATCAAGAAATGTTAATATCCCTGGGATCTCAATCAATGTCATTATCACACTGATATCATTTTGAGATTCAAATAAATTATGTAAGTGCAACTGTTGTCCATGCTTTGGATACTTTGACCAGTATTAAAAACACTTTACCCAAGTACCCTTGTCAGTAAGACAGACAAAGTGACACAGAATTTGGTTTGTGCTTCAACTCAATTTTATTAACAAAATATAGCTTATTAAAAACAAGTAAGCATATCCCAAATTTCCACAATATTTACTCTTTATCTAATACTATCTGTCGGAGAAAGAATATTACCCACAATGATCCACATATTTGAGCTAGGCCATTGGAATCTCCTTCCTCTCCAATGAGGGCTGGCTCTCTTCTGCAAAAATGGGTCTCGCAGGTCATGGCGAATCTTCTCTAGGATTTTCGTAGGTCGCCACACAGTTTCCTACCATGAGTCTTGCTTAGTGAGTCTTCACCGAGGGACTGGCTTCCAAGACCTTGCAGAATGTTCTGTGGCATTTGGCCAATTGGGTCATGAGTTGGGTTCAAAGTATTCAATGGGCTCGTGCCAATACAATTCACTGTTGCTATGCCAGGGAGTTAGAGAGTGCACAGCTTCAGGCACTGGCTGGAGGTCAAGGGGCCAGAGAGTATAATCAATACTTCTCCATTATACAACTCTCTGGCTAGTTGAATTTGGTTCTCCCTGAAACTTTGTGACCTCTTTAATCTTTGTTTGCTCTGTTCTCTGTAGCCATTGCTGTTAGCTGCTGATTAATTTGGTTTGGCGAATTTTCTGTCAGGTCTGATTCCTCTGGCTGCCAGTCAATTTTGGGCCTGTGGCTGCTTGGCCACACATCTTTTTAAACTTACAAAATATTTTTTTTAAATGTCTGTAATCTGCAAACCTGCAAAGGTACTTGTAACCATTTTATACTGTATTATATCTCCATTTCTGTCACCCACTATAATGTTGAAAGGCTTGAGTTAAAGACTGGCAGATGCAAACAAAAAATTGGATTGCTGTACAAAAGTACTGCTGGATAACATGTAGAATCCATAAATGGTGCTGAGACAGCTGAGGGTGAAGTTGGTGAGATTAAGGAATGTGTCTGAGTTAAGGCAGTCCAGACATAACTAGTAGTGGCAATGCCAAAAAAAATCTCGACATGGGCCCACCTTTCTCTTGGCACCTCAGAAGACAAACTTATGGTAATCCTACAATACTCTGTAGAGGTTAAAAATACTATCCAGAGCTTAATTATAAGTCAAATATAAAAAGAAATGGAATGAAACATGCACAAAACTGAACAACAGAAGAATAATGAACAAACTGGAAGTCATCCAGAAGAAAGCTTTACAACAGGAAGCTGTTAATGCTTTTTGACAAACAGTTCTGCTTTATCTGAGTTACTGGGATAAGATGCTGAAGTTGGGATGTGCAAGTCCTGAATGCCAAAGGGTTTCTCACCATTTACATCAGAACAGAGGTTGCTGAATACAATTCATATATCTTTTTATAGTCTTTATGCTGTCAACTGTCCATGGTTACAATGAACATTCCAAACTTTGAAATGGATGTTCAAAGAAAACATCAACAGGCCCCACACCAAAGTACAGTAGCTGCAAATACTTGCCTTCCTAATGCAGAATAACTTTTGACAGTAACCACTAAACCTTATTTTCTGTCAGCCAGTCAGAAGACTTTTATTTTAATTGATTTATGAAGAAAAAGCAATTAGACACTTTTCATGTAGATAGATTAAATGATATCTTCTAGTTTGAACTTTAATAGAGGTTTCTATTTGGCCCCAGCTATTTCTAAATTATATAAAAGTTCACCAAATGCAGCATGAGCTACATCTGCTATCTGAATTGGGTATTTTAATAGTGTGACATTTGAATAGGCTAAAACCGTAGACATAGGAGCAGAAGTAGACCATTCTGCCCATCACATCCTCTCCATCTTCCATGAGATCATGGCTGATCTGATATTCCTCCACTGCACTTTCCTGCTTTTTCCCCATATCCTTCAATGCTTTTACTGATTAAACATTCTGTCAATATCAGCCTTGAATATACTTAACAACCCAGCCTCTACAGGAGAAGGTGAGGACTACAGATGCTGGCGAGTCAGAGTCAAAAAGTGAAGCACTGGAAAAGAACAGCAGGTCAGGCAGCATCTATGGAGACGTTTCGGGCATAAACCCTTCCTCAGGGATGGGGGCTGGGCTGACTTCAGGGAGAGTAAGTGGTGGTGCATGGCTTCAAGCGTGGAGTGGAGGATCCAGAGGGAGAATCATTTCTGCAGGCTTTGGATTTGCTGTAGGTAGTGGTTATCCCGGTCAGGTCCAAATTGTGATGGTCTGAATGTAGTCTGGAATCCACGCAAAATGTATGGGTTGCATAGGCAGGTGCTGAGGAATGGAAATGTGACTGTAGTAGCAGGTCTGCTTCAGCATGTGGTTGAAGAGGTTGAGGGCAGGGGCAATGAAAGACTCATGCCCGAAACTGACTCTCCTGCTCCTCAGATTCTGCCTGATCTGCATTGCTTTTCCAGTGTCACACGTTTCAACCCAGCTTCCACAGCCTTCCTTTCTAAAGAATTCGGCAGATTCACTACACCTACACGTTCACTCTGAGAGAAGAAATTCTTCCCATCTTGTAATGAGGTCAGCAAGATAGACCTTATGGAATATGAATTCCTTTATTGGGTTGTTAATCTGATCCAATCAGGGAGCCCTGGCTGACAGATAAGAACTGGAGTGTCAGACATCCTGTTCACTCTGACAACTGGCTCTGAGGGAGCTGGATCAGTGTCAAGGGTTCTCCATGTGTAAATAAAAGGAGATTGCTGACAGGACTCTGTGGAGTTATTTCACATCACTGTCTTAAATGTGCCCTTTTTCTGAGATTATGCCCTCATTTCCTCGACTTTCCCACAAGGGGAAACAATCTTTTCTGCATCTACAAAGTTCATATATTATCAAACTTTGAAAAGTAGAGTTGACATGATCCGTTCATCGAAGGGGATGAATCCCAAGGTCTGCAATAGGAAGACTCTTACTCATACAGGGAGAGTCTTCAGCAAAAGGAGATTCTGAGAGGACAGCTCTCATGATGTAAGGTATACAATGTGCGGAATAATTCTACCTCGATTGGTTCTTTGCTATTTAAAACACAAGGGCATTGAAGTCCAGCTGTTTATTATAGGTTGGTATGATCTCCAGGAGGAACATAGGAGAATCCAAGGAAAGCTTCAGCAGCCCCTCGAACACTGACTGTAATCAGAAACCCTCAGGCAGGCGTGCAACTGAGGTTGGAACTGGTTGTTGGGTAAATTCTGGGTCAAAATGTTGAAGATCAGTGGGTCCAAACTGTTAGGGAGGAAAATAAATTCCAGCTCTGGTCTACCTAGTGCCTTGTCTGGGTTTCAGCAAAATATCCTTATTTTTATATTCCATTTATTCTGAAATAAAGGCAAACAAACTATCTGCCTTCCCTGTTTGAGAGAAAACAGAAAATATTTATAAGAATAGTTCCAGGGAAGAGGGACTTCAGTTACAAAAATTTGTTTGGAGGCTATTTCCTTTGTTTAGAGGAAATTTGTTAGAGGTATTCAAAATCATGATGGGGTCTGGAGAAAATAGCTAAGAAGAAATTGCTCCTGTTGTCAGAAGGGTCAGGAACCAGAGGGCACAGATTTAACATGATTGCCAAAAAGCCTGTTCTGTTCCAACAGTTATGAAAGGGGAGTATAGAACGAAAGAGCAGAGGTGAGGAATGAAGTTGTACTGGTCACAGAAGGTGGTCTTTTAACATCAAAGATGGGATCACCTGCTAAAGCTAATTACTTGTATATACCCATGCATCTTAGGAATGGGCAAGAACGTGAGTGAATTAAATGATCAAACATCTGTGCTATTTTTAGCCATTGTTTGGGATAATTTACAAAGCAACAGTCAATTCACAAAAATGCCAGTTGTTTTACCTGGTGGTTATAAATCATGAAATTATTAAAAGCATCAAATACAGTGCTGCTACAAGCACTCGAAGTATTTAACACCTGGAGAAGGGATGTTACATAAGAAGTAGTAATCCTCCACTGGTCTGTCATTTCACATTCCACTTAGGTACTTGTTTCTTCAGGTCAAATTACCAATCAAATAAATAGGAGGCCATTGTACTTCAAAGGGATAAATGTCTATCTGCTGCAAATTTAAATTCTCATAATTTTATCTACAAACCAAAGCATAACAAAAGTAAGAGTTCAGCTAATGCACTAACCTATGATTCATTGTCAATATCCTGCAATTTATAATATGCACTGTCATTGCTCATAGATTTACACTGCTATTTACATTTTATATCACACTTTAACAGTCCAATTTCTGCTCTCATCTGTTCCATAAAGAGAAAAGGTCATTTTACACTTTGTTCATTGACCTGAAACATTAACTCTCTCTTTTTACCTCCACATATGATGCCAGACCAGCTATTTCCAGCATTTTCTGTTTTTACTGTTTTTGGGCAGATTTAGTTACCAGTTATAGATTGTTATGAAATCGGAAAATAGGAACAGAAGCAGGCAATTCGGCCCATTGACCTTGCCATGCCATTCAATATGATCATGGCCTTTTACTCACTTCATCCCCATTACTCTGTACAAAAGGCCATCTCAAACTAAAACATTAAATTTATTCACCCCTACAGATGCTGCCTGACCTGCTGAGTATTTCCAGAATGTTTCTGTTTTTTGTTTAGTTATCTGCTATATATGTACAAAAGAAAGGAATTTTACATTCACACCATGAAAGAAAGAACATTTGCTTCTATAGCAACATTGGAATAATCCAGTCATTTGTAATGTAGGAAATGCAGCAGCCAATTTGGGTACAGTCAACTTTAATAAACAGCTATGTGAAGGTGACCAGGTAATCTGTGTTTGTGTTGTTGGTTGAGGAATAATATTGGCCAGGATACCAGGGAGAATTCCCTGCTCTTCTTCAAACAATGGAATGGGATCTTTTGCATACACCCAAGAAGACCAAGGGGTCTTTGGTTTACCATCTCATGAAAAACAAAAATTGGTCAGGAAAGATTGGAAGGGAACTCTTACATCAGAAGAGTAGTTTCTTTCTTCAATTTTTTTCTTTCTTCTTTTTTCCTGAAGGTATTGTTTGTCTCATTACATACAACTTCATGAACAGACACTTCCCTTTTAAATATTTATTCCCTTGTGTCTTTGTTTTTCAGTCACTACTTAACAGTGGAAGCAATGTAGCCATGTCTGACAATGTGTTTAGTCAGTGTAAACACACTGGAGCTTCCAGATGATGCTATCACCATATATCTATCAACTGGAAGAGTCCTGGTTAAGGTTTCTCTTGCCTAACCTAGAGGTAACATGCCAACAAAACTCTACTATTTAAACTCTATTTAGAGATCTGAAACTCCATTGTAGAACTAATTCAGCACAGATTGGAGACCGAACATCCATAATCCAGAGATAGAGGAATTACCTCAAGGCCATTAAAGTCCCTAGTGGTCCAACTGGGCTAGATTACAGTGGCTTGGCACAACAGAGGTCACCTGAACGATCACTCACTTAAGGCAGACATAAAGCAAAATATTTTCTCATAAAAATTATGAATCTTCTTCCTCAAAAAGCTGTGACAATGTTTATTGAATATTTTAAGGCAGAAATGGATAGGTAGGGAAAGGTTATTCTGGTAGGTGGAAATGTGAAGCAATCAGGTTAGTCATAATCTTAGCACATGGCAGAGCAGGCTCAAGGGGCCGAGTGGCCTACTCCTGTTCCTAATTCATGAGTTGTAACAAAAGGATTCAAAGACCAAGTAAATCTGTTCCAGCAGAATAAATCAAGCCAGTTTATGGTGTCCATCAAGCACTATAAAACTCAACCGTGACCCAGAGGGCAGTGGGGCTTGGCTGACATCAAGCCAGAGTGACTGAAGACACAACATTGCTGATTCATGCCTTCAAGCCCATCTCGAGTGCAACCTCAGCTCCCTCACCTGCAAACAGCAAGTGTGATGAACTTGCAGAACTGCACTAAGATCAAGACCATCCAATCAGTTGTCTCAACCGCGGCCCAACCTTCCACTAGACTATCAGTCAGGACTTAGCTATTTCTTTCTTCCTTTGTGGTATACGAAGTAGAAAATTTTAGTTTTAAGTAAGTACACCCTTCAGAGAGTGGATTGAAGCTTTATTGTTGTGCAGAGAACACCCACATAGGTCTAGGGTATTGTAATGTTGGTCACTGTGTAAGAAGCACCTTGTGCCCACGTCTGGTCTGCGATGGACGTTATACACAGGTTTCCTGGTTTTAGTTCATTTATCTTGAGTGGATGTAAATGAGTGGATAACTTGGAAACGTCTTGTAAGTACAGTCTGTCCTCTGCAGCAGCTGGGGATCAACCAGCGAAGTATTTGTTTCTTTCACTTCACTTTCTAATAACTTATTCACATGTCTTAGCAATATTTTTATTATAATTAGACTTCTGGCTGCACAAGCGCCAACTGGGTCCCCAGGGCACCAGGAGCTGGCATCACGCCAGAGTGGAAGAATACAGGACCTCATGATTCACTTCTCTGAGCCTATGTGGAAAGTTTGTAAGTTTATCCCAATGAGTTTTCAGGAAAATAGACATTTAGCAACTTGCAATTTACTGCATTCCTTAATTAAATGAGACATAGTGAGGTCTTTTCAAGGAGCATTATCAAACATGAATTAACACCAAGCCACAGAAGGAAATCAAAGCTTGAAAAAGCTATAGGTCTTTAAGGAGTGCTTTCAACATTTCAAAACATTGCCACCTTCACCCAGGTTACTAGGGGAAAAAAAGGTTCTTATGAGTACAGTTTTATCATCAACAACAAAAACAGAAATTGCTGGAAAATGTCAGCAGGTCTGGCAGCATCTATGAAGAGAAATCAGATTTAACATTTCGGGTCTGATGACCTTTCTAAATGCTGAGCTGGTTGCTCCCCAGCTGCTGCAATGGACACACTGTACTTGCAAGAAATTTCTAAGTTATTCATCAATTTACATCCACTCTATACCAATGGGAATGTAAGTGAACCATAACCAGGAAACCTGTGTCTAATCTCTGTCACAGACCAGTCATGGGCACAAGGAGCCTCTTACACAGTGACCAGCATTCACAATACCTGAGACTGTTCTGAGGAAGGGTCACCAGAGTTGAAACATTAAATCTGATTTCTTTTCACTGATGCTGCCAGACCTGCTGAGCTTTTCCAGCAATTTCTGTTTTTGTTTTTGATTTACAGCATCTTCAATTCTTTCAGTTTTTATACAGTTTTACCATCATTCAATTGCAGTGTCAGATGGAATTTTAAAGTGTTTGAGGGATACATTATAATGGAGAGTTTTCCATTTTCAACCATCAGACTTCTGCATCAGGAGGGGGTGAAGGCACATTGTTTATATAGTTCCCAAGAGCATAGATGGCCAGAGCAGAATTGAACAAGACCTGACTGAGGTGAGAAGCAAATAGAACATAGAACATAGAACATTGATCCTCATGTATGCATCCTCAAATTTCTGTGACCATATGCATGTCCAGCAGTCTCTTAAATATCCCCAATGACCTTGCTTCCACAACTGCTGCTGGCAACGCATTCCATGCTCTCACAACTCTCTGTGTAAAGAACCCCCCTCTGACATCCCCTCTATTCTTTCCTCCAACCAGCTTAAAACTATGACCCCTCGTGTTAGCCATTTCTGCCCTGGGAAATAGTCTCTGGCTATCGACTCTATCTATGCCTCTCATTATCTTGTATACCTCAATTAAGTCCCCTCTCCTCCTCCTTTTCTCCAATGAAAAAGGTCCGAGCTCAGTCAACCTCTCTTCATAAGATAAGCCAGGCAGCATCCTGGTAAACCTCCTCTGAACCCTCTCCAAAGCATCCACATCTTTCCTATAATAGGGCGACCAGAACTGGACGCAGTATTCCAAGTGCGGTCTAACCAAAGTTTTATAGAGCTGCAACAAGATCTCACGACTCTTAAACTCAATCCCCCTGTTAATGAAAGCCAAAACACCATATGCTTTCTTAACAACCCTGTCCACTTGCGTGGCCATTTTAAGGGATCCATGTACCTGAACACCAAGATCCCTCTGTTCCTCCACGCTGCCAAGAATCCTATCCTTAATCCTGTATTCAGCTTTCAAATTCGACCTTCCAAAATGCAGGTTGAACTCCGTCTGCCACCTCTCAGTCCATCTCTGCATCCTGTCAATGTCCCGCTGCAGCCTACAACAGCCAACAACACCTCCAACCTTTGTGTCGTCTGCAAACTTGCTGACCCATCCTTCAATCCCCTCACCCAAGTCATTAATAAAAATTACAAACAGTAGAGGCCCAAGGACAGAGCCCTGTGGAACACCACTCACCACTGACTTCCAGGCAGAATATTTTCCTTCTACCACTATTTGCTGTCTTCTGTTGGCCAGCCAATTCTGCATCCAGACAGCTAAGTTCCCTTGAATCCCATTCCTCCTGACCTTCTGAATGAGCCTACCATGGGGAACCTTATCAAATGCCTTGCTGAAGTCCATATACACCACATTCACAGCTCGACCTTCATCAACTTTTTCTAGTTACATCCTCAAAGAACTCGATAAGGTTTGTGAGGCATGACCTGCCCCTCACAAAGCCATGCTGACTGCATTTAATCAGGCCATGCTCTCCCAGATGGTCATAAATCCTATCCCTCAGAATCCTTTCTAACATCTTGCAGACGACAGACGTGAGACTTACTGGTCTGTAATTGCCCTATTTCCTTTCTTGAAGAGAGGAATTACATTTGCCTCTCTCTAGTCCTCAGGTACGACTCCAGTGGAGAGTGAGGATGCAAAGATCTTCGCAAGTGGCGAAGCAATTGCATTTCTCGTTTCCCAAAGCAGCCGAGGACAAATTTGGTCCGGGCCTGGTGACTTGTCAATCTTAATGTTTGACAAAATTTTCAGCACATCAGCTTCCTCTATCTCTATCCATTCCAGCATGCACACCTGCTCTTCAAAGGTTTCATTCACTACAAAGTTCGTTTCTTTCGTAAAGACAGAAGCAAAAAACTCATTTAGGGCTTCCCCTACCTCCTCAGACTCCACACACAAGTTCCCTATGCAATCCCTGATTGGCCCTACTCTTTCTTTGACCATTCTCTTATTCCTCACATAAGTGTAAAATGCCTTTGTGTTCTCCCTAATCCGTTCTGCCAAGCCTTTCTCGTGCCCCCTCCTGGCTCTCCTCAGACCATTTTTGAGCTTCTTCCTCGCTGCCTGTAATCCTCTAGAGCTGAGCTTGACCCTAGCTTCCTCCACCTTATGTAAGCTACCTTCTTCCTTTTGACAAGAAGCTCCACCGCTCTCGTCATCCAAGGTTCCTTTATCTTACCCCTTCTTGCCTGTCTCAGAGGGACATATTTATTCATCACTCGCAACAACTGTTCCTTAAACAGTCTCCACATGTCTATAGTGCCTTTACCATGGAACAATTACTCCCAGTCCATGCTTCCTAACTCATGTCTAATCACATCATAGTTTCCTCTTCCCCAATTAAATATCCTCCCATTTTGCCTAATCCTCTCCTTCTCCATAGCTATGTAGAATGTGAGGCAGTTGTGGTCACTATCACCAAAATGCTCTCCCACCACAAGATCTGATACCTGCCCCGGCTTGTTTCCGAGCACCAAGTCTAGAATGGCCTCGCCCCTCATCGGCCTGTCAACGTACTGAGTTAGGAAACCCTCCTGAACACACCTTACAAAAACAGCTCCATTCAAATCTTCTGCTCGAAGGAGGTTCCAACCAATATTGGGAAAGTTAAAGTCACCCATTACAACATACTTGTTGTAATTGCCATACTTGTTCTGCTTGTTTTTCAAGCCATCTAAGGGAATAATTTACCTCAGTAAAAAAAAGTTTAGTTTGTGCAGTTTCCAGGAAAGTGTGTTTGGTTAGAAATCTGTAGGTTATTAGAAACTGAGAAAGTCTAAGTTCTTATTTTTGTGAGTATTCATGTAAGAAGAACATATGTTCACAGGACGAACCTGGGGGGCATCAGTTAAATTGAGCTTAAAGAGATACAGAGGTAATTTATCTGGATTAGAATCTCTGTAATGATTAGCATTGGAAAATAGGTTGAAAATATTGTTTGCACTTTGTTTCAAGATTTTGAAAAACTGTCTATTCTAACTAAAAAGATTTTTCAAATTCAAAAAATTTTGTTTCTGTCATTTGGGTAACGAATTTTTGCTGTTAAATAAACACTATAGCCTATGTGAATGTGTTTCAGTGACTGATCACCAGCATCAGCAGCTAAGACCATAACAAAAAAGATAGCTTTTAAAGAGCGGGTTAAAGAAGGATAAAGCCATAGTTGGAGACATTTTGGGAAGATATCACAGAGCTTAGGGCAAAGAAAACTGAAGGCAAGTCTGCCATTGATGGAGCAATTAAATTTAGGGGTGTGCATGAGACATCTTGGAGGATTATAGTCGTAGAAGAGATTGCAGAGATAAGGAGAAAGAGAACAAATATGAGAATACAGAAATGGAGGTGTTGCCAGACTGGAATCCAATGTAGGAGTAGGACATAGAAAGAAGTAGAATATAGGCAACAAATATGATCAACAGACCTACAAGAATACTGACAGTGCAGAAATTATGCCTGAAGCATAGTCAACCAGAGTAGAAATGTACGAGACCTGACTGAGGTCAGAAGCAAATACAGAGGAACCTCAATTATCCGGCATTCGATTATCTGAATTTTGGATTATCTGGCAAGATCTCAAGGTCTCAATGCTTGTCTAAACTATGTTATCCGACATTCAATTATCTGGAATTCAATGAACCGAATGAAATACTGCCCACCCATGTCCTTCAGATAATCAAAGTTCCTCGATATACTTTCTCTCCTAGTTTTTCAAGTCATTTAAGGGAATAGGTTACCTCAATAAAAATAGTTTGTGCAGTTTTTAGACCAAACATATTTGATTAGAAATCTGCAGATTATAAGAAGCTGAGAAAGTCTAAGTTCTTAGTTTTGTGAGTGTTCATGTAAGAAGACCATATAGTTCACAAGACAGAAATTGGGGAACATCAATTAAGTTGAGCTTAAAAAGATATAAGACAGGTAATTTATCTGGATTTGAATCTCTGTAATGATTAGTGTTGGGAAATAGATTGAAGACATTGTTTGCAGTGTGCATCAGGATTTTTTTAAACTGTCTACTATATCTGGAAAGTTTTCTTAAAACTTTGCTTTTGTCTATGAGATTTATGAGGATTGTCATGATTAGGAAAATGTCAACAAGGAAAGATTGAATGGGCTGTGTTTGATCTCCTGGAACAGAAGAGACTGAGAGGAATTTTGTTTGCAATGTACAAAATTGTGAAGGGCTTAGACATATAGTTTTTATTCATTCCTGGAATGAGGGCATCACTGGATAGGCCAGCATTTATTGCTCAACCCTAACTTCCCAGGGGAAAGTTAAGTATCAATCATGTAATTGTGGGTCTGGAGCCACACATAGGCCAGACCATATAAGAATGGCAGATTTACTTCTCTGAAGGACATTAGTGAACTAGATGTGTCTTTACAACAATTGGCAGTGGCATTAGGCTAGTCATTTTTTTAATTTCAGATTTGATTAATGGACAGGAAAGAGCTATTCACCTTTGCAGAGAGGTCACTGATGAAGGGGCATGGATTTAAGTGATTGGGAAAAGGATTAATGGCAACAGGAGAAAATGTTTTTTTACTCAGTGGGTTGTAAAGATCTAGAATCCGTTTGTTCAGAGGATAATTGAGAGAGAGAGAGAAAGAGACCCTCAACTAATTTATGAGATGTCTGGATATACAATTCAAGTGCCATAACCTGAACAGTGAGAGACCAAATGCTGGAAAGTGGGACTGTACCATATTTTTACTTAGTGCATTTTGATGGTACAAATACTCTCTTTCCTTGCTGTAAACATTCCATTATTCTGTAGACTCAAAACAATCTCCACACCCTAGCACAGATTTGACAGTTTCCAAGAACTCTTCCAATCTGACACCCTGTGAATTGTGCCTGTAAGATCAACCCTGAAAATGTCTTGAAGTCTTGTTTAAAAAACTGTTGAGATAGATGAATTTTTGCATATTTGGCGAATTTATGTAATCAACAAAGTACAATGTACTCTGTATCTTACAACAATCGAAGTGCAGAAAATGGCTGCACATTAAAAAATAAAATATTTAGTGAAGTAATACATGAGGAAATTGAAAAATGAAATGTCATCTCAAACTGTTTTACTGCTGTTAAAATAGATCTAATTAGAGCTGTTTTTGTAATGACGCTATTGTAATTTAATTTCTGGGAGATCCATATCTATGATTTAGCCCTTTTGACTTTATTAAATCCAGCACTGTTATCCAATCAGCACACTCACTGTTATAAGCAGTTAGAATCAGCTGACTATAAGAAAGCCAGTTCTCACAGAGTTAATTCAAAGAACTTTTTTAAACTCATTAACGAGATGAGGCATTCCTGGCTAGGCCAGCATTTATTGCCCATCCCTAATTGTTAAGAGTCAATCACATTGCTGTAGGTCCAGAGTTACATGTAGGCCAGACCAGGTAAGGATGGCAGTTTCCTTCCCTAAGGACATCAGTGAACCAGATAGGTTTTTCCTGACAATTAATGCATGGTCACCATTAGTCTCTTAATTCCAGATTTTTATTGAATTCAAATTCCACCATCTGCCATGGCACGATATGAACCCAGCTCCCCAGATATTACCTGGGTCTCTGGATTGACAGTCCAGTAATAATACCACATTTGTTTTAGTGACAACACTTGTTCCTCTGAGATACATGGTCATGGACTGTCAATCCAGAGACCCAGGTAATATCTGGGGAGCCTCCCCCAACAGGCCTCTGAATTAAAACAATGGCAGGACAACTTGAAGGTTTAATATAATGCAGAAGAACCTTTGACCTTTGAGTACGACCTATTGTGAGTCTGGGCCTTAGTGTTTGCTTTAACTTGTTTCTGACTGGAGTCACAGGACCACAATATTATAAAGTTGATGCAATACTCACATGTTATTGTGTCTGTGTCTATTACAAATTGTTATTGAGCAAAGAGAGGGTAACAACAACTAAACAGAATTAAGGCAAATACAATTATCTCTCTTACTACAGGTTTTCCCCATGAAGCAATAAGCAGTTCTGTATTAACCGAAAAACTGGCTGCCTAAAGGTTAAGGAATTTCTGTGATGCTAACAACCCAATTTGGATAAATGTTGTTTCATTTTGGGTGCCAGCTCAAAAATATACACAGAGAATAAATAACTGTTACTAAATTCAATATCTTTGTTTGCCCATTTACACATTTATAGGACTCATCACAAGTTTATTAAATTACCCATGATCTTATAAATGTACTAAAAAGTTACATTTGTTTGTTTTCAGATATATCACAGATGACCAGCTCAGATTTCTGAGTCTGACAAATATTTCTGTCTCAGTTCATCCGTTGCCTTTTGGCCTCTTGTCTTGACTGTTCAAAGGTTCTCCTGCTGACCTTCCACATTCCACACTCTACCTTGAATTCATCCAAACCTGTTGCCTGCATCCTTACTCACCCAAAGTCCCATTCACTGAG
The DNA here is from genome assembly GCF_037043375.1 of Chiloscyllium plagiosum. Classification (NCBI taxonomy): domain Eukaryota; kingdom Metazoa; phylum Chordata; class Chondrichthyes; order Orectolobiformes; family Hemiscylliidae; genus Chiloscyllium; species Chiloscyllium plagiosum. The sequence continues at coordinate 12,758,629 of NW_028270168.1, forward strand.
CAATATTAGCTCCCAGACATGTAGTGCCTCAATCTTAGCAATGATATATTTTATTTTCAAATCCCTACATGGACTTGTCCTTCTCTATCACTGCAACTTCCTCCAACCCGACAACCCTTGAAAATTCTGAGATCCTCCATTTCTGGCCTCTTAAGCTTCCCCAATTTTAATTTCTCCATGGTGGCCAGTCTTAAGCTGCCTAGACTATAGCTTTGGGATGTCTTTCTGCCACCCTCCTCAACCAAGCTGTTAGTTATATGTTTATAGGTATTTAGTTGAAATGTTTGAGTCTCTAAAATGAGATTTGAACCCATGACCATGTATCTCAGAGGAACAAGTGTTGTCACTAAAACAAATGTGACAATTCCAGATTTGTACTACCGGTTGCAACATCAGAAAATGCACCCATCCACTGATATTGGAAAAGCATTTTGCCTCTTCTGTTTAATTTTGGTGAAGAACGTGTTTTCACCAACCTTAACAAAGCAAAATTAAGACAACACATTTGTCACCAATCAGGTTTGCTGTACATAATCCCTCCTGTACGAGTCACCCGAGTGTGTTCAGTTACTTTCGCACACACACCCATACCATTTGTGAAATACATTCAGGGTTCTGAAGATCTTGTGAACCGTTTTTTAAGATAAAGTGCTTGAAGGGATCTCTATGATAGTTTCACAAACATGAGTGATGTAGATTACATTGAGCCATAATAACAAGTAGAAGGACTTCTGCTGCCCTTCTCCCATTAGACAAGTTTGCCAAATATCTTATCACAAAGATCATGCTTTTTTAAAATTCAAAATATAAGGTACCCCAAAACATTACAGTCCCTGACTGTCCCCATTAACTTTCTCCCATTTACTATCGAATTAAAAATGGACAATAAAGGTTAGCCTTGCCAACCATGTTCGTATTCCAATAACGACCAAAGGAAATCATTATCTCACTGCAATTGTAGTACGTTACTGAGAGCAATTTAACTGCTACATTATTTACATTACAACGAGTACTCAACATTGACTGTAGAGTAGGTTTGTATGTCCCATATAAATGCACATAACTTATTTCTAAGATTGATCTTTAAGCGCTGAATTAAATGAATTTCACTTAGAGTTGCAATTATAGTAAGTTTGCAGACGACACCAAAATAAGTGATGTAGTGGACAGTGAGGAAGTTTATCTCAGAGTACAACAAGGTACATCTTGATCAGATTGGCCAACAGGCTGAAGAATGGCAGCTGGAGTTCAATTCAGATAAATGTGAGGTGATGCATTTTGATAAGGTAACCGAGGGCAGGACTTGTCCAGTTAATGGTAGGGCCTGGGGACTGTTGTCAAGCAAAGAAACCTGGGGTTGCAGATGCATAGTTCCTTGAAAGTGGAGTCACAGGTAGACAAAGTGGTGAAGAAAGCATTTGATACACTTGTCTTCACTGGTCAGAACAGAGTACAGATGTTGGGATGTCATGTTGCGGCTGTACAAAACATTGGTGAGGCCACTTTTAGAATACTGCATACAATTCTGGTTACTCTTCTATAGGAAGGATGTTGTTAAACATGAGAGGGCACGGAAAAGATTTTCAGGGATGTTACCAGGAGTGGAGGATTTGAGCTATAGGGAGAGGCTGAATAGATTGGGCCTTTCTCCTTGGAACTTCAGGGGCTGAGGAGTAACCTATAAAGATTTATAAAATTGTGAAGGGCACAGATAGCCAAGATAGGAGAGTCCAAAACTAGAGGGCACAGATTTAAGGTGAGAGGGTAATGATTTAAAAAGGACTTGAGGGGTAACCTTTTTACTCAGAGGGTGGTGCATGTATGGAAAATGCTGGAAGTGGTGGAGGCTGGTACAATTACAACAGTTAAAAGGCATCTGGATGGGTATATGGATAGGAAGGGTTGAGAGGGATTTGGACCAAATAGTGCATCTGGTTGGCCCAGATGAGTTGGACTAAGAGTCTGTTTCCACGCTGTATGACTCTATGATAAGAGTCGATATATTAAAGAAAGGAAAATTTTAAATTATGCACTCAATACATTGCCTGATAGCTACAAATGAAGACAGATATATAATGATGCCAGGCTTTGTAGAGGTAGTGAACTATAACAAAATGATTAACACAGATCTACATGTTGTTTTTTTACCAAGAAAATCCATTTATTAGTGTCAAACTCTTCAGAGTGCTGGGATAAAGGCTAAAATGGGTTTAATTTGTGTTTCCTTTCCTGATTTTTAACAAGGTGGAGAAACGCTTAATAGTATGTTAAGAAGAAATGTATTTTAGGCTTATTTTAATTTGGTATCTATTGGAATTAGTTCCATTCCTCATTTTTCAAACAGATGAGATAAAAACAGAATCTCTTGCTTTGAATCTCTTAGGCCTCTTGCATTGAAATAAATGCCGTTTAATTTATCAGTCCTACCTTGTTTGACCCGCTTCTTTTCTCAGCTGTACCAATGTCAGATTGATCTCTTTCCTCACTATCTTCCTGGGTCCCACTCCCCCACCTTACTAGTTAAATTCTTCCGAGCAGCTCTAGCAAATCTCCCTGCCAGTATATTAGTCCCCTGCCAATTCAGGTGCAATCCGTCCTTCTTGTACAGGTCACTTCTACCCCAAAAGAGATTCCAATGATCCAAAACTGTGAATCCTTCTCCCATACACCAGCTCCTCAGCCATGCATTCATCTGCTCTATCCTCCTATTCCTACCCTCACTAGCTCATAGCACCGGGAGTAATCCAGATATTACTACCCTTGAGGACCTCCTTTTTAAATTGCTGCCTAACTCTCTGTATTCTCCCTTCAGAATCTCATCCTTTTCCCTTCCTATGTCGTTGGTTCCAATGTGTACAGTGACCTCTTGCTGGCCCCTCTCCCCCCTTGAGCACATTCTCCACCCTCTCTGAGACATCCTTGATCCTGGCACCAGGGAAACAACACACCATTCTGATTTTTCGCTGCTGGTCACAGAAACGTCCATCTGTGCCTCGGACTAGAGAGTCCCCTAACACAATTGATCTCTTGGAACCCGATGTACCCCTCATTGTATTAGAGCCAGTCTCAATATCAGAAACTTGGCTGTTCATGCTACATTCCCCTGAGAGTCCATCACCACCTACATTTTCCAAAACAGCATACTTGTTTGAAATGGCCACATAAGACTCCTGCACTACCTATCTACCTCTCTTACCTTTCCTGGAGGTAACCCATCTATGTGACTGTATGTGCGACTTCTCCCCCTTCCTATAATTGTCATCCATCACCCTCCCCCCCCCCCGAACTGTTGCTCCAACCAATCCATTCGATATGATAGGATTCACAACCAATGGCATTTATTGCAGATATAATCCTCAGTAACACATAAACTCTCCCTAAACTCCCACATCCAACAAGAAGAGCACATCACTCTACTAAGGGCCACTTTTGCTTCTTCCAATCTGCAGACCCAGAAAGTAGCACCGTCTTTTCCTCTTCAAAATACTGCTCCACGCTAAATTAATAGTTATGGCTTATATTTTTAATTTTCATCAAGTGACATATCTCAATAAAACATATAATTAAGAAAGAACCCACTCTACTCACTACTGCAGACTTACAGCAAGACCGCACTTAAACTATTCACCTATCTGTTTCTGTGCTGTGACCTCTCCGAAACAGGTTCCTCCAAGATCAGTTGTGAATTTCACTGTTTGTTAATTTTCCCAGATGCACTCTGATGTTCAGTGAGACATGGATTCAACAGCAAAGGCAGTAACTGCTGTGTAAGTCAGCAGTGTGGATTTCTCTCTCTCACTCTCTCCTGCACAGACCATATGCTGCCTTTGTCTGTTCCTCTCCCTTTATAAGTGCCATTGTTGAGACACACACAATTGCCTGTAACTGCATTGCCATTTCACTATTTATTATTATCAAACTGGACGATCTGAATTTGCCTCACTGTCTGCCTGCCATTCCTTATGGGTTGCAGTGCTGATATTTTTCCAGCCTTTGAATATTTAATATCCCTTTCAAAATCAAAGAGAAATAGTGGGAATGCCACCGCTGCATGTTCCCTTCCAAGATACTTACCATCCTGACTTGGAAATAATTTGGTGTTCCTTCTGTGTAACTGGGTCAAATTCCTGGAATTCCTTCCTCGTGGCATTGTGGGTTTACCCAGAGCAGAAGGCAATTCACCACCACTTTCCCTTTGGGCAACTAGGGATGGGCAATAAATGCTGGCCCAGCCTGGAATACCCATATCCTGTGAGTTGATAATAACACAAGTATTTTGTTTAAGATCATATATGGTATCATTGTTGGTCACAATCAATGTCAGTTTCTAATCAACACATCAACTCAAAAGTGAAGGACTCTCATCTCTGCAGAGGCAGTTGCGTGCATCTTCCTTAAAAGGCAAACATGAGCTAAGCTACCTTGTTACCATGAGAACGGGCCCTTGCCAGATTGTCATTCATTTGAACACACTGCATTTCCTTAAGTAGAAATATTGACTCATGATTAAAACTGTAGTAGCAATCAATTAATGTGTGCTCCACTCTTTGTTTATTATTAATAAAACTAAATTAATAAAATATAAAGTGCATTGAATTGTTTAGATTAGAGAAGTCTGGAATAATTTTAGCTGCAGCACTGTTTCAATTATGTCATTTGGTTCTGATACTAAATAATGCCTATTATCCACAATACCTGTGAGGCTTTGAAAGAGAATGTTCATTGGGGACAGTGAAAGATGGTTAATGAGCCTTTTAGGCTCAGAATGGTTGCACTTTCAGTTAACAGTAGTAACCTGCATTATTAAAGTGCCTGTAACAATAACTTGCATTATTAATGCATCTATAACCACAACAACAATGTGCATTACTTCAATACCTTTAACATTGAGAGGAATTATTTACTTGTCTTGTGAGGACAGTGAATCCCAAGCTAAAGGAGAAGAAATTCAAAATTGTGCTAATCATCTTGATTGAATTGTGTTTTAATGAAAGGGAAATGTAAAGTCAGAAAGTGTTGGAAGGGAATTCCAGAGCTGTAATTCCAAATTACATAGAAACCAAAGATTCAACTATACACTGATCTTTTTAAAGAATCAAACAGTAAATTGGCTGAATACCCAGGGATGCATGTGGAAGATGCAGATCTGGTCAAGAAGCAATGGAGATCAGCACAAATATTGTTGCCTCATATTGTTTTGGAGTTATACTAAACAAATGATTATCAATTAGATATTAGATATCTATCGATCAGTTGACTGGGTGCATGTTCCCAGTCTTTAAGCCTCTGTTTTACCATTAATATGACCTCAGAAAGATGAGAGTTACTTCAATGAATATTCTGTTAAATGGCACCTAAATTATACTAAGCTCCAAGGATTCTACAATATATTATTGGTCAAATCCTATGCAGTGGTAGAACATGTCCAATTTTAATAAATTTACTCTCGAGTTATATCCACACCGAAACATTGGATGGAATCTTATAGGGTCTGAAAGATGTGGGCTATGGAGAGAAACGTAGCAGAATCACATAGAAGTTGAATGAGGTCCACCTTGACATCAGGAGCAACTTGCTGCATGTGTTGTGAAACTACTGGTCAATGTGGCGAGATTCTTGCCAGGGAGCTGTGGGTTTCGGTGGGAGCACTTACACTTCGTCTACGGCTGAGCATTCTTCCATATGGCTGAAACTGCGCTGACCAAGTTGGCAACTTCAACCCAGGATGGTTTTATATGGGATTGTAGACTCCACTACTGGTCCCATGGGAAGAGGACATCCTGCCTCTGTACCATCCCGTTCAGCAGATTCTCCATGGCCTTGACCGCAAAAGGGATACCTCATTTGCCATGTCCAAACAAATGTCAGGAACTGGACAGGGCAGGTCCAGAGCTTGCCTGGGTGCACAATTCTTTTTAAAGATGGCGCAGGCAATAGGCATGTCAGTAAATTCCAGGATATCTCAGCAGGGATGAGTTTTTTCCAGGAACAGTCCATACTAAGATGGGACTAGAATCTGGTGAGAGTGGTACCTACCTCTGGAATAGGTAGCTTATGAGGTGAGTTTGATAAAATATGGTGAGAGGATTCCCCAAGCCTCAAAGTTAGAAACCCTCCAAAAATCCTGATGAAACTAACACTTAGCAAAGAAAAATAACATTTAATTAATTAACCCTGTTTCTCTCTCTACTTATGCTGCTAGATCAGGATAGATAAATCCCCTGGGCAGGTTGGGATATACCCTAGGTTACTACAGGAGGTGAGGGAAGAGATTGCTACACCATTGGCGATGATCTTTGTGTCCTCACTGTCCACTGGAGTAGTACCAGATGATTGGAGGGTGGCAAATGTTATTCCCTTGTTCAAGAAAAAGAATAGGAATAATCCTGGGAATTACAGACCAGCCAGCCTTAAGTCAGTGGTGGGCAAAGTATTGGAGAGGATTCTGAGATACAGGATTTATGATTACCTGGAAAACCATCGTTTGATTAGAGATAGTCAGCATGGCTTTGTGAGGGGCAGATCATGCCTCACAAACCTTATTGAATTCTTTGAGGATGTGACAAAACATGTTGATGAAGGTAGAGCAGTGAAAGTAGTGTACAATGATTTTAGCAAGGCATTTGATAAGGTTCACCATGGTAGGTTCATTCAGAAAGTAAGGAGACATGTGATACTGGGAAATCTATCTGTCTGGATACAGAACTGGTTGGCCCAAAGAAGATAGAGGGTAGTGGTAGATGGAAAGTATTCAGCCTTGAGTGCGGTGATCCAGCAGGGATTGATTCTGGGACCTCTGCTCTTTGTGATTTTTATAAATGATTTGGATGAGGAAGTGGAAGGGTGGGTTAGTAAGTTTGCTGATGGTAGAGAGGTTGGTGGAGTTGTGGATAGTGTGGAGGGCTGTTGTAGGTTGCAACAAGACATTTACAGGATGGAGAATGGGGCTGAGAAGTGGCAGATGGAGTTCAATCTGGAAAAGTGTGAAGTCATTCACTTTGGAAGGTCGAATTTGAATACAGAATACATGGTTAAAGGCAGGATACTTGGCAGTGTGGAGGAACAGAAGGATCTTGGGGTCCATGTCCATAGATCCCTCAAAGTTGTCACCTAGGTTGATAGGATTGTTAAGAAGACATACGGTGTGTTGGCTTTCATTAGCAGCGGGATTGAGTTTAAAAGCTGTGAGGTGATGCTGCAGCTCTATAAATCCCTGGTTAGACCACACTTGGCATATTGTGATTCGTTCTGGTCACCTCATTATAGGAAAGATGTGGAAGCTTTAAAGAGGGTGCAGAGGAGATTTACCAGGATGCTGCCTGGACTGGAGGGCATGTCTTATGAAGAAAGGTTGAGGGAGCTAGGGCTTTTCTCATTGGACCGAAGAAGGATGAGAAGTGTCTTGATAGAGGTGTTCAAGATGATGAGAGGCATGGATAGAGTGGATAGACAGAGATTTTTTTCCCAGGTGGAAATGGCTATCATGAGGGGGATTAATTTAATGGTGATTGGAGGAAGGTTATGTGGGGGGATGTCAGAAAGAGAGTAGTGGGTGCATGGAATGCACTGCCAACAGTGGTGGTAGAGTCAGATACATGAGGGTTTAACAATTCTTGGATAGGTACATGGAAGTTAGTACAATGAAGGGCATGTAAGCTAGTGTGATCTTAGAGTAGGATAAAAGGCCGGCACAACTTCGAGGGCCAAAGGGCCTATACTGTACTATGTTCAATCTGCTGTGTATTTCCTGCATCTTTTATACAGTTATAGAGTCATACAGCACGGATGCAGACCCTTCAGTCCAACCAATCCATGCCTAATTAATAAGTTACATCAAGTAATAAATGTCTGAAATCCCTGTTTCTCAGGAATTTCCTCCTAGCTGTAAATACGATCACAAACAAAATGTAAAGCTAATTTGTTGAAAACAATGGATGTACATGCAAGGCTAAAGCTCAAGGGCTTGCAACTATTCTATACCTACCCAAAATATGATTGAAGTGTTTTATTTGAATATAACTGAGGAGAATACATGATTTCTGAGTCTTGGCACCTATTACTGTTAGTATCCTGACTGTGTGGGACTATCCCAGATTTATTTTTGCATTCTAAACACTCTCTGTTGGTGTGTTGCATGACATATCTTCTCAAAGAGTTCTTACTTCCTCCTTTCTTATGTAAGAGGGTTAGTTGATAGAAAATCCAGAGCGGCCTTTTGGATTAACAAGCTATCTTTCGTCTTCCAAGATCACAGAGTGGCCAGACAACCAAAATGCTAGGCAAGGTGGTTTATTTCATTTTCATACCAGACTTTATAATTGGTCACCATTAGAAATTATAACTTGGTCTGTCAAATGGTGTGCATTGATATTTCAAGTGACTGCAGCATCTATTTTAATGACATTAGCTGAAGTCATTTCTCATCAGAAGTCATATTAGCTGAAGTCATTTCTCATCAGAAGTCATTGCCCCATTACTAAGAAACTTACCAGTCAAGTTAAACTTAATGAAAAGAGACCAAATTCCAATTTTTACCCGTGGAAACAAAGGGAAAATTGTTTGTTTCTTGCAGTACAAACATGTGAACATTCAATGAGCAAGAGATTGTGCTGTGTGGTGATTCCTTCCAAAGTTAAACACCATGTTGATGATTAAAGCATGCACATTGTTGAACACTTGGAGATAGTGAAGATAATTAGATCATGTTGGAATTGTATTCCACAAGATGTCACATCATTGGGAGAAGGAGAGAGCTGGAAAATGTCAGGGGACGGGGGAAGAAAGCATCTGTGGAGAGAAAAATCCTCCACTTAACTTACAATAGTGGAGGATTCTCTCCTTCGGCAGCCAAGAATAGCTCTGCTTTAAGCTAATAGTTAAAAATCACACAACACCAGGTTATAGTCCAACAGGTTCATTAGAAGCACTCGCTTTCAAAGTGCTGCTTCTTCATCAGGTGGTTGTGAAGGAGGACACAGAATAGAGCTGAAATGATATATATCAATTCAGCAGCATGACACTGTAATCTTTTGCTATAAATTCTGTGTCTTATTGGTCTTGCTTCACAACCACCTGATGACGGACCAGCACTTCGAAAGCTAATGCTTCCAAATAAACCTGTTGGATTATAACCTGGTGTTGTGTAAATTTTAACTTTGTCCACCCCAGTTCAACACCGGCATCTCCACATTATTTAAACTAAGAGGATTACCTTCTCAGTCATCAACATGACATCAAGATGGCGACACAGTAGGGTGCCTGAGCTGGGGCTTGTCTGCTCCGAATACTTTTATTTCATTTGTTTCTTTTTCATTTACTCTTGACCTGAGCTAGTATGGCATTGGCGACAGCAAGGAACCCCAGCGTGGATTCTGTGGTGGCAGTGAGTGGGCTCAAAATGAACCCAGCATCGACCTTTGGCAGTGAGTCCTTCCCTCATGGACACTGTGGTGGCAATGAGTGGGCCCAGCATGCCCCCCGTGGCGGTGGCAAGTGAGCCCTTACTTACTTTTCCAGGATGAGCACAGGTCCTGCTTCAGAATCAGCCTGCTGCATCGGCTGAGGTGATGTCAGTGAGGTCGGCCCAGCTGCGAAAGATGGCACCTAAAGATTGGCGACTTCATCACTGGTTGTGTCCAATGCTGGCCATGGCAAAGTGGTGGTGGAGGGCATCACAGCAATATCGACAAAGTGGGCCCAGCAGTGAGATTTGGACATTGGTGGGTCCGATTCAGGTGGCAGCGTGGCGCTAGTGTCGGAAAATCAGCCCAGCTAGAAAAGATGGCGCCTGAAGTGTGGCGGTGCCAACATTGGTTGGGTCTGGTGTGGATGGCAGTGAGGCAGTGGAGGAGGGCTGGCAGCACAAGACTGATGGACTCTCTTGAAGCGATATCTTTTTATTTCTTTACTTATTTTTAAAACTATTCAAAATGGTGCTGAAACATGATGACAGTAGAAAAGCTTTTAATAAAATCATTCATTCATTCAATTCAAAAGTTAAATGGTCAGGTAGGTTTACAAAGGATGACCTTGTATTACCAGAATCATCTCACAGGTTAACAAATTACTTTAAGAAATAAGCTCTTCATGTCTCCAGCTTGTTTTATTCAATGATCGTGTTTTACTTGCTGATACATTCTTTATCAAATGATACAGGTTTCAATGGGAACCCAAAGCTTAATGATGAATGAAGAAATGAGTTGTTGTTGCATTGCTAGGACTCTTTTTATCTTTAAGCAATTTGCGTCAACATGGAGAATTTCTTCTGGCCACACTGCGCACTTTCAGGTTCAGTCGGGACAATTCAAGTGTCGGTGTGTCCGTGGCTCAACATCCTCCCTGTGAAAATAGCTTCATGAAATTGCTTGACCAGCTCTTAGAGAGGTGAGTGAATCCTGCATCTTTTGCTGTGGAAACGCAATAAATTTATTGGCAGTTTATTAATTGAAGACTTCACCTTCTCACAATTTTATTCCAGCTTGTAAGTGTAGGTATCTTCTAACAAATCTCTTCTGAGATATTATTGTGCACATTTGGAATATGTGGGGCTTGAATCTGAATCTCCTGAATCAGAGATACAGACACTACTACTGTCCTCCAAGAGCTGATATTTGGAAAATTAACTCTTATTAGTGGTGGAGATATTGTGATTGAAACTGCACTGGTGTAGTAGTTTCTCCAACTAGTTTCTCCAATGATTTCGGTTAATTCAAAAAAAAATCTTGCATGTCAGGATTCTATTATAATTACACAATTCATAAGATGCTACGCTGACTAATTGCGCAAAAAAAAGTAAATTCCCCAGTTCATTTTGGGACATGCTCTACACATCATGGTTGCAATGAAATTGCCAATGAGGAAAATATTTCTTGAAAATTGTTAAAGTAAATGAAAAGTAGCTGCTAGAAAATAGGTCAGTCAACATCTGTAGAGAGAAAAGGCAAGCTAATATTTCATCTTCGGGCCCATTCTCAGTTTACCACCTTTGCCAGAGATCTGAAACTGAAACATTGACCTTACTGTTTTGAGATGTTGATTGACCTGTTCTATATTTCCAGTCCTTTCCATTTCTATTTCAGATTTCCAGCTCCCACAACACCTGCCATTCTCCATCCACCTTTACTGTAAACCTGCAAAAATAGCACCATTAGAAATGAGAAGCTGGGCCTCAGTTGAATATACAGTTATGGAGCAACATTGCACTTCCTTTGATTTGAGCCATACTCCCTGAAAGAGATTCTTTATTCTGATTCCAGTAACATTTATTCAAAATAAGTTTTCCAATTTGTTTGGTAACACAGGTTCATTGTTGAGAATCAAATGGATTTTGAGATGATAATTTCTTGGTGCTTGGTGTTTGGCGATGTCACTAAGATAGTGTTTAGAATACGAACTGAATTGTTGGCACGACTGACCTTGTATTAAATCTTAAGGCTTCTTGAAAGACTAAAGATCCATTAATAGATGCAAAGGAAGTATAATCGCCAAGATAGATTACTGTGAACAGTTATGTCATCTGGTATCTTTAGCTGGGAGAATCAAAATTAAATGGGTCAATTAAATGGAAGCATAAGGCCCTGACTAAAAAGCATAATAGGATCAAGAAATGCAGCACAAAGACGAATAAAAAAGCCAATGTCATAAGGACAGAAATCAAATTGAGATCTACAAGTTTCCCCAATGAGCATTGACCTAATTTTCTAACAAAAGAACCAATATTTATGTAGTAACTTCAGGATGTTCCATTATAATAAAGAAATGCGCTTAAGAACATAAGAACCTGAAGTAGGCCATTCAGCCCCTCAAGTCTGCCCTGCCATTTAATACAATTATGGCTGATCTCATCTTAGCCTCAATTTCACTTTCCTGCCTGCTTCTCATAACCCTTCAACCGCTTACTAATTAAAAATCTGTCAATCTCCTCCATAAGTTTACTCAATATCCAAACATCGACCATACTCTGTGGTAGTGAATTCCACAGATTCATAACCATTTGAGGGAAGTAATTTCTCCTCATCTCTGTTTTAAATCTGCTACCCTCATATTCTAAAATATTTAGTTCTCAATTGTTTCACAACAGGAAACATTCTCTTTACATTTCCTTTATCAACCCCCTTTAACATATTATACATCCGAATTAGATCTCCTGTCATTCTTCTAAACTTAAGGCAGTAGAGACCGAAACTGCTAAGTGTCTCTTCAAAAGACAATCCTCATCTCTAGAATCAATCCAACGAACCTCCTCTGTACTTCCTCCACATCCCTTATCAAATCAAAATTGTGTACAATACTTTAGGTGCAATCTTACTAATGCTTGAAGTGTTGTCACAATTGTACAATGTGGTAGTTAATCTAGAGACAGCAGGATTCCACAAACAGCAATGTGATTCTGAGGGGTGATGTTGATTGAGGGATTAATATTGGCCTGAACCCTGGGAGACCTCTCCAGCTCTTCTTAAAATTATGGAATCATTTAAAGTCACATGAAAGGGTAAACAGAACCTCAATTTGATATTTGGCTGAAAAGAGGGCACCTCTGACAGTGTAGCACTCTCTCAGTATTGCAGTGGAACATCACTGTACTTGAGACTAAAGAGGAATGTGCCATGAATTAGTTCCTTGCCATTTGGTGCTCCCATCCCAAACAGATGTTTTAAAATGCCAATGCTGTCAGGAGAGGAGGGAGAGAATAGCTGCAGAGAAACTATCAAGAGAAAACAAAAGGGAAAAAAAAGAACAGCATACCTGGCCCAATCAAAATCATGTTTTCCAACAAACCATGTATAATTCTGTTCGTCATCAAACTTTTGTCAGTGTGGGATTATAGATCAGGGACATTCTTAAAAGAAAAGTGAGAAGTAAATGAGAAAAAGCATTGTATTTCTAATCATAGGCAATAATTCATTTTGCAATACTGGATCTTTTCAGAATCTCAATACAAATGCATGATGATATGAACATTTAAGCAGGGAATTTGAACTGATTCACATTGCAATATGTGGTATTAAATTCAACACTGAGAAATGAGACTTGGATTGGCCAGGCTCTGGTGATAGATGCAAAAGTGAATTAAAACCTACCCTGTGAAGCTAAAATGGATCTGGGAGAAGACTCTTCTGGACACCATCTAGTTGGTCTGTTCCTCTGGCTGTATAGGCTATGCAATGTTCCGTCAAAAAAACATTTTGTTAAGGCTGCGCTTATCCTGAATGGCATCACTAGGGGCTGTAGGGTGGCTCACTGATTAGCATTGCTGCCTTACAGCACCAGGGACCCGGCTTCAATTCCAGCCTCGGGCGACTGTCTGTGTGAAGTTTGCACATTCTCCCATGTCTGTGTGGGTTTCTTCTGGATGCTATGGTTTCCCACACTGCAAAGATGTGCAGGTTAACTGAGTTGGCTATGCTAAATTGCCCATAGTGTTCAGGGACGTGTAGGTTAGGTGCATTAATCAGGGGTAAATGTAGAATAATGGGGAGTGAATCTGGGTGGGATGCTTTTGGAGGGTCTGTGTAGACTTGTTGGGCCGAAGGGCCTGTTTCTGCACCGTAGGGTTTCTATCATTCTATGACTAGGTAGAGCAATGACAGCATATGGGCAAGAAATTAGCAAATGCAGTGTGACATTATTATGTAGTGTGGGCACCATTTTGTTAAATTGGCTAGACCACCGGCTTGCGATGCAGAGGGACACCAACAGTCAACCGGCTGAGGTTACCATGAGGGACTCTCCTTCTCAACTGAGGCAGGGTGACACTCAGGTTAAACTACCGCCAGTTGTCTCTCTCATGAGAGAGTAACCCCATGGTCCAGTAGGACTATGGCCACTTTACCTATTCACCAAATAGTCTGTCACTACCAATTATATTGAGGATTCTCATCCATGGACTGAATCGATGCAAGGAGTTAGAAGGGAGCACAAGATGCAATCAAGGCAGCATAGCAGATTTGCTGCAGCTTTTAAAACAAAATAACCATGAAATTAAGGGCACAGCAGTCCATACATGCACACTGGTGCTGACATCACTTTGTATGGAATGTGGTGACATCAGCAGCACATGCGCAGACAAATCCTGTAGCCTGTTGTGGGCATCTGACATTTTCGGTCCTGTCAGTGCATGCATCTGTCAGAGTCCAGCAGAATAATTACTCCATTTCAAGTTCAAATCAATTGTCTCTCTCTCTCTCTCGCTCTCGCTCTCTCTCTCTCCCCTCTGAAGCTTTGATCATTAGTTCTTCAAATTTCTTTAGGGCTAGTCTTAGCAGTGAGCATCCCTGATTTCTTCTACAATGAAGGGCAATCCTGCTGGCTGTGCGTGAGCCGGGATGCGCTGGAGAGAGTGGAGGTTTTGACTGGATACTTTTTGGGAAAAAAGATCCTTAATTTTCTTTCTGCTCCCTAGCCCATGGGCACAGAGGACTAACATTTTACTTTCATATACAGGATGTTCTAAAAGTGCTTCTCGAAATATAAACTTTCATAATTTTCAGTGTGTGCATAGTCGGAACAAACTGTAAACTGCAATTGAAAACATAATTAACAACACTGACATGACAAAATATTTCTGTATACTGCTTTCTATGTAAATTATAATTTCTTTGAAAAATGTCCATGGTTGTTTTAAAGACAGCCTGGAAGAACTTGCAATTTATTATTTAACAGTTTGAGAGCAAAATTGGCACACAGGCATCTCACACACACACAGACACATACACATACACACATGCAAACAGCCACATGCACACATATGCACACATATACACACACATACGAATAGACACATGCACACACATACAACAACCCCCATGTACACACACGCATACACACATACACACGTGCACACACATCCACACACATGTGCATGTACATGCATACATATATGCATGCGTGTGTGTGCATTTACACAAACACGGTCATTTGAGCATGGTTGCTATTGCTATTTCTTAAGGGACTAGCACACGAGAGGCTGACCTTTACGGCTAAAATTTGAGTGGGCAGCCCCCCTCACCTATGCAAAAGTCAAATGCGGCCTGATGGCAATGGGTTAGCAATACAGTGGCGATAACCAAAGCTCAGAAATTACAAAGAGAGAAGAAAAGCAAGCTGTTATTTTGAAATGATCAGTTAACATGGTGTGAGCATGTGTTACAGCAGCTATAAATGGCACAAGATTGGAAGAAAAGACTTGTCAAAGGGGTCAGGATTGCACATGGCTGCCAATTCTATTGTGAAGGTGGCTGTTGTATAAGGCAATGGTTCTGAAAGGGTTAATGCTGCTGACAATTCTGAGGACCACTTATTCTGACGATGTCAAAGTGAGGGGAGAAGAAGAGTCCAGCCTGAGACCCCAATGGAGGTAGGTATGTTGTCAGTGTCTCCTGATACTCTTAGTCATTATATCTAACCAGCCAATATAACTAGTATCTATTGCTATCATGTAATGAACTGCATCTTGTTAAGACAAATACCTTTTCTCATTAAGATTCACACCTGGTTCATCCTGTACCATTGTTACTACTATTAATCAAACAGGCCCTTAGACCCAAAATAAAAAGGATAATGGTAGCAGAGTGGCGTTGTGGGCCCATCGATCTTTAATCTAAACCATCTTCTGCTATTTATCATCACGCATTATCAGTGAAAGGATGGACTTGCTGCTGCTAAGACTCTCATTGGGCTCTTATGACGTAGTGATAGTGTCACCCCCCCCCCCCCCCCCCCCCGGGCTGGAAGACTTGTGTTCAAATCTAGCCAGCTCCAGACATGTGTCATAGCAAGGTGATTCTTAAAATAACCCATTATACTGAGGTGAGATGGTAAATTTTGCGCACTCAATAGGCAAGATGACTGGCCATCCTCAACCAGCTTACACTTGCAAAACTTAGAGAGGAGGACTGGTGGCAGCACTCTACTGCATCCATTGGCTGATAGAGGTTTTTCACACCACACACAGTAGTGACAGTGCCTGAAAGATTTATTTAATGATCTTTGTGAGCCTTCCAGAAGACAGAGTTGGGGGGGGAAGGGACTTTTATTTGTAGCTGTGATTCAGTTCTTTCACAGCATAATCACTCTGCAATGACACCCTGACCTAGCTACCTGACTGAATGCAGAGTTCCCGCTTGGCACTTCTCATCACCTGCTGTCCCACCAGAGGATCCTTATTCATTGTCCAACACTTGATTTGCTGAACTGATTTTGCAGGGCCTGGGGTAGGGGTAGGATTGAGCAGACCACACATGTTCCATTCCACCTCCCTCACCCCAACCTGCCAAAAGCTATTCAGCCCAGGCCTGGGTGTCAAAGTGCACACATGTGAACAACATAACCCATTCAGGTTCAGAGTCTTCCTATAGGACAGCTGTACTTTTCCTGTCTGAGTTGACCTAACGTAATTTTAATCCTATGATTTTTACATGTGTTTTATAATCTGTGATATAGTCTGGCTTTATGTAAAGTGCACCAATCTAGACTCGTTAATTAATGTACAAACATTTTGTGTACTGAATGGTAGCATCTCACTGCACTGGTAGAGTGCTGTTAGTCAGCTCTTTGCTAAAATTAAGTCAATTCCTCTGCTGTGTTTTCTTTCCATTGTCTTATATCTTTATCTACTTCAAAGAAACAACGATGTCTGTTGTAGAATCATATATCAGGAAATAAAATAGCCTTTAAAATATACTGCACATGAGCTGAGGATACTTCCTGGAAAGTGTATATTGTATGAATGCAAGTGGGAAAGTCCAGTAGCTATTTAAATCTACCATATTCATCCTTATTAAGTAAATCAATTCAGCTTTGACTTCTTGTTACACAATCCCTTATTATTGTCTCACTGACACATTTTTGTTACGTTTCCAATAGCAATCATGCAATGGCCTTCTGTAATGTTATTATTTCCACAATCTGATAAACTGCTGAGAAAGTTAAAGCAACAAGGTGAAAACAATTTACGTTTTGCAAAGCCTCCAGCGTAATCAGCATCAACTGAGAGGTTCAAAATAGCCTTGTTGATACGTCACTGCTAATACTCCATAAGACCATAAGATGTAGGAGAGAAATAGGCCATTCAGCTGGGTCACTCAATGAGGTCATGAGTGATCTGACAATCCTCAACTCCACCTTTCTGCCTTTTTACCACAATCCTTGATTCTCTGACTGATCAAAAGTCTGTTTATCTCAGCTTTGAATATACTTAATAACCAAGCACTCATAACAGAAATCTAGCACAAGTAGCTGAGAGTGAAGTCTCCCCTGATGGCAAAAAAACAGTCTATAGCTGAGGGGTCAAGTGCCCCATTAGACTCTATTGCCTCAGATTAGGTTTAAAGGCTAGTTATTCCTATTCCCAAATGCCAATTAGTGACCCTTGCAGAGAAGTGCATGTGGGCAGTTGGAAGACTTTGACTGCATGACTTTACTTGATGCACATCTTTGTTGAATGACTTGTCAACATCCAAACAATCAATTTTTTTTAAATGTTTTGTTTTGGTGCCAATAGTGCCAAGGAGCAAGACAAAGGAACTGGAATGGACAAATTAGCTCTTTGAGCCTCTCCACCAACCTGTTAGCTCTTGGCTGACCTGTACATTAATTTTATTTGCCCATCTTCATTCCATAAGCCTAATGTACTCACCCAATAAGAATCTATTCTGATGAAGAGCCATATTGAACTTACAAAGTTAACTCTGTTTCTCTCTCCGTTGATGTTGCGCAGTCTTGTTGAGTTTCTCCAACAGTTTTGTTTTTAATTTAGGGATCTGTTAATCTCAGTTTTGAAATTGTCAGTTGAATCCCAAGTATCAACATCTTTCTGGGGTCATAGGTTCCAGATATCCATCAGTGTTTGTGTGAAGTATGCTTCCTGACAACACTACTTAATGGCTTGGTTCTAATTTTAAAATAGTTTTGCTCTATCTAGCCCATAACTTCCTTTACTTTCAGGAATGTGTCTTGGCTATACCTTCCCTGTTCATAATTCAAACCCTATCGACCTGGTAGAATTCTAGTGAATCTGTGATGCTCTCCTTCAAATTCAGATATTCAGGGATAGTAAAGGGCAGCTTTGGAAATTGGAAACTGAAACATTTCTACAGCCTCAGACACTTAAGGGAACATGTCAAACTCACTGAAACACACACCTGCTAGACTTGAGAAAGGTGAGCAATGTCCATTCCTGAGCCCCACAAATTCACAAACTCATCAGAGGAGGAATTACAATAATATGTAAATACCAATTTGGGAATGTGGTTGATCAGGGTCAGGTTTTCATTCTCAATATTATCTAAATATGCTGGTGTACATGGATTTTGGCAAGGCGTTTGATAAGGTTCCTCATGGTAGGCTCATTCAGAAAGTAAGGAGGCATGGGTTACAGGGAAATATGGCTGTCTGGATACAGAATGGGCTGTATGACAGAGAGTGGTAGTAGATGGAAAGTATTCAGCCTTGAGCTCGGTGACCAGTGGGGTTCTGCAGGGATCTGTTTCATGACCTCTGCTCTTTGTGATTTTTATAAATGACTTGGATGAGGAAGTGAAACGGTGGGTTAGTAAGTTTGCTGATGACACAAAGATTGGCAGAGTGCTGGATAGTGTGGAGGGCTATTATAGGTTTCAATGGGGCATTGACAGGATGCAGAACTGGGCTGATAAGTGGCAGATGGGATTCAACCTGGGAAGGTGTGGTGATTCATTTTGAAAGGTTGAATTCGAATGCAGAATACAGGGTTAAAGGCAGGATGCTTGGCAGCATGGAGGAACAGAGGAATCTTGGGGTCCATATCCATAGATCCCTCAAAGGTGCCACCCTAGTTGATAGGGTTGTTAAGAAGGCGTATGATGCGTTTAAGAGCTGTGAGGTTATGCTGCAGCCCTATAAAGCCCTGGTTAGACTTCCCTTGGAATATTGTGTTCAAGTCTGGACGCCTCATAATAGGAAAGATGTGGAAGCTTTAGAGAGGATACAGAGGAGATTTACCAGGATGCTGCCTGGACTGGAGGGCATGTCTTATGAAGAAAGGTTGAGGGAACTAAGGCTTTTCTCATTGGAGCGAAGGAGGATGAAGGTGACTTGATAGAGATGTACAAGATGTTGAGAGGCATAGGTAGAGTGGATAGACAGAGATTTTTTTCCATGGCTGAAACGACTATCACGAGGGGGATTAACATATAAATAGAAAGTAGGAATCATGAACAGTGCTTCGCTTGGAGGCCCACTGAAGATGCTATCTAGTAGGGTGACGAAACGTCTGGAAATGAACTTTCCATCTCAGTGAGCAAACCTACATCCAGAACCTCAACCTGAGCTACAAGTCTTCTCAAAACTCGCTGAGGGGGATTAATTTTAAGATAATTGGAGGAATGTTTAGGGGAGATGTCAGAGGTAGGTTCCTTACTCAGAGAGTGGTGGGTGCATGGAATGCACTGCCAATGGTGTTAATAGAGTCAGATATATTAGGGACATTTAAGAGACTCTTGGATAGGCACATGGATAATAGTAAAATGTAGGGTATGTAAGTTAGTTTGATCTTAGAGTAAAATAAAAAGTCGGCAAAACATCAAGGGTGGTGAGCCTGTACTGTGTGTACTGTTCTATGTTGTATGCTGGGCCTCTGATCCACAAGATGTTTGGTGTGCAGATACTGCCCTTATTCTGTGGATGGGAATGTGATGCTGGATATTCCCTACCCCATTTTGGACACCCACTGCACTAGGGTGACACGGTGGCTCAGTAATTAGCACTGCTGCCTCACAGCTCCAGAGACACGGGTTCGATTCTAGCCTCGGGTGACCACGTGGAGCTTGCACATTTTCCCTGTGTCTGCATGGGTTTCCTCTGGGTGCTCTGGTTTCCTCCCACAGTCCAAAGATGTGCAGGTTAGGTGGATTGGCCATACTCAATTGTCCATAGTGTTCAGGGAAGTGTAGGTTAGGTGCATTAGTCAGGGGTGAATGTAGTGTAATAGGTTAGGGGAATGGGTCTGAATGGGTTACTCTTCGGATGGTCGGTGTGGATTTGTTATACCGAAGGATTTGTTTCCACACTGTGGGGATTCTATGAAACTGGCTATAAGTAATTTCACCAGCTGCTCATCACTATCTGGTTAAAAAGTGGAGGAATCAATGAGACAAAAGTCTGGCAGCTTCTACAAACAACTAGATTACTGCCCAGATGGTGATCTCAGTCTGAATCCAAGCCACCAGGAAGAAGGTGAAAATTGAGAAAGACTGAACCAAATACAGTAGGAAACATAACCATTCCTAACAGTAGTAAATTCATTTGCAGGATGTAAGTGTTGCTAGTGAGCATATCACTGCTTGACCATCCCCTTGCAGCACCCAGAGGATGAGGCAAGATTCTCTTCCTGAAAGGCGCGGCAAGTAGGTCAGTGGTTAATGCTGTTGTCTCACAGCGCTAGGGACCCAGGTTCAATTCCAGCCTTGGGTGACTGTCTGCATGAAGTTTGCATGTTCTCCCTGTGTCTGCGTGGGTTTCCTCCGGGTGCCCCGGTTTCCTTCCACAATCCAAAAAGATAGTTTGACAGCCATGCCATCAGATGCTTCGGTCCAAGCTGAGGTCTGAAATTACCTGTGTAAGCCTTTGAGATTTTATATTTCTCTCTCCTAAGATACTCCTTAAAACTGATTTCCCTGACCAAGCTTCTTGAGTTAATATCGCCTTATCTAACTCAGTGTCAAATTTTATTTGTTAATGCACCCAGAAAGCCACTCAGGACATTTTACTATCTTAAACTAATATATAAATGCAAGTTGTTGTTTCCTGAAATGAGCCCATTAAGTCCCTCTGTACATTAAACAGCCACGAATGTCGCTAAAACCACAAGTAATCCTGGTATTCCTTTATCCTGAGCAATCTTGTCTAATTCTCCACAGTAGCAACCTGTTTTCTGAATGACAATCTGCTCTGGGATTTGCTGATGAATTATTGGACTTATGGATCAGACAGCTGGTCAGGGAAGGACGGTCTCATTCATTACCAAGGATTGACCTGACATTGAAGGGAGTGTTGCAGTCTGCGCTCTGAAATGTACCTCATTTCCACAAATAGAATGAATTTAATGGGGAAATGGCATGCACATTCGGGAACCAATTTATTTTTATACCTGTTCAACTTGTTTTCTATTTATAAAGAGCACATACACTACTGTCACATATAGTATGCCAATTTCCTCTTTGCTATAACTTCCTTCATATGTTTAAACTATAGTTCAGGCAACCATACATTCTAGTCTTAAATAGAGGTTATAAAAGGGAGTACTATAATGAAGTTAACTTGATGTTATGAATCTCCGTTCTATTAATCTGGCATGTTACCATCTCTACGCAGATTTTAAAATTTTATCTTTCCATTCCTGAAGGCTGTGATTTTTAAAAGATTCAATTTCCAGTTGTGGACTTCATCGACAAGGCTGACATAAAAAGCAGCAGAGCCAGTCTGCCAGAGGTTTCAGTTGAAAACATGATTCAGGACTCAGGGATTTAGAGGTGGAGTCTGAGGAAGATGTAAATGAACTTCTCCTCACTGGAGACTACTTTTCACTCACTGCTCCTTCATTTTACTTGCCCTGCCACTGACTTGCTCTTTCCAGCCAACGCACTGACTGGAGAGGAGCCATTCTCACAGTCTAGATGCCATACCTGGCGTGGAGGAAGTGGGGGGGGGGGGGAGGCATAGCATCTGGACTCTGGGTCTGCGAAGGCCCCTCCCTGGCAGAGTGACAGATTTGGCAGAAAAGATATCATCATGGAGGCAGAACTCCTTCTCGTCATCCTCAGACTTCACCTGAGGCTTAGCCTTGTCAGCCAAAGCCTCTTACTCAATCCCCAGCTAATGAAAAGGGTGAACTGGCAACATCAGCAGCAGCGGCCTCACTGAGGGCCACCTGAGCATGCGCTGGTGCTGATGTCACGGTGCACAGAGTACATTAATATTAGCAGCACATGTGCATAGGCTTCTGCAGCCAGTTGATGAATGGAGAGCACAGGAGTCGATCTTCACTGTCTTAGATTTATTCACTAATGAAACTTTACAAACATGTAACTCCCAACTCTGTAATCCACTACAATCAGTGTTTAAATATAGAGATAAATTAGTAAAAATGCTTCCACAAATTAACAATCCGATTAGTTTCCTCACCTGCATACATTTAACCTGGATTTAAATAATTAATGCCACCGAGAGGAGGAAACCTTTTTATCAGGTCCAAGATCAAACCCAACACCACAATCCCAGACAGAGATAAGAACAACTACTCCCAGAAAAGTGGGATCACTGGACAAAAAAATTATTTGAATCTAGATTAGAGTGGTCCTGGAAAAGTACAGCAGGTCAGGCAAATTCCGAGGAGCAGGAAAATTCCTGATGAAGGGCTTTTGCCCGAAATGTCGATTTTCCTGCTCCTCAGATGCTGCCTGAGCTGATGTGCTTTTCCAGCATCACTCTAATCTAGACTATGATTTCCAGCATCTGCAGTCCTCACTTTTGCCTAAAAGATCATTTGAAACTGTCATGGAGTCATAATGTTATAGGAAAGGGCCATCCGATCCATAGGACCCATATCTGGAGCCCTATGAGTTTATTTCCCTCAACTGCCCACCTAATTTCCTTTGCAAGTCGTTCCTCACTTCTGATTCTACCAACCCTCATTGGCAGTAAATTTGGGGTAGGCCAAACAGAAGTAGCTGGTAACTGAGGAGTGAGAAATGAAAATATAACCAAAAGAGGGACATTCTGCTGCCCATTTACTCCAAAGTAAGCGTAACCAAACCCTGACTGTAACTCTCATCATAACTTTCAACCTAATGCGAACCCTAATCCACTTAATTTAAGGATATGGTCTAAGTGATTAATTGCCTATTTATGATGTGTTCACTGACAACTAGAATTTCCCATACAGTACTTTAACTGTCTCTTCTTTATAGTCTAGTCCACTTTGTTGCAGATATTATTTGAGTTGCCTCTGACGTAAGTAATGACCCTCGACAGTTAAACCTCAACAGCTACTTGTTTAATCAAAAATATTTTGTTTAAGGATATATTTGTGCCTTTTCAGTGATCTATTATGATTGTGTTGTAACAGGAGTGGTAATTGTCAGATTTGAAATAAATAAGCATGTAGCCATGACCAAATAACAAATGTTTATCACCTATTCTATGAGTTTTTTAAAATTATTAATAATTTTCATCTTATTTCCACAGATTTATAAGGGATTAAATCCAGTAGCTGGCTTGAATTGTCTGGTAACTCGCAGAAGGCATCAGTCTCTGTTTGATCTATACAGTAAGTGCAACTGGGTAATTCACCAGCAAAGTTTGATCCTGAATTTAAACTAATCTGTATATGTGCACTTACCAACAGAGGACAGAGGATGGTGGAAACTGTAGTTCATTTTTCTCCCACCAGCTGATCAAAGCTAGTGACACCCTCCAACTGGTTGAGATTAACTAACACAACAAAATTGCTTGCCCCTTTCGATCTCAGCAGCTGTAAATCCCTCTGAGATCTCTGTACTCTCCAATCCTGGTCTCTTGAGTTTAGTTCCATGCCTTCTGCTGACTAGGTTCTAGAATTCCTTCCCTGAGCCTCTCTGCCTTTCCTCCTCTTTCTTCCTTTAAAATCCTTAAAAACTTGCGCATTTTTGTCATCTGTCTGAAAACCTCCTTATGTGAATTAGTACCAATACTGTTTGACGCTTATGTGAAGCATCATGAGATGTTTTGCCATGTTAAAGATACTATTTAAATTAGAATCCCTACAGTTTGGAAGCAGGCCATTCAGCACATCAAGTCCACACCAACCCTCTGAAGATCACCCCACCCAGACCCCTACTCTATCCCTGTAACCTCACATCTAGCATGGTGAATTAACTTAACCGACACATCCCTGAACACTACTGGCAATATAGCATGGCCAGTTCGCCTAACCTGCACATCTTTGGACTGTGGGACAAAACCAGAACATGTGGAGGAAATTCATGCAGACATGGAGAGAATTTGCAAACTCCACACAGGCAGTGACCCAAGGCTGGAATTAAACCTGACTCCCTGGAACTGTGAGGCAGCAATGCTAACCACTAAACCACTCTGATAGGAAGGAGACCAGAATTGCATGCAATATTCCAACAGTGGCCTAATCAATGTCCTGTACAGCCGCAACATGACCTCGCAACTCCTGTACTCAATACTCTGACCAATAAAGGAAAGCATACCAAATGCCTTCTTCAATATCCTATCTACCTGCGACTCCACTTTCAGGTAAGGATGGCAGTTTCCTTCCCTAAAGGATATTAGCAAAACATACGGGTTTTTTTCTGACAATTGACAACGGATTCATAGTCATAATTAGACTCTGAACTCCAGATTTTTTTTTTATTTGACTCAAATTCTACCACGTGCCATGGCAGGATTCAAACCAGGGTCCCCAGAACATTACCTGGGGTCTCTGGACTAATCGTCTAGTAATAATGCCACTAGGCCATTTCCTTCCCATTGCAGTTTAGATCATTATGTAAACCCTCTAGCCATGTACCAACAAATCTTGGAGTGGGACTTGAACCCAAAGCATGTGAAGCCAGAACATTACCTACTGAGCCACAAGGATTCCACTATAGCCTGAAACAAAAATAGAGAGCTGGAGAAATTCAACAGTGCAGCAGCATCTGTAGAAGGACAACTAAGATTAACATTTGGCATTCAGAAGTCAGATGTTCTAATCGAGGATCATTTGACTCAAAATGTTAACTCTGATTTATGTCTACAGATACTGTCAGATTTTCTGTGTTTCTCCAGCACTCCCTGTTTTTGCATCATATTTCTAGCTGCTACAGGTTTTTATATTAATTCCACCAAAGCATGTTACCAATCTGCCTCACAAAAAGAAAGATTGACACCTTAGATAAGGTTCCAATTAACATCAATGGATGTATACACAGCAAGGAGTCAGTGAAATAACTCCACGAAGGCTGGTAGCCCATCACCGAGTTACCCTTTAGTGCATACTACATGGCACTGATCCAGCTGGCTCAGAGCTGGCTGTCAGAGTGAGCAAGACCCCTGACACTCCTGTTTATACTGTCAGCCAGGACTCCCTGACTGGACCAGATTCACAGTCCCATTCAGGGAACTCAATATCTATAAGCTCTGAGGAAGGATCATTGGATCCGAAACATTAACTCTGATTTCTCTTCACAGATGCTGCCACACCTGCTTAGCTTTTCCAGCAATTTCTGTTTTTGGTTCTGTGAAATCCATATGGCTGACCTCATTCCAATCACTACAGTCAGGTCCTGGAATGTGACAGAAAAACAACATGGGGCCGTGTTTGTACTTTGACCCACTTCTTGGATTACTGATGATAATTTTGAATGAGCATCATGCAGCTTTAGAAGGCAGAGTTTTATGAACAAATTCTTTCCAGATTGCAAAAGCACTAACCCACCCCTTGTGAAATTGCTCACTTCGTTGATAAGACAATTTAAGTGAAAAACAAAATATTCTCCTGCCTTTGAAACAAACAATTCTGCACAAAATAAATTACTCTGCAAGATAACTTATCAAATGTGAAGAATACATAATCTGTTATCAAGATGAACAGGGTCACAACTTTGAGATTTTTAAGTGTTTTTATAATGCTGAAAATAGTTGGTTTGTTTCAATAACTACTCTATCAAATGTGTCCAACACTAACCTCATTAATAATTAATAACATTTATTTTTTGATAATAATAAACACTTCTACCTTACTTCCCATTTTGGTTCTTACAATAACTTATATTTATATTGTACACCTCCCATTAGAATCTGTCTCTGAGCACCTTACAACAGTGGAGGGAACTGTCTTTGTACAGATAAGAAAGCAACGAGAGAAGGGAGACTGAACTCAGAGTTAGACAGATAGCTTTGTTCAGAGGTTTTTTGAGGCAAGAGGAGATTTTAGAGACTGGATTAATGTCCATGCTTAATATTTAAACACAACTAGTGAATATTGTCAGGGTTTCAAATCATGAGGAGCATTAACTTTGATTTCACCCAATATACATGAAAAACAGTCCTTGATTAGCAATTAAGAGAAAGGTCAAGAACTTACTTATTTCTTCCAAACAGAACTTGCATTCACATAACATCTTTCATGATCTCAGGAAACCAAAAGTACATCAGGGTCAAATAATACTTCAGAAGTGTAGTAACATTGCAACATAAGGAACACTGCAACAAGTGCAGCTCCAATGATACTCAAGATGCTCAACACCATCCAGAAAAAAAGTAGCCTTGCTTGATCAGCACCCCATTCATCACCTTCAACAATCGCTTCTTCCACTAGGACAGTACTTGTATCATCATAGATTCATTACAATGTGAAATTAGGCCATTAGGCTCAACAAGTGCACACCCACCCTCTGAAGAGCATCTGACCCAGACCTACCCTCTAACCCATCTCTGTAACCCTGCATTTCCTATGGCTAATCCACCTAGCCTGCACACCCCTGGACACTAAGGGCAATTTAACACAGCCAATTAACCTAACCGAGATATCTTTGAGCTGTGGGAGGAAAACAGAAGTATCCAGAGGAAACCCAGACAGACACAAGGGGAATGCACAAATTCCACACAGACAGTTGCCTGAGGGCAGAATTGAACCTGGGTTCATAGCACTGAGAAGCAGCAGTACTAACCACAGAACCACCTTGTACTCCCATCATTTACAAGGTGCACTGTAGCGGCATGTAAGGTTCCTTCAACACACAGCACCTTCCAAACCCATGATATCTACCAACTAAAAGACCTAGGGCAGCAGCTACATGGGAACACCACCACTGCAAGTTACCATCTTGATTGGAAACATTTCACATTTCCTTCACTGTAGGTGGATCAAACTCCTGCAACTGCCTCCCTAACAGCACTGTGGGTCGACGTACACCACTCATAATTCACATAGGTGGCTCCTCATTATCGTCATTTCAAAGGCAATTAGGGATGGGCAATAAATTCTGGCATACATCCCATGAACAAATTTAAGTCATTGTAATAATAACTTACACTATTTCTCCTGTTGAGTTAGTCATAAGGAAAGAATGTATGATAATTTATATTAAAAAAATAACATACAGCAATTGTAGGAAGTATGGAACAAGAACAAATTCAGAAAAATGTTGCAAACAGGCAACTGTCCAGTCAGGATTTACTACAAAAAAATGGTGAAGTTTTAGAAATTGTCCAACATCAGAAGACATTCAATCCCTGGATTTTACCATCAAAATAGCTAAGAATAAATTACAATGGCACCATTCTCCCTACACATATCCAAATAAAACACAATCAATGTTAATTGGAAAAATTTATTTTGTAATCAACTGATGCTTCTTTTAATGATGGGTACTCTGGTGCTTAACGTAACATGGTGATATTCTGTAGTTCACAGGTCTATCATCTCAAGAGCATTGCTCAACCATTCCTTTTTATTTGTTACCCATTCTTAGATGTGAATATGACCAGGCCAAGCCAGCACTTGATGTCCACACTTAACTGGCCTTTTGAAGGTGGTGGTGAATTGTTTTCTTGAATCATTGCAGTCCATGATGTTCAGAGACACTCATAGTGCTGCTGGTGAGAGTGTTCTAGGATTTTGATCCAACAGTGGTGGCAGAATGGTAATGTAGTCAAGATGTTGTGTGCTTCAGAAGGGAATGTGCATCCCTATATGTCCATCCAGATAGTAGAGGTTGCAGGTTTGAAAGGTGGTGTTCATGGAGTCTTGCTGTAGCTGCTGTTGTGGCAGTGCACCTTATACACACTGCACATCAGTGGTGGAGTGGCTGAATGTTGAAGGTGGCAGATGGGCTACTGATCAGTTAGTGCTTTGTCTGGGTGGTCTTGAGCTTCTTGAATGTTGTCAAGCTGCACAAATTCAGGCAAATGAAGAATATTCCATCCCATTTCTGATCTGTACCATGTAGGTAGTGGACTAGCTTTGGAGATTCAGGAGCTATTCACTGCAGAATTCTTTATAGACACATGTTGTCACTAAGTAAATCTAGGCCATCTTGCTCCTGAACATCTGATGACTTCTAAAGTAAATCAAGTACAGCAGCTCTTGCTCAACTGCACCACACTGCCTGTTTCCTGAGGCCACTAGGTCTGTTCCTTTCATTGGTCAATAGACAATGACAATAGACAATAGGTGCAGGAGTTGGCCATTCTGCCCTTCGAGCCTGCACCACCATTCAATATGATCATGGCTGATCATCCTTAATCAGTATCCTGTTCCAGCCTTATCTCCATAACCCTTGATTCCACTATCCTTGAGAGCTCTATCCAACTCTTTCTTAAATGAATCCAAAGACTGGGACTCCACTGCCCTCTGGGGAAGAGCATTCCACACAGCCACCACTCTCTGGGTGAAGAAGTTTCTCCTCATCTCTGTCCTAAATGGTCTACCCCATATTGTTAAGCTGTGTCCTCTGGTTCGGCACTCACCCATCAGAGGAAACATGTTTCCTGCCGCCAGAGTGTCCAAACATTTAATAATCTTATATGTCTCAATCAGATCCCCGCTCAGTCTTCTAAACTCAAGGGTATACAAGCTCCAGTCTTTCAGTGTAAGGTAATCCCGCCATTCCAGGCATTGACCTTGTGAACCTACGCTGCACTCCCTCAATAGCCAGAATGTCTTTCCTCAAATTTGGAGACCAGAACTGCACACAGTACTCCAGGTGTGGTCTCACCAGGGCCCTGTACAGCTGCAGAAGAACCTCTTTGCTTCTATACTCAATCCTTCTTGTTATGAAGGCAAGCATGCTATTAGCCTTCTTCACTACCTGCTGTACCTGCATGCTTGCCTTCATTGACTGGTGTACAAGAACACCCAGATCTCTTTGTACTGCCCCTTTACCTAAATTGATTCCATTTAGGTAGTAATCTGCCTTCCTGTTCTTGCCACCAAAGTGAATAACCGTACATTTATCCACCTTAAACTGCATCTGCCATGCATCTGTCCACTCACCTAACCTGTCCAGGTCACCCTGTAGTCTCAACACATTTCACCCTGCCACCCAGATTTGTATCATCAGCAAATTGGCTAATGTTATTGCTAATACCATCTTCTATATCATTAACATATATTGTAAAAAGCTGCGGTCCTAGTACTGATCCCTGCAGTACCCCACTGGTCACTGCCTGCCATTCCAAAATGGAGCCGTTTATCACTACTCTTTGTTTCCTATCAGCCAACCAATTTTCAATCCAAATTAGTACTTTGCCCCCAATACCATGCGCCCTAATTTTGCTCACTAACCTCCTATGTGGGACTTTATCAAAAGCTTTCTGAAAGTCTAGGTACATCACATTACTGGATCTCCCTCGTCCATCTTCAGAGTTACATCCTCAAAAAATTCCAGATTAGTCAAGCATGATTTCCCCTTCATAAATCCATGCTGACTCTGACCTATCCTGTTACTACTATCCAGATGTGTCGTAATTTCATCTTTTATAATAGACTCCAACATCTTTCCCACCACTGAGGTCAGACTAACTGGTCTATAATTTCCTGCTTTCTCTCTCCCAACTTTCTTAAAAAGTGGCATAACATTAGCCACCCTCCAATCCACAGGAACTGATCCCGAATCTATCCAACTCTGGAAAATAATCATCAACGCATCCACGATTTCTCGAGCCACCTCCTTCAGTATCCTGGGATGTAGACTATCAGGCCCTGGGGACTTATCAACCTTCAGACCTAACAGTCTCTCCAAACCAATTCCTGGCAAATATAAATTCCCTTAAGTTCAGGTCCTTCAGCCACTGTTAACTCAGGGAGATTGCTTGTGTCTTCCGCAGTGAACACAGATCAATTCAATTCTTCTGCCATTTCTTTGTTCCCTGTATTATATTCCCCTATTTCTGTCTTCAATAGTCTTCACCATTTTTTGCTTTTCACATACCTAAAAAAGCTTTTACTATCCTCCTTTATATTATTGGTCAGTCTGATTCAGCATAGCTTTGAGAGCAAACAGAGAAGTGTCCTAGTTTCAAATGTGTAGGACAGTGAAACAGTATCTGCCACTGGCTAACTTTCCACAGAACATTGTGAAATCTGGGTGTACATTTTGGTAATGGAGAAATTTGGGTCACATGGCCCTGCATAAAGGGCAGATCAGTGCCAAAAAGAGTGGAGACTAAAAGTGACATAACAAACAGTGATGAATTGGAGGATGACTGTGGGGTGGGGTGTCATTGGATGGAAGGATTGGTGGTGGTGATGGAGGCAGCATCCATGGTCATCTCCTCTGACCTCTAAAAGAACAGACATAGGGAAGGAGTAGGCCATTTGGCCCATCAAGCCTGCTCCACCGTTCATAGCTGATCTCGGGCTTCAACTCCACTTTCCCATCTAATTCTTCAGTCCCGTGATTTTCTGAGAGGCCGAATGTCCGTCTACATAGCTTTGGATTTATTCAAAAAATGGGTGATCACAACCTTTTGGGTAGATAATATTAGTATTAAATAATTAAAGTTAAAAGGGGGAAGAACAGATGGGTATGATTTGATACATTCACTATCTGTGGATATAAAGAGGGGCCAGGTGGTTAATAGAACAAAAAAATACCATGCATGATTTGGTGGTGGAGAAAAGAGAAATATTCAGTTGTTTGTAAGAGCACCTCTGGATATTAAAAGAAAAGAGAAATAAAAAGGAAAAAAAGGAAAAAAATATGAAGAGGTACCAAGACAGGGTCTTATGGCACAGTGGTAGTGTGCTTACCTCCAGACCAAGTCCAGGTTCAAGTTCCACCTACTCTGTATGTGTGATGTAACATAACGGATCATCATGATTAAAATTGCTATGGGTAAAGGCATGGGAGTGGTACTTGGTGAATGGTTCTTACAGAGAACCAGTGTAGACCTGATGGGCTGAATGGTCTTATATGTTGTAATCATTCTATGATTATACTTGTGGAGAAGGTTGCTTTGTTAGTCTAAACGTTGCATATGAAGTTGACTGTTGCATTAGTCGCTTAGCAGTCACTGTCAATAACACAACTTGCATTTATATATTTTTAAAATTCATTTATGGGATATGGGCACTGTTCGCTAAGCCAGAATTGATTGCTCATTCTTAATTGCCCAGAGGCTAAGAATCATTGGGTCTGGAGACTCATGAAGGGCCAAACCAGGTAAGGACAGCAGTTTCCTTCCCAAAAGGACATTAATGAACCAGATGGGTTTTTCCCCTAAGAATGGTTTCATGGTCATAATTAGATTCTTAATTCCAATTTTGTTTTAAATTCAAACTTCACCATTCCATGGTGGGATTCAGACCTGGATCCACCAGAACATTATCTGGGTCTCTGGATTAATAGTCTACCAATAATACCACTAGGCCAACACCTCCCCATAAGGCAGCATCTTTATTTAAAAGACCTTAAGACATTTCACATGAGCATAACAAAATAAAAGTTATCCTGATCCATATGCAGAGATGTTAGGATAGGTTGTCAAAAGCCCAGTCAAATTTTAAGGAACACCTTAAATGAAGAAAGAAGCAATAATAGTTCCAACATTGAGGGATACGTGGATGAAGGGCAGTATTTGGCATAAATGGATTCAGGTAGACACAAAAGAGACAAAGCCGAGCCAATTATAAAATAAATCTCATAAAGGTTCCATTGATACAAGTGATAACAGCTCACCGCCCACACATTTTTCCAAGAACATTGTGATATGTCGACACCACTGAGAGGTTAATAGTAAATGTTAACGCATTTCCCTCCCGTAGAATGAGATGAGTTGGGTATACAATGGATCCCTGGGAGATGTCAGCAAGTGATTCATTTACTTATTGCTCAATGCCTTCAACTGCTATAGCGTCATAAATGAATGGCTAAATGCTAACATGAAATTTAAGTACAGGAAACAAACTCAGTGAAGAAAGATAACTTAATTTCATTAAACCAGCATGGGATGTATGTTAACTTAATTGGAATACTCAAAATAAATGCTTGGCAGCATCTGTGAGAGCAGATGACATGAGGCAATTCTGGAAGCAACCTTAATATATAATTTTCTCTGCAAATTGTTGCAACAAAACAAATAACTTCCCATTGTGCAGAATGGCTGAGTAAAGGTTTAATTTTGTAAATATTTTGCCCAATATTCATTAGACAGTAATCTATCGCCTCAGGCACAGGCATTGTGGACAGATTCCAACTAGGACAGGCACTGTGCACCAGATACACAGCTTGGGATGCTGGTTCATATTTATTTTCAATCCATTCCTTCCTTTTTGAGGAAACCAGTGTTTGTGAAGGAAAAAGCAGCCAACAGTAACAACTACTATTTATAGACAGTACCTATAAAGTAGTAGAACATCTCAAGTTGTTTTGCAGGCATCTTATAAGACAATATGTGACACTGGGTCACAGGAAAGCTTTACTGTGTAACAAATAACCTCAAACTTAGTTAAAGAGGCATGTTTTAAGCAGTATCTTAAGGAAGGAGTGTGAAGTAGAGAGACAGAGTTACAAGGAAGGAACATAGAATCTTAGGGCTTTAGCAAGGCTCAACCAGCATTGGTGGAACAATTAAAGCCATGGAATTTCCAGAGGCCAGAATTAGAGGAACCTAGATATCTCAGAGGGTTGTGGGGCAGGAAGAAATTATAGAGATAGGGAGAGGCAAAGGTATGAAGGTAGTCAAATATAGAAGGTTCCTTCAGAAACTTTAGCTTGTTACATGTACTTCTCATGTACTTCTCTGTTCTAGCATTTGATTTAAAAATTACCAAGTCATGTGAAGAAAATGATTTGTGTTCTTTTAGTGCCTTTGGCATCCTCAACGTATTACCAGGCATTTTCTGAAGTATGATCAGAACTGCTTTGAGGCAATACAAACAGAAAGTACTAGAAAAACTCAACAGGTTTTTCAGCATCTGTAGAGAGAGAGTAAAACAGAGTTAATTATTCAAGTCTACTATCATTCTTCTTTGGTAATGAAGACAGGTGGAAATGCAGTGGGTTTTATGATGCTGAAAAGGGAGGCGGGGCAAGTGCAATATACAGGAAGGTAGAGGACTTGTTAGATTCTGGTAGGATTAAATGAAAAAGATGTCACGGAACACAAAGCAGAGGCAGCAGTAATAACTGTAATAAAGAAGCAAAACTTTGATCCAAGGCAGAATGAAGAACTAAAGCCTCTGAATTAAACAAAAGCATGAAAGGAAAATATAGTTTGGCACTTCACAAATAAATAGAATCAAAATGAAGGAGTCTGAGTCCAGAGTCTGAGGTTGCTGAAGTCAATGTTGAGTCCAGAAGCTGCAATGTGTCTAGTCAGAAAAGGTGTTGTTTCTTGGATTGGGTTTCACTGAAGCATCACAACAGACTGAGATCAGAAATGTGAGTATGAGTGCAAGGTGGTGAATTAAAATGGCAAGCAACTGAAAGATCAGGATCATGCTTTCAGGCTGAGTCACCTTACTCTCTTAACTCTTTCAGAAATCAAATTGACATCAAGGGAGGGTCAACTGGTGAATCAAAACCATTCCAAATACACACAATGAAGATTTGTGTACAGGCCTGATTTTAACTCAATGAAAGCCCACTTACAAACTCTGGCTATTGGCTGCCACTTTGGTTCAGTCAAATCACTTATAGTTCTTACTTAAATGATAATTGGTTCAAATCACATTCTTGAGCATGAGAATCAGGCTGGCATTCAAGTGTATACTGGAAGAGTGCTACACTGTTGGAGATGCTGTTTTTGGGTAACACACTAAATTAAATACTATTTTAAATATCGCACTATTGGGGTGGATTTTAAAAAATCAATAACATTATTTAGAAAAAGAGCAAAGAAAGTTTCTTTTGCACTCCTCAAGCATCGTTGCTGAAATTGATTTTCTGATATTATCACATTGCTGTGCTTGGAATTTGGAATATAGTTTGGCTGCTGTGCTTCCTACATCACAACAGTGACCGGGGTGCAGAAATTACTTCACTGGGTATAAAGCTTTTCAGATCTTCTGATGTTGAAAAAGGTGCTACATGAATTCAAGTGGTTATTTTCTACTTTGTCTCCCCTATTTAACTTCAGTGACAAAGTTCTGCAACAAATACTTCCTGATGCAGAGAGATTACAAGATGTGTTTTAACACAACCCCGTGTCAGTGTGTACACCTACTGCTGATATAATTCACATTCTCTAAGACTTCATGAAAATATGATGAGACAAACAAAGATCTTCTTTGCTTTTTAATTTTAATATTCCTTAAACATCTGTCCACTTAGACAAATAGTAAGAAACCATCATTAAAAGACATGTCTGACAGTCAATTAACCAAGGTAGCTGACTTCTGTAATATTGATGCATCCTGTAATAATAAATCATATACTGTAATTTAGGAACTTGGGTCAGTAGACAAATCAGAGGAAGCAAGGCAGGCAGAGATATAATTTTGTAATCTTTGAGATCTTGGGAGAACTACCTTTTTTAGTGCTTTTATGCAACAATTTGAATAGATTCAAGAGTTTAACAATGTTAAATAGAAACTTGCATTTAAATACTGCCTTTTATAACTTGGCATTTCACAGCCAAGTCACTGTTGTAAACAGGGCAGTCAATTAGTGCACAGTAAGATTCCAGTGCTCATAATTAGATAATCTGCATTTGTGGAACTAAGCGAGGGATAATAGCTAGCTTCGGGATTCCTTTGGCATAATACCATGGAATCTTTTCCATCCACCTGAGACAGCAGAGTGTGCCTCAGTTTAAACTCACATCAGAAACATTGCACATCAACAGTTCAACACTCCCACAGTTCTGCCCCAGTGTATCAGCCTGGATATTACACTCAAGCCTTTGAAATGAGTCTTCAGTCTACAACCATCGAAAATAGAGATGACAGTCTTACCCACTGAATCACAGCCAATAAGACTCATCATCTTGATGTGAACTCTTGGTAAGAGCCAATCACAGTCTCAAACTCTAACCCTCATTCCTCTCACTTTTTTACTTCAACTACTTATGCAATTTTCTTCAAAAAGCTTTCCCAGAATGGGGGTTCACTCTTATGCATATGAGGGCTTAACACATTATTATAATGCATAGCATAATAAAAAAAATCCTCCTGACCCTGTTTTTGTTTTTGGAGATCTTAAAAATATATTCTCTTGTTATCGACTAACTGATCAGTGGCAATAACCTCCCCAGTTCCCATCCACATTTACCTTCATAATTTTGAAACCTGTATCAAATTATGCATGGATAAATACAGTAGGAGACATATTCTTAACACATTGATTAAAGGAAGAGTTTGAAGAATCAAATAAAAGCAAAATATTGTGGATGTTGGAAATCTGAAGCAAACATGAGAATGTTGGAGAAACTCAGGAAATCTGACACATCTGTGGAGAGAAAAAGAGTTAACTTCTTGAGCCCAGTATGACTCTTCTTCAGAAAACTCTGTTTCTCTTTCCACAGACACTGCCAGACCTGCAGAGTTTCTCCAGTATTCTGAGTTTGTTTTCACTTTTATCATTTACATCATTGCTGTTTTGGGGAACTTGCTGTGTGCAGTTTACTTTCTGTAAGAAGTGATTGCCAAACTACACTTTTAAAAGTAATTCATTGGATGTAATGCACTTTGAAAATCTTATGACAAATCCTAAACCTTGAATTTTTGACCCAGAAGTGTCAAGCAATCAGTATGCCACTATTTTGATTTGAGAGAGTTTAAATTGTTTCGTTGCTAACTTTTTGGGATGATTCAGCATTTTGCCTGTAATAGTAATGAGGAGACAGTTTTATCAGTTGAAGGTTCAAGTTGTTGGTGCCTGACGCAGATGCTTGGACTGAAATATGGAATGATATGAATAGCTGTTCATTCTCTGCACTTGCACATTCCAAGCTGCTGTGATCACATAGTCTTCCTGAGTTCATGCTGACTCCACATTTGTCAAGAGCTTGCTTTACCTTCTTGGCCATCTATCTGACATGTATAATCAGTCAGAAATATAGGAAAAAATAATAATTTGACATTGTGCAACTCGTATTTTCTTCATATTGTGTTACCATGAGTCACAGCATATAAGCTGTTTCAAGACATCACATGACCCCATTTGGTTAGCCACAGAAGAATCCATGTTTTTCCATTTACTCTGTGCTTCAGTCGGTTCCCCTTTTTTGGCATAAGACGCTATACTCACTTCAGTAGATTACTAGTCAGCTTCAGTTTTTCACTGCACAAATGGATGTTTTACTTACTGGTGCCTCATAATTGGCTGCAAGGAATCAAGCAAGTTTAAGGCATACCACAAGGTGCAGACTCACTTGGCAAATTACAAATATGGCAGTCACTCACACTTATACCAGTGGTTAACTTTTATAATCAGCGCAAATAAGGTGACCTCTGTATTTTATGAGATTTGTCAAAGTTTCAAATGGTGACTTATCCAGCGACCTCTCTGGTATTTACTGTTCTCATACACCCACCATCATCTCCTGCTATCCATCATTTATCTTTTCTAGTCAATTCATGTTGACTCCTTATCCCAGTTGGGATATAGATTCACTAACATTGGAAGGACCACCCATCCCTTGCCCTAGTTTGAGCTCTTCATGTTTGATCCATTATAAACATTTTATTAAAACAATGAAACATTCCTTCAGTGTTGTACTTGGAAGTTCTGTACTTAAAAAATAGAACATAGAACAATACAGTGCAGAACAGGCCCTTCGGCCCTCAATATTGTGCCGACCTGTGAACTATTCTCAGCTCGTACCCCTATACTATCCCATCATCATTCATGTGCTTATCCAAGGATTGTTTAAATCTCCCTAATGTGGCTGAGTTAACTACATTTGAAGGTAGGGCATTCCACTCCCTTACCACTCTCTAAGTCAAGAACCTGCCTCTGACATCTGTCTTGATTCTATCACCCCTCAATTTGTAGTTATGCCCCCTTTCCAATGAGAACAGACCCAAGTCTCTCAGCCATTCCTCATAAGACCTTCCCTCCAGACCAGGCAACATCCTGGTAAATCTCCTCTGCACCTTTTCCAATGCTTCCACATCATTCCTGAAATATGGCGACCAGAACTGTACACAATATTCCAAGTGTGGCCGCACTAGTCTTTTGTATAGTTGCAGCATAATATTGCGGCTCTGGAACTCAATCCCTCTACCAATGAAACCTAACACACTGTATGCCTTCTTAACAGCACTATTAACCTGGGTGGCAACTTTCAGGGATCTATGTACATGGACTCCAAGATCCCTCTGCACATCCACCTTACCAAGAATCTTTCCATTGACCCAGTAGTCTGCCTTCCTGATATTCTTCCAAAGTAAATCACCTCACATTTAGCTGCATTGAACTCCACTTGCCACCCCTCAGCCCAATTCTGCAGTTTATCCAAGTCCCCTTGCAACCTGTAACATTCTTCCAAACTGTCCACTACTCCACCGACTTTAGTATCATCTGCAAATTTATTAATCCATCGACCTATGCCTGTGTCTAAGTCATTTATAAAAATGACAAACAGCAGTGGTCCCAAAACAGATCCTTGTTGCATACCACTAGTAACTGGACTCCAGGCTGAATATTTTCTATCAACCACCACTTGCTGCCTTCTTTCAGAAAGCCAGTTTCTAATCCAAACTGCTAAAACACCCTCAATCCCATGCCTCTGCATTTTCTCAAACAGCCTACCTTATCAAAGGCTTTACTGAAGTCCATGTATACCATGTCGACTGCCCTACCCTCATCTACATGCTTGGTCACCTTCTCAAAAACTCATTGAGGTTTGTGAAACATGACCTGCCCTTGACAAAACCATGTTGACTATCTGAAATCAAATTGTTGCTTTCAGAGATACTAACTTTCAGTTCAGACATTTAACTGAGGCTCTGTCTGCCTCTTGAGAATATGGACAAGGCCCATTATTTCTGTTTCAAAGAAAAGCACAGCAATTATTCCTGCTGCCCCAGCCAATATTTATTCCTCAATCAATATTACAAAAATACAGATTATCTGGTTATTTTCTGGGAGTTCACTGGGTGCAAATTAGCTCCTGTGTTTCCTACATTTCAAGAGTGACTACACATCAAAATTACCTCAAATGTATAAAGACCTTTGGGACATCGTGAATTTGTGAAATGCACTCTACAAAAGCAAGTGTTTCTTTATTATAACTAAGCCCAGTGTTTTCCACATGTGAATACTTTTTTAATAGGGGTATCTGAATGGCATTAAGGAATGGGAGACACTGCTGATTTTTCTCGTCTCTAACCTGTAGCCCTCTGACTATTGTTTACTAATCTGCTATCAGGTTACTGAGTGACAATCAGAGCTAAACTCTGGTCCTTGTTTAATTACATAGTTCAATAACAACACTGTGGTTTTCACAAGTGAGACATATTATTTTGATCAATCAACTGATAGGCGACCTATACATAAGCCTTTTTTTCTCTAACACCCTGTTAGGTGAATAACACAGATAGACTTGCTGTCTAAGTTTTCCACTGGCCCAAGGCTCTGTGAGACTGAGAACTGAATGAATAGGAGATTATAGGGCATTGTCTGGCTATGTCAATATTTCCAGAAAGAGGCTGGGCAGAAGAGACCTGGCTCTCTGTTTCCATAACAGTGTCATGACTGTTCAATGACTTCAATTAGAACAGCAGACTGTGTAAAGGAAAAGTAACTATCACAAGGCAGGATGTATATACTGATATCAGTGTAGGACTGACACCATCGTGAGTAGTCAGATTTCCAAGTTATTCTCATTCTGTATATCATATTGTTTCCAATCATCCATTGAGCTTCATTCTATCTGATGCACTGCTGTTATCAACATCGACAAGCAGATTATTCTGCACGTCAGTATATGGCTCAGAGGATTGCTTATAACAACTAGGCTTTTATTAATAGTAACTGAGGAAGATTTGTATTTATTTTCACCTTTTGCAATCTAACAATCTCCCATTCCTATGAAGTCTTACGAAATGTAGTCACTGTTGTAATATCAGAAATGTGAAATACATTCTGGCAGCTCCAACAGAAACCATTGTGATAATGATCAGACTACCTATTGTTCCACCTGTTTTGGTTAAGGGTATTTTTTCTGGTTCTTACATATAAAATGGGCATCACTGACAAGGCCAGCAATTATTGCCCTTTAACTGATTGGCATATTGCCCATTTCTGGGAGCATTTAAAAGGCAACCACATTGCTGTGGGTCTGGAGTCACGTATCAGAGGCAGCAGGTTTACTTCCCTGAACAAAATTAATAAACCATATGGGTTTTTAAAAACAATTGATAGTTACATGGCTGCTATCACTGCCTTTACAGTTCATTCATTGAATTTAAATTTCACCAGCTGCCAGGGTCAGTTTGAATCCTGGACACCCCCAGGACAGTCAGCCAGGTCACTAAATTAGTATACTAATCACATGACCACTATATCACAATCTCCCCAAAATAGGCACAGGTACAAGTTCTCTGGTCTTCTTCAAATAATGCCACAGGATCTTTCATGTTTGCCTGTGAGGAGGTTAATGTCTCAGGTGTAAGATGGCATCTTTGATCATGCCACTTTCCCTCAGTGCCACACTAGATTGTCAATGTTAATGATGAAAATGTGACAAAGTGTTAAATAATTATAAAAATACCATGCTTGCAGAAAGAGTTTGGTATGTGTAAGATTTGCATGTACATTACTTTAGATTTGATCACAGAAATTCTGTAGAAAGCAAATTCACAGCAGTGTGTGCATTGGTAATGCTGTAGACTGAGGGATGTGCATCTTTCGAAGCCTGATCCAGGGATAGATGTGTGCAGCGACAAGTGTGCATGTGTTTCACTACGCACTGATACTTTAAGGTCTTGTGATGCAATGGGTAGTGCCTCAACCTCCAAGCCCAAAAACTCCGGGTTCAAGTCACAATCTAGCTACTTTTTGACCACACAAGCTATGCTCATAATGTGGTCACAGGTTGACTATCCACCTCAAAATTCTTCTAACACATCAATTTCAGGCAGTAAGGACTGGAAAAGTCTCCTTGTTAGTCAGGACCTCACAGCTGCAGCACAACAGCCTCCCCATATTAAACAATCCAATTCATGTATTCTCATTAAGGCTACATGTCTAATACTTTTTGAGGAGTTGTGGAAAGTGAATTTACTTCATGTTCTGAAGTAAATCTTTTTTTTGAAAGATTATTTTGGATATTGGAACTTTTATTCTAACAAGTCATTTCTTGGAAAACATGTGGATTCAACTAATTGTTAGATTTGTTCACCAGAGATGGCCTGCCAGAGTTTTATGACCATCAAAGAGCTATGTTCTATTTGAACAGTACTGTACATTGAGTTGGAGATTGTTTGATGTTCGTTTGGGGAAAATCTACTGAGGAAAAGGCTGTCCACTTCAGCTTTTCAGTTTTTCCAAAACAGCCTTGCTGTTACTGATGATGGAACCTTTTATTTTAATTCTAATACCTTAGCATACAATTGATCATAGAGTTCTTGTGGTGCAGTGGTAGTGTCCCTATCACAGAGCCACAAGACCTGGTTCAAGGCTCATCTGCTCCAAATGTGTCATAATATCTCTGAACGGGTTGGTTAGAAAATATCTCCAATTGACTGTATTAGGAACTCAGTGAACAATTAAGTTTTGTTGTAGGACTAAGAAAGTCATCCCATCCCAATCATTACAGCTGAACTTTGAGCTACTGCCAGAAAAGAAAGAATTGTGGCACCCTAACCAAAGGTCTGTCCTTATTTTTACAAGGGGAGATGGTGGCATAGAGATAATGTCATTGGACTAATAATCCAGAACTGCAGACTAATATACAGAGGACATGGGTTTGAATCTCACCATGGTGAAATGTGAATTCTATAAACCTAGAATTGGTTCACTAGTGTCCTTTATGGAAGGAAATCTGACATCCTTACCTGGTCTGGCCTATATGTGACTCCAGACCCATAGCACTGTGATTGACCCTCAACGGCCCTCTGGGCAATTCAGGGTGGGCAACAAATCCCAGTCCATCCAGCATGCTGACATCCTGTGAACAGATTTTTATAAAAATCATAATTTAAAGCAACACGGTAAAAAGGAGGTTGGGGTCATATCTGCATAAACATTTGATTATTGCATACAAGAGATGTCTTTTCTTCCCTCCTTTACTTTCAACCTCTGACTCGGAAGGTTGTTGCTTTTATTTGAAGAGATCTGAGTAAGGATTATCACAGAGATTTATAAACAGAAACCCATGGTCACTACAGTCAGCTCAGAGAGTTGCACCACTTTACTCTAGACAAATGTCAACTTCTGAAAGACTTGCTTGAAGTATTTAATATGATGAAGGATTACACAGAAAAAGTATGTGCGATTAAAAATAAGGGAGAATAAAGGGTATTCATAAATGTTACATAGGAATTAGGTGTCATGACGAGAGGATTTTCTTACAAAAAATTGCAATTTACTAGATTTTTAAAAATTGTTGAGTATTACTAACAAGGTCAACATTTATGACTTATTCCGAATTGCCCTCAGGAATGTGGTGGTGAGCTGCTTTCTTAAATACATTCAATAGTTTGCTCA
Organism: Chiloscyllium plagiosum; assembly: GCF_037043375.1. NCBI lineage: Eukaryota > Metazoa > Chordata > Chondrichthyes > Orectolobiformes > Hemiscylliidae > Chiloscyllium > Chiloscyllium plagiosum. Next base: position 12,800,253 of record NW_028270168.1, read on the forward strand.
GTCATTTCAAAGGGTAATTATAACGGTCAATCACTTTGCTATGAGTATGGTGTCATACATAAGCCAGACCAGGTAAGGTTGCTGAAATAACTGCACAGAGGCCAGTTTCCCATCACCAAGTCAGCCTTTATTTACATGTGCATAGCACATGGACACCAACCAGCCAGCTCAGAGCCAATCTCCAGCATGAGGAGACTCTCTGAATTCCCTGCTTTTTTTAAATTTTTTTTTCTTTTACCCCCCACACTACCGCCTAACTGCGGTAGTGCTTATCTTTTCCCCAGCACCCATGTTGTGTGTGTGCAGGTGTGTGCAGACACAGTGAACGACACAAGGTGCACAATTCTTTATTCAGTTTCCACCACCAGGAAGAAAGGAAACACCCGAGTGGCCAGTGACAAGCAGTGCCCTTCACATTAAAGGGCAATGCTGTGTGATCATACAGTGAAGAGGAGGGTAGGGACTAAATCAAAATAGAGTTGGAGGGGGAAATAATGTACTCCACTCCCTGCGGTGCCCACCTCTCCCTCAACAACTCCAGGGTGTTGGTGGACACCGCGTGCTCCTTCTCCAAGGACACCTGTGCTCTAACGTAACCGCGGAAGAGGGGCAGGCAGTCACCCCTAACGACCCCCTCCATGGCCCGCTGCCTCGACCTGTTGATGGCCAGTTTGGCCAGGCCCAGGAGCAGATCCACGAGGAGGTCTCATTCCCTGCTTTTTCTTTTCTTTTTTTTTAGTGCTTATTTTTTTCATTCCCTGCTTTTTTTTTAGTGCTTATGTTTTTCATTCCCTGCTTTTTTTTTAAGCACCCATGTTGTGTGTGTGCAGGAGTGAACACTGCTGTTTATATATATATTTTTTTTCTTTTCTCAAAAGGGAAAAACACCCAAGTGGCCAGTGACAAGCTGTGCTCTTCACACTCCTGTTTTCTTTATTTTTTTGGTTTTTTTTCCTCCTGGTTATATTAACCCCCACACTACCGCCTAACTGCAGTTGTGCTTTATTTTTCCCCAGCACCCATGGTGTGTGTGTGCAGGTGTGAGACGCAGTGAGAGACACAAGGTGCATGAATCTTTAATCAATTTCCACCACCAGGAAGATAGGAAAACACCCGAGTGGCCAGTGACAAGCACTGCCCTTCACATCAAAGGGCAATGCTGTGTGAACAAACAGTGAAGGGGAGGGTAGGGACTAAATCAAAATAGAGTTGGAGGGAGAAATAATGCACTCCACTCCTTGTGGCGCCCGCCTCTCCCTGAACAACTCCAGGGTGTTGGTGGACACCGCGTGCTCCTTCTCCAAGGACACCTGGGCTCTAACGTAACCGCGGAAGAAGGGAAGGCAGTCGGCCCTAACGACCCCCTCCACGGCCCGCTGCCTGGACCTATTGATGGCCAGTTTGGCCAGACCCAGGAGCAGACCCACGAGGAGGTCTCATTTCCTGCTTTTTTTTTAGTGCTTATTTTTTTCATTCCCTGCTTTTTTTTTAGTGCTTATGTTTTTCATTCCTAGCTTTTTTTTGTAGTCAAAACAGTGAAGGGGAGATATTCCTATTTATTCTTTTTTTATATTTTTTTATTTTTTTTTGTTTAAATTTAACCCCCACACTACCACCTAAGTGCGGTAGTGCTTATTTTTTTCCCCAGCACCCATGGTGTGTGTGTGCAGGTGTGAGACACAGTGAAAGACACAAAGTGCACGAATCTTTATTCAAATTCCACCACCAGGAAAATAAGAAAACACCCGGGTGGCCAGTGACAAACACTGCCCTTCACATCAAAGGGCAGTGCTGTGTGATCAAAACAGTGGGGGGGAGGGTAGGGACTAAATCAAAATAGAGTTGGAGGGTGAAATGATGCACTCCACTCCCTGCGGCGCCCACCTCTCCCTGAACGACTCCAGGGTGTTGGTGGACACCGCGTGCTCCTTCTCCAAGGACACCCGGGCTCTAACGTAACCGCGGAAGAGGGGCAGGCAGTCGGCCCTAACGACCCCCTCCACGGCCCGCTGCCTGGACCTGTTGATGGCCAGTTCGGCCAGGCCCAGGAGCAGACCCACGAGGAGGTCTCATTTCCTGCTTTTTTTTTCTTTTTTGTTAGTGCTTATTTTTTCATTCCCTGCTTTTTTTTTAGTGCTTATGTTTTTCATTCCTTGCTTTTTTTTTTCTTTTCGTGTGTGTGTGTGCAGGTGTGAGACACAGTGAAAGACACAAAGTGCACGAATCTTTATTCAAATTCCACCACCAGGAAGATAGGAAAACACCCGGGTGGCCAGTGACAAACACTGCCCTTCACATCAAAGGACAGTGCTGTGTGATCAAAACAGTGAAGGGGAGGGTAGGGACTAAATCAAAATAGAGTTAGAGGGAGAAATGATGCACTCCACTCCCTGCGGCGCCCACCTCTCCCTGAACAACTCCAGGGTGTTGGTGGACACCGCGTGCTCCTTCTCCAAGGACACCCGGGCTCTAACGTAACCGCGGAAGAGGGGCAGGCAGTCGGCCCTAACGACCCCCTCCACGGCCCGCTGCCTGGACCTGTTGATGGCCAGTTTGGCCAGGCCCAGGAGGAGACCCACGAGGAGGTCTCATTTCCTGCTTTTTTTTTCTTTTTCTTTAGTGCTTATTTTTTTCATTCCCTGCTTTTTTTTTAGTGCTTATGTTTTTCATTCCTTGCTTTTATCTGTCAGCCAGGGCTCCCTGATTGGCCAGGTTAACATCCCCAATCAAAGATTCTTATAGTCAATGAGATCCACCTTGCCCTCATTCTAATCACTACAGATGCCAATTTCCTTCCCCAAATGAGATTAGTGAACCACATTGGTCTTACAGAAATCTGATCATTACATGGCCACTGACACTAACCTTTTCGTTCCACTTATAAATATTTATGGAATCCCCCATTCCACAGAGGGATTTGAGCACAACTACACAGTGGCTTAGTGGTTAGCATTACTGCCTCACAGTTCCTGAGACATAGCTTCAATTCCAGCTGTGGGTGATTGTGTGGAATTTATACATTTTCCTTGTCTGTGTGGATTTCCTCTGACTGCTCCAGTTTCCTCCCACAGCCCAAAGATGTAGGTGGATTAGCCATGTTAAGTTGCCCATAGTGTGCAGGGTTGTGCAGGCTAGGTGGATTAGCCATGAGAAATGCAGGATTTTGGGGGTGGGTCTGGGTGGGATGATCTTTGGAACATCAGTGTGGACCAAATGGGCCAAATGGCCTGCTTCCACACTATAGAGATTCTATAATGCACATCAGTTGTTCGAAAGAAGTCATATTGGATGAAATGATTTAACTCTGTTTCTCTCTCCACAGTTGCTGCTAGACATGCTGTGTTTTTTCAGCAGTTTCTTTTATTATGCATCATTAGTTTGCCTCTTGTCTTCTAGTCCAGTAACAGGACTGCAATGTTATTGCCCCCAAGGGACATTGCAGGATCATGATCAAACAAAAATGATGGAAATTTTCAGATAATCAAAAATTTCTGGATCATATGCATATATATTATTCTGAAATATAAAAATTATTTCCTCCTCTAACCCTTCATTAATATTCACCTTTGTTGCTTGTCTTTTGCCCTTAAGATAGTTTGCCTTAAGAAAGCCATGGGCTGTGTGCAGACAATGTTGCAACTCTGCCTGGCTTTATATCTGCAAGCTGTATTTGGAGAAATAAGTTGGCTTACTGTAATATCTACTTCACAACTTCTAATGTCTTGTACTGTTTTAATAAGCTAACAAACAAAGTTAAGCAATCACTGATGACTGATTTACCATGAGATAGCAATCATTAGCATGACAACCTCCATTTGCCAAAATGCCAAATTTGGTTAGTGATGCAGATTCTTGCCCTTTCAGTGGGTGCAGATTCACTATAAATGCTCAAAAGGGAATTGGAAGAGTTTCTGCAGGAGGATTTACCTCATTGTCAAGGTTTTATACTAAAAATTGCTTTGGGATTTAGACAGCTATTTTCCATAGCTCACTTTTCTCCATCCTTAAAATGAGCAAGATATCTATTCAATTTGATATAAACTGATTTGATGCAATTTGACAATGATTTTGCAATCAAACACACCCTTAGAATTCAATTTTATTGTAGACAAGTCACACATTCCTATTAACCAGTTATTCTATTATTAACATTTCTCTGCAATAATCAAATGCTTTGGCTTTTCAAAAGTGTGTGAAAATTGCAAAAGCTATTTAGTATTTGATAAGTTAATGTGAAGCTGGTCTTTATTTAATCAACAATAGATCTAGTTCATGCATAAATTGGATAAAACCATGAATAGGACTGCATATCTAGTTATATAGAAAAAAGAACGTTGTCACAATGACCAAGTAATGTATTCATCTCCACTGCTATTGACAACGACCTTGATGCCTGGAGAAAGTAACTTGTGCACATTACAGGAAAAGTCTGCCAGCCCATTTTCCATCATCCAATGAGAACATAACAGATCTGCATTTCATTCTATTCAATTACATATTAATTTCACATGCATTATATCTTTCCTAATGAATATTGATTCATCTCAGTTTTGAATTTTTCAATCGACCCCAGCCTCGACAGGTTTTTTTTTGGATGACTGACTTCCAGATTTCAACTGTCTTTTGTGTTTTGAAGGTTTTTTTTTGAATTTCTATATTAATATTTCTAACACTAATTTTAAGGTTCTGCTTGATCCCTACCTCCCAGCTCCTCTTCTGGATTTCTAAGTCATCTGTCCCTTTACTGAACTCTTACATTCTGCCAACACCTCATGAAGATTAGAGAGACAGAATTGAAAAGTCAGCAAATCACTCTACACTTGTATTGAACCTTTTGTTGGACCACACAATGAGTGCTATGTGGAGTGCTGGTCACTATATTATAATCACATTGGAGAGGATGCTGAGAAGATTTAAAAGGATGATATGCGAAATACGATAGTATACGTACCAAGAAAGGATTGATAGACTCCCATTTCTCTTGAAAAGCAAAGCAGAGCAATGGCCTAATAGAAGTATTTAAAGCAAAAGGCTTGATCAGAGTTGACACAGAAAGAATGTTCCCTCTTATGAGGAAGAACGTAGTCCATAGAATCATCATAGGATGGAAACAGGGTGGAAGCACGCCATTTGGCCTATTGATCATCTGAAGAACATCCCATCCATACCCACCTCCACCCTTGTATTCACCGTGGATAATCCACCCAACCTGTACATCCCTGGACACTATGGGCAATTTGGCATGGCTAGTGTGGATGTGCAGAGGGATCTTGGAGTCCATGTACACAGATCCCTGAAAGTTGCCACCCAGGTTGATAGTGCTGTTAAGAAGGCATACGGTTTGTTAGGTTTCATTGTTAGAGGGATTGAGTTCCAGAGCTGCAATAGCATGCCGCAACTATACAAAACGCTAGTGCGGCTGCACTTGGAATATTGTGTACAGTTTTGGTCGCCATATTTCGGGAAGGATGTGGAATCATTGGAAAAGGTGCAGAGGAGATTTACCAGGGTGTTGTCTGGTCTGGAGGGAAGGTCTTATGATGAAAGGCTGAGAGCCTTGAGTCTGTTCTCATTGGAAAGAAAAAGGCTAAGAGAGGATTTGATAGAGACATACAAGATGACCAGAGGGTTAGATAGGGTAGACAATGAAAGTCTTTTTCCTAGGATGATGGTGCCAGCGTGTACAAGGAGGCATAACTACAAACTGAGGGGTGATAGATTTAAGACAGATATCAGAGGCAGGTTCTTTACTCAGAGAGTGGTAAGAGTGTGGAATGCCTTACCTACTAATGTAGTCAACTCAGCCACGTTAGGGAGATTTAAACAAAGCTTGGCTAGGCACATGGATGATATGGGATAGTGTAGGGGGACGAGCTGAGAATAGTTCACAGGTCGGCGCAACATCGAGGGCTGAAGGGCCTGCTTTGCACTGTATTGTTCTAATCTACCTAAACAGCACATCTTTATGATTGTGGGAGGAATCAGAATACCTGAAGGAAACCCACGCAAACACAGGGAGAACATACAAACTCCACACAGACAGTCGCCTGAGGCTGGAATTGAACCCAAGTCCCTGGTGCTGTGAGGCAGCAGTGCTAGCCACTGAGCCATCATGTCACCTAGTTAGAAGCCAAGAAATAGTCACCAAGAAATCCCCTCAGGATTTCAGAAGATACTCATTACTCAAAAGAATGATGAGGAGGTGGAACTCATCAGCCCATGGAGTGGTTGAATTGAGTAGCATACATGAATTTAAAGTGAAGCTTTGATGGAGAAGAGAATAGAGGGTTACAATGGTAAATTTAAATGGGGAAAGATGGTAAGAGGTTTCAATGGAGTGTAAACTGTTGTGTGGGCTGACTGCATCAAATGGCCAGTTTCTCTGCTGTAAATCTTGCATAAAATAGGGAGATTGTGATATAGTGCCAAAGGATTTGTCATCCAGGAGCCCAGGCGAATGCAGTTGGATGACAAATGCTGGCCAACACTGGTATGCTATGAAAGAATAAAGAAATCCTATGTTAGCCAGTATGCACTAGAAATATTAATGAACCAAACTTTTATGATAGTTGTTCAGTTCTAATTAACTTACATAGTTTGAAGCAATTTCAATACAATCAAGATTTCTTTCCTGTTTCTGTTTCTCTTGTGGTGTTACATTTCAGTTTTACAATCTTGTATTGAAACTAGCAGCTGATGAGAAACCAACAGGTTGGAGGAAACATTTTAAACTGTCAAGGGCTCACAAGGTTGACAAGTAAGTCTGCTAATTAAACTATTATGGCAATACAGATGCACTATCTCATGTGACAGCTGAAGGCTGGGGACAATATTTGAATGTCACAGTCTTTCATCTTTCTCCTAGTTTTCCCCTCCACTAGTTTCTGCCTCTACGTCTCCTGAAGATACTGATTCCTTATTGGATACAGCTTCATCTTTGATTGCCACCCTTTAACTCTTTACATTTTTTGAGAATTCAGAGACAGCATTGCCAACTAGTGCATGGCTGAGGGACAGAAAGACAAGAAACAGTAACTGTTCACTCGTTGATCGGCCAAGTTGAAAAGTATGTGTTATAGGTGGAAACAGAACCAGGGACATGAGTATAATGTTTTTCACTAATTCTGCACACAAAACAAAACTTTTCACTCTACCTAGGTACAACAATAAATCAAATAATAATAATAATAAATCCAGTAGGGAATTCAGGAAGTGCTTCTTTGCGCAGAGAGTGGTAAGAATGTGGAACTCACTACCACATGAGAACAGTTGAAGTGAATAGCAGAGATGCATTCAAGGGGAAGCTAAGGGACCAGGTAAGGAAGAAAGAAGTTAGATGGATGTGTAAATGGGTTAAGTTGAAATGAGTTGGTGGAGGCTGATAATGAAACACAAGCCCCACCAAGAACCTGTAGGGCTGAATGGCCTGCTTCCCTGTTATAAATGAACACATGCAAATCAAAGCTGACACTCCACTGGCAGAGTTGAGTTTGTGCTGCGCTGTTGGGCATGCTGTCTTTCAGAGGAAAATGTCACAGGTTCCCATGACCTCTGCAGGGGAGTCATCCTCAATGTCTCTGCCAATATTTACCACTCAATCAATGTTGCAATAACAGATTAACTGATCACTATCATTTTGCAGTCTGTAGGGAAGTTTTCTGAGTGCAGATTTGCTACTGCATTTCTGAGATTTTAACAGTGACTACATTACAAAAGCACTTCTTCAGTTGTAAAGTATTTTGGATGGCCAGTAATCATGAAAAGTGACACAAATTCAAGTCTTTCTTCCTTTAAATCATATCACAAATAGTGTCTTATTCAGATACACCAGCTTCAAAGGCCAATCTTGGCTGACATTCTCAGAGGTTTTAGTCTTGACAAACTCTGTTAAAGAGATGGACAAAGATATCAGCAAGGACTCCATCTTGTGTCACACATCAGCATTGCTTGCTCATCAGCCACAGCCTGACGCCGGCAGGGAAAGTGCCCAAGGTTGCTCAAAAGGCATATCAGCCAGCTCCTGATGTATTTAGTCTGCTGCCTGGAAGAAAATATATGAGATAAAAAAGGCAAAACATTTCAAGGGCACGTTCCCACACATTGCCCTAAATTTAACACAAAATATAACTTCTTTCTGAAGACAGCTATTGTTGAACAACCTCGGGAACTGCTGTGAAAATTTCATGTGGATCTCTGACCAAAAGCTGCAGTGAGGAAACAACAAAACATTTAAGTCAACATTTACGTTGTACTTCCATTTAGTCCCTACTGTATCACACTTGATAATCCGCAGATGACTTTTCCACTTGCAAGACAAGCCAAAATCAGGGACCATAAGTATAGGGTAGCTACTAATAGATCCAGTAGGTCATTCACAAAAACTATCTCTACGCAAGGAGTGGCTAGAATGTCAACTTGCTCCCACAGAGAGTATTTGAGACAGAAAATACAGGTATATTTATGTCAGATGTGGGAGTTTAAAGAGAGTTTAAAGGTTACTGTGGATTATATCAGCCATAAATGCTGTTGGATGCGAATCTTATCAGATCGAGTGGATCAGTTGGAGAGACAGATAGAAGCAATGAGGAATTTGCAACAGCAACAGTATGTGATGGATGGCAGTTATAGGAAGGGGGGAAAGTGTCAGATACAGTCACATTGATAGGTCAACTCAAAGAAGGGTACGAGAGGTAGGCAACTAGTGCAGGAGTCTTTTGTGGATATACCCATTTCAAACAGGTATGCTGTTTTGGAAAATGTAGGGGGTGATGGATTATCAGGGGAACGTAGCACGAACAGCCAAGTTTCTGGTATTGAGACTGGTTCTAATGCAATGAGGGGTACATCGGCTTCCAAGAGATCAATTGTGTTAGGGGATTCTGTAGTCAGAGGTACAGACAGACGTTTCTGTGGCCAGCAGAGAAAAAGCAGAATGGTGTGTTGTTTCCCTGGTGCCAGGATCAAGGATGTCTCAGAGAGGGTGCAGAATGTTCTCACGGGAGAGAGGGGCCAGCAGGAAGTCATTGTCCACATTGGAACCAATGACATTGGAAGGGAAAAGGTTGAGACTCTGAAGGGAGATTACAGAGAGTTAGGCAGAAATTTAAAAAGGAGGTCCTCAAGGGTAGTAATATCTGGATTAGTCCCAGTGCTACGAGCTAGTGAGGGCAGGAATAGGAGGATAGAGCAGATGAATGCATGGCTGAGGAGCTGGTGTATGGGAGAAGGATTCACGTTTTTGGATCATTGGAATCTCTTTTGGGGTAGAAATGACCTGTACAAGAAGGACGGATTGCACCTAAATTGGAAGGGGACTAATATACTGGCAGGGAGATTTGCTAGAACTGCTTGAGAGGATTTAAACTAGTAAGGAGGTGGGGTTGGGACCCAGGGAGATAGTGAGAAAAGAGATCGATCTGAGACGGGTACAGCTGAGAACAGAAATGAGTCAAACAGTCAGGGCAGGCAGGGACAAGGTAGGACTAATAAATTAAACTGCATTTATTTCAATGCAAGGGGCCTAACAGGGAAGGCAGATGAACTCAGGGCATGGTTAGGAACATGGGACTGGGATATCATAGCAATTACAGAAACATGGCTCAGGGATGGGCGGGACTGGCAACTTAATGTTCCAGGATACAAATGCTACAGGAAGAAAGGGAGGAAAGAGAGGAGGGGGAGTGGCATTTTTGATAAGGGATAGCATTACAGCTGTGCTGAAGGAGGATATTCCCAGAAATACATCCGGGGAAGTTATTTGGGTGGAACTAAGAAATAAGAAAGGGATGATCACCTTATTAGGATTGTATTATAGAACCCCTAATAGTCAGAGGGAAATTGAGAAACAAACTTGTAAGGAGATCTCAGCTATCTGTAAGAATAATAGGGTAGTTATGGTCAGGGATTTTAACTTTCCAAACATTGACTGGGACTGCCATAGTTTTAAAGGTTTAGATGGAGAGGAATTTCTTAAATGCGTGCAAGTCAATTTTCTGATTCAGTATGTGGATGTACTTACTAGAGAAAGTGCAAAACTTGACCTACTCTTGGGAAATAAGGCAGGGCAGGTGACTGAGGTGTCAGTGGGGGAGCACTTTGGGGCCAGCGACCATAATTCTATTCGTTTTAAAATCATGATGGAAAAGGATAGACCAGATCTAAAAGTTGAAGTTCTAAATTGGAGAAAGGCCAATTTTGACGGTATTAGGCAAGAACTTTCGAAAGCTGATTGTAAGCAGATGTTCGCAGGTAAAGGTACGGCTGGAAAATGGGAAGCCTTCAGAAATGAGATAACAAGAATCTAGAGAAAGTATATTCCTGTCAGGGTGAAAGGGAAGGCTGGTAGGTGTAGGGAATGCTGGATGACTAAAGAAATTGAGGGTTTGGTTAAGAAAAAGAAGGAAGCATATGTCAGATATAAACAGGGTAGATCAAGTGAATCCTTAGAAGAGTATAAAGAAAGTAGGAGTATACTTAAGAGGGAAATCAGGAGGGCAAAAAGGGGATATGAGATAGCGTTGGCAAATAGAATTAAGGAGAACCCAAAGGGTTTTTACAAATATAATAAGGACAAAAGGGTAACTAGGGAGAGAATAGGGCCCCTCAAAGATCAGCAAGGCGGCCTATGTGTGGAGCCACAGAAAATGGGGGAGATACTAAATGAATATTATGCATCAGTATTTACTGTGGAAAAGAATATGGAAGATATAGACTGTAGGGAAATAGATGGTGACATCTTGCAAAATGTCCAGATTACAAAGGCGGAAGTGCTGGATGTCTTGAAATGGTTAAAGGTGGATAAATCCCCAGGACCTGATCAGGTGTACCCGAGAACTCTGTGGGAAGCTAGAGAAGTGATTGCTGGGTCTCTTGCTGAGATATTTGTATCATCGATGGTCACAGGTGAGATGCCGGAAGACTGGAGGTTGGCAAACGCTGTGCTACTGTTTAAGAAGAGCGGTAAAGACAAGCCAGGGAACTATAGACCAGTGAGCTTGACCTCAGTGGTGGGCAAGTTGTTGGATGGAATCCTAAGGGTCAGGATGTACATGTATTTGGAAAGAAAAGGACTGATTTGGGATAGTCAACATGGCTTTGTGCGTGGGAAATCATGTCTCACAAACTTGAGTTTTTTGTAGAAGTAACAAAGAAGATTGATGAGGGCAGAGTGGTAGATGTGATCTATATGGACTTCAGTAAGGCGTTCGACAAGGTTCCCCGTGGGAGACTGATTAGCAAGGTTAGATCTCATGGAATACAGGGAGAACTAGCCATTTGGATACAGAACTGGCTCAAAGGTAGAAGACAGAGGGTGGTAGTGGAGGGTTGTTTTTCAGACTGGAGGCCTGTGACCAGTTGAGTACCACAAGGATCAGTGCTGGGCCCTCTACTTTTTTGTCATTTACATAAATGATTTGGATGCGAGCATAAGAGGTAAAGTTAGTAAGTTTGCAGATGACACCAAAATTGGAGGTGTAGTGGACAGTGAAGAGGGTTACCTCAGATTACAACAGGATCTAGACCAGATGGGCCAATGGGCTGAGAAGTGGCAGATGGAGTTTAATTCAGATTAATGTGAGGTGCTGCATTTTGGGAAAGCAAATCTTAGCATGACTTCTACACTTAATGGTAAGGTCCTAGAGAGTGTTGTTGAACAAAGAGACCTTGGAGTGCAGGTTCATAGCTCCTTGAAAGTGGAGTCGCAGGTAGATAGGATAATGAAGAAGGCGTTTGGTATGCTTTCCTTTATTGGTCAGAGTATTGAGTACAGGAGTTGGGAGGTCATGTTGCGGCTGTACAGGACATTGATTAGCCCACTGTTGGAATATTGCGTGTAATTCTGGTCTCCTTCCTATCGGAAAGATGTTGTGAAACTTGAAAGGGTTCAGAAAATATTTACAAGGATGTTGCCAGGGTTGGAGGATCTGAGCTACAGGGAGAGGCTGAACAGGCTGGGGCTGTTTTCCCTGGAGCGTCGAAGGCTGAGGGGTGACCTTGTAGAGGTTTACAAAATTATGAGGGGCATGGATAGGATAAATAGACAAAGTCATTTTCCCTGGGGTCGGGGAGTCCAGAACTAGAGGGCACAGGTTTAGGGTGAGAGGGGAAAGATATAAAAGAGACCTAAGAGGCAACTTTTTCATGCAAAGGGTAGTACGTGTATGGAATGAGCTGCCAGAGAATGTGGTAGAGGCTGGGACAATTGCAACACTTAAGAAGCATTTGGATGGGTATATGAATAGGAAGGGTTTGGAGGGATATGGGCCGGGTACTAGCAGGTGGGACTAGATTGGGTTGGATATCTGATCGGCATGGATGGGTTGGACCGAAGGATCTGTTTCCATGCTGTACATCTCTATGATTCTAAGAGGCTAAATAAAAAGAAAGTGAGAGTGAAAGGAATGGGAAATTATCCTGGTAAGAAAAGTACATATTGGTTATGAGGAGGCTCAAGTTGAACATAAACACCAGCATAATCCTGTTGGGCTAAATGGCCTGTTTCTGTACTGTAATCTCTATAAAAGAAGATTTTGCATTTTGCATCAACCACAAAAGTCTCAAAACATTTTATAATCCAAGAAGCTCTTTTCAAAGTGCAGTTACTGTTGTAATGAGGTAACACAGCAGAATCCCACAAACAGCGATGTGATAAGAAATCAATTAATCTATTGGAGAACACACCTACTCTTCACTGAAATAGTGGAATGAGTCTGCTACATCCAACTGACAGAGTAGCTAGGCCTTGGTTTAACAACCCATCCAAAAGACAGCACCTCTGAAAATGCAGCCCTGCCTCCATACTGCACTGGCGAGGCAGCCAGTGTTTAACCTTGGTATTCAAGATCTGGAATGGGCTTGAATCCAGAGGAGAAAGTAATGCTAATTGTGTCATAGCTGACACACTAGCTGGTGCATGTAGAAGGTGAGTGAGATGACGATGTCAGCCCTCTGATAACAACCCTCCAAAAACCATGAAATTGATAGCCAGGAATATTATTCAGATAAGGGTATCATTTTATGCACTGCAACGTATGCTTGAGTCTTAGCCTTGAAATTAATAAGGGCAAAAACTAGGAGAGTTCCATATCTAAACATTCCTTCCTGAAACTATTCTCTCTGACCAAAACATTAAGAACTTCATAACTGATGCTGGCATAAAAGATCTTTCATTAATAATGAGACTGGCTTTCTTATCTCAAGTACTCACGTCAGAATAAGATAACTGGGGCACACTGCAGTTTTAAAACTGTAATCACTTAGTCAGACATTCTTGCGTTAATGTAGGAAAATTATACCTTACAATTTAATATATGTACCACAAAAGGCAGCAAACTGAAGCCAACAGAAACTCTTATTGAAAGAGCAGTAAGAATACTTGTAAAGTTTCATTTTGAAGAATAAACAAGCTGGTGATAATAGAATTACACATCAGTTACACCACAGAAATAGGCTGTTTGGCCCAACTGATCTACCGTAGCATTTACACTCACACCAACCTCCTCACATCCTGCTTTATCTCACTCTTTCTATGAATCCTTCTACTCTTGCCCCTTATCTAGCTTCCCCTAAAGGCATTTGTGGAGCTACATCAACAGGAGATTGGATTCATAAGGTCAGACACTATGAGAAGGCCATATGACCTGATTAGTCACTTGCCAGCAATAATGGTTGCTTTGACCTAACGTCAGCAAACAGCCTGAAATGGTAAAGTGGTGGATAGCAGATCACATTCTATCTTTCTCGCAGAACCATCTAGGACTTTATACAAAATTCCCTCTTGGATGAAAAATAATGTTCACTATTTTTTTGGCGAAGCTGTTGACCCAGTCACCTGCTTTGACACAAGGTTATTGAAACATTGCAGCAATTGATAGAAGAATTGTTGACAGCTGTTTGGAAAAATCCATCTACACATTAGTAAAAGGAACAAAAATTAATGACGGCAATGCTAAGTAAATAATTCACAGCTTACAGCAGCAATCAAAGTGATCTGCATTTTTTGTTTATAGCAGACAGAAGCATTTTTAACTCAGTCATGACAAATTCATAATGGTAAGCGTACTGTTTTCTGGCTGATGTGTTTAATATTCTTCTAAAAAAATTAAAGATTTGCATTTTTTTCTCATTCATTCACAGAATCATTGGGCGTCACTTTCTAACAATGAACATTTATTGCCCATTCCTTGAGAAAGTGATGGTGAATCACTTTCTTGAACCGCTGCAGTTACTGGGATGTATAATGCTGTTCAGAAAGATTTTGACCCAGCAACAATGAAATAATGGCAATATATTTCCAAGTCGGGATAACATATGGCTTAGAAAGGAACTTGCAAATGGAAAGACTCTCATGTATCTACTGCCCTTGTCCTTATAAGTCATAGAGGTTGCAGGTTAGGGATTAACTGTTGAAAATGTACTGTCTAATACCTTATCATACTTGTGAAGATGTTACACTGTGTATTAGTTTTTGAATGTGGTGACTGTGGTTAAGTAAGAAAGTAACTAGATGTCAATGTTAATAAAACAAAGATGAATGTAAAACAAACTGTCAAGTTGCTAACTTGTATTATTCAGAGACAAAAAGACTGAAGATGCTGGAATCAATGTAGACAAGAATGCTGGAAGAACACAGCAAGCCAGGCAGCATCAGGACCCACTCCCAGTCCTGAAGAAGGGTTATACCCAAAATGTTCACTTCTCCACCTCTTGATGATGCCGGCTCTCTGTGTTCTTCCAGCCCCTTGCTTGTCTAACTTGTATTATTTAGCCTTATCTAAAGTCAAAAACCAATAAAATCTCTTTGTGATAGTCTTCACAAAATACAAGTCACCGGAAGTGCAGTATCCAGAATACTGCAGCCTATGTATCTTTAATATGGATCACTAGTGAGACCCAGCTTTGCCTATCCCTCAATGCCCTTTATAAGGTGGGAGAGATGTCCATGTGCTTTAGGTGCACCCACAATGCTGTTACGGAGGGAGTTCCAGGATCTTGACCAGGCGACACTAAAGGAACAGTGGTATGGTTCAAAGACAAGACGGTGTGTGCTTTGGGAGAGAACTTACTGTGGGAAGAAATTCCTATGTAGGAACATCTCCTTCCAGATAGTCATAGAGTCACACAGCATGGAAACAGTCCAACTCCATGTTTCCCAAACTGAACTAGTCCCATTTGCCAGCGTTTGGCCCATAACACTCCAAAGCTTTTTTATTCACGTACCTATCCAAATGTCTTCCAAATGTTGTAACTGTACCTGCATCTACTATTTTCTCTGGTCGTTCATTTCACATCTGAACCACCCTCTGTGTGAAAAAGTTGCCCCTCAGATCCCTTTTAAATCTTCCTCCTTTCATCATAAAAATATGCCCTCTAGTTTTGAACTCCCCTAGGCTAGGGAAAAGACCTTTGTTATTCACCCTATCTATACCCTTCATGATTTTATAAAGCTCTATAAGGTTACCCCTCAACCTCCTATGCTCCAGAGAAACAATTCCCAGCTTACCCAGGCTCTCCTTATAACCCAAACCCTCCAGTCCCAGCAACAAAGGTGTAAATGTTTTCTGAACCCTCTCCAATGTAATAATATCCTTCCTAGAGCAGGGCAACCAGAACTGTACACAATACTCCAAAAGTGGCATTACCAACGTCCCGTACAATCTCACCATGACATCCCAACTTCTATACTCAATGGTCTGACCAATGAAGGCAAGCCTGCTAAATGCCTTCTTTACCATCATGTCTACCTGTGACGTAATTTTCAAAGAACCATGTACCTGAACCCCGAGGTCTCTGACAACACTACCCAGGACCCTAACAATAACTGTATACTCCTGACCTTCTTCTCTTTGCCAAAATGCAATTTCTCGCATTTGTCCAAATTAAACTCCATCTGCCACTCCTCAGACCATTGGCCCAATTAATCAAGATCCATTTGCAATCTTAGATAACCTTCTTCACTCTCCACTATAACACCAATTTTGGTGTCATCTGCAAGTTTACTAACCATATCTCCTAAACTTTAATCCAAATCATTTATATAAATGACAAACAACAGTGGACCCAGCACCAATCCCAGCAGAACACTACTGATCACAGGGGCCTCCAGTCTGACAAACACTCCATCAGTACCCTCTGTCTCCTACCCCCAAGCCAATTTTGTATCAAATTGGCAAGGTCTCCTTGAATCCCATGTGATCTAACTTTACTAACTAGTCCACCATGTGAAACCTTGTCAAAGGCTTCACTGAAGTTCATGTAGACAATGTCTACCACTCTGGCCCTATCTATCTTTTGGCCACATCCTCAACAAACTCTATCAAGTTTGTGAGACACTATTTCCCACACACAAAGCCATGTTGACTACACCTAATCAATCCTTGCATCTCCAAATGCATGTAAATCCTATTTCTCAGAATTTCCTCCAACAACTTATATACCACTGATGTCAGACTCACTGACCTTTAGTTCCCAGGCTTCTACTTACAGCCTTTCTTAAATGAAGGCACAACATTAGCCAGCCCCAGACCTCTGGCACCTCATCTGTGGCTGTAGAAGAGACAAATATTTCTGCTAGGAGCCCACAATTTCTTCCCTGGCTTCCCACGGCGTCCTTGGCTATGCTTGATGAAGTCCCAGTGATTTATCCTCCTTTATATTTTTAAGACCTCCAGCACTTCATCATCTGTAACGTGGACTGTTTCCAAGACATCAGTATGTATCTCCTCGAGTTCCCTAGCCTCCATGTCTTTCTACACAGTCTGAAATTGCTGCTTAAGGAGTCTTGGTGAGTTACTGCAGTGCATCTTGTAGATGGTACACGTGCTGCCATTGTGCATTGGTGCTGGAGGGAGTGAAAGGTTAAGGCAGTGAACTGGGTCTGCTTTGTCCTGGACTACCTTAAGGTTATAGGAGTTGCTCCATACAGGCGTGTGAAGAACATTACAACACACTTCTGACTTATGCATTATGGATTGCTTTGGGGAGTCAGGAGATAAATTACTCAGAGCAGAATTTCCAGTCTCTGACTTGCTCTTGTAGCTACATTTATTAATATAACAAGTCCAGTTCAGCTTCTGGTCAATTATATGTTAGGATGTTAACAGTGGCTAATTCCATGATGGCAATGCCACTGAATATCCAGGGTGGATGGTTAGATATTTTTCTTGTTGGAGATGGTCTTTGCCTGGCATTGTGTGATAAGAACATTACTTGCCAAAATATTATCATTTCACATTTGTGCCAACTTTCCATGCAAAAAACTGTAAAAACAAACATGCAAAGACACGTCGAACTAACAGCACAAAACAAAATCGAGGCCAATGGATTTTTGTTAGTTAGGTTTCCAATTCCTTGATTTCTTTGTGCTGCATGTAGATTCAGTCAGAACATTTTTACTGTTATTACAATAGCAATGTAATACTGAATTTGACTTGGTTTCAGTGTTTCCTTAGTGTCAGATAGTTATTATAAGACAGCACAGCAAATCCTTCTTGAATTGATACCCTAATTTCACTTCCTCCCACACCCTCCAAAAACAAGGCTTTCATTGTACTGCTTCCTGTAGAACAATGAAGGGCAACACAATCTAAATGGAATTTGGCCAAACCTCTACTGAAAGCCTCCCTGATGGCTTAGTGATATTCTTTTGTGAGTATCTGAGCCCTGTAAATGTGGAAATTCACAGGTTCAGCACGCAATCTGAGCCAAATTAGGTGACTGCATGAGAATTACACCAACTTTAATGAGGAAAAAAATATTGAGAATTTGGCAACAAATGCATACTTTTGAGTTACAGTAAAACTGTAGGAGTAGCAGTATGGATAAAGATGGAAGGGGGAGGATGCAGGGGAACTGCATATAGAAGTTACATAACTATAGAATGAAACAGGCTATTTGGCCCCACAGATCCATGCCAGCATTTATGAACGTCATGAATCTCCTCTTCTGCATTTTCACAGAGTCCATCAACATATCCTTTCCCCCTCATGCAATTACTTATTTTTTCCTTAAATGCCTCAAGTATTCCATGTAGTAGTGACTTTCACTTTTTAAGTATATGTTTGGTAGATATTCCTGTTATTCCCTGTTGGATTTATTGGTGACTATCTTACACCTACAGAGCTGAGTTCTGAAATTGTCTCTCAAATGGAAACATCTTCTCTGCCTGTACCATATCAAAGTCTTTCATAGAGGTAAATATTTCTATCTAATCATCCCACAATCTTCCTTTTCCATATCAATTAATGACTAAATTAGTTTGTGTTCTGCACATGCACACTTTGTAAAACACTCTGCCAGGAAGAAAAACATGGTGATTCCCAAATAAGCAGAATAAATATGAGCAAATGGGCCAAACTGATGTCATTGGAAGTATTGGCAGGGGCACTGTGCATGTGAATCTTGCACCGGCACACTGACAGCATTTTCAGGTGTATCATGACATTCTCATCATTAAATTGCACTCTAATGTTTAGCTAAGTGAATAGCTGGGAATTGCATTTCTAGTTGGTAAGTCTGGATGCCGGAGAACTGATTTGATCATTTATTTGCTAAAGTTTAATTGGTAAAATGAAACTACAGATACATGGCAATTCAATTTTCACCTAGAAGAAGGTGAGCTCTAAAATACAAAGACAGAAGTCTGGACAAGCTGAATGGCCTTCTGCTGTTGTTATGGACCAGGTCAGACCCCCTCAAAACATTTCAAGTAAGCACCCTGGACCCTAACCTTGCTAGTTGTTTTAAGCAGGTGTAGAGTGGATATTTCAGGAGTGATGCAGCTGGCCCAACCACTTAGTTTTAACAGAACAGAATTTATTTGCAAGATTACCGAATGAAACACAAACCAAAGAGAATAGAATATAGAATACCTTAACCTATCCACAAACCAGACTATCCCAACTTAATGATGCTGTTTCAAATTTGTGCAACAATCCCCATAAACACTCCTTGGCAAAAAAGGAAAGAAGTCTAACACAGGGTCTTACAAGAGACATGGCTGAGAGCTTCAGCATGGAACACCTTCTTCCATGTAACCAGCAACTTCAAAACTGACTGGCTGCTTGCTCTGAAGAACCAGACTGCTAAAAGCCAAACCAAAGAAAAGCTGAGCTGGGAGAACTGGCCAATCTCCTTTCATTGTACAAGTTTTTTTTTTGTAAACTCAAAAGCTTCCTTAAGTAGATCAACCCAGACATTTCAGAGCCTGCGTTTTTATGACCTCCTGAGAAAAAAAGACAACCTAACCTTACTAAAGGAGCTGCATCATCACACTGTACTTTCAGCTGTCTGATGAAGGCAGCTAGACAAAACATCTTTTCTCTTTACAGCTGAAGACTAATCTGTCATGTGTTTCCAATTTTATTCATTTACTTGCTTCAATCATCCATTGAAGTGATAGACTAAGTGAACAAAGAAATCAGAATGTGCACTCCAATCAAAGGTGTCCATGGATTTGAGGAGTTGCACTGCAAATAGATGAGAAATTTTATACCCTGCCACCTCGTAGACTTCATAATATATTGTCAAGTGGAAAGCAATCATAACTATTCTAACCAGTGTCTAAAAAGAAAAACTTGCAAGTATATGTAGCATCTTCTCTAATCTCGGAATGTCCAAATCACTTGAAAGTCTTTTAATTGGTTTTAAATTGTGGTCACTATGGAAGCAGTCAGACCATTCTTCTAGTCCAGATGGATTGTGAAACATAACTGATGTGCTTGTTTACCAGGACAATATGTCCCGGAATCCCAAGTTATGATGAACCTTCATAAAATACTGGTTTGACAAAAAGAATACTGTGTCCAATTCTGGCACCTTCATTCAGGAAGAATGTGAAGGCATTGGAAAGGATGCAGAACAGATTACAGAGAATGGTTCCAGTGATGAAGAACTTCAGTCCTGAGAAAAGATTGGAGGAAATGAGGTTATTTTCCTTTCAGAAAATTGGTAGCAGATTTGCTAGAGGTGTTCAAAGTCATGACAGGCCTTAACAGAGTAGATAGAACAAAACTGTTCCCACTGGTGAAAGAAACAAGAAACAGAGGATATCAACTTGCAGGGCAATGACCAAATGACAGAACAGTGGGTCTAATTAAATGTTCCTTGCATAAAGCTAGCATCAACATGATAGGGTGAATGGTCTATTTCTGTGCTGTAACTGTTCTATGATTCTGCAATTCTGAGTTATTTCAGATTTCAGCTATTGACAGCCATAAGATGGGCTTTGATCTTGCAAAGCCTCAACTATCAACAGATTTACCAGCTCAAACCAGTTATATGGAAATTGAAAATAGTGCAGCAAGTATTCCTCTCATTAAGTAAACGTCTTGTGCAGAAGTCAAGAGTATGCAGTAGACAAAAGACAGGGATGAACAAGATGGAAGGTGGACACTTTGAATAGAGGAAGGAGGGAAAGTAGCACAGGGAACAGGGAAGTAGAGACTGAAGACCTAGGCATCAACAGAGGAGCAGAGAAAGTAGTGAATGGGCAATAGATCAAAATCAGAGGAAAGTGTGCTGGAATATGGAGTGAAAAAGATTCAGTCAGATATGGTGGGTGAAGACCAAAGAAGGATTTGAAAATAAATGATAACAGAACATCCTAAGATACAGAGAGACAGAAGAATTTGGCAAGGACAAAAGTGATGGTTTTGTTAAACTTTGCATAGAAGACTTCTTAAGTTATAGAGTCCTACCTTTGCTGAAGAAGGGTTGTCTGAGCTGAGATGTTACCTTTTTTTATAAAACCTTTAGTTACTTCAGGAATGTGACTTGAAAGAAATTCTGGGACTTACATATTAATGAATCGAATCCTGCAACCCATTCTAAAAGATGAAAAACATAACAGCAATCTAGGTTTGTTCAATATATCACATCAGCTGTATGACACCATGATCTTTTGCAATAAATTCTGTGTCCTATAATCCTACTCTACTAGCTACCTGATGAAGGAACAGTGCTCTAAAAGCTTGTATTTCCAAGTAAACCTGTTGGATTATAACCTGGTGCTGTGTGATTTTTAACTTTGTCCACCCCAGTCCACCACATGCACCTCCATACCTTTGCTGAAGAACAAAGAGAAAAAAGTGAATCTTCAAGGCTGAAAGTTGACATAAGTGAAATTCTTAAAATTATGGAAGGTTTTGATGAAAGGGTCAATACAGGGAGGACTTCTTCTTTAACATAGGTAGAGGCCATCAATATAAGATATTCATTAAGCAATCAAATGGGGAATTCAGAAGAAACTTCTTTCCCCAGAGATTGCCAAGAATGCAAACTCACTACCACAGGGAGACAATAGGATGGATATAATTAAGGCAGTGCGCATATATGCATGGGAGAGGTCCCTAGCATTCCCAAATCACCTGGGAAAATCCACTCACAGACAACCTATCAGAGAAAGGTTGCACTCTACAAATAAAATGGAAGAAAAGAGTAAGGAACAGTTACTCAAATCATGATCTGGTTCTCTCCTGTGCTTGCTGCTGATAGGCGTACATGAACTTTCAATAGGAAAATGTGGAGAGGGCCAACCTGTAATTGGAGCAGTAAAGTGAGAGGCAGCAATCAGCAAGGCTAGAGGAAGCAAGAATAGGAATGGGAAATTAGGTCTTCAGGGAATGGAGTGAGGCCAAAGCACAGGGAATGAGGCTGGGAGCGATGTGAAGCTATAAAGTGGGGAGAGAGAAGCTGTAGGTGGGGGAGAGAGGAGGGGAACTGAGGGGCTGCAAAGAGAAGAGAAAGACTACACATTGAGGAAACGGGACAGGAAAGAAGAACAGGTGCTAGATAGGGGTTAGTAGGGCTGTAAAGGGAAGAGAGGAGCTGCAAAGTACAGTGTGTAGCTCCAAAGAAAAGTGAGGGTATGCAAATGAGGGATAAGGTCTGCAAAGGTTGGAAATGTTCTGCAACATATGAGAGGGGCTGCAAAGAGTAGAAAGTTGTCTAGATGTTTGCAACAAAGAAACATTCACCTAACTAGGAACAGGAACACTGAAGTTATGCATTCTTTATGAATTAATTGGAATCTCTAAGTTAAAACTACAAACGTTCAGTCACTAGTATGTGTGGGATATATAATGGATGTGATTATAATAAAACTGCATCAGTTGTATAATTTAATATTGTGAAATCTATTCACATCAAAATCTACTGTGCAGAGGCTCTGTTAGAGATAAACATACAATGATTTAGCTGTGACCTTCCAGTCTGCAGAAAGAACGTTTAGATTGATGGGGCTTTTTTGTGTAAAGTGATGTGTCAGTTATTTTTTAAAAAAATTGTTGAGAACTTAAGCCTGTTGTCTTTTGCCAATTTAAACTCAGTGATATCTCAGAAATTAATGCCTGCCTTGTATATTATGGATTTAAGTTAATGAGTGGTGATGATTATTGGGGATATAGGGCAACCTCAATTATCCGAACAACATGGGTGGGGAGTATTTTGTTCAGATGATCGAATGTTTGGATAATCGAGCCTTCGGATAACACAGTTTACCCAAGCATTGGGGCCTTGAGATCTTATTCAGATAATCCAAAAATTGGATAATTGATGTTCAGGTAACCAAAGTTGTTTTTACTGGTGAATTCTTCTAATTCTGCTTACGTGTGAGTCCAAATCCCATATTTATTAACACACATACAAAAGGTATTGTTACTAGGTGCCTGCATCATCTACCAAAGGAATTACTGAGACTGAGAAAGAACCCACTGGAAACCAAAAACTAACCCCTGAAAATCAAAAAGTAGACCTTGAGAAATCTCAAGATGAGCCCTTGAAAAAACAATGATCATATATATTCGTGTATAGGTCAAATTTTGAAGCTGAAATTAGGGCGTCAACTAATACACCAGGTATTGTTTTCAAAGGATGAAATTCATGCTTGGTAAGAGTCAAAAAATGAACAAAAAAGAGCTCAGATCTCTACATAAAATAATAAACAACAAAAGGAAAAATAATAATGGCCATTATTAAATATTTATCTACAAAATAACTGTTTCCATTCTTAGTGCTACAGTAGAATGATCCTGCTGTACCATATTCCAGTTACCACTACTGTAAGGTGCATGTAGCTCTACACTTATGTACAAAAGTTAATAGGCATACCAGCAGGTGGTCAGACCAACTACTAGGGGTATTTGTACAACACACAATCCATGAAATAAAAGCAGTGGAGCAGTAAAAACAAAAAAAAAATACTGATAATAATAATAAAAATATATGATATACACTCTACATCAAAAAACTGATATTCACAGCAAAAAATTCTCACTGTAGTACTATGAGCTAGTGAGGGTATGAATACGAGGATAGAGCAGATGAAGCATGGCTGAGGAGCTGGTGTATGGGAGAAGGATTCACATTTTTGGACCATTGGAATCTCTTTTGGGGTAGATGTCACCTGTGCAAGAAGGACGGATTGCACCTATATTGGAAGGGGAGTAAAATACTGGCAGGGAGATTTGCTAGAGCTGCTCGGAAGGATTTAAACTAGTAAGGTTGGGGGGGGGGGGGAAGTTGGGACCCAGGGGGATAGTAAGGAAAGAAATCAATCTGAGACTGGTACAGTTGAGAAAAGAAGCGAGTCAAACAGTCAGGGCAGGCAGGGACAAAGCAGAGAACAAGGTAGGACTGATAAATTAAACTGCATTTATTTCAAAGGAAAAGGGGCCTAACAGGGAAGGCAGATGAACTCAGGGCATGGTTCAGAACATGGGACTGGGATATCATAGCAATTACAGAAACATGGCGCAGGGATAGACAGGACTGGCAGCTTAATGTTCCAGGATACAAGTGCTATAGGAAGGACAGAAAGGGAGGCAAGAGAGGAGGGGGAGCAGCGTTTTTGATAAGGGACAGCATTACAGCTGTGCTGAGGGAGGATATTCCTGGAAATACATCCAGGGAAGTTATTTGGGTGGAACCGAGAAAAAAGAAAGGGATGATCACCTTATTGGGATTGTATTATAGACCCCCTAATAGTCAGAGGGAAATTGAGAAACAAACTTGTAAGGATATCTCAGTTATCTGTAAGAATAATAGGATGGTTATGGTAAGATATTTAACTTTCCAAACATAAACTGGGACTACCATAGTGTTAAGGGTTTAGACGAAAAGGAATTTGTCAAGTGTGTACAAGAAAGTTTTCTGAATCAGTATGTGGAGAAGGTGAAAAGCTTGACCTAAGCTTGGGAAATAAGGCAGGGTAGGTGACTGAGGCGTTAGGTTTTTTTTTAGATTAGATTATTTACAGTGTGGAAACAGGCCCTTCGGCCCAACAAGTCCACACCGACCCGCCGAAGCGCAACCCACCCATACCCCTACATTTACCCCTTACCTAACACTACGGGCAATTTAGCATGGCCAATTCACCTGACCTGCACATCTTTGGACTGTGAGAGGAAACCGGAGCACCCGAAGGAAACCCACGCAGACACGGGGAGAACGTACAAACTCCACACAGTCAGTCACCTGAGGCTGAGGTGGGGGAGCACTTTGGGGTCAGCGACCATAATTTCTATTAGTTTTATAATAGTGATGGAAAAAGAGAGACCAAATCTAAAAGCTGAAGTTCTAAATTGGAGGAACGCCAATTTTGACGGTATTAGGCAAGAACTTTCAAAAGCTGATTGCGTGCAGATGTTCGCAGGAGAAGAGACAGCTGGAAATGGGAAGTTTTCAGAAATGAGATAACAAGAATCCAGAGAAAGTATATTCCTCTTACGGTGAAAGGAAAGACTGGTAGGCATAGGGATTGCTGGATGACTAAAGGAATTGAGGGTTTGGTTTAGAAAAAGGAGGGATATGTCAGGTATAGACAAGATAGATCAAGTGAACCCTTAGAAGAGTGTAAAGGCAGTAGGAGTATACTTAAGAAAGAAATCAGGAGGGCAAAAAGGAGACATGAGATAGCTTTGGTAAATAAAGTTAAGGAGAATCCAAAGGGTTTTTACAAATACATTGAGGACAAAAGGGTAACTAGGGAGAGAACAGGGCCCCTCAAAGATCAGCAAGGCGGCCTTTGTGTGGAGCCATAGGAGACGGTGGAGATACTAAACAAGTATTTTGCATCAGTATTTACCGTGGAAAAGGACAAGGCAGATAAAGAATGTAGGGAAATAGGTGGTAACAGCTTGAAAAATGTCCAGATTACAGAGGAGGAAGTGCCTAATGTCTTCAAATGCATTAAAGTGGATAAATCCCCAGGACCTCATCAGGAGTACCCCAGAACTCTGTGGGAAGCTAGGGAAGTGATTGCTGGGCCTCTTGCTGAGATAGTTGTATCATCAATAGTCACAGGTGAAGTGCCAGAAGACTGAAGGATGGCTAACATGGTGCCACTGTTCAAGAAAGGTGGTAAGGACAAGGCAGGGAACTGTAAACCAGTGCGCCTGATGTCGATGGTGGGCAGGTTGTTGGAGAGACTCCTGAGGGACAGGGTATATGTGTATTTGGAAAGACAAGGACTAATTAGGGATAGTCAACATGGCTTTGTGCATGGGAAATCATGTCTCACAAACTTGATTGCATTTTTTGAAGAAATAACAAAGAGGATTGATGAGGGCAGAGTGGTTGGCGTGACCTATATGGACTTCAGTAAGGTGTTCCACAAGGTTCCCCATAGGAGATTGGTTAGTAAGGTTAAGTCTGGTTTGTGAGGTTAGATCTCAGGGAATACAGGGAGAACTAGCCATTTGGATACAGAACTGGCTCAAAGGTAGAAGACAGAGGGTGGTGGTGGTGGTGAGTTGTTTTTCAGACTGGAGCTATGACCAGTGGAGTGCCACAAGGATCGGTGCTGGGGCCACTACTTTTCATCATTTACATCAATGATTTGGATGTGAGCTTAAGAGGTATAGTTAGTAAGTTAGCAGATGACACCAAAATTGGAGATGTAGTGGACAGTGAAGACGGTTACCTCAGATTACAACAGGATCTTGATCAGATGGGCCAATGGGCTAAGAAGTGGCAGATGCAGTTTAGTTTAGATAAATGTGAGATGCTGCATTTTGGGAAAGCAAATCTTAGCAGGACTTATAGACTTAATGGTAAGGTCCTAGGGAGTGTTGCTGAACAAAGAGATCTAGGAGTGTAGGTTCATAGCTCCTTGAAAGTGGAGTCGCAGGCAAATAGGATAGTGAAAAAGGCATTTGGTATGCTTTCCTTTGTTGGTCAGAATATTGAGTACAGGAGTTGGGAGCTCATGTTGCGGCTGTACAGGACATTGGTTAGGCCACTGCTGGAATATTGCATGCAGTTCTCCTCCTTCCTATTGGAAGGATGTTGTGAAACTTGAAAGGGTTCAGAAAAGATTTACAAGGATGTTGCCAGGGTTGGAGAATTTCAGCTATAGGGAGAGGTTGAATAGGCTGGGTCTGTTCTCCCTGGAGCAATGGAGGCTGAGGGGTGACCTTATAGAGGTTTATAAAATCTTAAGGGGCATGGATAGGATAAATAGACAAAGTCTCTTCTGTGGGGTGTGGGAGTCCAGAACTAGAGGGCATAGATTTAGGGTGAGAGGGGAAAGATATAAAAGAGACCTATGGGGCAACCTTTTCACACAGAAGGTGGTACTTGTATGGAATGAGCTGCTAGAGAAAATGGTGGACGCTAGTACAATTGCAACATTTAAAAGACATATGAATGTGTGTATGAATAGGAAGGGTTTGGAGGGATATGGACCAGCTGCTGGCAGATGGGACTAGATTGGGTTGGGATACCTAGTCGGCCTGGACAAGTTGGAGTGAAGGGTCTGTTTCAATGCTGTACACATCTGTGACTCTATATCACAAATATTATGGGATAGCACTTAAAACAAAAGTTATATGCAGAAGGCCATTAGAATTCTTCAAATGTACTGTCCGCATCACTTGCACCACTGAATAATTCATTCCAGTCGTCTGGGTCAAGCATATCGTCGTATGGACCATCTTCATCTGCACTCTCAAAGGGATCATCAATTGATTTGTCATCACTTCCATGTGACCATAAATAGTCATCCTCCGTACCATCTAAAGCATTAGAAATTTCACATTTTTTTAATGCTTTCACAATAATTTCAGTTTTCATCTCCTTCCAGGACTCAACAATCCACTCATATACTGTTGCCAGTCATGGAACATGCATGTTGCCACTCTTTGTGAAGTGTTTTCCCCTTCTTGCATCCAATTGTCCCATTTCTTCTGTACAATGTCCTTAAAAAGTTTATTGATGCGAACATTGAGTGGCTGCACCATGTCGCAAGTCCTCCAGGAATCATTGTAATGTTAGTACTGTCAGCTCAAAGTTCACTGATAACACTTTTCACTCTGTGTGATCTGGATGTATCCCAAAACATTAAGCTTTTTTCCTTTTTTTAAGTCCACCTAGTTGCATATTCCAGACGAAGGGCTTTTGCCCGAAACGTCGATTTCGAAACTCCTTGGATACTGCCTGAACTGCTGTGCTCTTCCAGCACCACTAATCCAGAATCTGGTTTCCAGCATCTGCAGTCATTGTTTTTACCACATTGTTTTTACCTCATATTCCAGACCTCCCTAATCCAATTCTTGCAGCCACCTTCATCCGTCCACCCTTTTTCATGGATGAGGACAACAATGCCTTTTGGAAATTTCTGTTTGGGCAGAGTTTTCTACTTAAAAATCACCATTGACTTTAACTTTGTTCCAACTGCCATAAAACTAAGTACTACAGTGAATTGACTCCCTTCATAGCCAGTAGTCTTGGCCAAAATTGATTCGGCTCCAATCTTTTCCACAGTTCTGTTCCCTGGCATATTAACGTTCATTGAGGTTTTGTCCATATTGCCGACACATCAGAGCCTGTACCCATTTTTCTTCCAACTTCTGATTACAAAGCGATGGAACTCAATTAACTTGTCATTAAGTTCTGCTGGTAGATGTTGGGTAATCTTGGTTTCTGTCTAAGCACTAAATCATACCTTTTCATAAACCTACTGCACCATCCAGCACTGGCTTTGAAATCACTGAATCTTGTTGCTTCGTTTTTGGCACTATTCTTATACATTGTCGAGTCACTATGCTTCTGTTCTGATGACACTGAATTACCCAGTCAGCAATCTTTATTTCTAGTTGTGGCCACTTGTTCAGCTTTCCTCAGTTGGCAAACTTCTGTTTTGACATAGCCTTTAACTGTGTGGCTTTTTTCCTCCAACCTTGAACAAGGTTTTCAGAAACATGGAACTCCCTTGCAGCTATGCTATTGTTGTTCTTCTCTGCACCTTCAACAACTTTTAGTTTAAACTGTGCTCTATACTTGTTTCTTCATGATGCCATTTTGTCAGAAAAATTTGGGGAGTTTTACAATATGTTCAGAGCACAACTGTACACAACACCTACTTCTAAGAAACTGAGATAACAGCAGGAAGACAAGGTCGAGGGCTGCCATAAGGTAGATATTTACATGTACAGGTCAAATATATATATATATATATACATATATATATATGTAAATATTACATAAATAAATATACAGTGTATTTTTAATATATATATTGTTATCAACATTTAATTTAACCATTTGAAAATCGCATTGTGCAAATATGTACTGGTGCACGTCACATGTGATAATACAGGTATTGCATTTGAATCAAAAATGTGCAAATCATACCCTGTAAGGCTGCATATATGGAGAAAGTGAGGACTGCAGATGCTGGAGATCAGAGCTGAAAATGTGTTGCTGGAAAAGCGCAGCAGGCCAGGCAGCATCCAAGGAGCAGGAGAATCGACGTTTGGGCATAAGCCTGAAGAAGGGCTCATGCCCGAAACGTCGATTCTCCTGCTCCTTGGATGCTGCCTGGCCTGCTGCGCTTTTCCAGCAACACATTTTCAGGCTGCATATATGGTCAGGAAGAGTGATGTGAAAAACTAGAGTCGACTTTTCCACGAGGTATATGAAAAATACAAGACTTTTTTGGCCAAAAATAACAGGTCAACATATATGAGGTGGACCTATACACAAGTGTATACGGTATTTTGTGCCCTTGGTTTAAAGGGAGGCCAGACATTCATATGAGATACAGGGGAATAGAGGGTTACAGCAATAAATTCACATGAGAAAAGGCCTGAGTGGAATGTAAACACCAACATGGACTGGCTGGGCTGAATAGCCTGTTTCTGTGGTTTTATATCCTTTTTAATCCTATGTATGTAATAACTACAAGGAAAGCAACTGAAAATTCAGCTCAAGATTAAATATGAATTTCAAGCTCGTACAAGTTAATGGAACCAGAGCTGGAAACATATACTGAGTTTGGTTTGGCTAACACTGAACTGAAATAATTTTCAACATAGAGTCATTGTGATGTACAGCATGGAAACAGACCCTTCAGTCCAACTCGCCCATGCCTACCAGATATTCCTAATCTAATCTAGCCCCATTTGTCAGCACTTGGCCCCTCTAAACCCTTCCTATTCATATACCCATCCAGATGCCTTTTAAATGTTGTAATTGAACCAACCACCATCACTTCCTCTGGTAGCTCATTCCATACACACTCCACCCTCTGCGTGAAAACATTGCCCCTTAGTTCCCTTTTAAATCTTTCCCCTCTCACCCTAACCTATACCCTCTAATTATGGACTCCCCCACCCCAGGGAAAAGACCTTGTCTAGTTACCCTATCTTTGCCCCTCATGATTTTATAAACCTCTATAAGGTCAACCCTCAGCCTCCGATGCTCCAGGGAAAACAGCCCCAGCCTATTCAACCTCTCTCTGTAGCTCAAATCCTCCAACACTGGCAACGTCCTGGTAAATCTTTTCTGAACTCTTTCAAGTTTCACAACATCCTTCCGATAAGAGGGAAACCAGAATTGCACACAATAGTCCAAAAGTGGCCTTACTTGACTTCATGTCAAGTTGTATGTTAGATGATGCAGGAGTTATTCATTCATTTGTGGTATTGACTGAGACGCAAACGGTCAGTGTACATTTGCAGATGCTGTTAGCAAAGAATGCATACATATGATCTATAGATGTTGATCCACACTCCAAATACTTCTTGTTTTGGAAAGTTACCAAGACCACAGGTTAATACCTGGACTCCATTCCAGTTTAATACAAACAAACATGTTCCTTTTCTTTAAAATGTTGTAAGGTTCTCAGAAAAACTAGGGTTTCACCTGCTTATTCATTACACAGTATAGGGTTTCAAAGATTTCAAAGAATATATCATAAGCATCCTTAAATGTAACCTGTTTGTCTTATCTTCTCTGAGCTTCTAGAGTTTCGTTCCTAAAGGAATCATTGTGCTCTCCTTCAGCAGGGATACAGTTTCTTTTGAATAGAATTATACTGTTTCTTTCAGTTTTTTGCATCAAGGAACAACAATTGAGTAACATCCTGAGGGAATATTTGTTCAAAATTGTAGAAACTGTACCTTGAGAAAAACAATCTGGCAAAACAAGAAACATATTGATAGTTCCCGTGATGGGAAAGGAGAGCACTGGGAGGGCTGATTCCTCATCCAGACACGTCTGATGAGGAGATGCAGTCACTGAATGCACAGCTTTGAACATCGGGAGAAAGTGAACACTGCATGCTGGAGAGCAGAGTCAAGGAATCCTAATGAAGGGCTTTTGCCTGAAACGTCGATTATCCTGCTCCTTGGATGCTGCCTGTCCAACTGTGCTTTTCCAGCACCACATTCTTCGACGACGTTTGAATATCAATCTGTTTCATTGGAAAGCAGCCCCAATGCAACATAGGGAGTATCCTGTCAACTAGAGGTAGGAATTTCCCCATGGACTTTGGAATACTGGCATCATGATGAATTGGGGTCTAAAATTGGACAGTGTGGCAAACATCATCTACCAGCTATTTTTCCCGAATTAGCCAATTCATAGTCACTATCCAACTCCAGGTAAGACAGAGAATGCCACGAGATAGGAAGGCACCTTCTCTCCAATCTCATTAACTTTTAAAATGAAAAATATTCCCTGAGCAATTTGGCCATGAGCAGTATGAAGGCCTGAGGCAGGCAGGAATGTCTCTGTATTCCACTTGAAATACTGGGCACTGACTGAGATGCAGACAGTCAGTGTACATTTGCAGATGCTGTTCTGAGATGCTGCATCTCAGTTAATGCTCAGTATTCCAGGTGGGTTTATATAGAGACATTCCTGCCCACCTCACTTTTGCAACCAGAAATCCACTTTTGGGCAGCTATCCTCTTCTCTAATACCTCAGGGATCCTGTAGGCTTATTGAAAATTCTGATGATGGAAAAATGTTCGGGGAGATGGAGGGAGCTGGAAAATGATCACATTGTCTGGAGATGCAAAATCTTGCACCTGCCAGTGCACATCACTGGGGCCTAACTTTTCGAGGCTGTGTTTCAGGGCACTGGGAATTATTAATACGGAATACACAGGGGTAAATCAAACAAACTGTACTTGTTACTCATTCCGCCTTCCTTCTCTCTCTGAAAAGTTCACATTTGGCTCTGTTGATGCGAACATCCCTTGTGTCAAAGTCTCAATTCTCATAGATGGGGTTGGCCCTACTGTCGCAATCCTGTTGATTACTTATCAGATCTTGGAATTACACACAGGCTCCTAGGAACCTACTTCAAGACTGACTAGTGTAAAAGACAGCAGGCAGGAAGGGCAGGAATTGAACTGTAACACACAGGAAAGGTAGGGAGGATTACTGTATGAAAAGTTTGATGCATTTAAATAAATGTTGTTCTGACCATTCACATGGATTTGCATAATCATATAGTTTACTTGAGTCTCAGGAACTTGTGTAAAATGGACCACATGTTTAATGTTGAAAATGTGTTGCTGGAAAAGCGCAGCAAGTCAGGCAGCATCCAAGACGTTAATGGACGTTAATGGACCCGGACCAACCAACCCAACCAACCTGTGGCTCAATACTTCAACTCCCCCTCCCATTCCACCAAGGGCATGCAGGTCCTTGGACTCCTCCATTGCCAGACCATAGCAACACGGCGGCTGGAGGAAGAGCGCCTCATCTTCTGCCTAGGAACCCTCCAACCACAAGGGATGAACTCAGATTTCTCCAGTTTCCTCATTTCCCCTCCCCCCACCTTGTCTCAGTCCCAACCCTCGAACTCAGCACCACCTTCCTAACCTGCAATCTTCTTCCTGACCTCTCCGCCCCCACCCCCACTCCGGCCTATCACCCTCACCTTAACCTCCTTCCACCTATCGCATTTCCAAAGCCCCTCTCCCAAGTCCCTCCTCCCTACCTTTTATCTTACCCTGCTTGGCACACCTTCCTCATTCCTGAAGAAGGGCTCATGCCCGAAATGTCGATTCTCCTGCTCCTTGGATGCTGTCTGACCTGCTGCGCTTTTCCAGCAACATATTTTCAGCTCTGATCTCCAGCATTTGCAGTCCTCACTTTCTCCCACATGTTTAATGTGTGTTGTTTAATGTGTTGAAAAGTGAGGTGATGGAAAAGCACAGCAGGTCAGGCAGCATTCGAGGAGCAGGAGAATTGACATTTCAGACCTTCATCAGGACTGTGCCTGAAACATCAATTCTCCTGCTCCTCAGCTGCTGCCTGACCTGTTATGCTTTTCTAGTGCCACACATTTTGACCTGATCTCCAGCACCTGCAGTCTTCACTTTCTCCTTGTTTAATGTGAGTTGTGTACTGCACAGAGAATTGATTCACATGTGGATTCCCTCTACACAAGCACAATGAAGATTTTATGTGCAGTTCCCCCACAGTGGAAGCAGCAGAGAGGGCAGTATAACAAAATATGCAATTTCACGCACACTGCTGAGATCAGCAATCATGGCACCTTTGATTTTCTGCAATGCAATATTTTCCTTTGGTTAATGGTCAGGGTTTTGTGTTTTAGCCAGCAATCTCACCACATAATGGAGCAGGATTGAATAACTAGGGCCCGGCGCTCTTGAGTGTGTCAGGGGCTCAGATTAGAAAAGATTTGAGGTCTGCAATTTCTGTTCCTGGAGCTTCAATGGAATATGTACTCAAAGAAGTCTCATTTCCAGTTCACTGCCCGTAGTTTTTCCACTGTTCCTGTGTATTTCTTTCAGATTATTGCAGCGACCACAGGAAGTCAGTGATAGTGTGACAGGAAATCCATGTTGCTCATTACGTGTAAGTCTAGAGCTATTGGATTGTGATGCTCGAGCATCTAACTTTCTTTTCAACACATGTTGACCTGGGAATCTCTTCCTATTCTTGCTGCTTATCATCATTGTGTTTTGAAAGGATGGTGTTCAACCTGTTTGGCTGGGTCATGAAAGTATTTTCCTTGGCCATTGGATCCCTGGGTGGGAGTTTTTGATTCAGAGGCAGGGATGCTATCCAATGTGCCACAAGACCTAAACAACAATGTTATAATGATATGATGATGGATCCGAACCTTTAAGCACAATAGATATTTTACTTTTAATTTCAAAATGTGCTTTTTTCAGAAGATGACCTCTAGAGACAAAGAAAGGACTATAAATGTAATTTCAGTGTTTTCTGCCAATTTCCTGAGTGGGACCCATGGAATGCTGCAGTAATAACATATTGCACTTCAAACAGAAAAAGAGAGATGTTACAGAAGGAGATTATGAGGCAGATGACTATCTCTCCCTCTCAGTAGAAAGTTATCTCTTCCATACAATTTTTGTGTTTTGTTCTTCCAAGAATATACAACAGAGTCAGAAACTAATTGCAACTCTGATCCACGTGTGCTAGTGATAGAATAAGTACTATGGACCCAAGGCACCCACGTGTACTTGCCTGCTTTCAACTACTAGTGTGCTGTGAAATTCACAGTCAAAGAACCATTCACTAGTCACCCTTGCACTGCAGGTAAAAGGACTCTTGACTTTGACTGCTAAATCCAACTAGCCAGCAAGATAGTCAGAAGGAAACAGGACAAAAGGAGGATTCTCTTGTTTTAAATGCTGCCAGCTAACCATTGTCAAAAGAAACAAGGCAAAAGAACTTCAACTAACTACCTTGCCAGGAATCCTGAAATCATCATCAGTGCTTGGGAGCCTCCTGCGAAGCGCTTCTTTGATGTTTCCTCCGGTGTTTATAGGGGTCTGTCCCTGCCGCTTCCGGTTGTCAGTTTCAGCTGTCCGCTGTAGTGGTTGGTATATTGGGTCGACCTGGACCCAATATACCAACCACTACAGCGGACAGCTGAAACTGACAACCGGAAGCGGCAGGGACAGACCCCTATAAACACCGGAGGAAACATCAAAGAAGCGCTTCGCAGGAGGCTCCCAAGCACTGATGATGTCGCCTAGCCAGGGGATGAAACGTTTGCAACAAAAACTTCCAGCTCGGCGAACAGAACCACAACAACGAGCACCCGAGCTACAAATCTTCGCACAAACTTTGAATCCTGAAATCAGCTCATCAACGATCAACGTTCCACTATATACACTTCACATACCACCTCAAGAGACTGACCCGTGTATAGTTTCTTGACTTTTATTTTTTTCTTGGATACTCTACTTATTCCTAACCTTTGCATATATGTTGTGCTATTCGATTTATGTTAAATGACTAATGAGCTCACTCTTTTGTTAACTCAAGAAAACCTGGTTACATTAGCTCCTTTTGAAACAGAAATTCATTTGGCCTAGGAAAAAGGTATTTATAAGGAAGGGGTGCTTTGTAAATGAACTTCAGTTGTGAACCAATCAAAGGAATGGGAGAATAAGAAGGCGAGCTAGTTCATTACGCTTTAGCCAGGAGTTTAACAATTTGGGCATTCATCTGGAACTGTAATAATGTGGGAAACCTTGCCCATTACAGGTAATGGCCAAGTAATCTGTGATGTTGATTGTGAGTTCAATATTGGCCAGATCACCAGAGATAACTGCCCTGCATCCCATTCAAGAGACAGCTCCTCCAACGGTGCATCACTCCTGCAGTAGTGCATTAGTGTTAGTTACTCAAGTCTTAGAGCACCCAGAGGAATACTGACCCCAAACCTTCCCTTAACAGTCAACACACAGAACACAAAGACTCTGCAGATAAGAGGGACAACATTTGTCTTCTTGGCAATTTTCTGGCATCTTGCAGAAACAATTTTACCATTTTAGAAGTGCCAAAACCTTTGGAAAACTAAATATTTCTTTCTACTCTGGTGACTTCAGATACTTCAATTGAAGACATAAGTTGCTATTAAATATTGATTTTTCCATTCATCTTCTTTTGATTTCTCAACTGATGTAGTAAATAGGCTGCAGATGTCTGTTGCCACAGACTAAGTCTCACTGAAAAGACAGGTCCAGAAAACATCGGTCCTTTTATAAAGCATATAGCTTCACTATAGAATTAGGTGCCAAATCTGAGTTGTCAGTATAACAGACTGCTTTTGAAATCCTTCTGATGCGATTATTTCTGTCGTACAATCAACCTATTTTTAGACAGTGCCTGGACCAATATTTAACTCTCAAACAACACAATTAAGACATAATATCTGGCCATTATCACATTTGCTGTTGTTGGGAGCTTAATATATGAACAGTGGCTGCTGAGGAGCAGTGACAATATTTCAAAATCAGTTGTGTCTGGACAGCATTTCGGAAACTCTGTATCTTGCAACATAAAATACATTTCAAATGAATGCAGCAAAAGAAATTTCATGGTTTTGAGAAAATAAGGTTTGTGCTTAAGTAGTGCTTCTCAGGAAGTCACAAATTACATTGCAATGAATTGCTTCAAAATTCTGTAAATGTCAGGCACACAGAACATGCACTTTGCACTCAGAACACTTTACAAACTGCGATGTGGAGATGGAATTAATAAAAAGATATCATCTTAGATTTATAGGCCATTCAGAAACAAAACCAGGAAGCACTTCTTCACACAGAAAGCAATATAAATCTGGAATTCTCTCCCCAGAAAGACTATAGATGAGGGGCAGTCATTGAAGTTTTCAACACTGAGATCTTCATCAGTTAAGAGTATCAAAGGCTATGGAGCAATGATGGGCAAAAGGAGTTGAGCTATAGAACTTATGAAAACTGACAACCAGAGCAAGCACAAAGGACTGAACGACCTCTTTCTAATGTTCCTGCAGTAGCCATTTCATTTTATTGTCTCTGTTCCTTAAATTTAATATTAGAACTGACTTGTGGAAAACATAGCCAAAGATTGTATTTCCCAAGGCAAAGAAAAACTCTTCAGTGAATAAAATATAGCTTTTTAAGTATATTTACTGTCATGTGTGGGCTTTGCTGAGAAGAGCAGCATTTGTTGCCCATCCTAATTGTCCTCAGTGAGGAAACTTTTTGAACTTCCATCTGGTGTATTTACACTCAAAATGCTGTTAGAGTAGAAATTCCAATATTCTGACCCAGTGACAGTAAGGAACAGCAATATAGTTCCAATTTAAGAGTAGCTTGAAGGAGAAAGAATTTCTTGTATTAACTCTATTGAATGTTTTAAGCATTTTACACATCTCGATCAGTTTACTTCTCAATTTTTTATGCTCGAGGGAACGCAAAGTCATGTTTATGCAAGATGTCCTCAGAATTTAATGAGCTAAGCCATCGTATGTTTCGATCTTATTATACTTCACTGGCAAGGGTAAGTGCAGCTTTGGCCTATTTCTGTCAGGTTCCCTTTCTGATGTTACCCATTGCTAGTGACCGAGCCTGGGAAAGCTACTGCGCCCATAAAAGAATCTCCTCTAAATGGGAAAGGTTGTCATTTCACACTTATTCGCAAACCTATCTTACAGAAATGCTACAGAGGTCTGTTAACAGTCTCCTTTGTGTTTACATAATAGGAAAGATTTACCTTATCTAAAGAAGAACAAAGAATCATCCTGGTTCTCATTATTGTAAGGTAAAACATTGGCACATTAAATGTGAGAAGGTGAAAATGTTTTTTTGTTGGTGAATGTATTTTTTTAATTCAATGACAATGGTGAAGCAGTGTCTCATAACACAATTCTAGCCAAAGCCTAATCTTTTGTGTTTGGTAATGTAATTGGCAACCTCACAAACCAGTAGTTTTGTAGCGTACTGTTACTTTTGTTTCTGCTTGGTTTATTGTTTACTACTACTGTGTAGAAGAAAAGACTCAAAAGAATCAGATCACAATCCCCCAAGTCTAAAAGGATACTGCAGTCACATTGTGAAAATGACCACTGATCACCTACCACCCAGTGCTCACTGAGCTATGTTGACTGGTCTCATCTTGATTTTAAAATTTTAATTCCTTTTTCCAAATCCATTTTTTCTTGGTTCCATCCCTCTCTAACCTTCTCCAGCCCCACTATCCTCACAAACATTTGCACTCATCCAATTCCAGCCTGTGTTTAATTCCTCTGCCAACGGTCTGTCTTTCAGCTATTTAGCCTTTAAGAGCTGGAATTCCCTCACTGAATCTCTCCATCTCAGTACCTTTCTCTTCTCCCATAAAATACTCCATAAAACCTATATCTTTGACCAAGTATTATGATTACTCGCTCTAATATCTCCTCATGTAAATGTAATCTGATAATACTCCTCCAAAATACTTTGGGACATTTTATTGCATTAAGGGCGCAATAGATCTGATGACAGAAATACGGCACCCTCCGGCCTAAGAACATAGCGGGTTTCAGATTTTTCCGAATTTTGGATTACTTGTCAGCCAACAGATTGAGGCATTATTCTGGATCAATGGTGCTGGAAGAGCACAGCAGTTCAGGCAGCATCCGAGGAGCAGCAGCAAAATCGACGTTTCGGGCAAAAGCCCTTCATCAGGAATAAAGGCAGAGAGCCTGAAGCGTGGAGAGATAAGCTAGGGGAGGGTGGGGGTGGGGAAAAAGAGTAGCATAGAGTACAATGGGTGAGTGGGGGAGGAGATGAAGGTGATAGGTCAGGGAGGAGAGGGTGGTTTGGATAGTTGGAAAAGGAGCTAGGCAGGTCGGACAAGTCCGGACAAGTCAAGGGGACAGTGCGGAGCTGGAAGCCCTCTCCAGACGTCCCCAACAGTACCCTTCCATCGACACTCTCATTCGTTTGGCCAAACTGGTCCTCACCCTTAACAATTTCTCCTTTGAATCCTCCCACCTCTTCCAGACCAAAGGGGTAGCCATGGGCACATGTATGGGCCCCAGCTATGCCTGTCTCTTTGTTGGCTATGTAGAACAGTTGATCTTCCGTAATTACACCGGCACCACTCCCCATCTCTTCCTTCGCTACATTGATGACTGCATTGGCGACACCTCGTGCTCCCGCGAGGAGGTTGAGCAATTCATCAACTTCACCAACCCATTCCACCCTGACCTTAAATTTACCTGGACCATCTCTGACACCTCCCTCCCCTTCCTGGACCTCTCCATCTCCATTAGTGACGACCGACTAGACACTGACATTTTTTACAAACCCACTGACTCCCACAGCTACCTGGATTACACCTCTTCCCACCCTATCTCTTGCAAAAATGCCATCCCGTATTCCCAATTTCTCCGCCTCCGCCGTATCTGCTCCCAGGAGGACCAGTTCCACCATAGAACACACCAGATGGCCTCCTTCTTTAGAGACCGCAATTTCCCTTCCCACGTGGTTAAAGATGCCCTCCAATGCATCTCGTCCACATCCCGCACCTCCGCCCTCAGACCCCACCCCTCCAACCGTAACAAGGACAGAACGCCCCTGGTGCTCACCTTCCACCCTACAAACCTCCGCATAAACCAAATCATCCGCCGACATTTCCGCCACCTCCAAAAAGACCCCACCACCAGGGATATATTTCCCTCCCCATCCCTTTCCGCCTTCTGCAAAGACCGTTCCCTCCGTGACTACCTGGCCAGGTCCACGCCCCCCCCACGACCCACCCTCCCATCCTGGCACTTTCCCCTGCCACCGCAGGAACTGTAAAACCTGTTCCCACACCTCCTCCCTCACCTCCATCCAAGGCCCTAAAGAAGCCTTCCACATCCATCAAAGTTGTACCTGCACATCCACTAATATCATTTATTGTATCCGTTGCTCCCGATGCGGTCTCCTCTACATTGGGGAGACTGGGCGCCTCCTAGCAGAGCGCTTTAGGGAACATCTCCGAGACACCCACACCTATCAATCAAACCGCCCCATGGCCCAACATTTCAACTCCCCCTCCCACTCTGCCGAGGACATGGAGGTCCTGGGCCTCCTTCACCGCCGCTCCCTCACCACCAGATGCCTGGAGGAAGAACGCCTCATCTTCCGCCTTGGAACACTTCAACCCCAGGGCTTCAATGTGGAGTTCAACAGCTTCCTCATTTCCCCTTCCCCCACCTGATCCTAGTTTCAAACTTCCAGCTCCGCACTGTCCCCTTGACTTGTCCAGACTTGTCCGACCTGCCTAGCTCCTTTTCCACCTATCCACTCCATCCTCTCCTCCCTGACCTATCACCTTCATCTCCTCCCCCACTCACCCATTGTACTCTATGCTACTCTCTCCCCACCCCCACCCTCCCCTAGCTTATCTCTCCATGCTTCAGGCTCTCTGCCTTTATTCCTGATGAAGGGCTTTTGCCTGAAACGTCGATTTTGCTGCTGCTCCTCGGATGCTGCCTGAACTGATGTGATCTTCCAGCACCATTGTTCCAGAATCTGGTTTCCAGCATCTGCAGTCATTGTTTTTACTAGATTGAGGCATTATGTGAACGCACAATAGATTCTGGTCTGAGTTTAAATCCCACAGTTTCAAAGAAAGGAAAAGTACACTCCAAGGTAGTTACTGAATTTCTACACTTGAGGTGCAAGTTATATTATGAACAGGGTAAATTATATAAAGGTTGAAAATATAAAGCAGCTTCCAAAGTAAAAAAATGTCCAGACTTTGGTCAATCCTGGTTTTCAGACAACTGTATTTTTTTCTTCAGACATGGGACCTGGGTGTCGCTGATTGGCCAACATTTATTGCCCATCCCTAATTGCCCTTGAGAAGGTGGTGGTGCAGATGCCTTCTTGAAACACTGCAGTCCATGTGCTGTCCTTTGGAATGGGATTCCAGGGTTTTGAACCAGTGGCAGTGAAAAATGGTGATATATTTCTAAGGATGGTGATAGCTTGGAGGGGAACTTGCAGAAGGTGGTGTTCCCATGTGTCTGCTGGACTTGTCCTTCTAGATGGAAATCATCATGGGTTTGGAAGGTGCTGTCTGAGGATCTTTGGCAAATTTCTGAAGTGCTGCTACTGAATGTTGGTAGTGGAGGGCATGGATGTTTGTGGATGTGGTGCCAAGCAAATGGGCTGTTTTGTCCTGGATGGTGTCAAGCTTCTTGATTGTCATTGGAGCTGTATCTGTCCAGGCAAATAGGGAGTATTCTATCACACTCCTGACTTGGGCCTTGTAGATGGTGGACAGACTTTGGGGAGGCAGGAGGTGAGTTACGTGCTGCAACATTCCTAGCCTCTGATCTGCTGTTGTAGCCATTGTGTTTATGTGTTAAGTCCACTTGAGTTTCTGGTCAATGTTAACCCCAAAGATGCTGACAATGGGGTATTCAGAGATGGTAAAACATGCTCCCACCCCTCTGAATGTCAAGTGGCAGTGGTTAGATTGTCTCTTATTGAAGATGGTCATGGCCTGACATTTATGTGGCGTGAATGTTATTTGCCACCTGTCAGGAGAAGCCTGGATACTGTCCAGCTTGTTGTATTTTAATATCTAAGGGATTGTTAATGGTCATGAACATTGTGTGATCATTGAATAACATTCCCACTTCTGACTTTATGATACAGGGAAGATCACTGATGAAGCAGCTGAAGATGAAGGGTTTAGGAGATGATCCTGGGGTACTCTCGCAGAGCTGTCCTGAAGCTGAGCTACCTGAACTCCAACAACCATTACCATATTCCTATATGCAAGGTATGACTCCAAACAGCAGAGAGTTTGCCCTCTGATCCCCACTGATTCCAGCTTTGCTAGGACTACTAGGTGCCACACTCAGTCAAATCAAGGGTTGTTACTCTTGCCTCACCTCTGGAATTTAGCTTTTTTGTCCATGCTTGATCCAAGCTGTAATACGTTTAGGCGCGGGGTGGTCCTGGAGGAACACAAACTGGGCTTCAGTGAGCAATTTATTGTTGAGACGTGCTGCTTGATAGCATTGTTGATAACACCTCCATCACTTTACTGATGATTGAGAGTAGGCTGATGAGGTACTGTACTGATATTTAATACAAGTTGTGTTGATGTAGTTTATCAATGATTAAATATTTAAACCTGGAAAATTAGTGAGAATATTGTGAGGACTTAATGCATATTTTACTGGACGTATTAATCCACTATGCTATTTAGTCAATCCTATTGACATTGCAAACAGAACGTCAAAATCAAGTACTGCCTTCAGCTGTAGTAGGTTCAAGGGAAGATATAATAATTGAATCATTTGCAAATGTAATTAGTCCCCATCTTAAGGTCACAAAGAAGGAGTAGATATAGTCTCATGTTATTAGAAACCCAGGTAATGTTCTCGGGATCAGGCTTCAAATTCCACCTTGACAGACGAATGGAATTTAAATGCAATAAAAATCAGGAATTAAAAGTCTAACGATGACCACAAAATTATTGTTGAAATGTTGTAAAAACTCATCTGAGCCACAAAAGGAGTTTCAAATCACCTTCCAAATGTTGAGGAATATGGGGTTTAGTAACAACAAGGAACTGAAAATAATCAGTGGTAGGGAAATGGTGTTGGGGAAATTGGTGGAATTAAATGCTGATAAATTCCCAGAACATTTAAGCAATTGGCCCAAGAAATAGGAGATGCTTTCTGGTTTGTCTTTCAAGATTCAAAAGAATCTGGAATATTTACTATAGATTGAAGGGTAGCTAATGTAAATCCTCTATTTAAAAAAGGAGGTAAAAAGAAAACAGGGAACTATAGACCATTAGCTTGACACTGATAGTAGGGAAAATGCTAGAGTCCATTATAAAAGATTTAATAGTGGCACACAAAACAATAACAGGATCAGACAGAGTTAGCTTGGTTTTACAAAAGGAAATCATGCTGGACAAAACTACTGAAATTTTGAGGATGTAACTAAAAGGTTGATATGGGGGACTCAGTGGTTGTGGTTTACTTGGACTTTCAGAAGTTCCACATAAGAAATTGGCATGTAAATTAAAGTGCCTGGGATTAGGGTTAGCGTGGACTGACATGGATCAAGAACTGATTGACAGTCAGGATTCAAAGAAGCAAAAGGTAAGTTGGTCTTTGCCATAAGAAGATTAAAATCCAGGAGCAGGGATGTCATGCTGCAACTATACAAGGCCTTGGTGAGGCCATAGCTGGAGTACTGTGTGCAGTTTTGGTCTCCTTATCTGAGGAAGAATGTTCTGGCTATAGACAGAATGCAACAAAGATTCACCAGACCAATTCGTAAGATGGCAGGACTCATGTATGAAGAGAAACTGGATCAGTTAGGACTATCTTCATAAGAGTTTAGAAGAATGAGGGTGGATCTAATAGAAGCCAACAAAATTCTAGCAGGACTAGACAGGGTGAGTGCAGGAATGATATTCCCAATGACCAGGGAATCTAGAACAAGGGGTCACAGTATAAGGATATGCAAATAGGCCATTTAGGATTGAGATGAGAAAGTGGTGAACCTGTATAATTCTCTGTCACAGAAAGCAGTTGAGGCCAAAACATTGAAATCTTTCAAGAAGGAGTTAGATATAGTTCTTAGGGCAAAAGAGTACAGGGCAGGGCAAAAGCAGGAACAGGGTACTGAGTTGGATGATCAGCTATGACCATATTGAATAGCAGAGCAGACTTGCAGGGCTGAATGGCCTACTCCTGCTCCTATTTTCTAATTCTCACAATTTAATCTGAAATGATCTAGATATTCTTCAGCATAATTTACTCTTTAATGCCTGATTTCATTCAGATGTTATAAATTAGGGGCATACACTGAAATAGGATTAGCTAGCTCAGTTATGCATCAAGTTTGTTGTCAAGATACTGTTCTGTCTGATTAACAATGTAGCAGTGCCTAGTTCAACTTTCAGTTTACAAATTATCAGAGAAGAACCTTCATTTACCAGATCTTTAAATACATTAGAAATGTAATAGACAATGTCCTGTGGGGTATGGCATTTGCAACCACATAATTTTATCAGCACAATTTCAGAATTAATGTAATTTTCTACAATGGGTTGTGTTGTCATGCTGAGTAATTTTCCAGGGTGGTTGAATGGTTTATCGTGAATCATCTGCAGAGATAGACACTATGGCTAATCTGCACTGAGGCAAACAGTTCACAGGCAATACAGAGTGGAGCTGCAGGACATGGATAGGCAGGTTGTAGATAAAGTAATTTCCTAAACTGCGCTACTGCCAAATGAAGCTGCAGAACATGATATGTTACTTCTGGTGCTCAACAGTCTAGATAATTTTTTTTCTGGTTTTAACATGAATAAAAATTAAAAATACAACAATAGATACAAAAGATGGCAATTACATCATTGGTATGTTACAATTTCAATTTACTGAATTTTATTTTTTGCTAAAATTAAACCAAAAGCAATCTCACCCCAACATAAGGAATTTGGATGCTAATTGGTTCCAAATGGAATGCAACCCACTGGAAGCTATTCAGTCCATTGTACCTATGCTGACTCTTTGAAATAATTATCCAATTAATTTCATTCTACTC
Organism: Chiloscyllium plagiosum; assembly: GCF_037043375.1. NCBI lineage: Eukaryota > Metazoa > Chordata > Chondrichthyes > Orectolobiformes > Hemiscylliidae > Chiloscyllium > Chiloscyllium plagiosum. Next base: position 12,843,872 of record NW_028270168.1, read on the forward strand.
CTCTCTCCCCATAGCCCAGCAATTTTCTCCCTGCAAATACATGTCCAATTTCCTATTGAAAGTTACTGTTGAACTGTATCCACCATTCTTTCAGATTACAATAAAAATTGTCAATTTCCTCTGGCTGTTTGCTCATTTTCATCGATCTATGTCCTGCTGGTTTGCACTGAAAACAGTTCTCTTCTTTTTAATAGAACAACCATTCATAGTTTTGAAAACCCCAATTAAATCTCCCTTTGACCTTTTCTGCTGCAGGGAGAATTATCTCAGTTTGTCTAGCCTGTCCACATAATACAAGTCCCTCATCATTAATACTAATCTAGTAAATCTCCAAAGCCTTCACAACTTTCCAAAAGCATTATGAACAGTGCTTTTGGAAGTGTTTGCCAGTATACTCTTCACCTGTCCTCATAAAGAGGGCCTAAGATTCTTTCCTGAACCATTGAAATGCAGTGGAGCAACTTGAGCCATCTACAAGATGGACTGTAGCAAATTAAACAAGACTCATTTAAGAGCACTTTCCAGATCTGTGACCTCAACCACCTAGTACAGCAACAGCAGATGTATGGGAACACTACCATCACCTGCAAATTCCTCTCCAGGTCATCCTAACATGGAACTATATCACTGTTCCTTCAGTATTGCTGGTCCAAATTCTGGTTTCATTTCCCACATCCCACATAAAGCTGCAGTTTAAGAATAACTTCTAAAAAGTTATGGTCAAGAGTTTTAAAACAAAAGATCAAAACTGTACGAAACTTCAATTTCTGGTAAATTTGAGATCTTTTTCCAGCAGAACTTGTGGAGTAACATAGCAGTAAATGGGAAAACTGTGAAGCAAAATAGAAAACCTAATGAAAATGTGGATTATCCTTTTTCTAGGCCCGTCAGTTTGTCGTAAATTAACATTTTTTAGTGTGTGTTTTGAAATGGGTTGCCATACAATTATTTTACAAAATCTTACAGCAAAGAAACAGGCCATTCAGCTGAATTCAGATCTATGCTGGTTCTACATTCCATATTAGCCTCCATCCATTTTATGTCAGCCCATCCTATCACCATAACCATCTAATCCTTTCTTCTTTATCTCCATATCTGGCTTCCCATTAAGTGCATCTGTGCTATCTGTCTCAACCATCTTCTCACAAGATTAATAAAGAACTTTCTCCTGCACTGCCTATTGGATTTAGAAGTCATGATAGGATCATGACACAGTTGAAGTTTTATTTCACCTGTCTCTTTTAAGACACTGGTTTTGAGAGAATTTGCTCCCAAACAAAAGCCAGCTGCTAGATTCTGAAAAGTGTTGGAAAAATTGAATTAATTTCAATGTAATTTACTTGTAACCAAGAGTTTTGTTTGTCGTTAAAACTGCTGTACATGGTGAATCAAATATTATGGATACACTTATGAAATAATTCATTCTGCAAAAAGGTCTTTCTTCTTTTATATCCTTTCCAGCTGTAGTGGTCTCTGGCTGTAAAACATTGGTCTGCAAGATATTGGTCAGTTCTCTTCTTGAGTGACATTTATCTGTGAAATAGGTACACTTGCAGTGTTGCTAGCAAGCAAATTGCAGAATTTTGATGAGGAACAATATAGTTACATGTCAGGATACTATGGGACATTAAAGGGTGTTCCCTTTATCTAGATATCACAGCTTTAAAAAATTGCTATTGAGGGATCCTTATCATTTGCTGCAGAGCATCTTATAGATGGTAACCACTATCACCATGATGGAGGCCGTGAATGTTGAAGATGGTGAATGTGGTACAAACCAAGCGTGCTGCTTTGCCCTGGTTGATATGAAGCCTCTTGAATGTTGTTAGACCTCCATTCATTCAGGCATATGGGGAGTATTCCATCACTGAGGAGTCAGGAAGTGAGTTACTTGCTGCTGAATTCTTAACCTCTGTAGTTTTATGGTCGCTCTAGTTAAGTTTCTTTGAATTGAAATCCCCAAGATTGTGGGGTATTCAATGAATACAAAGGGAATGCGTTTATGTTCAGTCTTGTTGGAGATGGCTATTGTCTACCACCTCTGTGGTGCAAATATAACTTGGTATTGACCAGCTAAGGCCTCAAATGTTGCAAGGTCTTGCTGATTACAGGTATACACTGCTTCAGTATCTGAGGAGTCATGAATGGTAGTGAACATTGTGCAATCACTAAACATCCCACTTCTGACTATATGTTAGACAAAAAGTCATTGTGGAAGGATTTGAAGCGGGACCCAGAACACTACCTTGAAGAGTTCCTGAAGTGATATTGATGGCTGAGATGACTGGCTTCAAACAATCTCTACTTCATGCATTCACTGTACATCAACTCAAAAAGTCAGAATAATTATTGTACAGGAGATTATTCAACCTCTCAAGTTCATTACTGAACTTGAAACTATCTATTTAGTCAGTCAGAATTATTTTCACTTCCCTTTTTATAGTGGAAAATGTACACAGTATCACATTTAGCTGTGCTAAATAGATTGTGTTAAGTATTTTAGACTAATTTTAGTGTACAAACAATCTGTCAGTAGCTAATAAGGAATAAAAGGCTTACATTGGTTTTGAGCAAACACGGATACAATTACTTTGCAGTGTTAAGCCTGCACTGATCAGAAAGGTATAATGGCAGTCAAAGGAGAAGACAAGTTTAGCATGTATTTAAAGAGATTCTGAATTGTTCTAGCTCTTTAAATATTTCAGCAGTGACACTTCAGATTGGACATTTGTATTTCTTCCTCCCCCTTGTTTACACCTCTTTAAATTTCCAACAAGCAGTCATAAGCAACCAAGAGGTTCTTTGCGTCTTAAGACCTATTTTAGGATTACAAAAATATTCCTCATGTTTTAGTTTCCATAAGCTAGCCACTGCCTCTTTTGAATTTGGAGTACTGAAAGGATCACTTTTATTACTAAGGCATATGAACAGCGATCACAAATCCAACTGCAGTACTTCTTGGTAACTCCTAACGTAAGGTCATCAGCTTGAAATATTAACTTTGTTCCTGTTAGCAGATGCTGCCAGACCAGCTGAGAACCTCCAGTATTTTATTTTAATTATCTGGTAGTTGTTGGATTGCTTATCAAGAGTTTACCATTTTCCAAAGACAAATAATTGTTATGAAAAAAGTCAAAAAGTATTGTATTTTGATACAGTTCCATTAGCTGCAGGGCAAATCAAACTAGAATATAAATCTAGCAGTAATGAATGATCTAGAATTTCAGCACAGAAACCAGCCCTGTCGCTTGATGCCAGTGTTTATGCTCTAGCAGCAGGGCTGAAATTCCAGATAATTCATTACTGCCAGATTTATTTTCAAGTTTGTCTTGTCCCTGCAGCTAATGGAACTATATCGAAACACAATACTTTTATGCTCTACATGGATTTGGGTACTGGGGAATGAACCAGGCCAGGTGTTAGATTCAGAGGTAGGTGAGCACTTTAGTAACAGTGACCACAATTTGGTTATGTTTACATTAGCAATGGGCAAGTATATACTGTACTGCAGGGAAGGAGGTCTAACTGGAGAAAGGCAATTATGATACAATTAGCAAGATTTAGGATGCATAGGATGGGGAAAGCAACTACAGGGAATGGACACATTTGAAATGTGGAGCCTTTCAGGCAATCCCTGAAAGTTGCCACCCAGGTTGATAGGGTTGTTAAGGCGGCATATGGTGCATTGGTGTTTATTGGTAGGGGAATTGACGTTTCAGAGCCATGAGGTCATGCCTCAGGCTGTACAAGACACTGGTAATGCCACACCTGGAGTATTGCGTGCAGTTCTGGTCACTGCATTATAGGAAGGATATGGAAGCTTTGGAAAGGTTCAGAGGAGATTTACTAGGATGATGCCTGGTAAGAAGGAAGGTCTTATGAGGAAAGGCTGAGGGAACTGAGGCTGTTTTCATTGGAGATAAGAAGGTTGAGAGGTGACTTAATCGAGACGTATAAGATAATCAGAGGGTAGATACGATGGAGAGTGAGAACCTTTTTCCTTAGATGGTGAAGGCTAACACGAGGGGACATAGCTTTAAATGGATCGGTGCTAAATTTAGGACAGATCTCGGGGTAGTTTCTTTACTCAGACAGTAGGAGGGGTATGGAACGGCCTGCCTGCAACAGTAGTAGACTCGCCAATACTAAGGGCATTGGACATACATATGGATAATAATGGAACAGTGTAGGTTAGATGGGCATCAGATTAATTTCACAGGTCAGCACAACACTGGAGTCCCCCAAGGGTGCATACTCAGCCCTCTATTGTACTCACTATTTCCCCATGACTGCGTCGCCAAATACCAGACTAATGCCATTTACATGTTCGCTGATGACACTACCATAGTTGGTCGAAACAGATTTCAGACAAGAGGTGGAAGACCTGGAAAAATGGTGCACTGAGAACAATCTAGCTCTCAATGGTGGCAAAACCAAGGAACTCATTATTGACTTTCGGTAGAGTGTTACTCATGCCTCCGTTCACGTCAACAGCACTGAGGTGGAACGAGTGAAGAGTGTCAAGTTCCTGGGAGTGGTCATTCACAAGAAGCTTTCTTGGACTCTTCATGTGGACGCTCTGGTTACAAAGGCCCAACAACGTCTCTTCTTCCTCAGGCAACTAAGGAAATTTGGCATGATAGCGAATACTTTTATAGGTGTGCCATTCTATCTGGATGTATCACTATCTGGTATGGCAAATGCACCATTCAAGATCGGAGACGGTTACAGAGAGTGGTGAACTCAGCCCAGACAATCACAAAGGCCAACCTCCTATCTGTAGAATCCATCCACCAGCCCCGCTGTCAAGGAAAGGCCGCCAGCATTCTCAAAGATTGCCATCCCACCTGGCAATGTTTTTTCTACAACCTCTACCATTGGGGAGAAGGTACAGAAGCCTGGACGCACTCACCAGCCGGTTTTGAAACAGTTTCTACCCAACTGTTGTTAGAATACTGAATGGACTCACAAACTCCTATGTTTTTGTTTTTGCTGCTGTTTATCTATTATTTACTTATCTAAGCTACTTAACTCTGTGATCTGCCTGTATTGCTCGTAAGACAAAGCTTTTCACTGCACCTTGGTACACATGACAATAAATTCAGTTCAATACATTGCAACATCAAGAGCCGAAGGGCCTGTATTGCACTGTAATGTTCTAATTTCTACGACCCTACTATCATGCTACGTCATCTAATCCTGTCAGCATGTCTTTCTACTTTAACCTATATAGCTAGCCTATTCTTAAAAGGTATCACAGCATTTCTCACCTATTCGGTATGATAAAAACTCCACATTCCCACCACTCTTTGATTAAAGATATTTCTCATCAACTGGATTTATTTATCCATTATTTATTCCTGTGGTATTTTAGGATTCCCTCAGAAATGAAAACATTTCCTCCACATAAACTCCATCAAACCTCGTCCTAGTTTCACATTACCCTTCAACCAAATCTTTTCTAAAGATCAGGAAAATAAAATATATTTGTTTTATTTAATCAAAATAAGAGACCCATCGTTATAAAGTCTTTATTCTGCATGGTTACTAGTGCAGAACATTTGAAACAGGAAGCAAAAGCTTTTAAAGTGCAACTAAACAATGAAATACCTGTAGAGTTGACCACCTGCCAGTAGACAGGTGCGTTTCCACACTGTAGGGATTCTATGATTGCATTTACCTAACATTACAGGAGCATATTACAGTGGCATCTTTTTCCTTCAAAGTCACAGTGGAATTTGGTCAACAATTACCCCTATAGCAATCAATTAGATCCATGGATCAAATCTAGTTATGGGAACCTATTCATGTACATGTACATTTAACCCACCATCAGTTATAGTGTTCAGTTAGTTATAATGAATAGTCTTTTCTGGGAAAATGTCCTTTAGAAAGAACAGCTTTCAACATTTCTCAATGTCTTCTCAAGCAGCTAAATAGCGTCAAGAACAGTTGTGCTCAACCTTTAGACATTCATCCTTCTTCATTGACTTTCAGTAGCTTTTGATGAGTTTATTTTTGTTGCACAGTAAAGTTCTTGGGAGGAGGCATCATTAATTTGATCATGTAACTGTTAACTCAGGATGCAGCAATGATTTGAATGCAGTGATCATTCAGCTGCATCTTCTCTTTGCCCCAAAACCCTCCAGAAGCAGTTTCCAGTACAGTCTCTTGGCCAGCAAATCAGGAATGGGTGCCTTGGCTGGTTTTACCCTATATAAGCTTGGGTCACAGGTCCTACTGCCTCTTTTATTGCTTGCAATGATGCTCATTCATTAGGGGGCACAATAGACTGCCAATCGGGCCATAGGTCCAATCAATTCTAATCCTTGTGGCTCAAAGTCCATTTCCCTCAGATTTGTGTTAAATATCTTTATGAAATCATCCCCAATTTCCTCCATCTTTGCAAGGTAGTAACTTTCATATCATAACCTCTCACAATGCAAAAAGATTCTTCCTCACCTTTCTTTGATTTTTAGATTAGATTAGATTCCCTACAGAGTGGAAACAGGCCCTTTGGCCCAACAAGTCCACACTGACCCTCCGAAGAGCAACTCACCCCCCTCTGACTAATGCACCTGACACTATGGGCAATTTAGCATGGCCAATTCACCTGACCTGCACATCTTTGGACTGTGGGAAGAAACCAGAGCACCAGGAGGAGACCCACGCAGACCCGGGGAGAATGTGCAAACTCCACACAGATAGTTGCCCAAGGATGGAACTGAACCTAGGACCCTGGTGCTGTGAGGCAGCAGTGCTAACCACTGAGCCACCGTGCCGCCCCATAGTGATTTTTTTAATATTTTAGTACAATAACCACAAAGAGAGAAAGAAAATCTTATTCCAATGTACTATAGCTTTTAGATGGACACATCCTCAAAGGTTTCAGTCCAATGAGCACCTGCTTTCACCACTACAAACACCTTCTCTGACAACTCCCCCCCACCAGCCCATTCTGATATCTTTCTGCCAGATAAATTAGAGGTCTAAAGAAAACTATAACATGTAATCTTTGTACATCTTAAAAGGAAAAAAAAAAGCCACCTCTTATCCTCAGGCCCAGGTTGCTCTGAAAACCACACAATGCCTTACAATTACAGGCTTCATTACACAAAAACACAATTCCAATCTCTCAGTTTTTTTTTTCAAAATGGAAAAGAGAACACAACTTAAATGAAAGTAAGAACTCTGCAAGCTGGAAATGTGAAAGCAGAAATTGCTGGAGAAACTCATCAGGTGAGGCAGCATCTGTGGAGAGAAAGTAGAGTTAATGTTTTGAGTCCAGTGACCCTTCTTCAGAACAGAACACAACTCATCAGGCTTGTGGCTAAAGTATTGAGTCACACTGTAACTATATCTGGGCAACCTCTACAGTTCTGGAAGACTTTAAAACACTGACTTGAAGCGATCAAGAACACTGACTGGAACTCTAACACGTGCAAGTTTAGTAACATTACAATCCTGTTGCTATTAATTTCATTGCAACAAATTGCAACTCAATGATAACTATTTAAAAATATCTTCTCCCCTCAGTTAGAGAATATTTCAGCCCAGGAAACCGTCATTTGGCCCCACTATGACTCTATGACACTCTTTCTCCATTATTCTACAAAACCTTTCCTTCAAGTATTTTTCCAATTGAAAGTGACTACTGAATCCTCATAATCTTCTCTGTAATGAGGAGGATAACTCCAGGTTTTTTTTTCCACACAACAGAAAATCTTTGTTCTCATGCTAGGCATTTCAGGGAGGAGTTAATAGTCAAACACATTGTGTCTGGAGTCACATGTAGGTGAGACCAGGCAAGGTTGGCAGATTTCCTTCCCTAAAGGACATGAGAATTGATGATAATTTCATGGACACCATTACTGAGAGTAACTTTATATTCAGATTTCTTAATTGGGATAGAAACCCATGCCCTTGGAGTATTACTCAGGGTTCTTGGATTACCAGATCTCCACCAGGTCACTGTCTTCTCCTCTTAAGTTTTTAAAAGATGTATATCATTTGAATTCAATGCAAATGTTTTTTTTGTGGCTAATAAGCAAATAATGGAAATTATGACATTTGCTGGACTTTTCCTAATAGGCGGCACGGTGGGAGTTGTCAGAGAAGGTGTTTGTAGTGGTGAAAGCAGGTGCTCATTGGACTGAAACCTTTGAGGATGTGTCCATCTAAAAGCTATAGTACATTGGAATAAGATTTTCTTTCTCTCTTTGTGGTTATTGTACTAAAACATTAAAAAAATCACTATGGGGCGGCACGATGGCTCAGTGGTTAGCACTGCTGCCTCACAGCACCAGGGTCCTAGGTTCAGTTCCATCCTTGGGCAACTATCTGTGTGGAGTTTGCACATTCTCCCCGGGTCTGCGTAGGTCTCCTCCTGATGCTCTGGTTTCTTCCCACAGTCCAAAATGTGCAGGTCAGGTGAATTGGCCATGCTAAATTGCCTAGTGGGCGGCATGGTGGCACAGTGGTTAGCACTGCTGCCTCACAGCGCCAGAGACCCGGGTTCAATTCCTGCCTCAGGCGACTGACTGTGTGGAGTTTGCACATTCTCCCAGTGTCTGCGTGGGTTTCCTCCCACAGTCCAAAGATGTGCGGGTCAGGTGAATTGGCCATGCTAAATTGGGGTATGGGTGGGTTGCGCTTCGGCGGGGCGGTGTGGACTTGTTGGGCCGAAGGGCCTGTTTCCACACTGTAAGTAATCAAATCTTATCTAATCTAATCTAATCCAAGGTTCAAATCCAGCTCAGTCACAGTGGGCTATTTGATGTGAGCCAGGATCCATAAGACTCAGGAGCAGAAGTAGGCCATTCAGTCCGTTGAGACTGCTCCATGATTCAATGAGATTGTGGTTGATCTGGTAATTCTTAACTCCAATTTCCTGCATTTTCCCCATAACCCTCAATTCCCCTACTGATTAAAAATGTCTATTGCAGTCTTGAACATACTTAATGGCCCAGCCGCAACAGCTCTCTGCAGTAAAGACTTCCAAAGAATTACTACTGTCAGAGAAGAAATTCCTCCTCATCTGTTTGAAAAGTGCAATCCTGTATTCTGAGATTATGCCCTCTTGTCCTAGACTTTCCAAATTTAATTTGTCATGTCCCCTAAGAATCCTGAATGTTTCAATAAGGTTGACTCTCATTCTTCTAAACTCCAATGAGCACAGACCCAACCTATTTAATATCTCTCAGAAGACAGTCCCTTTATAGTTTGAACAAACCTTTTCTACTCCATTCTCTTTGGTCACCTCTTCTGGACAATACAGGAAATGATAAAGAGCCACTGGTCTTGATGAAGGAAGCATGCATGAGTGGCAGTTAAAGAGCATTTGGCTTTCTCTCAGGCACAAGTACCTACTGTTGTCGACTGCACAGGCATGGAATATGAACAACCATTTGCAAAATTCCCAAAAGATGTTAACACGTTATTGAGCGAGACAGCAAGGGAACACGGATTCCAAAAAAAAGCAAATCATTGAAAAATTCTTCTTGCTGTCAGCAGAATAAAAGTTAAATTGTTCCAATGTTGTTCAATTATTTGGAAACAGAAGCTGCAGAAACAAGCAAACTTTAATCTATTTCAGTAAATTACTAAACCTGTTGGGTTCCTAAAAATCTCATTTTCCAAAACACAACTGCAAAAGAAAACAAAATGACTTCTGTGCTAAATCTACCACTTTAAATAGAAGCATAAGAGGATTATGAATTAAAATACCTTTGATGACTTGTGCACATTTTTGTTTTATAAGGTTCCAAGAGCAGTCAAGATTCCATTAGGAGACTGGTGGACATTATTCAGTATAATCAGATGATCCTTTAGAGAACTTTTTTTTTCCATCCTATGATGTACTAAGCAGTTTATAAATAAACCATTTAGTCTGTACAATTCTTAAGAGAATATAGAGCACAGAAACAGGTCACTGGACTCGAAACATTAACTCTACTTTCTCCCCAATGATGCTGCCAAGCCTGCTGAGTTTCTCCAGCTTGTTAATGAAACAGGCCATTTGGCCCTACTAATGTTTGTTTCACACCAATCCCTTCCTTATCATATACTTTGATCCCTTGTTCTTTCATGCATTTCTGTACTTTTAGGACCTAACTTTAAAATACAGAATCTCTATGGTTGGGATTAAATACAGGCAAGAAGTTATACAGTCATACAGCATGGAAACAGACCCTTCGGTCCAACTAGTCCATACCGAACATAATCCTAAACCAAACTAGCCCCATCTGCCTGCACTTGGCCCATAACTTTCCCAATATTTCTTATTCATGTACTTATCCAAATGTTTTTCAAATCCACCACGTCCTCTGGATGTTCATTCCACATGCGAATCATTCTCCATGTAAAAAAGTTACCCCTTATGTCTTTTTAAAATCTTTCTACTCTTACCTTAAAAATATGTCCCATCTTGAAATCCCCCACTCTAGGGAAAAGACACCAGCTATTCACCTCATCTATTAACCTCATGATTTTATAAACTGCCATAAGAACACCCCTCAACCAGCTATGTTCCAGTGGAAAAAGTCCCAGCCTATCCAGCCTCTCCTTAAAACTTAAACCCTCCAGTCCTAACAACATACTGAAATCTTTTCCGAACCTTCTCCAGCTTAACAATATCCTTCCTATAACAGGGCAGCCAGAATTAACTGCTCAAAGATTGTTGCGAGTGGAATAGGTTTCTGTTCATGGGATACATGCACCTGTACTTGGGTAGAAGAGAGCTGATCTGATGGGGCAGGCTTCACTTGATCTATGCTAAGACCAGTGTTCTGGCCAATCAAATAACTAGTGCTGTAGAAAGGTTCTTAAACTAATTAAAGGGTGAAGAGGGGATACATTGTCTTACAAAGCATGGTAAGAGCACATTGTTACAAATAGACCAAATCTAGGAACTAAATATTATGCTAGAAGACATTTTGAAAGGACTGGCAGGATGGGAAGGGTAGTGGTATGACTTTGTTCCCATGGAATGAAATAAGTAGGATTCCAAGAAATTCAGCAGAAAGTGAATGGATGGAGGTCAGAATTCATAAGGGGGTTACAGGTTGGGACTCACTGTATTTAGGAGACCAAGAGAAGATCTCATTGAAACATTTAGGATTCTAAGGGGCTGAACAGGGTAAATGCTGAGAAAATGCTTCCCATTATGGGAGGGTGTAGGACCAGAGGGCATAGCCCCAGGATGCAAAGAGCACCAATTTAAGACTGGGGTTGAGGAGGAATTTCTTCTGTCAGAGGGTTGAGTGTCTTTAGAACTCCTTGTAGTAGAGAGCTGTGACAGCAGAGTCCTTGTGTTTATTTAAGGCTGAAATAGATAGATTCTTGGTTGACTGGGAGATCAAGAGTTCTGAGGAAAACACAAGTTTCAAATTAGCCATGTTCCCATTGAATGACTACTCCAGTTTTTATTTCTCATGGTTCTATGGGAAAACGACACTGGTAAGAGATGTATTTCAGGAAGGCGACCTGTGACTAGGGAATGTCATAGGGATCAGTGCTCGGGGCCATAATTACTCACAATACCACAGATATTAATGACTTGAATGAGTGAAGTGAATGGCCAAGTTTGCAAACGACAGAAAAAGTTGTGAAGGCAAATGGTTAGGTTTACCTGAAAATGTGTTGCTGGAAAAGCGCAGCAGGTCAGGCAGCATCCAAGGAGCAGGAGAATCATGCTCCAAGGAGCAGGAGCATGAGCCCTTCTTCAGGAATGGTTAGGTTTACCGTCTACAACAGAATGTAGACGGGTTAAGTGAGTGGGTTGGGGTGAAAACTTGGCAGGTGAAATATAATGTAAAAAACGTGAGGTTCTAAAGTTTGGCAAAAAGAATGTAAGTGCTGATTATTATTCAATTGAAGAGACCATATCACAGAGGGTTTTGGGGAGCCTTGTGCATTAATCACAAAAAGCTAGTGTTTAAGTTGAGCAGGTAATAGGGAAGATAAATGGCCTAATGTTCTTTATTTCAAATGGGCTGGGGTATAAAAAGAGAAAATTTGCAAAAACAATACAAGGTATCAATCAGACTATGATTGGATTACTGTGAATATTTTTGGACCCCTTATCTATGGAATAATGTTCTGGCTTTGAAGGCAGTCCAGTTCACGGGCTGATGCTGGGAATTAACAGATTATTTTATAAGGAATGGTTCAGTAGGTTGGGCCTGTACTCATTGGAGTACAAGAAGAATGAGGTGACCTGATCTTGACAGGGTAGATGTGGAGAGGTCGTTTCCCTTTGTGGGAGAGCATAAAACCAGATTATTCAAAATAAAGGGTCACCTATTTAAGATTGACAGGAGCAATTTCTCTCGGTGGGTAATAAATCTGTGGGATTCTTTACCACAAAGGGCTCTAAAGGCCAGATCAAGTATAGTCGAGGCTGACGCAGATTTTTAAATCAGTAAGGGAATCAAGGACAAATGGGGAAAAGGCAGGAAAATGGAGTTAAAAATATTTGATCAGCCATAGATCTCATTGAATGGTAGTGCAGACTCAAAGGGCTGAATGGTCTATTTGTGCCCCTGTGTCATATGGTTGAATCACTGATACATGCTGAAGTTGCAGATATCAGCTGGAGTCAACTACTTCAGTGGTCACAACATGCCCACGTTACAGGAGGAGGAATACTGACAAGCGCCTGATCATCCTCCAGTAACCCATCGATGAAAGAGTTGATGTGAACTAGTTCCCTCAGGACTTGTGAGCATAAACAGCTGTCTAGATATATGCTACGTAAATGCAAATATTTCTTGCATCTTTCACAATCATCAGGAATCTCAAAATGCATTATAGCCAAAAGGCCTTTTTGGAGTATACTATTAACAAAATAAGAAATGTGCTCAACCAACGCTCTCCCACAGATAGCAGCGTGATAATGAGCAGAAAAATCAGCTTTTGTGATAAATATTGGCCAAGACACCTGGTACAGCTCCCCTCCTCTTCCTTGAACTACTGCCATGGTATCTTCCATACTTAACAATGTAAAACAAGTACCTGGAAGCTGTGTTTAACATCTCCTGAGAAGGCACTTCCAAAAGTATTTTGCAGTGCAATACAGGAATGTCAGCCTTTATTTTACTGGAACTTGATTTATTATTCCAATGTATCTCTGTATACGTGGCAAAGTATTGTTTTGCGTGTTCTCCAGGAAAATCATATCTTTACATAAGCACATCAGAGTAATAGAACGGAATGTAAGAATAGTGTTACAGCTATATAGCGAAAGTGCAGAGAAAGATCAATAATAAGAGGTCCCTCATAAATCTGACAACAGATGGGAAAGAGCTGTTCTTGAAGCGGTCGGTATGTGTTTTCAAACTTTTGTATCTTCTGCCTGAAGGAAGAGGTTGGAAGAAAGTATAACTGGGGTGAGAAAGCTCTTTGATTATATTGGATGCTTTCCTGAGGCAGCAGGAAGCTTGGCTGGTTTTCATGATGAAATAGGCTGCATTCAGAACTCTTTCTTACAGTCTTGGGCACAGCAGTCGCCATACCAAACTGTGATGTATCCAAAGAGGGTGCTTACTGTGGTGGATCGATAAAAAATGTTAAGTGTCACTTGGACATGCTGAATTTCCTTAGCTTTCTGAAGAAAGAGGTGCTAGCGTGCTTTCTTGCTTGTAGCAATGTGGATGGACCAGGACAGATGGTTGATAACATTCAGCCCTAGGAACACAAAATTCTTGTTTCCACCTCAGCACCAGATAGAGACAGGAACACTTACTCCTCTCTGCTTCCTAAAGTCGATAAGCAGCTCCTTCGTTTTGCTGATATAGAGGGAGAGAGTGTTGTATTGATGCCATACCACTGAGCTCTTTATGTTTTGCCTGTAGTCTGTAAGATTGCTTTTGAGATCTGATCCACTATGGTAATACTATCAGCAAATTTGTAAACTGAGTTAGAGCTGAATTTATCCACTCGTGGATATACAAGGAGTATAGTAAGGAGCTGAGTACACAGGCTTGCAGGGGACCAGTGGTGTTATCACTTATCCTTACTGATTTTGGTTTGCAGGTCATGAAGTCGAGGATCCAGACAGAGAGGTGGGAAGCAGAGTCCTGGAGTTTGGAAATGAGTTCAGTTGAAGGCTGGGCTAATCTACTGTGGACCTGTTGCAGCAGTAAGGGAATTGTAGTGGACCAATTCAACCTTGGGAGGCTGGAGTTGATGTCTACTATTAGCAACCTCTGGAAGCACTTCATAATGGACATTAGAGTGCCAGTACAGTAGTCATCTCAGGCACAGTAAAGACTCTGAGGTATTGAAACTAACAAAAAGAGGAAATTAGCCCCAGGAGGAGAGGGGACATTTTTCAGCTGAGGGGTCATTGAAATTATCAAACAAAAAATGTACAAGGACGGATTCCTTTCCAGGAATTTAAAACAATTTCAATGAATCGGCAATGAAGGAAGAATTTTTTTAAAAAATGTTGCTTTAAATCAGACAACAATGAGAGTCTGCCTTGTTCAAACTACAGTGCCCTCAGATGGTGCATATTAGTTATTGCAGCCACAAATTTAAAATTCTGTTCATGTTGATAATGCCAATGCCTGATACTAGAAAACAACTTGTTTCGATAGGATTGGAGAAACCAGAGTTATTTGCAATGGTTTTCAAATCAACATTTCGGAAAAATGCATTTCCTACACTATTTGTAACCCAAAAGTAACTACAGGGATCCACAAAGCATTGAAACTTGTATCTTTCTTGCATTATTGTTAAAATCCTTGATAGAAGAATGATTAATCAAAATTTCTCTTGAAAATCCTAAAATAGGTATTCATGAGTAAAAACAAGAACAGGCTTTGGAACCTAAATGGTTGAAAAGCATTGCCTTGTGACTAATCCTAACTCTACTGCAGAATGCGAAAGTCTAACAACTGGAACTTGTTGAAACACTTGTTCAAATCTGATAGGTTCGATGCTACTTAAGTAATAAAAACCACTTTCTTCAAATATCCCTGCTAAAAAAAACTTGACATGTAAAAATAGAAGGAAAACAATGTTGGTATTGTCAAGAGTCTGGCCTTTCTGTCTACTAATCACCATGCACTCTCTCTCTCTCCTAACAATCATGCTTCTGCAAACCACTCAATATACAGGAGAAGACTGCTGATCTTCCCAAAGCCATGCAGAATGCATACTGAAAAGGTCATTCGCTGACTGTGCACATGAAAATTGAGTCAGTAGTGAAAATGTTCAATCTCATTTACAGCCAAATTAAAGTTTTGAAAACACAATTAGATAAAGATCTGTTGTGGAAGTGCCAAGTGGAAAATAACAGCAGCCAACCTTGTACTGTGTAGAAAGTTGGCATCAACCCACCAACGAAGCAGAAAAGTAGACAAAATACTGACATTTTACTGCATTGGTTCACCAGTGTCCCTTGCTGTTTATTTCATACCTTAGTGCTACTGAAATAAATTCAATGGGTTTAGAGTTTAAACCAGTAGCATTCCTATATTATTTACTATGTTTTTGCATTCAATAATGAGCAACAGGAATTTAGTTTACTAATAAAATGTTAAGTCTACAGTTCTGTCCTCTTGCCTCCAGTCATGGCCTGCAGGTGTAATATGGCTTACTAATGCTCTACCCTGAAACATGAAAGGTTTCCCAAACTTGTATTGTAGAGGAAACAACTGGTCTTTGAATGAAAGATTGTACACACAAAAACTGACAGCACCCAAGGAAGAATTGGCAGCATTTTGCTGTTGTTTTTAAAAACAGAATGATGCCACTTTACTGAACTGCATAATGCCACAGTTCAAAGTCCTCTTCCTCCACTAAAAAGAGCCAATTGGCTATTTATACCCCAAAGATAACCACTTCACAAGTGTGGAGCAAGGTGAGGAGACCAGCATCCATGAACTCCATCTGGTACAATGATTGAACCCATTCTCATAACTATATTCTGCAACACATTAGGCACTTTGACAACTGAGTCAAACCAAACTTCCCCACTATACTGAATACATAGTTAAACATCAAAATGTCGGCTTAGAAAAAATAGGTAGGTTGAAACACCAAATATTGATGAGATTATAAAATGGAACTGAGATCTTTCATTATTACTGGCATCTTTTAATTTATGTATGCCATGACACACATCACAAAGCAGCTGGTCATTGGGTACAGTCCATGCCTGAACCAGAGAAACTGCAGAACTTGATGATTGAGGAAGATGCACTCATAACCATACAAGGTCGATAATTGTTCAAAACATGCCAATGGCAGGCCATAAAAGCAGGCAATATTCTGGTGATGTGATTGAAAGAACATTGGTACCTCTAGCATCAACTTCCAGTGGTCACTGTAATAATTAGAAAAAAGTCCCAAAGGAGCTGTGCAGAAATCCACAGGCAGTGAAAGCAGGATTGAGATTTTAAGTGTATATCCACATGAAAGATTGGCATTTCATTCCTGAAGGTCTTATGCCCAAAACGTCAGATGCTGCCAGACCTGCTGTGCTTTTTCCAGCAGCACACTTTTCAACTCTGATCTCCAGCATCTGCAGTCCTCACTTTCTCTCTGCAAGCTAAGATTGTTAACCAGACAATCTTTGTCAGGAGCTGGCAGCTATTCATGTTCTCGAAGAAAAGGCCCTTCAGGCAACCTGTCTATAGAAACAAAGTCAAACATCTGTGCACTGTGGAGATTGTTTTAAGAGGATGCTAGTTTGGATCACTCGTGGGTTCTTACCACTTCCTCCTTCCATGCAATCTAATCAGGATTGTTGTTGATTTTTATTCTTAGTTATGAGAGGGGAGCTACTTTTGGAGTCATTAAGGAGGAGACTTGATAGGCAGAGATGGGAAAAGGAATGGAAGGATCTGCTGCTCAAGGAAAAACAGAGGCTTGCTTGGAGAAAAACATTGGCTCGGACCAGTTGAGCTGAAGTGCCTCTTTCTAGGCTATAATGCTGTACAATTGCAAGTGCCATGACTAACTGCAGCTCTACATGATCATTTCAGCAGGGCTCAGCTAACTCAGCTTCATGAAGTGTATACACTGATTACTCATTTGATAATCGTGCTGAGTCACTTGGTGCGTGTATCACAACTATTCAGTTTATCTCCTCTAGATAAAGAAGAAACTGAAGAAACCTTATCCACCTCAGACTGAAAGTCAGTGTCCTCAACCAGTCGCCTAAAGAATCTAAGATGGAATAAAAAAGACAAAGTTGCTAAATACTTAAATCTCAGTATTCAGAGTCTATAGAAAGCTCAAATATTCTGTACATTTTATTGGTGTTGCCAGAATTCAGAAATGAACAGGTTAAAACTTTAAAAAAACTTTTCATATGCAAGTTGAAAACTGTTGATAGATCTTCCATCAATGTAATAAATAATGAACTAATCATGCATGCAAAAATCAGATAAGTTATTGCTTTAAATTTTCATTTCACTGAATAATAAACTCCATGACAATGTTTAGAAAAGCAAGTTTAATTATTTCAAACTATCTCCCACTGATCATCCTTTTCAAAGGAAGACCTAAAGTATTGAAGACATGCAGATAGAAATGTTGGTGCAACCTCAAACCTATGTCACATGCCTGATGTACTTGGCCCCATAAACACTACTTACACACTCTCAAAACAATATTTATTTTTCAAATTATAAATCAGAAGCATTTACTGTTTGGCAGATATTTTGGTCCTTGGTCAAAATGTGATTGCAAAAATAAGCTCCAAATTTTAGAATAAAAACAAAGTGCTGGTGAAATCCATCAAGTTTGACAGAAGCCATGGAGTAATAAAAAGTTATGTTTTGCATCCAATATGGCCAATGCAGAACTCTTCCCACAGAAAAGTCATATTGGATTTAAGACATTAACGTTGTTTCTCACTCCACAGATATTGGCAGACAGTTACTCTTCTGCTTTCATTTCAGATATCCAGTTTCTACAGTACTTTGATTTTGCTGAAATTTAGAATAATGTTCCTAAGAATAAAATTATCCTTACAGTTTACACAGACTCGGATGTGAGGCAGTTCTATTTTGCGTGCAATACCACCACCACTACATTGATTAAAAAAACAGGATGTCAAAATCCAGGGACCACCCACTGAGGTCTCAGAATTACAATTTCATTGATAGGGTTACGTTTAGATTTCAGTGCAAGGGAAATCTAAATCTCAGAAGACAAATTATGTTGAAGACAGGTTTTTATGCTGCAAATTCTATCTAATGGTTAATTTTAAACAGATTACCAGAATAAAGCATGTAATTTTATTTTTTCTTGCTCATGGAGGGTATCAATGGCAGTGCTGAAGGGACCTCTTTCCAACTTTTGTTTTTAAAGCAAGGATTATAAAAATGTAATGCTGGAATACACCTCAAGGCTCATCCTGTTCCCAGTCAAGACCATCTTATGCCAAATGATGCAAAAGTATTTTATGAAAATGTGTCTGATGGACTCAGTGGGGCTCATTTTGTATAGGACTTGGAGCCAGCAGAGAATCAGATCCTTCATCTATTGTATGAAGTCAGGTCTCAGAATTCAAAGAGGAAACATTGCAGCTGCCTGCAACTAGCATCGTACTGGATATCGGTTTGCTCACTGAGCTGGAAGGTTCATTTTCAGATGATTCGTCACCATACTAGGTAACATCTTCAGTCAGCCTCCGGACGAAGCATTGCTGATGATTCCTGCTTTCTATTTATATGTTTGGGTTTCTTTGGGTCAGTGATGTCTTTCCTGTTCTTTTTCTTAGGGGATGGTAAATCGGGTCAAAGTCAATGTGTTCGTTGATAGACTTCCAGTTGGAATGCCACGCTTTGAGGAATTATCGCGTGTGTCTGTTTGACTTCCAACTGGAACTCTTATCAAGAAACACATTTTCTCGGGGTGGTAAACCGGGTCCAAGTCAAAAAACGGGAAAGATGCCACCACAGGAAATTACATCACTGACCCAAAGAAACCCAAACATATAAATAGAAAGCCGGAATCATCAGCAATGCTTCGTCCAGAGGCTCACTGAAGTTACCTAGTATGGTGACCAAACGTCTGAAAATGAATCTTCCAGCTCAGTGAGCAAACCTATATACAGAACCTTAACCTGAGCTACAAATCTTTTCAAAACTCACTAACCAGCATTAAATTTCTATAGTTTATAGAATCCCTACAGTGTAGGAAAAGGCCCTTCGGCCAACACCGATCTTCTGAAGAGTATCCCATCCAGACCAATTCCCCTACTCTATTACTCTCCATTGCCCCTGACTAATGCACCTAACCTGCACATCTTTGGATTGTAGGAGGAAACCGGAGCACTCTGAGGAAACCCAAGCAGACACAGGAAAAATGTGCAAACTCCACACAGACAGTTGCCAGAGGCTGGAATCGAACCCAGGTCCCTGGCGCTGCGAGGCAGCAGTGCTATCCACAGCCACCATGCTGCCCCAAAGGCTCACTCCCTAGTACTACAATGATGGATTTCAGAGTGCAAATATTTTCACTAATTGCAGACAAAAATTATCGAATCATCAGATGATGGAATACTTGGTTAATAAAGCAGTTGAAAAGGAAACTCTTCAAAATAAAAAGGGAAAAATTTTTGTATACTTGAAGTAAAGAAAGATACAAAGCAATGAATAAAATAAAGCAGAGTAGGAAGGTTAATTCTGGATTAACATCAGCACAGACAGGCCAAGAAAGATCCTACTCTAAACATGTACAGAGGAACCTCGATTATCCAAACAATACAGGCTGGGAGTATTTTGTTCGGAAAAGCAAATGCCAGATAACAGTTTAGCCAAGCATCAGAATCCCACGATCTTGTTCAGATAATCCAAAATTCGGATAATTGAATGCCAGATAATAGGAGGTTCCTCTGTACATTCAAATTATGCAACAATGCAAAGAGACAATTTTAAGTGCTGATTTAATGTGTTCTTCTGGCCATGCCTGAGCAAGATTGTTCTCTGCCATTTACTTATTTGTGCTGTCAAGTGACAATTGCCTCAAAGCAGAGAACAGAAGGCCAGGCAGTGGCTGGAAATTGTGACAGTTTAACCATATGTAAGAAAGCTGCACTGTTTAACATTTCCATACAACAACCTGGACAATAATATGACAATATGTTAGCTTTCTTAAAAAAAGTTGGCTGTGGGATTTCAAGTCAGGACTGTGATTCTAATGACTCAGTAATATACTACTGGATCAGTTTCAAAAGAAATGTTGATACCTCAAATCCAAATGTGCGCACAGATGAAGTAAGAGATAATTTAATGATGATACGTACTCATTTAATAAGATTAATAGCTTATTTGCTTTAGACTGCTGTAGGTCACAATCCAACAAAAGCACCCAGAATGAAATGGCATGTTTGCCCAGTCTTTCATAACACTGCTTTTGATTTCTCATTCAAAAATAAATGCAGCCAATAAAATGATACTTTCCTGTAACAAACTTAAATTTCAGCTTATGTAAATATAATATGTAATTACTGTTCAGGTGTAGGTTTGCTCACTGAGCTGTTGGTTTGATATCCAGATATTTCATTACCTGGTGAGGTAACATCATCAGTGGTGACTGCCAAGTGAAGCGAAGCTGTTGTCTCCTGCTTTCTATTTATATGTTTGTCCTGGATGGGGTTCCTGGGGTTTGTGGTGATGTCATTTCCTCAAAGTTTGTGCGAAGATTTGTAGCTCGGGTGCTCGTTGTTGTGGTTCTGTTCACCGAGCTGGAAGCTTTTGTTGCAAACGTTTCGTCCACGGATGTCACCTAGCCAGGGGACGAAACGTTTGCAACAAAAACTTCCAGCTCGGCGAACAGAACCACAACGATGTCATTTTCTGTTCGTTTTCTGAGGAGTCGATAGATGGTATCTAAATATAATGTGGTTGTTTATGGCGTGGTGGTTGGAGTGCCAGGCCTCTAGGAATTCTCTGGCATGTCTATGCTTAGCCTGTCCCAGGATAGAGGTGTTGTCCCAGTCAAAATGGTGGTTTTTTTTCATCCGTGTGTAGGGCTACGAAGGAGAGAGGGTCATGTCTTTGTGGCTAGCTGGTGTTCATGTATCCTGGTGGCTAACTTTCTTCCTGTTTGTCCTACGTAGTGTTTGTGGCAGTCCTTGCATGGAATTTTGTAGACTACGTTGGTTTTGTCCATGGGATGTACTGGGTCTTTTAAGTTTGTTAGTTTTTGTTTGAGTGTTGGTGGGTTTGTGTGCTACTAGGATTCCGAGGTGTCTTAGTAGTCTGGCTGTCATTTCTGAAACTTCTTTGATGTATGGTAAAGGTGGTTAGGGTTTCTGGCTGTGTTTGGTCTGCTTGTCGTGGTTTGTCCTTGAGGAATCTGCGCACTGTATTTTTTGAGTATCCGTTCTTCTTGAATATGTTGTATAGGTGGTTCTCCTTTGTTTTCTGAAGTTAGTCTGTGCTGCAAGTGTGGTGGCTCATTGGAATAGTGTTATGATAGAGCTTTGTTTGTGTGTTCGAAACCATCATTTCGACAGGGACAACTCATCTATCCTGGGACAGGCTAAGCAAAGACATGCCAGAGAATTCCTAGAAGCCTGGCACTCCAACCACAACGCCATAAACAAACAAATCTAAATACCATCTATCAACCCCTCAGAAAACAAACAGGAAATGACATCACCACAAACCCCAGGAACCCCATCCAGGAGAAAGATATAAATAGAAAGCAGGAGACAACGGCTTTGCTTCACTCGAAGGTCGCCTCTGATGTTACCTAACCAGGTAATGAAACGTCTGGATATCAAACTAACAGCTCAGCGAGCAAACCTACACCCTGTACCTCAACCTGAGCTACAAACTTTCACAAACCTTGCAAAAATGTAATTACTGTACTATGAGTGACCACCTGACCCTTTATTTCACCAAAGGTATCAAGCTGCTAAGTGACAATGTAAAACACACGACCTTACACAAGCTCAACTAAAATTTTAACTGCATTACTATTTGCATCTTTAGCTGTCTTCACTGTTATCCAGGCATCTATTTACAAATGAATATCACAAACTGGAAACAAATGGAATAATGTTTCCAGGCCAGCTATAGCAGAAATATACTAGCAACAACCAGCACAGGAATTTAGTAGGTCCATAAAATCTCTTTCAATAAAGATTAAAATTGGAATTGGCTCACAAAGCATGGATAGCATGTGTCTCTCAGTAATTGAACTTCAGACTGCTGAGTGACTATTGTTTGAGAGACATACGAGAGCAATAATTAACATTTAGTTAAGGAACTTGTTAAAATTTCTGAACTGACTGTATCTGGATGCATCTTCTGTGAATATCATTAGGGAGTGGGAAGGAGGAAACTAAAAAGAAGAAAACACAGTCATTTGATTAAAAAAGGGGAACTATACCAAACATTCAGTCCAAATCTGTACAGCCGCATTCCAATCACATGGATGCTAATACGCGACTGAGAAAACTTTATCAATTTTTTTTAAAAAGAGCATTGATTGCAGTTTGAGGAACAGACAACGAAGTGAAAAAAGGATCACAATTTGTTTTGCCCTTTTGAATGTAACACTAAAAAAAGTTACCATTGTTTCTAATTAAACTGGAACAACTGAACACTTCGCCACTGAATGTGCAGCCTCTTTCAGGACATACAAATGTCAATGGAGAAAATCCAAATAAAGAGCCAAATAAAAATTCAGCACTAAATTATTCTGTAAATCAAATGTAAATCCCAGTTCACTGGTTTAACACCAACCCATAAACTTATTCCTTCTAACAAAAGAAAAACAAATAGCAGAAATAAGGAAGGTTTTACTCCACAATAAATCTGTATACACAAGGCACAAATACAAGCTTGCCTCATTTAGGTTTGTATCCACAACCTGTAATTTTGAGTGCAAAAACTATGCGCTTTTCTGATCAACACATCATGCTTGCTCCAAGTAGCAGGGTTCCATAGAGTGTACTGAACTGGCTGAGAGTAAGGCAGTCCATTTCAAGTGACTCAGTTTCCCATCCTGGTTTTAAATCTAGTGAAAAAGGCAAAATAAAGATTTTTTTTAATATATAAAAGTGAAAGTAGCACCAACTGATGTCAGCCTGTCAAACTTAAAATACCCAAAGGAAAATATTGAAGTCTCTACTTCCCCCCATTGTTTCAAATTGAAATTATTAGTTGTCCTCATCAATTGCCGCCCATATGCCTATACTTCATGAAAGAGAATATTAAATCAAATTCATCCCCTTTATGCTAGTCTTACACAGCTCTCTGCTCTAGGCTAGGAGGCATGTATTCAAGTTCCACTTGCTCCAGAGCGGTGTCCTAACATGTCTAAGAAGGTTAATTGAAAATCTTTACAGAGCACAAACAGTAGCCTAAAATCTCAAGTATATTGTTTATAAGCAATAAAGACATACTTGTAGGGATTACTACTTGATGTTTGAAGATCTTATTTGATCAGTCTTCCTTCTTAAAAATAGAGCTGTCTTGAACTGTGAACTTGCGTTTCAACGCTTCCGATATAAGCGCTGAAGGGTCATTCTCTCTCAAAAGCTGAGAGCCTCTCCTGGACCTGCAGTGATAATGGTTTCAATAATTAAGTCTTGCCCTATCAAATTTTAGCTTTCTTTTGTGAAGTTATAAATGGTCTAGTATACATTAAAAGCATCACCTGGAATATGCAACAAGGTTGGAATACAAATTACACAATTGTGACAAACTGCAAAAGACTAACTATTGTACCACTGGCTATGTCTCAGTCTCATTTTCTTAAATCAATTTGGATGCTTTCAGTATTAATATCATCACAATTGATGTCTAAGATGTTAGTAGCTGAGGTCTACTGGCAAGGTCTAAATTTAGACTAATCCATTGGAAACTCTGCTACAAAACTGAAGCAAGATTCACCATGTCCTAAAAGTGTCAGTGGTGGAGAGGAAATGTAAAGACAGTTTACACACAATATACACAATGTTCATCATCTCGAACTGCAACATTTGCCAAATATCATTCCAAATAGTGGAAGCATTCCATTCCAAGGAGAATATGCTGTGTGGTTCAAGTCAAGGAAAAAAAGCATCAATTTAGACTCCAACCTTAAAATACCCTTCAGTGCAGCTGTACAGTCAGACTCAGCTCATATAGTCTCAGTACTTACAATGTCACTGCTAGCAATGTCACAGATATACGTTTGCATGAAAGATAAAAGGGTTTATTTTCAAATGTTTTAAGTTAGTTTAATTCAAATCCCACACTCAGGAAATTCACATAACACCACTCCTGTCTCCTCACTGCCTCCCTCCCATTCACTGCCAAGTTCCTTCAATGTTTATCACTTCCTGTAATCAAGGAATCAAGCTGGCGAGTGGGAGGGAATCAAGTAAGGTGTCACACGGAGGAACACAGTGACAATTGTGATTTGAGTGCTTCATCAGATGTACAATGGTCAGTGGCATGGTACATTTGCTGATGGGCTGAGTGGACAGTGAATTCTGATACCATGGCACAGACTTCCTGTTCCAGTACAAAGCCAGGAGACACTGACTTATAACAGCTATTTTGGCGACTCCTTCAGTTTTGTTTAGGGATTGAGGCAGGACAGGCTATAGAAGCACAGAAACATGCTCTGTAGAAGGAATAGGATTGAAGGAGCAAATAACGTCCCTTGGAACCGCAGGAGAAGATTTTTCATAAATTAGAGAGTAATGACATTAACAGATTTAATAGCAGTATCAACTTTGCTTTATCCAGCATACACCGAAGTGCAGTGCTGATAAAACAAAGGTCAGTTAATGGTATTCGCATGGGTGTGTTGCCTTTAACTCTGCCATCTCCTCTCATCAACTTCTCAGTTACACTGTTATTTTAAAAAAAAAAATGTGATTCTACTGCTTAGTTGACAATCTCACTGAAGTTAATTTTTCAAAATAAAAAAGTTTAACAATTCCAATGCTTCCCATCCTCAAGGGCTATGCTATGTTAGAACAGCCTTTGATGAATGGATTTTTTTTTTTAAAGAAAAAAAGGATGATACAGCAGAGTCCAGAAAATTGAGCATTCAGGTTGGTAGTTTCAAAGCACAAAATGCAGCCATTTCAAAATAAAACAGAATAAACACTTGAAGAGGAAATGGTTGCAGGGCAAAGAACCTAATGAACAGGTCTTTCAAAGTAGCAGCATTGGAAAAATGAGCTAAATGGAATTTCAATCTGATTTATATAGTTGAGCATGCCTGTAAATTCAGTTGTCATACATATTTAAAAGGATATCAAAGCTTAAGCCTCTTAACCCAAGTTTAATCAAAAACACATACAAGAATGGCTGTGATGGAACTGTAAATTTCTCAATTGAGACCTGGCATGCATTTATTAGATGGTGTGTCTTTTTTGGATAAACGTCAACATACAACACTGAACTACATGCTTGAGAGACTGGGGAGAATTTTTGTTCTGCAAACACTTTGGCACTGTGGATTGTTATTATAAAAAACTTATTTGTATCAATGTTACTAGCCAGCATTCTGACATTTTCCAGGTTTAATTTTTGTGGGAATGGGAGAGTGGGGAGGGGCATGGGAAAATCCTTTGATTTCACAAAGGGAAACCTTATAGCATGTCACTTTCATGCTCATTTGAAATGTTTGACAATTGGAGATTATATGAGCCTCAGAAAAATCAATCCAAAGTTGGAAAATATGGCCCTCACCTCCACTCCAGACCAAAAGTCATTAAATTCTAGCTCTTAGAACATTCACAGTATTAAGTGCAAGAACTCCAGCTTTGATTACAGCATTTGCAACTTAATTTGGCTGGCAAACAATACTCCTTTCAAAGTCATTTCAGATGAATTCCCCGCTTTAAACCCCCCTCTCACCCAATAATTTCTTCCTCCTAGGTCATGGGCATCAAGGACATAACTGATCTCAATAAGTGATGTAAGTCCAAACAGAGCACGAATTCAACCAGATACTTCTGGTATGTAGAGCGTACACGGTCTTTCATTAAAAATTTCACAAATTTGTTGTTCACTTGTGCAAAAGCAAAATGTTTCCCCTATCAGCCTGTAACATTAATCTCCAAATAATCTGATATTCCAGCTTGTTGTCTCAGTTGAAGACTACTCAGATTATATTAAAGTCACAGTCATTTCCAACTCACCCCTGTAGCGAATTTAATTTAACCCTATTCATATCTTTCAGAATATCCATCATGTCTGCAAAGCTGGTGGACTTTGAAAGGCAGGTGGTCTCATCATCAGCATCGTCGTTCATTGTTAAATCCTGCCCCTTATTTTCAAAGTCAAAGTCAAAGTTTGATGAAGCAGCAATGGAAAAGGACGCGAGACTTAAAGATTCTGGCTCGTCGGACTCAGGAATATCATCATTTATAGTAAATGATGCTAAAGGAGGGTATGCGGATTCAAAATCTGGTAAAGAGCAGGCAATACTCGATGTGTCAGGAGAGCAAAGTTCTGGTGTAAGAGGGGCAGATGCTGAAAGACAAAATGAAACGAGATTCTCTTGTTATTCAATGCAAGTTACTTATATGACAAATGAGTGCATTCAAGATACTAATAGTATACCCTTTTTAAAATGGAAATGTAAAAGAAATACCTTCTAACTCAAAGCCTGGTTAGTCTGCAGAATTCTCTTCTCAAAAAACAGTAGAGAACAGGTCACTGCATTTATTGAAGGTTGAAATAGGTAGACTTTTTTGATAGACCAAAGAATCAAGGGTGATTGGGGTTGGTGGAAGGCCACAAACTGATCAATGATAATCATACTGAACAGCAGGACTGGCTGCTCCCAAGACACTACTTACAACACCTTTAAGTGATGCTGTAAACATCTCAGTGGTCAGAGAATTAAAATGAAATCACAATGCAGGCAACAGGTTTCAAGACACCTGTACGATTATCAGCCACTCCGTTAACAATGAGCGAGGCTTTTTTGTCTTCAGCCCCCTCGCAGATCAAAATTTCAGCCTCACTGCCCACCTTTAAGAAATGTTGTACCTAGTTAGAAATGCTCAGCTGCCTACTTGATCCCAGTAAAGTGGTAGTCAATAACCCAAATGCCTATCCAATTACAGTTGATTCTCAGCCATTTCTTACTCCAAATTAAGTTTACTTTTTAACAATAAAATCTCCAACTGAATTCTGCATTATACTGCGTCATCTCTACATTTCTTTTTATTCCCACAAATCCTTGATCGATCCTTTATCCTTCAGACTCTGCATTCCTTGGCAATTCATCCTTTTTGCATTCCAACAATGGTATCAGAACTTCTAGCTATCTAACTTCTGAACTCTCTCCCTAAACCTTATTTTGAGTAAGGTCTCAATATATACCTTTGTGAACAATTAAGGTCACCACACTGACTTAACTCTACATTTACTTGGATCTGTTCCCAAGCTTGATAAATGGTACAGTTCAAAAAAGTTTTATTTCACTTTACAATTGTAGGAACGGCAGTTTAGCAACGTGATACTCCAGTCAGATCATTGTTAAATGGTGGAGAGAATGGGAAAAAGCCAAAGAAAACAAAAAACAAAAGTAAATATCCATATACCCCCAATTAAATCAGTTTGAGCTGCTCATGCCAAGGCATGAGACGACACAGGTCTCACACTCTCCATTACAAACGGAGTGGATAATCAATAGCACCGAAGGCATTCTTAAAAAATTTCATCTCCAATCAAGGTTAAACCCCTTTTCCAAAGCAAGGGGTATTAAGTGGAGTAGTAATGTTTTCAAAACTTACTAGTATCCATTTTTGTCTCTGGCACAGCGACTATTTTTGCAATTTGTTCTCGCAAACGACTAAGCTCATCTTGAAGTGCAACTGTATGGTTCAGAGCAGCTAAACCTGGTTTCTTCAGACTTTCAAGTTTTCTCCCTTCCCTTCGAAAGTTGGGGACTGATGAATTCCTGTGCATTATAAGGAGTGGGGTAGGGTGCCACTCTTCCCTGTAAGGTCTGGCATCAGCTCTATGAAATAAAAAAAAACAAGATTGTAAGGAAACATAGGCCTTAAAACTAGAGGCAAGTGGGCATTTGTTACTTTGACAAATGGTTTAAAAAATAACTATGTCTGTTGATCTTTCAGAAACCATGACCTAATTGAGAATGGAACCCCTGGAGTTAATAGAAGATGATTTGTCTTGCAATGATTTCCAATCTGGCATGTAAACATCAAGGGCTATTAGATTAGTTTTAGCTTCAGAAACCCCGAAATTGGAAGCTTTTAAACAGGTTGAGGGGATTCTGACTGGGGTCAATCCCAGTACAATCTCTCTGCCAGGAATAAACACAGAACAGTTCAGAGAATAATTTACTTTAGTAGAAGGTTAGAGTAGACCAAAGTATATTGGGTTAGAAATCAGATTATGAAAAGAGCAAGAAATTCTAAACTTTCAGTTTAATGGGTATATAAGACAACTTCACAGTTCACAAAAGAACAGTGCACAATCATTGGAGTTTAATTTAAAGATTTAAGAGAAAGAGGTAAGCACACAGATTTGACAAATGTTTTTTGGGAAACAGATGAAAACTTTGCTGCATATTTTAGAACATAGAACATAGAACATAGAACATAGAAGAATACAGCGCAGTACAGGCCCTTGGGCCCTCGATGTTGCGCCGATCCAAGCCCACCTAAACTACACTAACCCACTATCCTCCATATACCTATCCAATGCCCTCTTAAATGCCCATAAAGAGGAAGAGTCCACTACTGTTACTGGCAGGGCATTCCATGAACTAACGACTCGCTGAGTGAAGAACCTACCCCTAACATCTGTCCTATATCTACCCCCCCTTAATTTAAAGCTATGCCCCCTTGTAATACCCGACTCAATACGCGGGAAAAGGTTCATACTGTCGACCCTATCTAACCCCCTAATCATCTTGTACACTTCAATCAAGTCACCCCTAAACCTTCTTTTCTCTAGTGAAAACAGCCCCAAGTGCCTCAGTCTTTCCTCATACGATTTTCCTTCCATACCAGGCAACATCCTGGTAAACCTCCTCTGCACCCGTTCCAATGCCTCCACATCCTTCTTATAGTATGGCGACCAAAACTGCACACAATATTCCAGATGCGGCCGTACCAGAGTCTTATACAACTGCATCATGACCTCAGGACTCCGGAACTCAATTCCTCTACCAATAAAAGCCAGTACGCCATATGCCTTCCTCACCGCACTATTTACCTGGGTGGCAACTTTCAGAGATCTGTGTACATGGACACCAAGATCCCTCTGCTCATCCACACTACCAAGTATCCGACCATTAGCCCAGTACCCCATCTTTTTGTTATTCTTCCCAAAGTGAATCACCTCGCACTTAGCTACATTGAATTCCATCTGCCACCTTTCTGCCCAGCTCTGCAGCTTCTCTATATCCTGCTGTAACCTGCCACATGCTTCCTCACTGTCAACAACTCCTCCGACTTTCGTATCATCCGCAAACTTGCTCACCCAACCTTCTAACCCCTCTTCCAGGTCATTTATAAAAATGACAAACAGCAATGGTCCCAAAACAGATCCTTGCGGAACACCGCTAGTGACGGCACTCCATGAAGAAACTTTGCCATCAACTACTACCCTCTGTCTTCTTCCATCCAGCCAATTCCTAATCCAAACCTCCAACTCACCCTCAATGCCATATCTCCGTATTTTCTGCAGTAGCCTACCATGGGGAACCTTATCAAACGCCTTACTAAAATCCATATATACCACATCTACCGCTTTCCCCTCATCAACCTCCTTCGTCACCTTTTCAAAGAATTCAATAAGGTTTGTGAGGCACGACCTGCCCTTCACAAAACCATGCTGACTATCCTTGATCACATTATTCCTATCCAGATGTGCATAAATCCTATCCCTTACAATTCTCTCTAAGACTTTGCCCACAACAGAAGTGAGACTCACCGGCCTATAGTTATTAGGGCTATCCCTACTCCCCTTTTTGAACAAGGGAACCACATTTGCTATCCTCCAGTCTTCTGGGACTACTCCTGTAGACAAAGAGGACATAAAAATCAAGGCCAATGGCTCTGCAATCTCCTCCCTTGCTTCCCAGAGAATCCTAGGATAAATGCCATCAGGCCCAGGGGACTTATCTATTTTCACCTTTTCCAGGATTTCCAACACCTCTTCTCTACATACCTCAAAGCCATCCATTCTACTTATTTGTGCCTCAGTATTCTCATCGACAACAATGCCCTGTTCCTGAGTGAATACTGAAGAAAAGTATTCATTCAGTGTCTCCCCAATCTCTTCCGCCTCCACACGCAACTTCCCCCTACTATCCTTGACTGGACCTATTCCTACCCTAGTCATTCTTTTATTCCTAACATACCTATAGAAAGCCTTAGGGTTTTCCCTAATCCTATCTACTAAGGACCTTTCATGTCCCCTCCTTGCTGCTTTTAGCTCTCTCTTCAGGTCCTTCCTGGCTACCCTATAACTCTCAATCGCCCCAATTGAACCTTCACGTCTCATCTTGAGGTAGGCCGTCCTCTTCCATTTAACAAGGGATTCCAATTCCTTATTAAACCACGGCTCCCTCGCACGACCCTTTCCTTCCTGCCTGACAGGTACATAATTATCAAGGACACTCAATAGTTGCCCCTTGAACAAGTTCCACATATCATTTACACTCTTGCCTTGGAGTCTACTTTTCCAAGCCACACATCCTAAGTCATGCCTCACCGCATCATAATTTCCCTTACCCCAGCTATAATTCTTGCCCTGTAGTACACACTTATCCCTCTCCATCACGAGTGTAAAAATCACCGAATTATGGTCACTATCCCCGAAGTGCTCACCTACCTCTAATTCTAACACCTGGCCTGGTTCGTTACCCAGAACCAAATCCAGTATGGCCTCACCTCTTGTTGGCCTGTCTACATATTGTGTCAGGAAACTCTCCTGCACACATTGAACAAACACTGACCCTTCTAACGAACTTGAGCTATAGCTTTCCCAATCAATATCAGGAAAGTTAAAGTCCCCCATAACAACCACCCTATTACTGTCACTCATCTCCTGAATCACCTTCCCAATCCTTTCTTCAATGATTCTAGGACTATTAGGAGGCCTGTAAAAGACTCCTAACAGGGTGACCTCACCTTTCCTATTCCTAACCTCAGCCCAAACTACCTCAGATGGCAAGTCCTCATCCATCGTCCTTTCCACCGCTGTAATACTATCTTTGACAAGCAATGCCACACCTCCCCCTCTTTTACCCCCACCTCTGACCCTACTAAAACATTTAAATCCCGGAACCTGCAACAGCCAATCCTGTCCCTGTTCTAGCCATGTCTCCGTAATAGCCACAACATCGAAGTCCCAGGTCCCAACCAACGCTGCAAGTTCACCTACCTTATTTCGTATACTTCTTGCATTGAAGTATACACACTTCAAGCCACTTCCCTGTTTACAGGCACCCTCCTTGGAAATTGATCCCATGTTCCTCACCTCCCTACACTCCAGGCCCTGCACCCTGAAGCTACAATCTGGGTTCCCATGCCCCTGCCGAGTTAGTTTAAACCCCCCCCAAGAGCACTAGCAAACCTCCCCCCAAGGATACTGGTTCCCCTCAGGTTCAGGTGTAGACCATCCTGTTTATAGAGGTCCCACCGTCCCCAGAAAGAACCCCAGTTATCCAAAAACTGGAACCCCTCCCTCCTGCACCATCCCTGAAGCCACGCATTTAATTGTTCTCTCTCCCTATTCCTCGAATCTCTATCACGTGGCACGGGTAACAAACCAGAGACAACAACTCTGTTTGTTCTAACTCCAAGCTTCCAACCTAGCTCCCTGAAAGCCTGTCTAACATCCTCAGCACTCCTCCTACCTATGTCGTTGGTGCCAATGTGGACCACGACTTCGGGTTGCTCCCCCTCCCCCTCCAGGACCCGGAAAACACGATCAGAGACATCACGTACCCTTGCACCTGGGAGGCAACATACCAAACGTATGTCTCAAATCATGCTTCAAATCTAGATAGCCTGGCTTTTTAAAAAAATCATTTTTCTTTTACATATTAAACTTCTCATAAAGTAGTCAGTTTTAGGGGGAAAAAAATGCATCAGTGTGTGCTTATATTTCAATGAATGACCATCATGTCAAAATATCAAGTCAGGTTTCATTCTGGGACCCGATTGTCAAGTAGTAACATTAGCTGGCTCCGTAATGACTGGAGGCTATTGCCAGAATTTGAATCCAAGAGGGATCAGTGTCTCTCAAAGAAACATGAACGGATGATGCATTAAAAGTAACAAACTTGTGGAGAGGTTGATTCACAGCTATTTTCTAAATACATGCAATATTGCAAACATTCTGAAAGTAGAAGATAGAACAGTGAATCATTTGAAATGTTTGAATAGGACTAAAATTGGAGTTAGCAGAGAAAGTGAAAACAAAACTAAAAGCATCTCAATAGGGGATGCCAAATGTGATTACCCAACATTCAGGAGGGAAATCTGAAATGGAGATGATAACTATAAATAGCTAAAGGTAGAGTTAGAAGTGAAAAATACTTGAATTGGGGGTTAACAAAGAATTTGAATTAAGAAAGCAAGAAATAGAAAAGGACAAAAAAAACTAATGGAAAAGGTGATGGAATTAAAAGCACTGATCCAAAAAGAAATAGGGAAATTAAACAACAAAGCTTTCTGGCCACAGAAAGCTTAAAGTAAATAAAGAAGAGGTAATAGTTCAGAGGATAAGGGATTTGATTTAACTAGATGTCTACACTTAGGCCTTAAATTTTTTGAAAGGTGGAGTCAAAAGGTACTTGACCACTTTTGAAAAAGTTACGGACAGATAAAGTGGCCAAAGATGTTTGGACCTTAATGTTTTGACAAGTACAGCTAACTGTGCACATGTTATGCTATAGAAAAGGTAGATGTTGGTGTTGCGGGGGCGGGGGGGGGGTGATGGCATTTTTAGTTTGGGGTAACATTACTACTGTTCATCAAGAGGATATTCTTGAAAGAATGTCAATTTAAATTATTCTGGTGGAATGGAGAAATAAGAAAGGGATGACCATCTTACTGGATTGGAATAGTCAGTGAGAAATTGAGAAGCAAATTTGTAAGGAGATTTTAATTATCTGTAAAAATAATAGGTGGTAATGGCAGGGGATTTTAACTTTCCAAACATAAACTGAGACTGTCATGGTATTAAGAGCTTGGATGGAGAGAAATTTGTTAAGCATGTACAAGAAACCTTTCTTATTCAGTATGTTGAATATTTGCTAAAGCAGCAAAACTTGACCTTCTCTTAGGAAATATGACAGGGCAAGTGACTGAAGTGTCACTGGGGGAGTATTTTGGGGGCCAGTGATCATAACTTCGTTACTTATGGAAAAGGACAGACCTCATCCAAATGAGAAGGCCGGCCAGTTTTGGTGGTATTAGGCAAGAATTTTAGAAGTTAGAAGTTATTCACACATAAAGGGATGGTTGGAATGTGGAAGGCCTTCAAAGAAATGACAGAGTCCAGAAGCAGTATTTTGTGTTACTGTCAAGGGCAAGGCTGGTAGGTGTAGGGAATGCTGACGACTAGAGAAATTGAGGCTCTGGTCAAGACAAAGGAGGTGGCATATGACAGGTATAGATAGCAGGGATCAAGTGATTCCCTAGAGTAAGATTATAAAGGCAGCAGGAATATACTCAAGACTGAAATCAGAATGGCATAAAAACGGGGAAACGATATAGCAATAGGACAGAGGAGAATGTAAAGAGATTCTACAAATACAGTGAGGACAAAACACTAACCAGGGAGAGAATAGGGCCCCTCAAAGATCAAAGAAGCCGTCTATGTGGAACCACAGGAGATGGGGGAAGATACTAAATGAATATTTCGCATCAGTAATTACTATGGAGAAGGATGTAGAAGATAGAAAACTTGGAGAAATAAATAGTGATACCTTGAAAAGTGCCCATATTACAGAGATGGTGGCACTGAATATCTTAAAATGCATAAGGTTGATAAATCCCTGGGACCGGATCAGGTGTCTCCCAGAAGCTTGGGGGTAGCTAGGGAATTGATTGCTGGGCCCTTGTGGAGATATTTGATTCATCAAAAGCCATGGGGGAGGTGCCAGAAGACTGGAGTTTGGCCAACGTGGTGCCAATATTTAAGAAACATGGCAAGGAAAAGCCAGGAACTATAAACCAAAGAGCTTGAGGTCAGTGGTGGGCAAGATGTTAGAGGGGATTCTGCAGGAGAGGAATTACTTGTATTTGGAAAGGCAAAGACTGATTAGGGATAGTTAACATGGCTTTGTGCTTGGGAATTCATGTCTCACTAACTTGATTTTTTTTTTTAAAAAGTAGTGACAAAGAAGATCGATGAAGACAGAGCAGTGGACATTCGGTCTACGCGGACTTCAGTAAGGCGTTTGTCAAGGTTCCGCATGGCAGACTGGTTAGATCACATGGAATCCAGGGAAAACTAGTCATTTGGATAGCGGCACAGTGGTTAACATTGCTGCCTCACAGCACCAGGGTCCCAGGTTTGATTCCAGCCTCAGGCAACTGTGTGTGGAGTTTGCACATTCTCCCCGTGCCTACATGGGTTTCCTCTGGGTGCTCCGGTTTCCTCCCACACTCCAAAAATGTGAGGTCAGGTGAATTGACCATGCTAAAAATTGTCCAAATGTTGGGCGCATTAGTCAGAGGGAAATGGGTCTGGGTGGGTTACTCAGAGGGTTGGTGTGGACTGGTTGAGCCGAAGGGCCAGTTTCTGCACTGTTGTGAATCTAATCTAATCAAAATTGGCTTGAACATAAGAGATATTGCATTAGTGGAAGGTTGTTTTTCAGACTGGAGGCATGACCAGCAATATTTTGCAAGGATCGACGCAGTGTCCACTGCTTTGTCTTTATATAAATGATTGAATATGAACATAGGAGGTATGGTTACTAACTTTGCAGATAACACCAAAATTGGTAGCACAGTAGATAGTGAAGGTGGTTATCTCAGTAGAACAGGATCTAGATAGATACGTCAAGGAGTGGCAGTTGGAGTTTAATTTCGATGTGAGGTATTGCATTTTGGTAAAGCAAATCAGGCAGGACTTAAACATTGAAGGGTAAGTCCTGGGGAGAGACCTTGGAGTGCAGGCTCAAAATTCCTTGAAAGTGGAGTTGCAGAGAGATGGGATAGTGAAGGAACGTTTGGTACACTTGCCTTTCTAGGTCAGTGCACTGAGTATAGTGATTAGGAGATCATGCTGCGACTGTACAGGACATTGGTGAGGCCACTTTTGGAATACTGCGTTCAACTGTGGTTTTCCTGCTTTAAGGAGGATAGTTTGAAATTTGAAAGGTTTCAGAAAGGATTTAGAAGGATGTTGTCAGGGTTGGAGGGCTTGAGCTGTGGGGAGAGGCTACACAGCCTGGGGCTATTTTCCCTGGAGCATCAGATGCTGTGGGGTCACGTTATAGATTATAAAATCATGAGGGGCATGGAGAGGGTGAATAGCCAAGGTCTTTTCCCAGGGTGAGGGAGTCCAAAACTAGAAGGTATAAGTTTAAGGTGAGAGGGTTAAGATTTAAAAGGGACCCAAGGGGCAGCTTTTTCCACAGAGCAGTGCACATAGGGAATGAGCTGCCACAGGAAGTGGTGGAAGAGGTACAATTACAACATTTAAAACGTATCTGGAAGGGTATATGAATAGGAAGGGTTTAGAGGGCTATGAGTTAAAAGTTAATAATGGGACGAGATCTATTTAGAATATCTTGGTCAGCACGAACTGGTTGGACTGAAGGGTCTGCTTTTGTGCTGTACAACTCCATGACTGCTTATGAAATAGTTAATAAAATATTCAGCCTTATGAGCATGTCCCTGTAGCTTACCTATTTAAAAAAAGTTAAAATACAAGAAAACAAGCTAAGTCAGTCATTTCTTTTTCTTTCACAAATTCTTCAATTGTTTTCACATCAGTAGTTTTGATCACTGAAGTTCAAGAAAAAAAATTGAGAAAACAAATGCAATGGAAATGATTGTGGATCAATTCAGGAAAAAAGCACACAAACGCAAACTTAAAAACATATCTGGACGAGTGTCATGTATCAAAGATCAGAAAAGCAGCAGTCTGTCCTACTATCACAGTAACAATATTCTTTCCACAAGCTAAGATGAGGCAAAAAAAAAACTTACTGAGAAGATATTAAGTGTACTAAGGAATTATGAAAGTGTACCATTGTACAACTTTACCAAGAGGGACCATTACTTCAAGTCAACTGCACAATTTAGGGATTACCTCATCCTGGTGAAAGATTCCCCCTCATCTGCAGCTATCCACGCAATGTCTGCTAAGGTTGGCACAGCTGGTTTATCTTTTTGCATAGAATTTAGGGACTCAGCTGCAGCGAGTCCTGGAACAAGCTGTGGGGGGCACAAAATTGCAGGATTGCATTAATGAATGATTGATTAATTTGTTCAGACCAACAGTAAATTGATTTATTTTCGTTGCTTTGTAAAAGACGTTCCTGCATTAATAGGTAAAGTTTTGCATTACCATTATTACTTCACAAAATATATATTGCTCAAGTTTAAGCAGTTTAAAATATGATTCGGAAAATGGAGCGAAGTTACAAGGACTACTGCAATATGATTCCTCAAAACTAGCTAAAAGTTATGAATTTCATTAGACCCATTGTATTTTCCATTTTCATTCAAAATCGCAGCCACACAAGAATTAGGTAGAAAGTAGGTGCTGGCATTCCATTGGGCACATTAACATACATATTCTGTAAATTTGTATTTATTTCAACCTAAACATGAAGACATTAATGTACTTACATGGTTGATAAGCCTTAAGTATGGCAATACAGCAAGGTCAACTTTTAGAATGTGTTCACGAACACAACATTTCTCCACCTTATTAAGTTCCATATTCCTTCTTGAAAGTTACCGTTTTCAAGCCCCCCCCCCCCCCCCCCGCCTCCACTCAATCACTCATACTACAAACATCTAACACCAAATGCAGTCTTTTTTTATTTATTCAAGCAGAAGGGCAGGATGAGAAAAATTACTGATTTCTTGGATTTCAGAAAAGCCTTTGACATGGTCCCACCTGGAAGACAAAAGGCTGCAAAAGCACATGGGACCTGGGGTAATTTGCAAAGCTGAATCTAAAATTGGCTAAGTGGTAGGAGTTAGAGAGTGGTGGGTAAAGGCGGTTTGTGTGACTGAAGGCTGGTGTCTCATGGCATATCACAGGAATCAATGCTGGCTTTCATTGCTCATGACAGATATAAACTATAGAGAAGAAAACTTGGGGGAAAGATTTGCAGATTTCACAATGATTTGTCAGCTGATTTGCAGTCTGAAAGAAGGTCTTTGGTTACAGGAGGACCTAGATGGGGTGCTCAGACGGACAGACAAGTAACAGATGGAATTTATCCTATATAAGTCTGAGGTAATGTACGTTTGATGTAACAACAAAACGAGGGCGTTCTCAATGAATGGCAGGACACTAGGGAGCTCAAAAGGAATGGAGGGATCTTGGACTGCTTGTTCACAGATCCTTGAATGCCTCGTAGATAGTGTGGCAAACAGGACATTTGCCTTCATCAGTTGTGGCACAGATAACAGCAGGGAGGTTGGAGATGTATGGACTTTGCTTAGTCACAACTGGAGGCCTGCACACAGTTCAGGTCACAGCACTATTAGAAGGATAAGATTGCTTTGGAGGGGATGCAGA
The DNA here is from genome assembly GCF_037043375.1 of Chiloscyllium plagiosum. Classification (NCBI taxonomy): domain Eukaryota; kingdom Metazoa; phylum Chordata; class Chondrichthyes; order Orectolobiformes; family Hemiscylliidae; genus Chiloscyllium; species Chiloscyllium plagiosum. The sequence goes on from NW_028270168.1 coordinate 12,881,560, forward strand.
TAAGATTCATCAGGATGTTGCCTGTGCTAGAGCAGTTTAGCTATGAAAAGCTATTTGGTTAGGCTGGTTTGTCTTCTTCAGAGTATACAAGGCTGTAAGAGGACCACATTGAGCAGCATGGACAAGATGGATAGAACGCATCTGTTCCTTTAGTTGAAGGGTCAATAATGAGTGGCATAATTCTAAGGAGAAAGCAAAAGGTTTTGAGGAAAACCATTTTTTTAAAACCCAGAGGGGTAATGGAAATCTGGAATGCATTGGCAGGGGTGGGAAACCTCAACCTTTAAAAGTACTTGGATGAACACTTGAAGTGTTGTAATACTTCAGGCTATGAGCAAAGTGCTAGAACGTAGGAATTTTGTAAGTTTTGGTGGTACAGAGTCAGAGGGCCAAAGGGTCTTTTCCATACTGACTGATTCTTCCAATATTAAACACTCCAGTAACTGATTGGGTCCTTTGAGGCACAGTTTCACATCAAGAGGAAATGGTAAGAAATATTAATCAATGTAAGAAGCCAGACAAATAACTTGGATCAAAAAACATACGTATTTGTGGTCAGATCAACTTGATTTTGACAGTTGCTGTATTGGTAATGCATTGATTTTATGTCAAATGCTCAAGTGTCTCCAAACCAAATTTCTGTGAAACCCAGTCTCGAGTTTATTAGTCAAATGTGAAATATAGACTCTGCCTGTACAGGGATTATAGAACACTACAGCGCAGTACAGGCCCTTCAGCCCTTGATGTTGTGCCGACCTGTCATATCAATCTGAAGCCCACCTAACCTACACTATTCGATGTACATCCATATGCTTGTCCAATGACAACTTAAGTGTACATAAAGTTGGCGAATCTACTACCGTTGCAGGCAAAGCATTCCATACCCTTACTACTGAGTAAAGAAACCTCTGACATCTGTCCTAAATCTATCATCCCTCCTCGTGCTCGCCGTCACCATACTTGGAAAAAAGGCTCTCCATGTCCACCCTATCTAACCCTCTGATTATCTTATAGCTCTACTAAGTCACCTCTCAACCACCTTCTCTCTAATGAAAACAGCCTCAAGTCCCTCAGCCTTTCCTCGTAAGACCTTCCCTCCATACCAGACAACATCCCCAATATAGAGGAGGCCACATCGGGTGCAGCGGATGCAATAGATGGTGTGTGTGGAGGTGCAGGTGAATTTGTGGCGGATATGGAAGTGTCCCTTGGGGCCTTGGAGGGAAGTAAGGGGGGGGGAAGAAGGTGTGGGCGCAAGTTTTGCATTTCTTGCGGTTGCAGGGGAAGGTGCCAGGAGTGGAGGTTGGGTTGGTGGGGGGTGTGGACCTGACGAGGGAGTCACGGAGGGAGTGGTCTTTTCGGAACGCTGATAGGGAGGGGAGGGGAGGGAAATATATCCCTGGTGGTGGGGTCCGTTTGGAGGTGGCGGAAATGACGGCGGATGATACGTTGTACATGGAGGTTGGTGGGATGGTAGGTGAGGACCAGTGGGGTTCTATCCTGGTGGCGGTTGGAGGGGCAAGGCTCAAGGGCGGAGATGTGGCCTCCTCTATATTGGGGAGACAGGCCGCCTACTTGCGGAACGTTTCAGAGAACACCTCTGGGACACCTGGACCAACCAACCCAACCACCCCGTAGCCCAACACTTTAACTCCCTCTCCCACTCCACCAAGGACATGCAGGTCCTTGGACTCCTCCATCGCCAGACCATGGCAACACGACGGTTGGAGGAAGAGCACCTCATCTTCTGCCTGGGAACCCTCCAACCACAAGGGATGAACTCAGATTTCTCCGGTTTCCTCATTTCCCCACCTTGTCTCAGTCAAATCCCTCGAACTCAGCACCGCCTTCCTAACCTGCAATCTTCTTCCTGACCTCTCCACCCTCACCCCACTCCGGCCTATCATCCTCACCTTGACCTCCCTCACCTATCACAATTCCAACGCCCCTCCCCCAAGTCCCTCCTCCCTATCTTTTATCTTAGCCTGCTGGACATACTTTCCTCATTCCTGAAGAAGGGCTCATGCCCGAAACGTCAATTCTCCTGTTCCTTGGATGCTGCTGACCTGTTGCGTCTTTCCAGCAACACATTTTCAGCTCTGATTTCCAGCATCTGCAGTCCTCACTTTCTCCTCGAAAATTTACTAACCTACCCTTCTACACCCTCAACCAGGTCGTTTATAAAAGTGACAACAGCAGTGGACCCAACATCGACCCTTGCGGTACACCATTAGTAACTGGACTCCAGGATGAACATTTCCCATCAACCACCATCCTGTCTTCTTTCAGCAAGCCAATTACTGATCCAAACTGCTATACCTCCCACAATCCCAAATAATACCACTAGGCCATTACCTCCCCTTAACTCCACTTACTGAAAACTTGAGAAATTAGGTATAGATTGGAAAGCAATGAGGCTTGGAGGTTATCTCCATTCTCCATTGTGAACTGCAGTGCTGTTCTGTTTTATTTGCTTAAGTCTTGTGAATTGCCAGATTAATTAGAGCCTTTTAACAAAACACAGTCTGTTCTCACAATGTAGCTACAAAGTGAGGATAATTTGTAGGAAAGTAATTAAACAAAGAGAAACTAACTCATGAACAAGTGAATCAGAGTAGCAGAATCCTTTTTTAAAACTTACTTCTCCTTTGAAAATAAATACAATTAACTTCTAAGCAGCAACACAAAGCTAAGGAGTTCCCTTGATTCTATTTATTGAATCTATTCTACATTTCCCTTCCCTAACCACTTTCCGTAAAGATCATTCCCTCTGCGACTCTTGTCAGATCCAAACCCCCACCCCACACCAACCCACCCTCCCCTCCCAGAACCTTCCCCTGCCAAGGCAAGAATTGCAAAACCTGTGTTCACACCTCCCCCCTCACCTCCATCCAAGGCACCAAAGGAACCTTCCACATCCATCAGAATTTTACCATGCATTTCCACACAATTTACTGCATCTGTTGCTCCCGAGGCAGTCTCCTCTACATTGGGGAGACAGGATGCCTAATTGCAGAGCGCTTTAGAAAACATCTCATTGCCCCTCCCCCACCTTATCCCAGTTCCAACCTTTCAACTTGGCACCATCCTCATGGCATGCCCATCTTCCTTCCCACCTATCCGCTCTACCCTCCCCTCCGACCTATCACCATTATTCCCACCTCCGTCTACATATCGCACTCTCAGCTACCTTCCCCACTCTTTTTCCACCTACCCCCTCATCTGACAAGCCTCATTTGTGATGAAGGGCTCTTGCCCAAAATGTCGATTCTCCTGCTCCTCAGGTGCTGCCTGATCTGCTGTGCTTTTCCAGCACCCCACTCAACTATGTATTGAAAGTCTAAGGAATGTTTAAAACCAAGAAAACAAAGGCCTAAAAATTCACCCCAACATTGTCTTTATCTTGGGAAGAAAACATTCTCTGAAATACCAGTAAAATGGCAAAGAAACACCTAAATATCCTTGAAGGAGTGCACCAAAAGCAAATTAGCATGTCTTGCCTGTCTTGTATTCAAGTCAGTCATCTCATGTTTCAGGTTCCCGTTCACCTGAATGTGGAGTGAGGGGATTACTCTAAATCTAACATTAAGCTTGTTGTATTTCACTAGTCACCACTCAACCAACTTCCAATTTTTCCCCCAACAAACAAGACTGTCGAGGAAAAAGTAGGAAGACATCATGTAGGTGATTCCTGTTAATGTCAATATAATCACCTGCTGCAATCAATATCCCACTTCCAGAAGCTGTACATAGAAGGCAGTTGGGAAAATAGGCAAGGGTCCCTTTCAGAGATAAATACATAATACTCTATTCATCTCCCTCTAAGTTAATCTTTCACCACTTAAATAGGCTTTTGTTTTCAAAGCAGCTTCAAAATTTACAAATTAGTTTAGGATAAAATACCAATTTAACAAAAAGTGTCTCTTCACAACTTGTGGCATAAAGCATAAACAAAACCTATTTTATGTTAACAAAATGTGGAGATTCAACAGATTGCAAAACTTCCAAAATCAAATGCGTTGACAAAGGAAGTATTGTTGACAAAGGTATGCATTTATTAAGAAGCAATGCATTTCAGACTGGCAACCCCATTGCAAAAAGGAGTCACAGGAACACAATCTGAGCATCTTCATTCTAACTTCCAAAGACTGTTCAACCTACTCAAAACAGAAAGGCTTTTAAATAAATACCCCCGAATTCATCAATGGGATATGAGCATCACAAAAAAAGTTAGCATTTGTTGTTTACCCTACTTTCCCTTGAAAGGGATAGCATGTTAGGCCATTTCAGACATCATTTAAGAGTCAAAACCATTGCTATGGGTCTAGAGTCACACATAGATCATACCAGGTTAAGATGACAGATTTCATTCCTAAAGGGCATTAGTGAACCAGATGGGTTTTAACAACAATAATTGTGAAACTATCACCATTTGAAATTTGCTTTTTACTCCAGATATAAAAAATGAATTTAAATTCGAGAAGCTATTTGAATCAGTGTCCAATTGAGAATTAGCTTGACCCCCTGGACAAGAAGCTAGTCTGGGAACATTACAAAATCACCATCCCCCCATAACAAAATAGTACGCATAACAGACAATATACCGAGCTTTAGACAGATGATATTGATGTCTTACAAATGGTACCATGAGGTTACCAAACTGACTTCTGGGAACCAATGTGATAAGCATTATTCAAGCATGTCATTGTTGAAATGGATTAAACAGGAAGCAAGATTTCAGTAATTTCAAGGCAAAGTTTTAAAAAAGTGTCTCCCCAAACGAAGTCATAGTTGGTGTGCTAAGAATTTATGTATTTAAGCCCAATTAGTGAAATAGTTCAAAGTATATTCCAGTACTAATGTTTTTCAACATCACACAGCTAAACATTTACTATCTAAACATCACCCATTACCTGAAAACAAACTCGAGGACACGGTTTCAAAGGGAGGTTTGATCCGATCATTCGAACAACACTGCGAGAGGATCCATAAGGTTTGTTTTGCCATATTGGAATCATCTGCAAAGTAAAAAAAATGCCACAAAAGCAGTGCAATTTTCCATATAGAAGAACAAAGAAAATTTGCAGCCCAGCAACAGACCCTTTGGCCCTTCAAGCTTGAACCGATCCAAATCTTGTCTAAACCTATCGCCCAGTTCCTAAGCATCTGCATCCCACTGCTCCCCACCTATTCATGCATCTCTCCAGACACGCCATGCCTGCTTCCAAATCCTCTGCTGGCAACACGTTCCAGGCACCTACCACCCTCTGTGTAAAGTACTTTCCGCATGTATCCCCCTTAAACTTTTCATCTCTCACCTTGAATGAGTGACCTCTCATTATTGAAACCCTCAGCCTAGGAAAAAGCTTATCGCTATCCGCCCTGCCCATACCCTTCATGATTTTGTAGACCTCAATCAGGTACCCCCTCAATTTCCTTTTCTCTAATGAAAACAATCCTAACCTACTCAAATCTCTCTTCATAGCTAGCACCTTCCATACCAGGCAACATTCTCGTAAACCTTCTCTGCACACTCTCCAAATCGTCCGCATCCTTTTGGTAATGGGGGGCGACCAGAACTGTACACAGTATTCTAAATGCGGACAAACTAAAGTCTTGTACAATTTTAACATGACCTGCCAGCTCTTATACTCAACACCCCATCCGATGAAGGCAAGCATACCATATGCCTTCTTGATCACTCTATTCACCTGTGCAGCCACCTTCAGGGTACAATGGACCTGAACTCAGATCTCTAGATATCTAGAAATACATAAATTTTCACTTTAGTGTAAAATTCATTCCAAATTAGTGACAGCCACACTTCAGAAAGAGGCACTTCAAACTGAATACAGAGTCATAAGTGAATTTGATGTGTCAAATGGCAAACAATGTGGCTGATGTAGGTTAAATCAAGGAATTAAAGAGGATATTCAATGATTATTTGGGGCAGAGGGACAGTTAGCTCAGTTGGCTGGGCAGCCAGTTTGCAATGGAGGGTAATGCCCTGCATGGGTTTAATTATATTATAAAGAAACAAACTCTGCTTTCTCTTCACAGATGCTGCCAGGCCTGTAAACCTTCCCAGCAGTTCTACTTTTGTTTGATTCCCAGCATCCACTTTTTTTTTGGTTCAACATTTTGAATAATCTGCTATTGCCAACACCAAATGTCATTTAGGATGAAGTGGCACAAGCCCCTTATCAACAGTATGCCGTCCTATTTATAGTTATTATTTGTTGGCTTGACCCACTTCGAATGTTGTATACCTGCAACAATGGAGAAGTCCAATCTGACACTACAACCCAACTGGAGCCAAAAATCAGAAAAGACAACCAAGGTCAATAGGTAGCTCGAGTTATTTGTAGACCAGTGATAACAAGGAGGCTAAACTTTCCGTGCGGCTCTAATATAAACATCTATGACAAAAAGACTTCACACACTCTTAGTCAGACCATCTAAACACTGCATATCGTAAACGATTGGGCCTGTTTATTAAGTTTTTAAAAATTTCCATATCAACAATGAACTAGAAACAAAAACAGGTCAAGCTTATTTTAATACTTAACGTCGCACAAAGTAAAAGCTACGATGCTGTTTATGGTTCTTGGACAAACATTCTAGACCCGCTGCTCACTGCACGAAGAGGCTCCGCGTAAAGTTACGAACGTACCGTATAAATCAGAGGAATGGAAGGGGCGGCTGGGCCTTTCAACATTCAATGCACTGACACATCGGGAATGATAAAAACCTACGCCGTCCCCCTCGCAGCATCAAGACCCAAATGTCCCGGCGATGCGAGCCAAGAGCACGTTACCATGGCCCCTTTTAATAACCTCGTCGCCTATTGGCTGCGAGGTCGGCCAGCAACCAATTGCCTTTGAGGAAAGGGGGTATGTGGGGCCGCGGCCTAGTTCTCTGTTCTCGAGCCGACCACCAGCTGAGTGAGTGGGAGCACCGCCCTCTGCAGAGCCTGAACAATCTGCAGCAAAAGTATTGGCCCAGCGTTTATTATATGCAGTAAATGCTGATTAATGTTTTCAGCGCGTTATTATGTTTGATAGAGAATCTGAATTTAATCTTAGTGTTTACTTTCTCTCGGTCTAGTCAGATCTTTAATATTAATGATTGTTGTGTCTGAGGGTTTTTTTTTGTCAATGGATGGAGATGGCTGAAATATCTACCGAAGATTTAGGGCGAAGAATTTGTTGTGGCAAGTGATTTGCTATTGCTCAGATTGGCTGCAAACATAATTTTCACTTCCGTCTTATTGCAAAACTGTACAGTTGAGAAAATAGTGGCACATGTCATCAAATTCTCAGGATCTGCTGAGTGGCCAGCCGTACCAAATCATCTGATGAGCAATATTAGTTGAAAATCTTAATAATTGATATACGATAAAATGCAAGTAAGTGCCAAAAAAAACTTGTTTTGGAAATCATCGGTTTTTTGATATGCGATTTATACTTCGATGTTTTCGATATAGATTTTTTTTAAAGACTGTCGTTCCAAAACTGAAAAAGACGGGGATATAGGGTGAAAGAAGAACTCCGAATTAGAATAATGTCTAGCTGCAGTCCAATCTTTCATGTTTTGAGTTGCTGTCGATTTCTATGTGTCTAAACCCACAGCAGAGATATGACTGAAGGCGTGCAGTCTTGCAAATGATATTTGGTTTGTCAGGTCTTATACGTTCAATCATCACAACTAAAATATGGAGTTTCAGAATCCGAAGCGGATACTTATGCTTTAGCCAACATCATGAACTGAAAATGTGTTGCTGGAAAAGCGCAGCAGGTCGGGCAGCATCCAAGGAGCAGGAAAATCGACGTTTCGGGCATGAGCCCTTCTTCAGGAATGAGGAGAGTGTGCCAAGCAGGCTAAGATAAAAGGTAGGGAGGAGGAACTTGGGGGAGGGGCGTTGGAAATGCGATAGGTGGAAGGAGGTCAAGGTGAGGGTGATAGGCTGTGGGGGTGGGGGCAGAGGGGTCAGGAAGAAGATTGCAGGTTAGGAAGGCAGTGCTGAGTTCAAGGGATTTGACTGAGACAAGGTGGGGGGGAGGGGAAATGAGGAAACCGGAGAAATCCGAATTCATCCCTTGTGGTTGGAGGGTTCCTAGGCGGAAGATGAGGCGCTCTTCCTCCGACCTTCGAGTTGCTATGGTCTGGCGATGGACCTGCATGTCCTTGGTGGAGTGGGAGGGGGAGTTGAAGTGTTGAGCCACGGGGTGGTTGGGTTGGTTGGTTGGTCCGGGTGCCCCAGAGGTGTTCTCTGAAACGTTCTGCAAGTAGGCGGCCTGTCTCCCCAATATAGAGGAGGCCACATCGGGTGCAGTGGATGCAGTAAATGATGTGTGTGGAGATGCAGGTGAATTTGTGGCGGATATGGAAGGATCCCTTGGGGCCTTGGAGGGAAGTAAGGGGGGGAGGTGTTGGCGCAAGTTTTGCATTTCTTGCGGTTGCAGGGGAAGGTGCCGGGAGTGGAGGTTGAGTTGGTGGGGGGTGTGGACCTGACGAGGGAGTCACGGTGGGAGTGGTCTTTTTGGAATGCTGATAGGGGAGGGAAATATATCCATGGTGGTGGGATCCATTTGGAGGTGGCGGAAATGACGACGGATGATACGATGTATATGGAGGTTGGTGGGCTGGTAGGTGAGGACCAGTGGGGTTCTGTCCTGGTGGCGATTGGAGGGGTGGGGATCAAGGGCGGAGGAGCGGGAAGTGGAGGAGATGCGGTGGAGGGCATCGTCGATCACGTCTGGGGGGAAATTGCGATCTTTGAAGAAGGAGGCCATCTGGGTTGTACAGTATTGGAACGGTCCTCCTGGGAGCAGATGCGGCAGAGACGAAGGAATTGGGAATATGGGATGGCGTTTTTACAGGGGGCAGGGTGGGAAGAGGTGTAGTCTAGGTAGCTGTGGGAGTCGGTCGGTTTATAGTAAATGTCTGTGTTGATTCGGTCGCCCGAGATAGAAATAGAAAGGTCTAGGAAGGGGAGGGAGGAGTCTGAGACGGTCCAGGTGAATTTGAGGTCGGGGTGGAAGGTGTTGGTAAAGTGAATGAACTGTTCAACCTCCTTGTGGGAGCATGAGGCAGCGCCGATACAGTCATCGATGTAGCGGAGAAAAAGGTGGGGGGTGGTGCCAGTGTAGCTGCGGAAGATGGACTGTTCCACATATCCTACGAATTTCAGGAATGAGGAAAGTGTGTCCAGCAGGCTAAGATAAAAGGTAGGGAGGAGGGACTTGGGGGAGGGGCGTTGGAAATGCGATAGGTGGAAGGAGGTCAAGGTTTTCAGGAATGAAGAAAGTGTGTCCAGCAGGCTAAGATAAAAGGTAGTTCAGGAATGAGGAAAGTGTGTCCAGCAGGCTAAGATAAAAGTTCAGGAATGAGGAAAGTGCTTGGATGCTGCCTAACCTGCTGCGCTTTTCCAGCAACACATTTTCAGTTCTGATCTCCAGCATCTGCAGTCCTCACTTTCCCGCCAACATCATGAAAACAGGTTATGTAGACCTCTACTCCAAAACAATCAGTTACCACATTTCCTAAATTATAACAGAGTGACTACATTTCAAAATGTAGGAAGGAACAATTATGCTATTTAATAAGATAAGACTCCACGTTATTGCAAGTAATGTATTAGCATTGATAGGAAATTAGCGAAATGATGGAAGACTTTTAAAGGTGGTAGCTCATAACTAGTGATGAGTCATAGGGACCAATGCTGGTGCCACAATTATTTATAATGTATATTTTTGGTTGGGATTAGGAAAGTGAATGTACCATGACCAGGTTTAGGGGTGATACAAAAAGAATAGGAAGGCGAGTGGTGAGAATGACACAGAGTCTTCAAGTAGATGTAGAGAGCAATTTTGGAGAAGATTTGTAACTCAGGTTGTGGATCAGGTTGTAAGTTTGCTTGCTGAGCTGGAAGATTTGTTCTCAGATATTTTGTCACCATGCTAGGTAACATCACCAGTGTTCTGTCCCGCTTGCTATTTCTGTGTCTTGGTCTGTTGTGGTTGATATCACTTCCAGTTCTTTTTCTGAGAGATTGGTAAATGGGGTCCAAGTCAATATGTTTGTTAATGGAGTTCCGGTTTGAATGCCAGGCCTCTAGGAATTTGCATGTCTTTGTTTAGCCTGTCCCAGGATAGATGTCCCAATCGAACTGGTGTCCCTCTTCGTCTGTGTGTATGGATACTAGTGATAGTTGGTCATGTGTTTTAGTGACTAGTGGGTGCTCATGTATCCTAGTGGATAGTTTACTGCCTGTTTGTCCAATGTAATGTTTGTTGCAGTCCTTGCAGGATATTTTATACATGACGTTCGTTCTACTGGTTGTTGGTACGGAGTCCTTTAAATTCATCCGGAGCTGTTTCAGTGTGGTGGTAGGTTTGTGGGCTACCATGATATCTAGGGGCCAGAGTAGTCTGGTCGTCATCTTCGAGATGTCTTTATTCGATGGCAGGGTGGCTAGAGTCTCTGTTCTACTGTGACATCTAGGAACCTTTGGCATCACAAAACGCAACAAATTAGAAGAAACCCACAAACACATAAACAACATCCTTTATGTTATAAAGTTCACCAAGAGGAAGAAAACAGCAGACTTTCCTTTCTTGACGTCACAGTAGAACAAAAAGCCAATAGAGAGCTGCAGACCAGCGTTTACAGGAAAGCAACACACACTGACCAGATACTCAGCTATAGGAGCAATTATCCCAACACCCACAATGGAGCTGTATCAAGATATTACTTAAATGAGCCACAACACACTGTAGCACACAGGAACTACAAGAAGCCGAGGAAAAACACCTCATTCAGGAACAATGGGTACCCGATAAATGCGGTCTGCCGATTCCTACACAACATGCCCAGAGACTCGAGCCATCCCGTACCAACAACCAGCAGAATGAACATCATATACAAAATACTCTGCAAGGACTGCAACAAACATTACATTGGACAAACGGGCAGGAAACTAGTCACCAGGATACATGAGCACCAACTGGCTACCAAAAGACATAACCAACTATCACTAGTATCTTTACACACAGCCAAAGAGGACACCAGTTTGACTGGGACAATACATCCATTCTAGGACAGGTTTAACAATGACGTATACAGGAATTCCTAGAGGCCTGGTATTCAAATCGGAATTCCATTAATAAACACATCGATTTGAACCCCATTTACCAACCTCTCAGAAAAAGAACTGGTAGTGATTTCACCCACCACAACAGACCAAGCGGGACAGAATGCTAGTGCTTCAGCAGAGGCTCAGCGATGATGTTACCTGGTATGGTGATGAAACGTCTGAGAACAAATCTACTAGTTCAATCAGCAAACTTATGACGTGATATAGAGGGGTTAAGCAAGTGGGCAGAAACTTGGCAGTTGGAATATAATGTGGGTTATGAACTTTGACAGGAAGAATAGAGGAGCTGTTATTTAAATGGAGAAAGACTGCAGAAAGCAAGGGAACAGGGAGATTTAGAGTCCTACTGCATAAATCACAAAACAAAATCGAAGTTCAGGCACTAGGGAAAGCAAATGGCCTTTATTTCAAAGAATACATACAAGCATTAGACAGACTACAGATGGAATTCTGTGAACAATTTTGGGTTCCTTATCTAAGGAGGACGTACTGGCATTGGAGACAGTCCAGAGAAGGCTCACTAGGCTGATACCAGGTATGAGAGAAAGTGAGGACTGCAGATGCTGGAGAATCAGAGCTGAAAAGTATGGGTCTGGAAAAGCACAGCAGGTCAGGCAGCATCCGCGGATCAGAAGAGTCGATGTTTCAGACATTTGCTCTTCATCAGCACTAATACCAGGTGTGGAGGGACTGTCTTATGAGAAGAGATTGAGTAGGTTAGGCCTTTACTTATTGGAAATATAAAAGAATGAGAGGCAACTTTATTGAAACATGGAAGATTCTTCAGGGGCTTGATAGAGCAGGTCAACTTTCTCATCCTACCTGTCCTTTAGAAAAGTTACATACCCCTAAATATTTAGTTCCTGGGTCTGATCTCTTGTAACCATGCCTCCGTAATGATAGGAAAGAAGAAATGAGAGTAGGACAGACAATGAATGTTAAATTCTCCATAATGATGATCTAGTAAGAGAATTACTACATGACAATGTTCACCTGAAATTTAGAAACAATACATAAGTTAAATATTTGTCACACAACAACTAGCAGTATTGATGAAACAGAATGAAGGGAATCTGTGATAAATAACAAACAGAATTTGAAAAGCAAAAAGAAACAAGATCTTTCACAGCATAACACCAACAAGGAGATGTCTGACAAATAATAATGGAAGCAGAGTTAGGAATTAGCATTAAGAGAGTCAGGAATAAGGATTTTTGAGGAGACTTGGGGATGGATGATGAGACAGTTTGGATTGGAGAACATATCTAGAATTTGGAGTAAAAGGTGACATTTTTGCCTCCAGTAATTGTAGAAAGAAATTTGTAATGCACAGTCAACCAGAACTAAAAGAGATAAGCATGATATCAAGGACAAAAACCTAGCGAAAGTTCCACTAACTTGCCACTCCCTCAGCTATTTTGTCTAACCACATATTCCTGCACAAAACTCACTGTTCCACTGACAATTTTATTTCAAATTCCTGGCTCCATCACTGCTGACCACTCCATCAGCCACTATACAGTAAATTACCTCAGTTGCTTTCAGGTATTCCAAGAACTTCATTCTCGTGACTCAACATAACAGCTGGTTGTTTCACTTTCCTCTAGAAAGTTTATGTAGATAGCTTGGAATTTCTAGTAACTCTCTGACCATAAACATGGAATCCACTTTGCTTTGAATTACCTGTTCTGGATGGAGCCATCTTCCAAATCAATAAGTATTTTAGCCTATGACTAGTTGATTTGCACTCTTGTAATTCTTGGGAAAACCTCTTATTCATCCAAATATCACACTCTGATTGTGTAAATTGTGTGTAGATTGCATAGAGGATTGATCTTTGAATATCTTTTTATCTCTTTCATATGCCAAAGACCTTTTGGATTTTCACAACTTCCTGGCATTTAGTCCAAGCCCCTATTTTTCTATCGAATCATCAGCACACCCCATTTAGAGGTCTACTCTGTCCCATCCCCAAATATTTTGGTGACTGCATATCTATCCAGCTGTTTGTGCTGTCTGTTGGACAGTATGTTAATACTGTTCTTTCCAATAAAATCAGTCAGAACACCACAATTTGGTATTTTGCTTCATTGTATTTTTCTGGAAAGCTAGATGCTGGAGAAGGTTTTTATTATTCATTCATTCATGAGATATGTGCTTCATTGGCTGGGCCAGCATTTATTATCCATCATTAGTTGCCCTTGAGACGTTGGTGGTGAGCTGTCTTTTTGAATTGCTGCAATCACTTTGATGTAGGTATGCCCATGATGCTGTTAAGGAGTGAGTTATTATAATTTATAAGCAATTATATATTATTGAAACTTCATTACTAACCAATAGAACCACAACAATCATGTGATGTGTTAAAAACCTTTGGCTTAAAAGTCGTAATTTCTGTGGGGGAAGACTTGCATGAATTGAGAAGCCTTCTACAATAATTGCAGCAGCATTTGTAAGGGTATATAGGATCTTTTAAGTTTGGTGCTTAGGCACAAAAAAAATTATGCAAACATCCATCAATAATAAAAACAGAAACTAAAAGGTATGTAATACTGAAAGAAATTGAGTTTGATGTTAAGGTACTTAAATGTAAACTCAGAAAAGGACAATGGAGATGAACACCAGGTGCTTTAGATATTAAATATCTGCAAGTTGAAGAAAAAACATAAATGTGACCCAAATATGTGCTGAATTTGACTTATTGTGCTTGCTCATGTAGACAAGTCATTAAAATATTTTAAGTTCTTTACTTTCACCTCAAATATTAAGGAGAAAAATCTTTACAAATATTAGCAAATTACTGTGCCATCAATTATTAAAATTGCTCATTCTGGATGTAGGTTTGCTTGCTGAGCTGGAAGGTTTGTTTTCAGACATTTAATCACCATACTAGGTAACATCTTCAGTGAGCCTCCGAATGAAGCACTGGTGATGTGGCCTGCTTTCTATTTATATGTTGGAGTTTCCTAGGTTTGGTGATGTCATTTCTTGTTGTGACATCATTTCCCATGGTGATGTTATTTCCTGTTCTTCTTCTCAGGGGATGGTAAACGGGATCCAAGTCAATGTGTTTGTTGATAGTGTTCAGCTTCTAGGAATTCTCGTGCATGCCTCTGTTTGGCTTGTCCTAGGGTGGATGTGTTGTCCCAGTCGAAGTGGTGTCCTTCCTCATCCGTATGTAAGGATATTAGTGAGAGTGGGTCATGTCGTTTTGTGGCTAGTTGATGTTCATGTATCCTGGTGGCTGGTTTTCTGCCTGTTTGTTCAATGTAGTGTTTTTGTTTGTCCAATGTAGTGTTTGTTATAAACACTACATTGGACAAACAGCCAGAAAGCCAGTCACCAGGATACATGAACATCAACTAGCCACAAAACAACATGAAGGAAGCTGAAAAATGTGTTGCTGGAAAAGCGCAGCAGGTCAGGCAGCATCCAAGGAGCAGGAGAATCAACGTTTCGGGCATGACCCACTCTCACTGGTATCCTTACATACAGATGAGGAAGGATACCACTTCGACTGGGACAACACATCCATCTAGGACAAGCCAAACAGAGACATGGACGAGAATTCCTAGATGCGTGGCATTCCAACCAGAACACTATCAACAAACACATTAACTTGAATCCCATTTACCACCCCCTGAGAAAAAGAACAGGAAATGACATCACCACAGGAAATGATGTCACCACAGGAAATGGTATCACCAACCCTAGGAAACTCCAACATATAAATAGAAAGTGAGCCACACCACCAGTGCTTCATTCGGAGGCTCACTGAAGATGTTACTTAGTATGGTGATGAAACATCTGAAAACAAACCTTCCAGTTCAGGGAGCATACCTACACCAGAACCTCCACTTGAGCTACAAATCTTCTCAAAAAAATCTCATCTCTGTGGGAAATAGGAGACCCCAAATTTTTAAACCATGTCCCCTAGATCTACACACCCCTTCAAAGGGGAACATCGACTGATCATCCAACTTGTTAAATATTAAATCCCTTCAGGATTTTCTGTTTCAGTAAGACCATCGTTCTATTTTTTAATTTCCAGTGGGAGTAAACTTCAATCTTAGATCTCTAAATAACGTGTTCCTATAATACACATAGTTTCTTAACTATCCTTCAAGAATAGTGCCCAGTAGTTCAGTCAGTAGGTGCAACTCTTGGTGTGCTACAGGATAGCAAGATACTAAATTCAATTAAAAGCAAAGAATTGGGGATGCTGGAAATCTGAAACAAAAACCAAAATTGCTTGAAAAACTCAGCACATCTGGCAGCATCTGTAGAGAGAAAAATACAGTAAATGTTTCAAGTGCAATGACACTTTGTCAGAACTGAAAATAATTGGGAAAGGGTAGTATTGTGCTGATGAGGTTATGGAGTTGGGAGAGGAGTGAATAGAATACATAAAGATGGTGCTAACAGAAGGGGGGAGAGAGAGAGAGAGAGCAAAAAGGTAAAGAATGAGATTGCTGATGATAAGTTGAGGGAATGATAAATGCTGAATAGGGTGCAAAAGGGTTGAAAATTGGTTGGCTATGGTGGGAGCAATCTATACAAAACAGGGCCTAGAGTGTGGGGGGAAGGTAACAAACATAGAGAAAATTGGTTCACATTCATGAATTGGTTAATTGAATATGGAAGATGAGATGTTGTTCCTTCAGCTGATATTGAACATCGCTGGAGCTATACAGCAGGCCTGAAACAGATATGTTGGCTTTGGAACACGGTGGCATGTTGAAATGACAGGTAACTGGAAGATTGGAGTCACTTTTATGGAAAGGGCATTGATATTTGGCAATGCAGTAACCCAATCTACATTTTGTCTTCCCACTGTACAGGAGATCATATTGTGAGCAGCAAATACAGTAGACTAGATTGAATAAAGTGCAGGTAAGTTGCATTTTCACTGGAAGATGTGTCTAGTTCCTATGTTAGTGAGGAGAGAGGAAGTAAATTGAAAAGTATTGTACTTTCTAGGATTTCATGGGAAGGTGCTAAGGGTGTATGGGGAGATGTTGGGAGTGTAGAAAGAGCCAGGTGTCCTGGAGGAAATGGTGCCTGCAGAATGCTGACGATGATGATGATGATGAAGGGCTTTTGCCCAAAACGTCGATTTTCCTGCTCCTTGGATGCTGCCTGACCTGCTGTGCTCTTCCAGTACAACACTTTTGACTCTAATCTCCAGCATCTGGAGTACTCACTTTCGCCTATGTGTCTACTGTGGCAACCCGCTTGAGGTGATGGAAAAATGCAACTTATGATGCTTTGGATTTGGAGGCTGGTGAGGTGGAAAGTGAGAACAAGAGTCTCTATCATTGTTGTGGGAGTGAAGAGAGGGAGTGAAAGCAGAAGTACGGGATAGTGGTCACATCTGACTATGGGTCCTGTTGACCCTGATGGTGGAGAATCTTCGGTTAAGGAAAAGAGTGAATGTTTCTGGGGCCTCCTTGCACAGTGTCATCATCAGAACAGATGCAACGAAGAAGGGGAAACTAGGAGAAGAGGAAGGAATACGTAAGGAGGCAGGGTGGGTGGATGTGTAGTCAGGATAATGGTGGGAATTGGTGGGTTTGTAATGAATATCAGTAACCAGCTTATCCCAGAAATGGCATTGGAGATTTTGAAGAAGGGAAGATAGGAGTCATAAATGGACCAGGTGAAGGTGAGAGCTGAGTGGAAATTGGAAATGAAATTGATAATTTATTTCAATTCTGGGCAAGAGAGAAGCAACATTGATTGTCATTGATTGTGGCACTGGAGAGACATAGGGACGGACCCAAGTAGAACTGGAAAAGAAATATTCCATGTAGCCTACGCAAAGACAGGAAAACTGGGTACCCGTGGCCACACCATTGACTTGAAGGAAATGAGAAAACAGTGCAGTGGTCCTCACTGATCAGGAAAGGAAAGTAACAGGCAGATTACCTTGGTAACAATGGTAAAGTAACCAAAACAAGGGAGTGAGGCATCCATAGTTGAGAGGTGGCAACTGAAAGTTTACCTCTGAGAATAACAGGAGCAGAGACAATTCTCCAGAGGACTGTGTAAGTGTTCCTGACAAAAATAAGTAAGATTGATGTGTTATAAGAAAATTCTTGGCGAAAGTAAATCTGAGTGCATAACATGATGTTATAAACCGTTTTGTTAAGTTAATAGTGTTTGTTTTATTTAAGTGTTACATACATTAAAGTTTTTTTGAGAAAAGTGAAATATTGTGGTGTGGTTCTACTGGCTAATGCTTTTAGATTGTTCTTTAATCATATTGTAACACTGGCTATTAGATTTTGGACTTAATACAATTTGAAGAGGTCCTGTGAAATATCATCACTTGTTCTTCAACAACAGGGGATCATTAGTTACCAATATTCACAGATAATTAATTATTCTACTAAATAAAATGTTAGCAAAGATATTTAATGTTAGCAAAGATATTTAATTTATCCAGAAGTAATTAACTATAATCATTAGTTAATGACACCCCTCATATTTAGAAATTCAGTTGTAATATATTCTCTAGTGTCGATGGTTCATTGGGGTAGCCCACTGGTAACCAAGCCCTATTATTCCCAAAGTCATCCCAAAATTTTCAGATTTTAAAATAAGTGCATAAACTTCCTTAATTTACCTGATTTGCAATCCCAGATTAATAGAAAGCACAGATCAGGTTTCTGTACGTAAAAGAATGACCATTTATTTAGTCCCTCCCAAGAGGACCCCACCTGGACCCCATCCTATCCCTGCAGCCCCACATTTACCATGGCTAATCCAACTAGCCTGCACTAACCTGGGTACAATGAGGCAATTTACCATGGCCAATCCACCTAACCTCCACATTGTTGGACTGTGGGAGGAAATCAGAGCATCTAGCAGAAACCCACATTGACACAGGGAGAACATGCAAACTCCACATAGATAGTCATCCAAGAGTGGAATTGAACCCAGATTTCTGGTGTTGTGAGGCAGCAGTGCTAAGCATTGAGCCACTGTGCTACCCATTGTAATTACACTCTAGATACAGATAAACAGTTATAAACTGTTGCCATATAACATTTCAAATTAAAACTCTGGATTCCTTATAAAGTCTGCTCACGCACAAATGCAACTAAACAAATAAATGGACAGGGACAAATAAGTTATGAGCAAAGAAAAACTGGGCAGGCAGTTCAGTGATTCTGTTCATAGGTTAGTGAGATGATCCTTATGATTCTGATGCTGGTCAGAACATTGCTTTTCAGTTGTCTTTCTTCAGATGCTTCTGTTAATTTAAGAATTCTGACATGTAAACTCACACTGCTGAAGGAAGGATTAACTGGATTGGTTTAGATTTAAAATGGGGTTTGACGCCAGAGAATAGAGAGACAGTTTCTGTGATGATGAAGATCAAAACACTTCTTATCTGTCTCAACCCCGCCCCAAGCTGTTCAGTTACCTGAGAACCAATCACTTAGTTGTTGGCAGGCAAAAGGCTTTTATCATTAGTAACTGATCACTAGTCCATAGACCAATCATCATCTTGTTGCCACCAAGCTATATCTGTACACAGACCCTCGACTCAATTCATCTGCAAGCACTTTAATTATTGCTTGTTTACACAATACTTGATATGTGTCAAATAAGTTGCTTTTTAAAACACTGATTTTAAAACAGTTCTTCCACATTTCAGTCCACAATTTTAAAAAGCACAAAATACAGGGTCTTTACTTGAGCTTCATTATCAGGATACTAAAGTTGCATCTGATTTTAACTTATTTAAAACCCACTTACTTAAACAGTATTAGAATGGGGCCCTTTTTTTGTAATTCAATTACTTACTTTTTTGTTTTCCTCTGTTATAGTCTTACCATTATGTGCACCACGATTGAGTCAAATGGTTATCTGTGCAATTAATAAGGAAGAGTTCTACAGAAGACAGGAGTGAAGCAATGCAATGTCACTTTGTGACCCTGTAATGTCAACATAAGCATGGATCTCAAGGAACAGAGGCAGGAGAAAAGGCAAGATTATTTTTCTGTTGTGAAAACAAGGTAGGATATCAAATTTAACAAAATAAAAGTTTAGAAATTGACAGAGGAATGACTTGTGGCAACATTGTGGGAATGCAATCTAACAATTTAAAATGACTTTTAGTATTAAATTTAGTTCACTGTATAGCTAAAATAGGAATTGATAAACCTGTTTTTTAGTGGATTTGAATATTTGAACAATCAAACTAGGAGCAAGAGTGCTGTACAATTCTAGGGACTCGTGGCCCCCCAGAGAAAAAAAAGTCTCATCTCTGCCTTAAATGTGGGACTCTTCTTTTTAAAATGTGTCCCCTAATTCTGCTTATTGAAGATTACCGGACTAAACATGTATCAGTTCCTTAACATAGAATTCTAAGTTTAGCAAAATATGTGTTATCAAAATGAGAGAGTCTTGATTTATATGGTCCTGTTTCAATAACACCCAAACGTGTTTAATATGAATTATTTTCAAAAGTAACTTTAGCAAATGTTGCAACTGTTTGACACACAACAATGTCTCAGAAAGCTTTGCTGTTCTTCAAATTTGTTTGCTTTTATTTGTGGCAGTGCTGGCAAGACAGTATTTATTGTCTGTCTCTAATAATGCTGTCAATCAACTGTACAATTTGGTACTAAAGTCACATGTACCAGACAGGGCTAAACCAGACAGGACTGCCAGCTTCCCCTGTCTGAATCATCAGTGAATCAGTTTCTTTTGTTGCCTTTTCTTATGCTCCAGCAATTTTAATCATTCCTGATTTACACTCTCAAATGAACTGGATTTATTGAATTAATTTTCCCAACTCCTTGCAATAGTGAGATTTGCATGCTCAACTCTTTCTATCTCTAGCTCTATCTCACGCTCTCTCTGTTTCTGTCTCTCTCTCTCTCTCTGACTCCGAGTCTGATAACACAACTCTGCCACAGCAGCTAAGCTTTCAGGCAGGCAGTCAGTACTTCAGTTTAATGCCTCTTCTGAAAGAAGGAACGTTTGGCAATACAAGGGGAAGAGACAGGAAGCTACACCAAGTGAAAATGATTTGCGCAGAAACCAAGTTGTACTGAATAACATTTGAGTTTAAAACTCTGCAGTCTTTCTTGCTAGGTTGTGGAATTTTAAGCTCGAGCTACATCATTTGCTCTAGATTTAAAAGTATGGCGTTATAAATAGGTTCTGTTCACAAAACGTACTGCACCATTAGGGTAATTATCATCGTTCGGATTTTTGTGTTAATTGCCTTTGTTTAATTTTGGATTGCCAACTTGAATGTCTAAAAACAGTATCTTTTAGATTGAAAGAGACAAATAGGTATTACACAATTAATAAAGGAACTCATGACTTTTTTTTTTAAATTCATTCATGGGATATGGATGTTTTTGGCTGGGCCAACATTTATAGCCCATCCTCAGTTGACCTTGAGAAAGTGATGCTCTTCCAGCACCACTGATACAGAACTTGAGAAAGTGATGTTGAGCTGCCTCCTTGAAATGCTGCAGTCCAATATAGAGGTTTGCCCACAATACTGTTCGAATGGGCGTTCCAGGATTTTGAGCTAGTGATACTGAGAAAATGGCAATATTTTCTAACTTTGGTGATAAGTGGCTTGGAAGGGAACATGCAGGTTATGGTGTTACCATATATTTGCTGTCATCCTTCCAGATGGTTGTGTTCACAGGTTTAGAAAGTGCTGTCTGAGAAGGCTAGTAAATTTCTACAGTGCAGGTTGTAGATAATAAATATTGATGCTACTGAATGTTGGTAGTGGAAGGAGGGAGTGTTTGTGGATATGGTGGAAATCAGGCTGGTTACTGAGCTCCAGTGGTGTCATATTTCTTGAGTGTTATTCAAGCTGTGTTCTTTGAAGCAAGTTGGGAGTATTCCAACACCCCTGATTTGTATCTTGTAGATAGAGGACAGGCTATGGGAAATGAAGAGGTGAGTTGTCAATGCAGGATTCCTAGCCTCTGACATGCTTTTGTAGCCACAGTATTTACATGGCTAATTTACTTGAGCTTTTGGTCAGTGGTTACCGCCCCTCCCCCCCCATCCCCCTCTCCTCCGAGATGCTGATAGTGGGGGATTCTGTGAGGTAATGCTATGGGGTGATGGTTAGATTCTCTCTTGTTGGTGATGGTCATTGCTTGGCACATTGTATGGCAGGAATATCAGCCCAAGCTTTATAGTATCCAGGTCTTCCTGTATTTAGACATGGACTGCTTCATGCATGTACGTATGTATATTTTTAAACTTTATTTTCAGCAGTCTTAAATCAAGTTACTCACATGGGGGATTGACATTGTGATTAATTTGTGAAGAACCAATTTTTTTGGTGCATTAAACAAATTGCACTGAGTTAGTGCTCTTTAAGAATATCAAGGCATATGCTTTAATGCAAATTTAGATTTTTAAAATGTAAGTTTCAAATACTAACCAGCCACATTGATTTCTGGCAGATTTTGGGTTGAGCAATGCATAAAGAGGTTTGAGCAGAAATTCTGAGGAAAGACAAGAACTTTTCACAATGGTGTAATTTTGGGCGCAACTACACAGAATCATTGATAGCACCTAAAGCAGAAACCTTTTACCTCAACATCAGAAATATAAGCTGGAGCTCTGTTATATCTTATCTCTATTTTAGGTTTATTTTGACATTGTCAAGAACAAGATATCACTATGATTTTAGATATCATAGACAGTAATTACAATACTTTCAATGAAATAGGTCTCTTGATTTACTTTGATATATTTGACAAAATCTTTCCTTACGTTTTTGAAGTACCACGGAGTGCAGCATCTAAATGTATTTGATGGCCCAATCTTTCCAGCCCCAAAAGTCATGATTTTGTGTATACATGTAACTTGATCCCTTGCCACTTCCTTTTCAGGGAAGACATGCTATTCTCACATTAGTATTAGCCTCATGTTTTTCATCCTATGTTTCTATTCATACTATTCACTCAAGCAATTTTGTAGAATTACTTTATTCAACAAACTGTGCCATATTAATTTGATATGAATTATTGGTGTTAGTTTTTTTTTCCACATTTCAATTTTGACAATATTAGGCAAGAACTTTCAAAAGCTAATTGGAGGCAGATGTTCGCAGGTAAAGGGACGGCTGGAAAATGGGAAGCCTTCAGAAATGAGATAACAAGAATCCAGAGAAAGTATATTCCTGTCAGGGTGAAAGGGAAGGCTGGTAGGTATAGGAAATGCTGGATGACTAAAGAAATTGAGGATTTGCTTAAGATAAAGAAGGAAGCATATGTCAGGTACAGACAGGGTAGATCGAGTGAATCCTTAGAGTATAAAGAAAATAGGAGTGTACTTAAGAGGGAAATCAGGAAGGCAAAACGGGGACATGAGATAGCTTTGGCAAATAGAATTAAGGAGAATCCAAACGGGTTTTACAAATATATTAAGGACACTAGGGAGAGAATAGGCCCCCTCAAAGATCAGCAGGGTGACCTTTGTGTGGAGTCACAGAAAATGGGGGAAATACTAAATTAATATTTTGCATCAGTATTTACTATGGAAAAGGATATGGAAGATATAGACTGTACGGAAATAGATGGTGACATCTTGCAAAAATTACAAAGGAGGAAGTGCTGGATGTCTTGAAACGGTTAAAGGTGGATAAATCCCCAGGACCTGATCAGGTGTGCCCAAGAACTCTGTGGGAAGCTAGCGAAGTGATTGATGGGCCTCTTGCTGATATATTTGTATCATCGATAGTCACAGGTGAGGTGCTGGAAGACTGAGGTTGGCAAACGTGGTGCCACTGTTTAAGAAGGGTGGTAAAGACAAGCCAGGGAACTATATACCAGTGAGCCTGACCTCGGTGGTGGGCAAATTGTTGGAGGGAATCCTGAGGGACAGGATGTACATGTATTTGGAAAGGAAAAGACTGATTTGGGATAGTCAACGTGGCTTTGTGCGTGTGAAATCATATCTCACAAACTTGATTGAGTTTTTTGAAGAAGTTACAAAGGAGATTGATGAGGGCAGTGCAGTAGATGTGATCTACATGGACTTCAGTAAGGCGTTTTCCCCATGGGAGACTGATTAGCAAGGTTAGATCTCATGGAATACAGGGAGAACTAGCAATTTGGATACAGAACTGGCTCAAAGGTAGAAGACAGAGGGTGGTGGTGGAGGGTTGTTTTTCAGATTGGAGGCCTGTGACCAGTGGAGTGTCACAAGGATCGGTGCTGGGTCTCTACTTTTTGTCATTTACATAAATGATTTGGATGCGAGCGTAAGAGGTAGATTTAGTAAGTTTGCAGATGACACCAAAATTGGAGGTGTAGTAGACAGCGAAGAGGGTTACCTCAGATTACAACAGGATCTGTACCAGATGGGCCAATGGGCTGAGAAGTGGCAGATGGAGTTTAATTCAGCTAAATGCGAGGTGCTGCATTTTGGGAAAGCAAATCTTAGCAGGACTTATACACTTAATGGTAAGGTCCTAGAAAGTGTTGCTGAACAAAGAGACCTTGGAGTGCAGGTTCATAGCTCCTTGAAAGTGGAGTTGCAGGTAGATAGGATAGTGAAGAAGGCGTTTGGTATGCTTTCCTTTATTGGTCAGAGTATTGAGTACAGGAGTTGGGAGGTCATGTTGCGGCTGTACAGGACATTGATTAGGCCACTGTTGGAATATTGCGTGCAATTCTGGTCTCCTTCCTATCAGAAAGATGTTGTGAAACTTGAAAGGGTTCAGAAAAGATTTACAAGGATGTTGCCAGGGTTGGAGGATCTGAGCTACAGGGAGAGGCTGAACAGGCTGGGGCTGTTTCCCCTGAGCATCGGAGGCTGAGGGGTGACCTTATAGAGGTTTACAAATTTGAGGGGCATGGATAGGATAAATAGGCAAAGTCTTTTCCCTGGAGTCAGGGAGTCCATAACTAGAGGGCCTGGTTTAGGGTGAGAGGGGAAAGATATAAAAGAGACCTGAGGGTGGTACGTGTATGGAATGAGCTGCCAGAGGATGTGGTGGAGGCTGGTACAATTGCAACATTAAGAGGCATTTGGATGGGTATATGAATAGGAAGGGTTTGGAGGGATATGGGCTGGGCGCTGGCAGGTGGGACTAGATTGGGTTGGGACATCTGATCGGCATGGACGGGTTGGACCAAAGAGTCTGTTTCCATGCTGTACATCTCTATGACTCTATAAAATGGTGAGCATCCGCATCAACGTTCACACTGTGTACTTACCATACAAGTCAACACTATTTTTGGAGGCTTCAGAGGTTGGTTTATATGCATTGATATGTTGATGTCTATGGTGATTTTGATTCTCTTTGCCAAATACATTTACCCTTGACTCCTGAACTCTGTAACCCCCACATAAAAACCTAAAAGTGAAGGGTAATTATTTTTGACAACAATAAAGCTGACATTCATTTAAGAATCAATTCAGAATATCTGAAATTGACATCATTATGAAGCAGCTGATGTCAGCTAGAGTGGGATTAGATTAATCAGGTAGTAGGAGTATCCCTGTCGTGATTATTATCTACTAATCTCTGTTGTTTAATATAGGATAAGCAGAAGATTGGAGTCCTGGTTGAAAATTCTGCTAACGCTTGTAAACAATGGCATCATTGCTGAGGATCCAAAAGACTTGCATCTCTGTATGTGTCATTATAAAATTCATTATGCTCAGTATAAAGTGATAAACCTAGTATATCTGAACCTATTGGAGAAACAGTCAATGCAATAAACTAATATCACAGTTCAACTGAAACTTATCAACCATTTATTTTATATTATTTGGAACTTCTTGATTAGATTAGTAACATATAATTATTTCCCACTATTTACCTTTTTGTATTTACTGTCTGGTTTAATAATTAAAAAGTAGATGTGATCACGAAGCAAGACCGCATTATACTTTATGGTTAGATTGAATTAATGCACTGCAGAATTTATAGCACAAAGCAAAGTAACTAAGTGAATTAAAGAGTGTATATAACAGAAACAGTGCTTGGAATTACCTTTACAAACAACAAATTACATTGGCTGGGCCAAATGAAGATAGTTGAAAGTGTATTTTCATTGATGTCCAATGAGTATTTTAATAAACACATCTTAGCTAAGTGTCCGTGATGGCTAATATATGCAAATACAACAACACAGCATGAAGTTTGCTTGCTGTCTGCGGCAACATGGGGATTACAAAGGCATTTCACAGATTTTAAAGAAATGTTTGTGATGCTGTCTTTCCTAATCAAAATGCAAGATTACATTTAGTGACTTTAACAGAACTTATACGCTTAATGGTAAGGTCCGAGGGAATGTTGCTGAACAAAGGGACTTTGGAGTGCAGGTTCATAGTTCCTTGAAAGTAGAGTCACAGGTAGATAGGATAGTGAAGAAGGCATTTGGTATGCTTTCTTTTATTGGTTAGAGCATTGAGTACAGGAGCTGGGAGGTCATGTTGCGGCTGTACAGGACATTGGTTCGGCCACTTTTGGCACATTGCATGCAATTCTGGTCTCCTTCCTATTGGAAGGAAACTTGAAAGGATTCAGAAAAGACTTACAAGGATATTGCCAGGGTTGGAGGATTTGAGCTATAGGGAGAGTTTGAATGGCTGGGGCTGTTTTCCTTGAAGTGTTGGAGGCTGAGGGGTGACCTTATAGAGGTTTATAAAATCATGAGGGCCATGGATAGGATAAACAGACAAGGTCTCTTTCATGGGGTTGGGGAGCCCAGAACTAGAGGGCGAAGGCATAGGGTAAGAGGGGAAAGATTTAAAAGGGACCTAAGGGGCAGCTTTTTCCTGCAGAGGGTGGTGCATGTGTGGAATTGGCTGCCAGAGGAGGTGAAGGAGGCTGGTGCAATTACAACATTTAAAAGGCATCTGGATGGGTATGAGAACTTGCCTCCAGCACCTCATGGTTTAATCCCCATGTTGCCGCAGACAGCAAGCAAACTAGTGAACTTTTATCCACGTGGGGGGATCCTGCAGATTCTACTGACTGCATGGTCTAATAATTTTTGTTGTTATAATCATTGTAAGTTGTGTGTCAATAACTTGCTTAAGTACTGGCAATAAGACTCTTATGAAGAAGGTGGTAGTGTCTCTAGGTGGTTATCATGGAAAGATAAAAGGAGGGAATGAGAATGTGTATAAGGTACGTGCAGGTAGGGAAAGAGTTAAGTTAAGGGTTGCAGGACAAAGGCTCAGCTAGCATGACTTTGACCAGATAAGAACTTGCAGGAAACAATGAGGTTCTGGAGGCAAGGGTAGTGGTTTAAAGAGGTGAAGAACACACATTGTATAATGCCACTTAACGAGGTGAGGAACATCTACCGTGTAATTCCAGATGGTTTAAACTTTACTGTTGATGCTCGCTGATTGTAACCCAATCAATATAGATATTGCCTTATTTGGTTGTGCTCCCTGTAAGTGACTATATGATTCCTTAAGAATCTACTGTTCAAGAGAAGACCGAGAACTCATGTCTTTGTTTACATGGGTGATCGCTGTCTTTCCAGGGCCCAGAATAAAGATGAAGAAGGCAGAGCCATACTATGTCTCTGAGTGTTTGCTTCCACTGATACGGATATCTGAATAGGAAGGATTTAGAGGGATAAGTGCTGGCAAATGGGGCTTGATTAGGTTGGGATATTTGGTCAGCATGGACATGTTGGAGCAAAGGGTCTGTTTCCGTGTTGTACATTTCTATGACTCTATGACTTAAATTAACTGGGCCTGAAGTTACACGACGGAAAGTGAGGGCTGCAGATGCTGGAGATCAGAGCTGAAAATGTGTTTCTGGAAAAGCGCAGCAGGTCAGGCAGCATCCAAGGAACAGGAGAATCGATGTTTCGGGCATGAGCCCTTCGTCAGGAATGAGGAAAGTGTGTCTAGCAGGCTAAGATAAAAGGTAGGGAGGAGGAACTTGGGGGAGGGGCTTTGGAAATGCGATAGGTGGAGGGAGGTCAAGGTGAGGGTGATAGGCCGGAGTGGGGTGGGGGCGGAGAGGTCAGGAAGATGATTGCAGGTTAGGAAGGCGGTGCTGAGTTCGAGGGATTTGGCTGAGACAAGGTGGGGGGAGGGGAAATGAGGAAACTGGAGAAATCTGAGTTCATCCCTTGTGGTGGGAGGGTTCCCAGGCAGAAGATGAGGCGCTCTTCCTCCAACCGTCGTGTTGCCATGGTCTGGCGATGGAGGAGTCCAAGGACCTACATGTCCTTGGTGGAGTGGGAGGGGGAGTTGAAATGTTGGGCTACGGGGTGGTTGAGTTGGTTGGTCCAGGTGTCCCAGAGGTGTTCTCTGAAACGTTCCGCAAGTAGGCGGCCTATCTCCCCAATATAGAGGAGGCCACATCGGGTGCAGCGGATGCAATAAATGATGTGTGTGGAGGTGCAAGTGAATTTGTGGCGGATATGGAAGTGTCCCTTGGGGCCTTGGAGGGAAGTTAGGGGGACCAAGACGTCACTTCCGCCCCCACCGACCTCGCAGCCTCCGCGATCGCCGTCCAGACAACCGCCTCCACGATCGCCGCCCACTCAACCGCCTCCACAATCGCCAGGAAGACTATCGCCGACAGCTTCGCGGCCCCCGCGGCTATCGGGAATAGCACTGTCTCGGTCGTCGCCACAGCCACTTCCGCCCCCTGGGTTGCCGCCGCCGCAGCCACTTCCGCCCCCAGTGACATCAGTAACCTGCACGACCACAACGCCGCATGTGTCCATGCCCCCACGCCGATCTCCGTCACCACGCTTAACTCCACCCCCACGCCGATCTCCGTCACCACTACTAACCCCGCCCCATGACAATCTCCGTCACGTCTAACCCCGCCCCCACGCCAATCTCCGTCACCACGCACAACTCCGTCCCCACGCCAATCTCCGTCCCCGCCCCCCTGCCTAACCCCGCCCCACTCCCACCTCCAGCCCCACACCAGGTCCTAGCTCCCAGCCCTGCTGTGTTTTCACTATCCCTCCAGAACTACCCCTCTCTGAGGATGAAAGATCAGTCCTCAGCAGAGGCCTCACCTTCATTCCCCTACGCTCTCGGATCAACGAGTTCAACATGCGGCGTGACATCGAACAATTCATCCGCCGCCTTCGCCTCCGTGCCTACTTCTTTAACCAAGACTCTTGCCCACCCTCTGACGACCCCTTCTCCCGCCTCCAACACACCTGATCCACCTGGACACCCCGTGCTGGCCTCTTACCCGCCCTCGATCTCTTCATAGCCAACTGCCGCCGCGACATTAACCGCCTCAACTTCTCCACCCCTCTCACCCACTCCAACCTCTCACTCTCGGAACGTGCAGCCCTCCACTCCCTCCGGTCCAACCCCAACCTCACTATCAAACCGGCAGACAAGGGAGGCGCGGTAGTAGTTTGGCGCACCGACCTTTACACCGCTGAGGCTAAACGCCAGCTCGCGGACACCTCCTCCTACTGCCCCCTTGACCATGACCCCACCTCCCACCACCAAACCATCATCTCCCAGACCATCCAGAACCTCATCACCTCAGGGGATGTCCCATCCAACGCCTCCAACCTCATAGTCCCACTACACCGCACCGCCCGTTTCTACCTCCTGCCCAAAATCCACAAACCTGACTGTCCCGGCCGACCCATTGTCTCAGCCTGCTCCTTCCCCACCGAACTCATCTCTGCATACCTCGACACGGTCCTGCCCCCCTTAGTCCAAGAACTCCCCACCTACGTTCGGGCCACCACCCACGCCCTCCACCTCCTCCATGATTTTCGCTTCCCCGGTCCCCAACGCCTTATCTTCACCATGGACATCCAATCCCTGTACACCTCCATCCCCCATCACGAAGGACTTAAAGCCCTCCGCTTCTTCCTTTCCCGCCGTACCAACCAGTACCCTTCTACTGACACCCTCCTTTGACTGACTGAACTGGTCCTCACCCTGAACAACTTCTTTTTCCAATCCTCCCACTTCTTCCAAACGAAAGGAGTAGCCATGGGCACCCGCATGGGCTCCAGCTATGCCTGCCTCTTCGTAGGATATGTGGAACAGTCCATCTTCCGCAGCTACACTGGCACCACCCCCCACCTTTTCCTCCGCTACATTGATGACTATATCGGTGCTGCCTCATGCTCCCACGAGGAGGTTGAACAGTTCATCCACTTTACCAACACCTTCCACCCTGACCTCAGATTCACCTGGACCGTCTCAGACTCCTCCCTCCCCTTCCTAGACCTTTCCATTCTATCTCGGGTGACCGAATCGACACGGACATCTATTATAAAGACGACCGACTCCCACAGCTACCTGGACTACACCTCCTCCCACCCTGCCCCCTGTAAAAACGCCATCCCATATGCCCAATTCCTTTGTCTCCGCCGCATCTGCTCCCAGGCGGACCAGTTCCAAAACCGTAGAACCCAGATGGCCTCCTTCTTCAAGGACCGCAATTTCCCGCCAGACGTGGTCAACGATGCCCTCCACCGCATCTCTTCCACTTCCCGCTCCTCCGCCCTTGAGCCCCGCCCCTCCAACCGCCACCAGGACAGAACCCCACCGGTCCTCACCTACCACCCCACCAACCTCTCATGTACAACGTATCATCCGCCGTCATTTCCGCCACCTCCAAACAGACCCCACCACCAGGGATATATTTCCCTCCCCTCCCCTATCAGCATTCCGAAAAGACCACTCCCTCCGTGACTCCCTCGTCAGGTCCACATCCCCCCACCAACCCAACCTCCACTCCCGGCACCTTCCCCTGCAACCGCAAGAAATGCGAAACTTGCGCCCACACCTCCCCCCTTACTTCCCTCCAAGGCCCCAAGGGACACTTCCATATCCGCCACAAATTCACCTGCACCTCCACACACATCATCCGCTGCACCCAATGTGGCCTCCTCTATATTGGGGAGTCAGGCCGCCTACTTGCGGAACGTTTCAGAGAACACCTCTGGGACACCCGGACCAACCAACCCAACCACCCCGTAGCCCAACACTTTAACTCCCCCTCCCACTCCACCAAGGACATGCAGGTCCTTGGACTCCTCCATCGCCAGACCATGGCAACATGACGGCTGGAGGAAGAGCGCCTCATCTTCTGCCTGGGAACCCTCCAACCACAAGGGATGAACTCAGATTTCTCCAATTTCCTCATTTCCCCTCCCCCACCTTGTCTCAGCCAAATCCCTCGAACTCAGCACCGCCTTCCTAACCTGCAATCATCTTTCTGACCTCTCCGCCCCCACCCCACTCCGGCCTATCACCCTCACCTTGACCTCCCTCCACCTATCGCATTTCCAAAGCCCCTCCCCCAAGTTCCTCCTCCCTACCTTTTATCTTAGCCTGCTGGACACACTTTCCTCATTCCTGACGAAGGGCTTATGCCCGAAACGTCGATTCTCCTGTTCCTTGGATGCTGCCTGACCTGCTGCGCTTTTCCAGCAACACATTTTCAGCTCTGAAGTTACACGGCACCAGGTTTAGTCCAACCAGTTTATTTGAAAACACAAGCTCCGCTCCTTTGTGAGATGAAGTCTTCTGATGTGAAGACAATTTAGCAGAATAAAAGTTTAGAATGCTGAGAAACTGGCTTTTCTTTTCTTCAGACTTCACCTGACAAAGGAGAAGCACTTGAAACGCTTTTGATTTCAAATAAACCTATTGGACTATAACCTGGTGTCGTGTGCTTTCTGACCTTGTCCACCCCAATCCAACACCAGCACCTTCACATCTTAAATTAACTGAATACAGTTATGAATCTAGCTAAGTCACTTTCTGAAAGAGCAATGCAGTTTTTAAATATGTTCATGGTAAAACAGTTTGCAAGTGTTTCAAATCTTCAGTTTATTTCCCTTTCTGAAATATTTCAGTGAAATAATTTTGTGGTATTTATTGGATGGAGTTCATGCATTTCAGCGAATGTTACAGCGAATGTCATGGAAACTGCTTCCTACTGAATGGGTCATCTAGTGTCAGCTTCAGCACATCAACTTTTCAGTAAAGCCACCTACTTGCAATTGTAAAGATTGTATCTTTTTATGTTACTGTATTTTTGATTGTGGACTGAAGTACAAAGAACAAAGAAAATTTACAGCCCAGGAACAGGCCCTTCGACCCTCCAAGCCTGAGCCGATCCAAATGTACTCTCTAAACCTGTCGGTCAATTCCTAAGCATCTGTATCCCTCTGTCCAGATGCATCTTAAATGAGTCTACCATGCCTGCTTTTACTACCTCTGCTGGCAACGCATTCCAGGCACCTACTTGCCACGTGTATCCCCCTTAAACTTTTCACCTCTCACCTTGAAAGAATGACCTCTCATTACTGAATCCTTCACCCTGAGAAAAGGCTTACCTCGATCTACCCTGTCCATACCCTTGGTGATTTTGTAGACCTCAGTCAGGTCCCCCCAATCTCCTTTTCTCTAATGAAAACAATCCTAACCTACTCAACCTCTCTTCGTAGCTAACACCTTCCATACCAGGCAACATCCTCGTACACCTTCTCTGCACCCTCTCCAAAGCATCCACATCGTTTTAGTAACATGATGACCAGAACTGTACACTGTATTCTAAACGCGGCTGAACCAATGTCTTGTACAATTTTAACATGACCTGCCAGCTCTTATACTCAATACCCTGTCCGATGAAGGCAAACATACCATATACCTTCTTGACCGCTCTATCCACTTGTGCAGCAACCTTCAGGGTACAATGGACCTGAACTCCCAGATCTCTCTGCTCATCAACTTTTCCCAAGGCTCTTCCATTTATTGTATAATTTGCTCTCGAATTAGACTTCCCAAAATGTATCACCTCGCATTTACCTGGATTGAACTCCATCTGCCACTTCTCTGACCAACTCTCCAGTCTATCTATATTCTCCTGTATTCTTTGACAGTCCCTATGCTTTCTGTTACTTTACCAATCTTTGTGTCATCTGTAAATTTGCTGATCAGACCAACAGTGCCCTCTTCCAGATATTTTATGTATATTACAAACAACTGTGGCCCCAGCACTGATCCCTGTGGAACACCACTGGTCACCTTTCTCCATTTCGAGAAACTCTCGTCAACTACTAATCTCTAAGTCCTGTTGCTTATCCACCTAGCTAGGACACCCTGAACACCATGTAACTTCACTTTCTCCATTAGTTTACCACGGGGAAACTTATCAAATACCTTACTAAAGTCCATGCATATGACGTCTACAACCCTTCCTTTAGCTATCAACTTGGTCACTTCCTCAAAGAACTCTTTAAGTTGGTAAGGCACAGTCTCCCCCTGCACAAAACTATGTTACCTATCACTGATAAGCCCATTCTTTTCTAAATATAAATAGATTTTATCTCTCAGGACCTTCTCCAGCAACTTTCCCACCACTGACGTCAGGCTCACTGGTCTGTAGTTACCCAGAATATCCCTACTACCCTTCTTGAAGAGGGGGACAACATGAGCAACCCTCCAATCCTCCGGCACCTCACCTGTGTTTAAGGATGCCACAAAGATATCTGTAAGGGCCCCAGTTATTTCCTCTTGGACCTCCCTCAGCAACCTGGGAAGTAGGAAGAGGACTGTTTAAAAACCAAGAATGGGTGAAGGATTGCTGCTATTTTTAATGTAAGTTGAGATGAACTTCAAGGTTTGGTTAGTACTTGGAACTATGACATTATTGTGATTACAGAGACTTGAAGAGGAACAGGACTGGCAGCCGAATGTCCGAGGATTTAGATGTTTCAAGTGTGATAGAAAGGGAGGTAAAAGGGGTTGAGGAGTTGCATTACTGATAGAGGAGTATCTCACAGCTGTACTGAGGGAGGATACATCACAGGACTCATGCAGCAAGGCAATTTGGTTAAATTCTGGAATAGGAAAGATGAAATCACAATGCTGGAGGTATACTATAGGCCTCCCAACAGCCAGCAGGAGATAGAGGAGAGAAAGTTGTACTTTGGAAAGATATAAAAACAGCAGGATGGTTTTGGTGGGTGATTTTAACTTCTCAATATTGACTGGGACTCAGTACACTAAGGGCTTGGATGGGCAGAATTTGTAAGGACCACTCAGGGGGGATTCTTGACACAATATGTATACAGGGAAGGGATTATACTGGACCTGGTTTTGAGAAATGAGTCTGGCCAGGTGAGTGAAGTTTCAGTGGAGGAGTATTTCGGGAGTAATGACCATAATACCGCGAGTTTTAAGACACTCATGGATACGGATAACAGCAGTCATCGTGTGAAGGTATTAACTTGGGGGAAGGTGAACAACAACAATATTAGGTAGGAACTGGAGAACTTTGATTGGAGGCTGTTCGAGGGCAAATCCACATTAGACAAATGAGAATATTTCAAACAGCAGTTGACAAGAGTTCAGGAGCAGCATGTTCCTGTGAGAGTGAAGGATAGGTGTGGCAAGTTATATGAACCCTGGATGACCAGGGATGTTATGACCTTGGTCAGAAAGAAAAAAGAAGCATTCGTAAGGTCAAGGAGGATGGGAACTGATTAAGCCCTTGAAATATATAAGGAAAGTAGAAAAGAACTTAAACAAGGAATTAGAAGGGCAAAAGGGGGTCATGAAATGTCGTTAGCAAACAGGATTAAGGAGAATCTCAAGGCTTTTTAAACATATATAAAAAGCAAGAGGGTAGCCAGGGAAAGGGTTGGCCCACTCGAGGACCAAGGAAGGGATCTATGTGTGGAGCCAAAAGAGGTAGGTGACGTCTGAAACAAGTACTTT
The DNA here is from genome assembly GCF_037043375.1 of Chiloscyllium plagiosum. NCBI lineage: Eukaryota > Metazoa > Chordata > Chondrichthyes > Orectolobiformes > Hemiscylliidae > Chiloscyllium > Chiloscyllium plagiosum. The sequence goes on from NW_028270168.1 coordinate 12,915,431, forward strand.
GTGTCAGTTTTCACTAAAGAGAAGGAATTGGTGAAGGGTGATCTCAGGTAAGGGAAAGTCAAGCTTTTAAGTCAAGTTGCTTTTAAAAAGGAAGAGGTTTTATGCATCTTAAGGTAGGTAAGTCGCTGGGTCCTGATGCGATCAATACCAGAATATTGAGGGAGGCAAGAAAACAAGTTGCTGGTGCATTGACAGACATCTTTGTATCTTCTTTGGCCAAAGTGTGGTCCCAGAAGATTGAAGAATAGTGAATGTTGTCCCATTGTTTTAGAAGGAGAGCAGGGATAATCCAGGAAATTACAGGCCTGTGAGTCTCACGTCCATGGGACGGAAATTATTGGAAAAGATTCTCAGGGACAAGATCTATATGCATTTAGAAGCAAATGGACTTATTAGCGATAAACAGTATGGTCTTGTGCGGGAAGAGGTTGTGCCTTATTAACTTGATCGAGTTTTTTGAGGAGGTGACAAAGACAATTGATGATGGAAAAGTGTTTGATGGTGTCTATGTGGACTTCTGTAAAGCCTTTAACAAGATCCCTCATAGCAGACTGGTACAAAAGGTAAAGTCACATCGTATCAGGGGTGAGCTGGCAAGATGGGTCCAGAACTGGCTTAGTCACGGGAGACAATGGGTAGCTGAAGGATGCTTTCCAGAATGAGGGCTGCATCTCGTGATGTTCCACAGGGATCTATGCTGGGACCTCTGCTGTCATAATCTACATAAATGATTTGGAGAAAAACATAGCTGATTTAATTAGTAAGTTTGTGGATGATACAAGGATTGGTGAAGTTCCGGAAAGTATTCCTGATCTAGACTCAGGTTCTAGACTCTAATCCAGACTCTGGTTTCCAGCATCTGCAGTCATTGATTTTACCTATATTTGGACAAAGTGAGGACTGCAGATGCTGGAGATCAGAGTCGAGAGTGTGGTGCTGGAAAAGCACAGCAGGTCAGGCAGCATCCGAGGAGCAGGACAATCAGCGTTTCAGGCAAAAGCCCTTCGTCAGGAATGAGGCTTGTGAGCCGAGGGGGTGGTGAGATAAATGGGAGGGGGTGGGCTGGGGGGAAGGTAGCTGAGAGTGCAATATGGAGATGAAGATGGGGGTGAAGGTGATAGGTCGGAGAGAAGGGTGGAGCGGATAGGTGGGAAGCAAGATGGATAGGTCAAGAGGATGATGCCAAGTTGGGGGAGGGGAAATGAGAAAACCTGTGAAATCCACATTGATGCCGTATGGTTAGAGATCTCAAGGCGGAAGATGAGGCACTCTTCCTCCAGGCATCAGGTGGTTAGGTTGTGACGATGGAGGAGGCCCATGACCTGCAAGTCATTGGCGGAGTGGGAGGGGGACATTGAAGTGTTCGACCACAGGGCGGTAGGATTGGTTGGTGCGGGAATGTATTTATTTGTAATGTAATTCTTGTTATGTACAGAAACCTGATCCATGCTTTCTGTCACCTGGGAATTCTACATATGTTTATAAAATCATTAACTTTTGAGATGATTCTGGAAAGAGTGGGTCCTGATTTCAAGTGTGTTGCCCCAGTGAGGTGTACACAATCTTTGAGCGAGATGTTTGTTAACATGCTTCAGTGTATTGCAGTTTAAGGTCCCACCTCTATATTACAGAAGTTTGATTTTTTTTAAAACTGAATATAAATTTCATAGATATACAAAAGGGAGTTACAAAAATGGACTAGAATCCATCATTCTCTTTGTTTAACAATGATTCTATAATTTTGTAACTGCATTTTGAGCTATTTTCTGATTAGTTTGTACATGAGAGGCAGCTTTTCTTGCAGACGGTAGTATGTGTATGGAATGAGCTGCCAGAGGAAGTGGTAGTGGTGGATACATTTATGATATTTAAAAGACATTTGGACAGGAACATGAATAGGAAAGCTTTAGGGGGATATGGACCAAACCCAGGCAAATGGGACTAGTTCAGTTTGGGATGCCTGATCGGCGTGAATGATTTGGACTAAAGAACCTGTTTGCATGCTGTACCACTCTGACTATCATCTTCACTGAGACCATTTACTTAACTACTTCCTTTCCGGGGAGGCAAAATAGTGCATGACTAAAATGCAGCAAAATCTCTACTATTTCTAGGCTTGGGCTGACAATTAGTAAATGACGTTCACACCACAGAAGTGCCAGGTGATGATATTATTATCACGAAAACCTCCTACACCTTGGAGATTACCTTTGATCAAGACTAGCCACATAAAAACTGTGGCTGCAGGAACATATTAGAAGCTAGTATCCTGCAGCAAATAAATCATTTCCTCACTACCTGCAATCTACAAGGTACAAGTCTGAAGTGGGATGGAATACGCCCCACTTGCCCGGATGAGTGCAGTTCCAACAACACTCAAGACGTTTACACCATCGAGGACAAAATACCCTGCTTGCTTGGCTCCACATTCAAAAACATTCATTCCCTCCAACACTGATACAGAGTTGTAACAGTGTGCACCATCCATCAGATGCACTGCAAGAATTCACCGACGCTCCTTAGGCAGCACTTTCCAAAACCCATAACCAACACCACCTCAAAGGACAAAGGCAGAAGATAAATGGGAACACTACCATGTTCAAGTTCCCTTCCAAGCCACACGCTATCCTGACCTGAAAATATAGCACCATTTTCAAATTGTCACTGGACCAAATTCCTGGAACTCTCTCCCTGACAGCATTTGGCAATACCTATAGCAAATGAATTAACGTGGTTCAAGAAGTCTGCTCATCACCACCTTCTTCAAGGCAAATAGGGATGGGCAAGAAATTCTGGCTCAGTCAGTAATACCCACATCTTATGAATGGATTAAAAAAAAATTCTCGAGTTGCTCAAGACACTAAATATATCGTGGTTTAAAGCATATGATATTATTCTCTTAGTATGTAATATGTTGTTCATGGATGCATCACAAAATTATTTTCATTTTTAAAATGATTACAGAAGATTTTCTTTCTGCATTTGGGACTGATTCTGTGCACTCAGAGGGGAATACATTTTGGGATATTGTGTTTAATTTTCCAAGCTATCTTCCCACTGTAATCACAGAATTATCCACTTTGTATAATGAAACCCCAAAGTCTTTATTAAAGAATAAATTTGCAATTGTGATATCAGTTTTGCCTTGTGAAAGCTTGTGAAATAGTTGTCCTTGAAGCAGAATGACCTTGAGTTGACATCTTTCATTCAATTATTTTCAACCTTGATTATGTTCAAATCAACTGTTTAAGTTTCCAATAATAAGAAAGACAGTTCTTTAATGTCCTTCTGCGACACATTTAAACTCTTGAGCTGCAAGAATACTGTGTCACCACATGGTGTCCTTACTGTTCAAAACTACAAAGCCAACACAACAACAGCTTCTAGAATGACAATGGATGCATTTTTAAAGTTTTCTTCATGAAATCAGAACTTCTAAAATACCTTCATGACATATGTTTATCTCATAAACAAGCTAGGATTGGAGGGATGAGTAGTTGAATTGCATGGGAAATGATAACATAGGTGTTTAATAGCATATTTTGTTTCTGTAAGGTTAAAGAAGAAATTCAAACAGACTAGAGCCATCTCTATGAAGTCTCCAGGGAATGAATATGAAAACAACAAGATGGCCTCCACCACAAAGGATGCAGCTGAGTTAAATTCTGCACCTTCTCTTTCTGTAATGAATTCATCAGGAAGAACACAGAATACTGATTTTCATCAATATTATTCAATGGGTAAATATTACTATGTCATTATTTTTACATGTGTGGCACATACTACAGCATTTTTTTTTAATGAGGACATTATTCTTCTTAGTCAAGTTTGCTTTGGATCTTTTTTAAAGATGTTCTAGCTCCTCCTGGTCCGTATTCGTTTGAACTTGCCTTTTACTGTGTCTGCCTGTCCATGGCTTCTGTTTACAATTGGTTTGTCTGGGCAGTAAAACCACCAGTGCTCTGCCATTCGGGCCTCAGCTTAAATGAGGAGCCTGGACCCCAATTATGTCATTGGCAGACAGCCTGCAATTTAAAGAAGACTTCTCTGATTTAGGGTAGGTAATAGTGAGTTTTGAGAAGATTTGTAGCTCAGGTTAGGGTAGGTTTTCTTGTAACCAGCAGCTAGATTGGGAAGGGAAAAGAATGGGCTAAGTTCCTCACTATGTTTTAACTGTATTCATGCCCACTCCTTCTGCTGATTTGGAGAAATGCAATTTTACTTTGTGTATTGGCTGGCTTGTTGTAGTAATGTGACTCCCTTCTTTGTTGTAAGTGTTGGCAGCCATTAAATACACATCACTTGAAACATGATGTCAGGAATAATGCAGTTAAAAATGTGAGGATTTTCAGAGCTGCATAAAGAAAGAAACATAAGAATATAACAATGAAGAAACAAAAATGCAGCAGTCGAAAAATTAAAATGACTGGATAAGGCAAAATGCCAAGGTGTTTTGTACTCCCTGCTGGTATGGAAATGAAGAAGGTATGAGAAAGAATTGGAATTTTTTCCACTCCCAGTGACAAAACATTGAAATAGCGATAGAATTAATTTTTAAAAACCTAAACAAATAATTGTAGCAACCAAAGATACCACAAGATGTATTGTAGCTTAGATTTCACTGCGAGGCAGAAAAGCCAGATGTCAGAGATTTTGAATGCTTTGAAAATATACTCTGAACCACATATTAATGCTCAGAGAGATGATTGATCAGCATGTGATGATTGATACATCTACCTGCATTCTGAGTGTTTGAACAACTGAAAAATGATCTCAAAGATATAATGGCCTTGGATATGAGATCATGCCGTAGGAGCATGTCTGCTGAGAGAGGAGAAATCTAGTCTCAAGTATGCGAACAACATGTGTAGAACTACTGAGATTATGACCCATTATCTAGAGCATATCAATTGGAGATCATACAAGGCTTTGTATTATGCTGTGATGTGGAGGTGGTGTTGGACTAGGGTGGACAATGTCAGAAGTCACATGACACCAGGTTATAGTCCAACAGATTTATTTGAAATCACAGACTTTTGTAGCGCTGATTCTTCATCAAGTGAAGTGTATTATGCTGAGAGCCATCCGAAGATGAATGACAGCAATGGTTTGGAAAAAGGGAGAAATATTTTCAGAAGAGCCAGCCAGGAGACCGATCCGTACTAGAGGACAGGATGTAAATATTAAGGAGGATTTCATACAAAAGAAAGTAAAGCACGTCCAGCATAGGATAAGCAGTGTTCTAACTGCAAAAGTCTAAATCATTTGCATACAAATGCCTGACTAGAAAGAACCAATGCCAGCATGTAAAGTTGGAGACATGTTAGCCAATGATTGTTATTAATCACTCTATACCATACAACAAATTGGCATCATTAGATCTTAATCTGATAAAATGTTTGTGACTATTGGAACATTGACTGCAGAAGGAGAGTGTCAAGCAAATGTGAAGTATCCGAAAGACACCGATGCTTCGTGCAACATCATGAGTCTCACAGACCTGTGCAAAGTGGTGGAAGGTTGTAACCCATGAGGAGAAATTAAGCTGAGAGCCCAATACAATGAAAGGAATTAAGTTTTGGAGCTCCAGCCTGTAAACACAATCCACTCATCTCAGCTGAAGCAAATTTAAAGCTTAGACTAGTTATCTTAAAAATGTCAGAAGACATTTTCAATATTTTGCAGGACACTAAGCCTTTGTCTGTTGAACAGTTCCTAAACCAGAGGTGGGGAACCTTTTCATGTTGGAAGGCCGCGTTATGTTAGTTGTAATATAATAAGGCCTCATCCAAGAAACTTTAATTATATAAATGTTGATACGGTTAGACTATGTAACTATTCTCAAATTTCACTTCAAATGGAAAGCCACGTGCACTGTTGTCATAAGTTGATAAACACTGGCGTACTGGATACCCACAGGCTCTCGCCAACCAGCCTCGGGCGATAGTAATGTCAGTCAGACGGGGAAGATGATGTACATTCTAGAGTTGCATTGTAACTAAATCATGAGCATAACAGGTGTCAAAATAGCCCTTATGACTTACACATTTTTTAATTGTGGCGGTCAGTCTGTGAGGATTATTTTGTTGAATTTTCTTTTACTCTCTGGTATTTTAAATACACTCATTTTAAGATTAAAATAAAAATAATAAAGGACGAAAAAACATATTAATAAAAAATAAAAGATTTGTTCTGCAAAATTTGGATTCATTCAAAAGGCCACACACAATGGCCTAGAAGGCTGAATGCGGCCTTAAGGCCTCAAGTTCCCCACCCCTGTCCTAAACACTTACAAAGATGGCTTACAAGTCTTGTGAAATCTCCAGGTGAATATCATTCCCAAGTAAATGAAAGTCTAAGACCAACTCAGAATCGGTTGTGGAGAGTCCCAGCTGCCAGTCTAAAAGACAAAGTAGAAGAGGTAGAGAATAAGGAAATATTAAAGGAAAAGATAACCCTTATGAACTAAATTAGCAGCATGGTAGCAGAGAAAAAACGTGCATTACTGAAGTCTGCATAGAGTGAAAGGATCTCAATGAGGCTTTAAAGACATCTCACTACTCCATGCCAACCATGAAGACATTTTGTCACAGATCTCCAAGTCAAATGTCCTTATGTTATGAAGGTGTAGAGGTGTACTGTACCTTTAAGAGAGTTGAAAAGCTAGCAAGGACCAACAAAGCACAGAGTCCTGAACAAGGTAACAATGTAACACTTGGTCGAAACAAATTGCAGCAGATGGGTTTCCATGAAACAAAAACAAATTCAAATTCAGCCAATCAGTTTAAATTTGAATGTTAGTATTTTGATAATATTAAAACCAATTATACGATACGATGTTTTGGGGTATAAAACCAGACATTTTGAACAGTTGGGGGAGAACTGCCAAAGGCCAACAAATGTAGACTGCTTGCTGAAGACCTCTCTGAAAGGTGCTTGTCTTTGGAGAGTTTGTACAGCAAAACATCGAGGATGACCTGGAGAGAATCTACAGAGGAAAATCTACAAAGGAGAATTGGCAAACCTGTTTGGTTTTGAAATGTGATTTTTTTTTCTGTAACTCTTAATTGGGAATTTTTTATTGGACTAGTGTTGTAGAGTGGGAGGTAAAAGATAAGTTTAAAAGAAAGGAGTTGTAAGTAGTTTTTGGTTTTAATATTCCCTGTTGGACATTTGACATTTTCCACTGTGCCAGAAAAGTATCAGGACACATAGCACAAAGTGGTTAGCGTCTACTCCAGGAAGATCACTATCATGAATTAACTCCTAGTCTATGGGGATGCAGAGACATAATGGAAGATGCCATTGCAGATCACAATAGAATCTGGTATAACTGTTACAGAGAGCTCTCTAGATGAACCTGAAGCTGAACAAGATAAAAATACAATTGAGGATACATGAAGTCAAGTACCGAGGTCACACATGACAGCGAAAGGACGTTGTCCAGATCCTGGCAAGGTGAGAACTGTAACAGAGATGCAACAACCAACAAACGGGAAAGCAGTGCAATGATTTGTTGGATTCATACCTGTTTAACAAGGTTTTTGTCTAATTTTTCATCAGAGTGTGACTGACCCCTACTCAAGATTGCTACCACTATTAAGATATTAGGACACACAAGAAGCACCTTTCAGTAGAATCAACTGGTGAGCAGAGGTATTATGATGTTAATGATGAAGTAGGATGACAGTGAGGCAGGACTTGGAGTAGCCCTTATACAGCACGGACAACCATTGTGTTTGGTCCTAGTGTGTTCAAGCAAACTGAATTATGCTACACTCAAGTTGAGGTAGTGTGTCTGGCTATTGTCTTTGCTTGTTTTAATCAAAACTAGTTTGGGAGAGACACAGTGGCAGTGGAGTCTGACCGCAAACAACTTCAAAGCATCTTCATCAAACCACCTCTACCAACTCTCTAAAACATCTGCAAACAATGTTACTTTGTTTGCAGAGATCTCAGCTTGATGTGAAAATACAAGCAAGGGAAATAGATGTACATTTGAAGAAATACTATCAAGAGCAGTACTCCTTACAAAAAAGATTGAGAATGCTGTGACAGTATGAAATTGTCTGGATTCAACAAGATACAACAACTCAATATGCTCTGGAAGTCATTAATCCAGCAGAGACATTGAATCTGAAAGACAAGCATCTTGCACAAATTAAGTACAACAGGCAACAAGATGCAACTCTTTAAGAATTGCAAGAAGTAATGATGAAAGGTGTGCTTAAAAACAATAAGGACAGATTGGTTGCTATAACAGTGAATGTCCAGGACATGGAGGGATGAATTGACAGCCCAAGATAGAATGAAGTGACTTCTGGAAGGAAATAGACTAATTAACCTAAAGAGATGAGAAAAATGATGCTGAAGTATAGGCAATCAAGCCAAGAAGAAATTGAGTCTAATCCAAGGAAGGCAAGAGAAATGTTCTGATAATCAAATATGAACAGTGAGATTAAAGACCACATCAGCTCATGCTATGATTGTAAAAATGCCACAGTAAGCAAGTTATAGAGCTGTTTTATGTTATCTGAAATCCCATACAAAAAAATGGATATAGCTTTGATTAGACCAATTCACCCTCACAGGAACCAATATTCTTATCACCATCAACCACCACACTGACTACTGGGAGTTTGTTCAGTTGACATCAGTGATGACAAGTGAGATTGTAAAATGGCTGAAAACAGACCAGTCATTAAGGTATTCCAGACATTATGATGAGCAACACAATGGCCCACACTTTGTGTGAAAAGTTCTAGTGATTCATATATGGTTAGGAAATTCACCGTAATAGGAAGGGCCTGAAGAAGGGCCTGTGCCCGAAACGTCGAATCTCCTGTTCCCTGGATGCTGCCTGACCTGCTGTGCTGTTCCAGCAATAAAGTTTCAAAATTCACCGTAATAAATCATCTCCACACTATCCCACCCAATGGACAGGCTTGAAGCAGCAGTGAAAATTGACAAAGTAATTACAAATAAATGGAGCAAATTCAGCACAGATTTACACCAAGGTAGTCTAAGAATGGAGAAATACTGAAGGCGTGGAAAGTAATGCAACCAAAGACACATCCAAACTAATTTTCCAATAGCAAACACTACTGAAGCCAGGGATAGTGACGCATGAATGACAAAATCAAGGTGATACTGCAGAAAGACAAATTTCACTTTGATAAACTGTCAAGACATTGCCAGAGCTGAATATTGGAGATCCAGCCAGAGCGAAAGTGTTCAACGTGCTCAATAAAAGTCAGCTCACGTGGCAACTTGAAATGTATGTAAAGCTATTGTTACTGTGAGTATATACAATGAATGTGGATAGCCAAAAAAGAGAAAATGCTGGAAAATCTCAGCAAGTCTGGCAGCATCATAAGGAGAGAAAAGAGCTGACATTTTGAGTCTAACTGACCCTTTGTCAAAGCCAGATGTGGATAGCCAGATATGTTGTCATAACCATAGACATATAGATACAAGAAGCTATTCCTTCATGCAGGAAGCAGATCAGGAAGAATTAATCTCACCATTTGCACAGAGTATGAGAATGACCATCAGCCTCAGAGGTTCACTATTCCCCAGCAACAGATATTGATCAGCAACAACGTTACCATGGCAATAGTACTCACAATAGGATCAACACTCCCTTGAGTAGGAACATCATCCAAGGAATGAGCAAATTCCACAAAAACAGCCAATGGCAACTTATTTGTATACCATTAGGAGAGCTGCATAATTTAAAGATGTTAACCATGCATGCGCAGAGAGTGATGAATGTAGAATTGATGAGAATTAACACTATTTGTTAATGAATGTTAATTTTCTTTGTATCCATGAATATAGTTACTTACATAACTTATAACTGTAAATGCAAATTATAGTAGTCACGTGACCTCTACTTTCTGCAAATACCTTTTGTGTGCTGTCTTTGGCAGCCATTAAACACACCTAAGTTGAAACACACCTCACCTTGACCTCAACCAAGCTGAAGATTTTCGATTAAACATATATATCACTTAGACCTTTCCAGTGGATCAGCAATTTTATCTAATCGTTGGCTGAGTTGTACACACCAGGAAAATTCCAAGTTCACTCACTAATCTGTGTCAGGGAGCACACCGTACTCCTGCCCTAGCTGTTACTGTTGCTTTCCGTACCCTCTGGAAATAATGATGGATGTGGTGGCAGGAAATCTCTCCTACACCTGATCACGGTTTACTAAGTCTTTCTATATATCGGCATTGGATGAAGATAGGATCAGGCTTGGATGCCCTACACACTTGAATAGCTACTTGATGCTCATTGTTAAGCTTCCTGCATGATGGGTGCCTACTTGAATAAGGGAACAGTGAGTAATTAGTGCTGATGAAACCATAATTTACTAATGGAGTCACTTCCTTTATAAGTAAAGAAAATAGATGAATTACTTCCTAAAATTGAGAGCTGGAAATGTTTGGGGATGGTGTTTCTGGATGTTGTTTCTCAGGTGGCAGGAGGGCTTTGTTTTCTCCATTGTGTGCCAGAACCAGCTTCAAGGTTCCTTCTGAAAATTCTATTTGCAACTTGCAAGAATCAACCACTCTACAACTCAGAGACAAGTTCACCATTAGCTCCAGTCAGCACAGTAATAAAGTGGAGAACCAGCTTGCACTGGAACCAAAGCTACTTTGAAATTATATGAACCATTTGCTAGTGTCACTAATTTCCAATGCACAGTGAAGTATCAAACCCAAAGTATTGCAGAGATGAACTGTGGTCAAGTACTAGAAAGATCCAGTAGATAAAAATAAATGTTCTTGTCTTTGGTTTTTGCAAAGCCCATGGTTTATTTGGATTTGCTGCTGGCTGTACAAGGTAGTGCATGAGGAATTACTGGAACTAGAATAACATTTAATCAAATATAAAAACTGCTTTGAGGACTTTTTTTAATGTATGTATTTACCAGCTAGTGTACAGTTAAGAAATTTACTGTAACTGTCTGTGCTTGTTTCTGATATCCATCCCTAAATCTTGAATTGTTTCTCTTTTTCCTGGTTTTAAACCTGGCATCAAGTTTGCATTATATTACTAGAAGTTACAAAAAGCATATTACATAAAGAATTTTACACATCCGTTTAATAGGCTGTTTGAATTATATACAAAACCGATACGCACCAGGTTAAGTGTGGTCCAAATAAACTCCAGCAAACTCAGTTTTACATTTCTTTAAAGAGCACATGGGCTACAAAATTGGAAATGGCCTATTTGTCTGAGCAGAGATCAGGATGTGCTATTATTTATGCCCAACAAAGTGATGTGATCAGCACACATTCTGCCAGCCCAGTTCCATGATTGTGGCATGGAATCCAACATAAACCATGCTGCATGCTGAGCAAGAGACACAGGATTATGTGAGGTGAGCATAAGCCAAAATTAGCCTGCAATTCTTAAAGCTGGCATGCTCCTTTTTAAGCGGATATGGATTCTAACTATAACAGGTATGGAACTCTTTCTGAAAGCTGTTCGAGCTCATCTAGACACACGATATTGTATCTGCATCCAACGGATAAAAATCCAAACCATCTCATCAGAAAGTTCCATGCTGATGCATTTAAACAGTGCTAGTGGGTCCCTTCTGCAGGTGAACACTTGACCTGCTATGTGTATTTAAGAGAGAGCTTATCAGGATGTGACAGGTCTACAACCAAATCAGCATTTGATGCTGACTGTCTTGATGATTGCTATAAAGTTCTGGAGCATGTGTGACATGCCTGCACAACTCCATTCCAAAAATTGTGATCAGGACAGACCACCAGCTGTGCTCCCCCACTATTTTTATCTTCTTCAGGCTTCTGTGCAGATCCAAATTTTGCAAACAATTTTATTAAAAGTTTTCTTTCCATGGTCATTATATTGATTGCAATTCAGGCTTATGTTTTACTCTTCATATTTTAAGTTTTCATACTGTGTAGGTGACAGGTTAGAGAAGTTGCTTCCCTGATGGCTGATTTAAATAATCAAGTAGTGTGATTAAATAATCAAGAAGGAGCAATATTAAGGTGTGATTTTAGGATTTTTTAATCATAGAGCTTCCTCAGCCTTAAGCTCTGTGATGCTTCAAACTCAGCTGGAAAATCTACATTCTGGTTTTTAAGAATCTGAAAACAGAACAAATGCAGGGAATGGGAATCTTTGGAGACACAAATCTAGTATTGATGTGTCAGCAAAAGGTTATTTATGATTATTAAATTTTCACTTGTAAGTGATTATGTTATCTTGAGAGATAAAATACTGTTGAACTTCCATTGAGTACTTTTCAGATGGCCTTGCCTCAAACAGGTTGGTCCCTAGAGGACTGTGCCATCTTAGTCTAAATGGTAGGAAGTCTGGTTGAGTGACATTGGTAAGTGCACTGGCAGGGGAGCAGACATTCAGTCATCCAAACAGAGGCCAACAGGTTTCTCTCTTATGAGGCCAAGGCTAAAGCTGTCAGAATTGCTATGGAGAATTTCACTATGGTGCTGAGTGCTGACCACTTGGATCTTATTGGGCTGAAAAGCCTTCATATTCTGTTTTGAAGTAACATGATTTCTCTTTGCATTGTATGCAGGCTTTCTGTTGGTCTGACCCAAGTATTTCCATATGACCCACCTTCTTGGGTATTTCAGGCTAAAGTTCTCTATGTGGCCTTGTGCTCTGCTGAATCTGTGGCATCTTATCCTCCTGTTATAGCTCCTCCGCACTTGTACCTGGTGGCCATCTGTCCTCTACTCTAGCCTCAAAATCTGGAGTCTAATGATGACCGTGAACCCATCTGGTTCATTAATGGCCTTTAGGCGAGGAAACTAAATCCTTACCTGGTCTGGACTACCTGTGAGTCCAGATCCAAAGCAGTGCGATTGACTCTAAACTGGCTTCTGGGATGAGCAATGAATGCGGGCCCAGCTAGTGACGACCTCATCTTGAGAAAGAATTGAAAAGGAGTCTACACGGTATCATTATCTGGGCTGCTATTTGCAAGAATATGGTGAAGTTATAGTGCTTCTCTCTAGCACTGTGCTCCACCTTCTCCTCTGGCTGGAGGGTATTGACGTTCTAAGTAGCTGAAATAAAAGACAAAAGATTAACCGTGGTGTGAACGAGAACAAAGAGAAGGAACTGGGTGTCTGAAATTTCTCATGCAAAGTATATACTGTAGAGTGAAGGAGAGATCGAAAGAAACTGATATAAAGAAAATGTACCCAGTGTCTCCATCAACTTCACCTTACCCCTTCCAGGATGCTTTAAACAAGAAACAGAGGATGTGTAAACTTTTTTTTTCCTTCCAGTGGCAGCCTCTTATTTGCTGTTGAGCCAATTCTACTGTGGGAAAGAGTCAACTATGTTAGTTAAGGGTTTAGAGAATGTGGCTAATCCAGTTGAGCAGCTGAGCATTACATGTGAAATGGAAGTTGTGGGTAAGTGAAGTTTATGGTGGTTGTAAGTTTGTAAGTATGTCATAATGATGGTTAATGAAGAATGATACAGTGATTACAGAACTGTGCAGAGATCTTGTTGAGCAGGAGTGTTGTAAGTGCTTTATTTAATGAGACTGTTGGTGGCATGGCTCAGGTGGTTAGCAGATTACTTACCTTGACAACTTTTATTAGTTCATTGATTTTTTTTTCCCCGCTGGAGCCATGTTGTTGCGGCAGTTGTTTTAATATTGGCTTCCTCATTTATCCTCCTGCTCTTCTCTCCAGTGAACAGCGAGAGGGGTGAGGAGATGTGAATATGGCAAAGTGATGGTCCCGTTTCACTTCTCTGTTGACAGTAAATCTCCAATACAATATGAGAGTGCCATTGTTTCTCCTTTCTCCCTCCTTCAGCCATTTCCTCTGGCTTTTGGACCTCAAATTTTACATGTGCCCTTTAAGAAATGTTGGTTGCCCTTAAGTACCATTCTGGTGCTCTTTCCCTCCCGCGCCCCCATCATCAGCAAAGGAATAGAATGGGCTGAACTGGCTGCAGGCACAGATTGGTATGACTGACTTGCAGCATGGACTTTTCCAGCATTGATACTATTTGATTCAGGTAGTCTGCCCTTTCCCATCCAGGTGTCCACTTTGACATAATTCAATTCCTAGTCCAGTGACTTCAGGAATGAAAGGGTAAAGCTTTGCTAAAAAATAACTTTTGGGTAAATCGACTAACCTTTTTTTTGATCTGACCATGTTGAGTGTATAATTTGCCATGACCTGCACAAGTGTGAGTGCACTCATTCAATACAGGGAGTTGATGTTGATTGCTGACTGTTCAGGTGAAAACATTGAGTTGACAGTAGCAACATACTGAGCCAAGGTTATTGTATGCTTTCCACATCAATTAGGCAGCTGTTGCTATAGAAAGGATTTGGTATTCTCAGAAGAATGAGCAAGTAGGATAGCCACTGTAAAATAATATTTAATAGGATCTAAGAACACAATATATTTTTAAACTATGCAGTCAATATACATGTACTTAAATTTAAACTGAAAATTATTGTGATACAGTTGCCTTGATATTTCTTTTGTTTTTGTAGATGTTTGGATGGCAGTGCCAGTGAGACTTAGTTCCATTCAGCGTACCTGTTCTCATTGTTTTTAACGTATAAATATTGGATAGCTCAATTGAATGAAGTATTGGACTGCAGGCAACTGGGTCCTGAATTCGGTTGCCTGCAGGACTCACTCAGCCATTTATTCTTTCAAAGCTGATAAAATAATCTGTGTTAGAAATGGGTGATGAGGTGGATGGGGATGGGTGCGTACTTGATCAAAGCAGTTTGCTTTCCAGACTGTGCACGGTTTCATAAGTATTGTCTTCAAGTACTTCTTGGGAGTTGGCAATAGAAACTAAACCCAGCACAGCCTAATACTACGAAATAGCTAGATAATATACTATTAAATACCAAGATAAAATACAAGTTAAATCTATTATCTCTTCAATAGATAGGTCTGTTAGACAATAACAGAAGTCACACAATTGTTTTCTTAATGAGAACATCGTATGCATGCAAATATCTGTTAGATTGGTCTGGTCACATTTCTCCTACGACTACACAGCTGTTTGGCACCTGAATTTACCCAACGCAAGCAACACTACAGTTTGTACAAAAACAAATTATATTGAACAGTAAACAATTCAAAGCTAAAGTGGCTGGCAACAGTTAAACATGTGAAGTCCTTCATATGGAGGGAAGTAAAAATCGAAAGCCAGTCTTGGCATAAGCAATTTAGAAGGGGAGCATATCTTCCTCATAGCAGGTTTTATTTTCTCTGTCATTGTTGCTCACTGACGGTAGTATCTTAATTTGAAGTACACATACATAGGTAGTGGTCATTGGCAGGCTATTGTGGAAGTACCAGAGCCATATCGAGTCTTGCTCTCGCACAGATGCACGGTTCACTGGTTAGCTGCCTAAGTGAGTAACATGGCTGATTTTTTTTGTCTTCATAACACAGCCATGAATTGAACTGAACCTTTGTACCGACATTTCCATGCTTGTGGGTGAAGTGTCAATCAAGTGGGCTGCTTTGTTCTGGATGGTGTCAAGTTTCTTGAGTGTTGTTGGGGCTGCGCTCATCCAGGCAAGTGTGGAGTTTTCCATCACATTCCTGACTTGTGCCTTGTAGATGGTGGGTAGGCTTTAGGGAGTCAGGAGGTGAGTTACTGGCCACAGTATTCCGAGCCTCTGACCTGCTCTTGTAGTCACAGTGTTTATCTGATGAACTTGGGACATTTCATTATGTTAAAGGTATTATATAAATATAACTTGTTCTTGTTTTTATTGTAGGTAACCCTGATTTTAGATTTTAAAAACCTAAAGATTGCAAGAAGAGGAGAAAGCTGATGAGTTTCACAGATCTTGAAAACAATGGGTTAATGCTAGGAATTAATTCAGTGAGGTTGATTTCATCAAAATGAGATGCACTGAAGAGAAAGAGCATGTAGACTGACTGCAGCTGAGCAAGAAAATCGCTTCTATATTTATAATACATTACGAGGTCCGTTTCTGACTAACACCAGAGGATAGTGAGATTATATTTGAAGGTATTCCGGTACATTTACTTATCTTTATTTATCAATGTGAAATATTTTCCTATAAATCAAGCCAAATTAGTCTCACTGGGGAAGATTTTGCTGCAATATATGGAGCAAAATTCCAAATCCATTTTTAAAAAATGTTACACTGAAGAAATGGGGTATAACAGATTGTGAAGTTGGACCCATGCCAGTTTTACATAGTGTTGTGGTATGATCCCACAACCACCTGATGAAGGAGCAGCGCTTTGAAGCTAGTGCTTCCAATTAAACCTGTTGGACTATAACCTGGTGTTGTGTGATTTTTAACTTTTTACACCTCAGTCCAACACCGGCATCTCCAAATCATGGTATGAACCTGATGGTGATGGAGTGTGTTCAGAATAACTGAAAGCTTTCATAAAAGTGGAAAGAAGAGCAATGGCAGTTAAATGTGCAGGATGTCCTCTGTAAGCACCATCCAGGTAACTGGTACCAATACCCATAGAAACTTTTAATAATCCAAAAGTCAATTGTATTTAAACAGAACTCAAGTCCCCAACATTTCTATCTGAGAACTTTATTTAATTTGGCTACACCCTACTGATGACTTCCTTTAATTATTTTATCAGGTCAGAGATGTTGTTACACACCTCTTGAGCTGGTGGGACTTAAACATGAGTCTGCTGGCTCAGGTGTAGGGACATTATCATAGAGCAACAATAACCATTACCCCACAAATTACTAACTCCCCATATTTATACCACTAATTCAAACTTAATGAAGTCTAATTACTATATTTATCACCTGTTCCGTCAATCCATTTAGTATCAGGCATTCCTTCAGAACATATTAGTTACTTTTAATTAAAGACCCATCCCACCCTGGCAATGTTTTTCTACAACCTCTCCCATCAGGGAGAAGGTACAGAAGCCTGAACACATGCACCAGTCAGTTTTGAAACAGTTTCTACCCTACTGCTGTTAGAATATTGAATAGACTCTCAAACTCTTAACACTTGCCTCTACCTGTGTTTTTGTTTTTGCTGCTGTTTACCTATTATTTACTTATCTAAGCTACTTAATTATGTGATCTGCCTGTGTTGCTCGCAAGACAAAGCTTTTCACTGTGCCTCAGTACATGTGACAATAAATTCAATTCAATTCAATCAATCTCTTCAGACACATAATGGTACACCTCATGGAACTGGTGTAACTTGAACCAACCTTCTCGTCCAGAGATAAGGACATTACCACATTACCCACTTTCAGACCATATTAAAGATAACAAGCAACACTTTGCCTTGATAGCCAACACATGAGTTACCAAGTGTAAGGCTTTTCCACCATTTGCCTGTGGAATCCACCTTGTGTTTCCTTTCCCATCATCTTTGTCCAATCACCCCGATAAAGGATTGAGAAGGCCTTTTTCATGCACTCCCAGTATGCATGGATGTTCAGTCGCCAACATATATACAAGTCTGGACTTGGCCCCTGTGACTAATTGCCTTAATCTATGAAAATAAATTCTATTCACAATTTTGCATTCTATTCTGGGTCTTAGCCAGTTATTTGAAAAATTTGCAGATGTTTCAAAAATTCACTATGTGGCTGAGAATGAGATTTATCAGAGTTATTGATAACAAGAAAGCTGTAGAGTTCAGAAATCTACCAGTCAGCTAGTCAGGTGGCCTGACATGTGTCAAATAGAATTCAATCCAAAGAAGTGTGGGGTAGTGCTCTTAGGAGGGGAAAAGAAGGAAAGGGAATAAAGAATAAATGATAAGATAGAGAACAGAAGGACCTTGGGAGAGTGCATGTCCACACAACCCTGAAGGTAACATGACAGGTAGATAAGATTGTTAAGAATGCATCCTTTTCTTCACGAGCTGAAGCATGGGATACAAGACCAGGGCGGTTACACTAGAACTGAATAATATACTATTTAGGCCACAGTGACAGTTCTGGTCCTGTATTGCAAAGGAGGGTACACAAGTCAGGGTACAGAGGAGAGGATGACGATGATTGCTAAGACTGAAGAATTTTAACTTGGAGGAAAATGGGCTAGGTGGGCTAAGATTTTTCCTTTGAAACAGAAGTGGCTGGGGGGAGAATTAATTGTGGTGTCCAAAATTATAAGGAACCCATGAAGGATGGAAAGAACTTATTCCCCATTGCAGATAGGTAAGCAACCAAGGTGTCAGAATTTAATTTGTTTTAAATGTACTGCCTTAGGAATTGTGACATCTTGGCGAGGCCAGCCTTTCTTGCCAATCCCAATTTTCCTTGAACTGATTATTTTGCAAGGTCATATTAGAGTGCATTTTAAGAGGCAACTGGATTAGTGTGAGTCTGGAGTCTCATATACATCAGACAAGGCAAGAACAGCAGATTTCCTTTCCTAAAGGACATTAGTGAACCAAACGC
Source organism: Chiloscyllium plagiosum (assembly GCF_037043375.1). Taxonomy (NCBI): domain Eukaryota; kingdom Metazoa; phylum Chordata; class Chondrichthyes; order Orectolobiformes; family Hemiscylliidae; genus Chiloscyllium; species Chiloscyllium plagiosum. Next base: position 12,933,874 of record NW_028270168.1, read on the forward strand.
ATTTTTATGAGAAGCAGTGATAGTTTCATGGTCACCATTTGTGACACTAGCTTTGCATTCCAGATGTTTTTAATTAAAAAATATAAATTCGACCTGCTGCCATAGAATTTAATACCATGTCTTCAGCGCATTGGCCTGGGCCTCTAAATGCGAGTCTTGGAATCTTACCATAAGATGATTGGAGGGGAACTGAAAAGTTTATTTTATTACGAAGAGGGTAGTGGCAGTCAACTTCACTGAGATGCTGGTAAAGACAGAAATCCACATTGGAATGAGAAAATATTTGGATCTGCGCTGGAAGGAGCATTACCTGCAAGGCCACAGGCCATGCATTAGAAGTGGATCAGTACAATCATGATAGGCTGAAAAGACTTTTGTGCCCTGAATTTAAAAAATTCCATGAACTGTGACTTCCACAAATAGATGATTGTCAGTCTGATATTGTTTGTTAGGGAAATAATAACATACTGTTAATACAGCTTGTGAATGTAGTGAGTAGGCTTTCCTCAAAGCTGGCTGGTTGTAAATATAGAATATGCAGAGAGGAAGAACTTAGCAAGAAAGACTGTATTCCTAAAACTGCATGTCCTTATTTTTCAGTCTCTTTATCCAAAAGATACTTTAAGCCTGGACAGTACAAATGAAGATTTATACCATTCTATTCATTAATGGACTTGGGAGCAGGAGTAGGCATTTCAAGTATGTTCAGACATGTTATAACATCTTGTGAAGCATGTAGGACATGAACAGGACCTTTTGGCCTAGAGGCTCCACAACAGCTTTAAAAACAAGAAGAATGAACCACACCCAAGAGAATGAAATTTGATTTAAGTGCCTTGGACCACTTAGCCACACAACCATTATAGATTTTAAATCCATCACCTTCACCACTAGGCCAGAACAATAAGGCCTGCCATTCAATTAGATCATAACTAATTTGTGCATCAGCTCCAATTGACTGGCTCTATATCCTTTACAAGACAAAAAAAAGAATCCCTGAATATCAGTTTTGAGAGCTCCAATTGTCCTGACATCTATAGCTTTGTTGAGGAGATAATTCTAGATTTCTGCTTGACCTTGTGTGGTAAAGGGACGGCTGGAAAATGGGAAGCCTTCAGAAATGAGATAACGAGAATCCAGAGAAAGTATATTCCTGTTAGGGTGCAAGGAAAGGCTGGTAGGTATAGGGAATGCTGGATGACTAAAGAAATTGAGGGTTTGGTTAAGAAAAAGAAGGAAGCATATGTCAGGTATAGACAGGATAGATTGAGTGAATCCTTAGAAGAGTCGAAAGGAACTAGGAGTATACTTAAGAGGGAAATCAGGAGGGCAAAAAGGGGACATGAGATAGTTTTGGCAAATAGATTTAAGGAGAATCCAAAGAGATTTTACAAATACATTAAGGACAAAAGGGTAACGAGGGAGAGAATAGGGCCCCTCAAAGATCAGCAAGACGGCCTTTGTGTGGGGCCGCAGAAAATGGAGGAGATACTAAATAAGTATTTTGCATTGGTATTTACTGTGGAAAAGGTTATGGAAGAAATAGACTGCAGGGAAATGGATGGTGACATCTTGTAAAATGTCCATATTACAGAGGAGGAAGTACTGGATGTCTTGAAACACATAAAAGTAGATAAATCCCCAGGACCTGATCAGGTGCACCCTAGAACTCTGTGGGAAGCTAGAGAAGTGATTGCTGGGCCTCTTGCTGAGATATTTGTATCATCGATAGTTACAGGTGAGGTGCCAGAAGACTGGAGGTTGGCTAACGTGGTGCCACTGTTTAAGAAAGGTGGTAAGGACAAGCCAGGGAACTATAGAACAGTGAGCCTGACATCAGTGGTGGGCACGTTGTTGGAGGGAATCCTGAGGGACAGGATGTACATGTATTTGGAAAGGCAGGGACTGATTAGGGATAGTCAGCATGGCTTTGTGCATGGGAAATCATGTCTCACAAACTTGATTGAGTTTTTTGAGGAAGTAACAAAGAAGATTGATGAGGGCAGAGCAGTAGATGTGATCTATATGGACTTTAGTAAGGCATTCGACAAGGTTCCCCATGAGAGATTGATTAGCAAGGTTAGATCTCACGGAATACAGGGAGAACTAGCCATTGGATACAGAACTGGCTCAAAGGTAGAAGACAGAGGGTGATGATGGGGGGTTGTTTTTCAGACTGGAAGCCTGTGACCAGTGGAGTGCCACAAAGATCGGTGTTGGGTTCTCTACTTTTTGGCATTAACATAAATGATTTGGATGCGAGCATAAGAGGTACAGTTAGTAAGTTTGCAGATGACACCAAAATTGGAGGTGTAGTGGACAGCGAAGAAGGTTACCTCAGCTTACAACAGGATCTGGACCAGATGGGCCAATGGACCGAGAAGTTGCAGATGGGGTTTAATTCAGATAAATGCGAGGTGCTGCATTTTGGGAAAGCAAATCTTAGCAGGACTTATACACTTAATGGTAAGGTCTTCTGGAGTGTTGCTGAACAAAGAGACCTTGGAGTGCAGGTTCATAGCTCCTTGAAAGTGGAATCGCAGGTAGATAGGATAGTGAAGAAGGCTGGAACTGGAACTGACAACCGGAAGCGGCAGGTACAAATTACTCTAAATGCCGGAGGAAAGATCACAGAAGTGCTTCACAGGAGGCTCCCAAGCACTGAGGATGTCACCTAGACGGGACGAAACGTCTGCAACACAAATTCCCAGCTCAGCGAACAGAACCACAACAGTGAAGAAGGCGTTTGGTATGCTTTCCTTTATTAGTCAGAGTATTGAGGACAGTTGGTGGGAGGTCATGTTGCGGCTGTACAGGACATTGGTTAAGCCACAGTTGGAATATTGCGTGCAATTCTGGTCTCCTTCCTATCGGAAGGATGTTGTGAAACTTGAAAGGGTTCAGAAAATATTTACAAGGATGTTGCCAGGGTTGGAGGATTTGAGCTATAGGCAGAGGCTGAACAGGCTGGGGCTGTTTTCCCTAGAGCGTCGGAGGCTGAGGGGTGACCTTATCGAGGTTTAAAAAATTATGACGGGCCTGGATAGGATAAATAGGCAAACTCTTTTCCCTGGGGTGGGGGAGTCCAGAACTAGAGGGCATAGATTTAGGGTGAGAGAGGAAAGATATAAAAGAGACCTCCGGGGCAACTTTTTCATACAGAGGGTGGTACGAGTATGGAATGAGCTGCCAGAGGAGGTGGTGGAGGCTGGTACAATTACAACATTTAAGAGGCAATAGGAAGGGTTTGGAGGGATATGGGCCGAGTGCTGGCAGGTGGGACTAGATTGGGTTGGAATATCTGGTTGGCATGATGGGTTGGACTGAAGAGTCTGTTTCTATGCTGTACATCTCTATGACTCTAAATAGTCTAATTTAAACAAATGGAGAATAAAGAGGTATATTTTTGGTCAGGAAAAAATAGTTTCCCTATGTTTACCCTTCTAAATCCTTTAACATTTTGAACACCTTGCAGAGGTCATCCCTCAAATATCTGTACTCAAAGCTATGTTTGGACAGAAGATCACATAAGTTGGCCTTTTTGCCCAAAGTGACAAACCTCGTCTGATTATTTATTTGTAACTGTATTTTCTTTCAAAATCCTTCAGAACATAAAAGTGAAGAGAAAAATGGTCGAACATTAGTCCAAGAGAAACCAGTGGGCATTATGGAATACAGAGTAGGTATTCTCCAATTCTAATACTTACTTTGCTTATTTTTATCATGAGCATTACAGATGGAGATACTGTGTGTGGTTCTTTTTACAGGCAAGGCTGGAGGACACACTGTGTAGCATAGCCCTGAAGTTCAACAGTACACCAAATCAACTGGTTAAATTAAACAAGTTGTATTCACAAAGTATTGTTCCCGGGCAGGTATGTGAATGGTTACTGACAAGAAGAACTACACATCTAGGAAATCCCAATGAAGAGCGGGAACGTTTCAGCAGATAGTAGTTTGGTGTGTTGTCATCTTTTTCTTGAATTCTCTGACTGAAGGCAGGTCAGTTCTCAATGCTATGACCTTAATCATGGGTAGGAACAAAAGGCAGATACCACATCTGCCTCAGCCAGGATGGGGTAATTGAACCTCATGCTATTGACATTAATCTGATCCAGACCAGCCATACTACCAACTGAGTAAACTGGCTCCCCAAAGGGGTCTGAGTTGCTGGCAATATACACTTTTATGTGCATGTTTTCTTTCGTGTTTCATTTGTTTGTTTTTCCAGGAACTCTATTTGGAAATTTAGAATAGCGGGAATGGAGGTTAGGGCAGTTGAATGTCCTCCTTCAGTATGTGGGAGGTAAGGGTCACCTCTCATGTCCCTGCTGACTTGATTTGTGAGAAGTGCACCCAACTCCAGCTCCTCAAGAACTCTGTTAGGAAACTGGAGCTGGAACTGGATGAACTTCGGATCATTCACAAGGCGGAGGGGTTTATTGAGAGGAATTACAAGGTGGAGGGGTTTATTGAGAGGAATTACAAGGTGTTATTAATCCACAGCCTAATGAAGAAGATAAATGGGTTACTGTCAGGGATAGGAAAGGGAACAGGCAGGCAGTGCAGGGATCTCCTGTGGTGGTTCCCCTCAACAAGTATACCGTTTTGGATACTGTTGCAGGGGACGATTTACCAGGGGTAAGCAATGGGACACAGGTCTCTGGCACAGAATCTGTCCCTGTTGCTCAGAGGGAAAGGGGGAAGGTGAACAGAGCTTTAGTCACTGGGGACTCCATAGTTAGGGGGATAGATAGGAGGTTTTGTGGGAATGAGACAGACTCATGATTAGTGTGTTGCCTCCCAGATGCCAGGGTTCATGATGTCTCTGATCATGTTTTCAGGATCCTTGAGGGGGAGGGGGAGGGGGAGCAGCCCCAAGTCGTGGTCCACATAGGCACCAACAACATATATTGGAAGAAAGGTGGGGATCTAAGGCAGAAATTCAGGGAGCTAAGGTGGAAGCTTAGAACTAGAACGAACAGAGTTGTTATCTCTGGTTTGTTGCCCGTGCCACATGCTAGCAAAGTGAGGAACAGGGAGAGAGTGGAGCTGAACACATGGCTGCAGGAATGGTGGATGAGGCGGGGTTTTAGATTCTTGGATAATTAGAGCTCTTTCTGGGGAGGGTGGGACTTCTACAAACAGGATGGTCTTCACCTGAACCAGAGGGGTACCAATATCCTGCAGGGGACCTTTGCTAATGCTGTTTGCGGGGAGGGTTAAATTAATGCAGCAGGGGATGGAAACCAGAATTGTAGTTCCAGTGTACAGGAGGTTGAGGGTAGTGAGGTCAGGGATAGATTTACAAGGTTGCGAGAGGGCAATCAGGATGTTGGTTTGAAATGTGTGTACGTCAATGCCAGGAGTATCCAGAATAAGGTGGGTGAACTTGCAGCATTGGTTGGTACCTGGGATTTCGATGTTGTGGCCATTTCAGAGACATGGCTAGAGGAATGGTTGTTGCAGATTCCAGGATTTAGATGTTTCAGCAAGAACAGCAAGATGGTAAAAGAGGCTGGGGTGTGGCATTGTAAATCAAGGGTAGTATTACAGCAGCTGAGATAACGTTTGAGGACTCATCCACTGAGATAGTTTGGGCTGAGGTTAGAAACAGGAAAGGAGAGGTCACCCTGTTGGGAGTTTTCTGAAGGCATCCAAATTGTTCCAGAGATGTAGAGGAAAGGATAGCAAAGATGATTCTCGATGGAAGCGAGAGTAGCAGGGTAGTTGTTATGGGGGACTTTAACTTCCCAATATTGACTGGGAATATTATAGTTCAAGTAGTTTAGATGGGTCAGTTTTTGTTCAGTGTGTGCAGGAGGGTTTTCTGTCACAGTATGTAGACAGGCCAACAAGGGGCCATGCCATGTTGGATTTGGTACTGGGGAATGAACCCGGCCAGGTGTTAGATTTGGAGTTAGATGAGCACTTTGATGATAGTGACCATAATTCAGTATGTTTGCAATAGCAATGGACAAGGATAGGTATATTCTGCAGGAAAAGAGGTACAACTGGGACAAAGGCAATTATGATGTGATTGGGCAAGATTTAGGATGCGTAGGGTGGGGAAGGAAACTGCAGGGGTTGGACATTCTTGAAATGTGGAGCTTATTCAAGGAACAGCTACTGGGTTCCTTAATAAGTATATACCTATCAGGCAGGGAGGTAGTTGTCGAGAGAAGGAGCCATGGTTTACTAAAGAAGTTGAAGCACTTGTCAAGAGGAAGAGGAAGGCTTATGTGAGGATGAGTCAAGATTATAGTGGTGCTGGAAAAGCACAGCAGATCAGGCAGCATCCGAGGAGCTGCTGGGCTTTTCCAGCACCCCTCTAATCTTGACTCTGATCTCCAGCATTTGCATTCTTCACTTTCGCCTTATGTGAGGATGAGGTATGAAGGCTCAGTTAGGGGGCTTGAGGGTTATAAGTTAACCAGAAAATATCTAAAGACAGGGCAAATAAGAGCCAGAATGGGACAGGAGAAGTTGGTGGATAGGATCAAGGAAAACCCTAAGGCCTTCTATAGGTATATCAGGAATAAAAGAATGACTAGAGTAAGATTAGGACCAATCAAAGATAGCTGTGGGAACTTATGTATGCAATCTGAGGACATAGGGGAAGTGCTTAATGAATACTTTTCATCAGTATTCACATTGGAAAAGGGCAATGTTAGTGAGAATACGGAGATACAGGCTACAAGATTAAATGGGATTGCGGTTGACAAAGAGGAGGGTTTTGCAATTTTGGAAGATTTGAAAATAAATAAGACCCCTAGGCTGGATGGGATTTATCCTCAGATTCTCTGGGAAGCTAGGGAGGAGATTGCAGAGCCTTTGGCTTTAATCTTTATGTCATCATTGTCGACTGGAGTAGTGGCGGAAGACTGGAGGACAGCAAATATTGTTCTCTTGTTCAAGAAGAGGAGTCAGGACAAGTCTGGTAATTATAGGCCAGTGAGCCTTACTTCAGTTGCGGATAAGGTGCTGGAAAGGGTTATAAGAGATAGGATTCACAACCATCTGGAAAGGAATAATTTGATTAGGAGTAGTCAACATGGTTTTGTGAAGGGCAAGTCGTACCTCACTAACCTTATTGAGTTCTTTGAGAGAATGACAAAACAGGTGGATGAAGGTAAAGTGGTTGATGTGGTGTATACGGATTTCAGAAAGGCATTTGATATGGTTCCAAATGGTAGGCTATTGCACAAAATACAGAGTTTCAGGATTGAAGGTGATTTAGCGGTTTGGATCAGAAATTAGCTAGCTGAAAGAAGACAGAGGGTGGTGGTTGATGGAAAATGTTCATCCTAGAGTTACCAGTAGTGTGCCACAAGGATCTATTTTGGGGCCACTGCTGTTTGTCATTTTTATAAATGATCTGGAGGTGGGCGGAGAAGGATGGGTTAATAAATTTGCAAATGACACTCAGGTAGGCAGAGTTGTGGTTAGTGCTGAAGGATGCTGTGGGTTACAGAGGGACATAGATAAAATGCAGAGCTGGGCTGAGAAGTGGCAAATGGAGTTTAATGCGGAAAAGTATGAGATAGTTCATTTTGGAAGAAGTAACAGGAATGTAGAGTACTGGGCTAATGGTAGAATTCTCGGCAGTGTAGATGAACAGAGAGATCTCGGTGTCCAGGTGGATAAATCCCTGAAAGTTGCCACCCAGGTTGATTTGGAGATGCCGGTGTTGGACTGGGGTGTACAAAGTTAAAAATCACACAACACCAGGTTATAATCCAATAGTTTAATTGGAAGCACATTAGCTTTTGGAGCGTCACTCCTTCATCAGGTGGTAGTGGAGGGCTCAATCCTATCACACAGAATTTATAGCAAAAATTTACAGTGTGATGTAACTGAAATTATACATTGAAAAATTGATTGTCTGTTAAGCCTGTTAAGAAGTGAAACTATCACGGTATTCTAACAGATGAAAGGCTTAACCGGTATATTAACAGATGAAAGGCTTAATAGACAATCAATTTTTCAATGTATAATTTCAGTTACATCACACTGTAAATGTTTGCTATAAATTCTGTGTGTTAGGATTGAGCCCTCCACTACCACCTGATGAAGAAGCGACGCTCTGAAAGCTAGTGTGCTTCCAATGAAACCTGTTGGACTATAACCTGGTGTTGTGTGATGTTTAACTTTGGCCACCCAGATTGATAGGGTTGTTAAAAAGGCATATGGTGTGTGGTGTTTATTGGTAGGGGGATTGAGTTTCAGAGCCACAAGGTCATGCTCCAGCTGTACAAGGTACTGGTAAGGCCGCAGCTGGAGTATTGCATGCAGTTCTGGTCACTGCATTATAGGAAAGATGTGGAAGCTTTGGAAAGGATTCAGAGGAGATTTATTAGGATGTTGCCTTTTATGGAAGGAAGGTCTTATGAGGAAATGTCAAGGGAACTGAGGCTGTTTTCATTGGAGAGAAGAAGGTTGAGAGATGACTTAATAAAGACATATAAGATAATCAGAGGGTTAGATAGAGTGGACAGAGAGCCTTTTTCCTCGAATGGTGAAGGCTAACATGAAGGGACATAGCTTTAAATTGAGGGATGATAGATTTAGGACAGATATCAGGGGTAGTTTCTATACTCATAGGGTAGTAGGGCCGTGGAACAACCTGCTTGCAACCCCAGTAGTAGACTCACCAACAATAAGGGCATTTAAATGGCCATTGGACATACGTATGGATAGTAATGGAACGGTATAGGTTAGATGAGCATCAGATTGATTTTGCAGGTCGGCGCAACATAGAGAGTTGAAGGGCCTGTACTGTGCTGTAACGTCTTATGTTCTAACATCAAAGCAGCAACTAACTGGGTAAAGGAACAGGAGAGGACTATCACTGTTGTGGAGGATAAATGTCAATCCATTCTGCTAGGATGAATGATTTCTTACTCAGAATTACATTGGAATTATAATGTTAAAAGTAGAAAATTCATACCAAAACAGGACAGCTTCCTCACTATTTTACTTGAGGTAGTTTTAGTCAATTAGTTAAAGAAGTACTTAAGCAAATGTAAGCATAGTGGATAAACGTACTTCCCAATACCATGAAGTTGTGACTGTTAAACAGAGTAGAGTGTCCACCTGCATCAGTTCCACCTCACTCGGAAAATAATTTTATGCACAAACTCTAATAATTAATGAAATCTGAAACAAGACCTTTTCCTGCAGCAACTGTATGTTCCTGATCCAGAATTGAGTGAAGACAGCTCCACATCCTCAAGTCCCAGGCAGTCACAGACTCTTTCTTCATCAGATATAGAATATGTCAAACTTTCGGTGAGTATTACCCAACAAATAGAAAAGTGCATAACTGCAATGTCTAGTTATATTTGTCTCACAGTTAGGCTTTATGCTTCTGTAGGATATGTTTGTCATGTTTGAAAAGCAGCTTGTAAAATCTCAAAAAGGACGGAGAAAAAGCAGTATAACTTGAACAACCTTTGCAGGGAAGAGATGGAATGGTGAAAACATAAACCTGGTAGCTGTTTAGAAAGGACTGGATAAATTATTATCTGTAAAGTATACATATGAAGCTTTTAGTTGGAGAATAATGATAAGGAAATTGTTGGGAGGTTTGAAAGGAACTAATAATTTCTTTTCCAAAGTATTACTATATTAGCTTAAAAAAAGGCCAGTTAAAACATTGTGATAAGTGAATGAATACAATGATGCGACATCAGAGATGCTTCTAAATTTGGATTCTGATATCCTGAGATTTCTGAGAAGCAATAGCTAAATGAGGACTACTTCATATTAATCTGGATAAGATTTTATCCTTAATGAAGTAGGTTATTCCACTCTTGAGAGAGAGTCTTGGCAGAATTCCATCCACCCAACAGAAATTAGGAATTAAGCTAAACTATTTAGCTTAAACCTTTCACTAATACTTGGAGAAGCAATTTTTGGAAAATATAGGAATAGAGAAAGGAAATAGCAAACAAAATGCGAGAAATATAAAGGATGGCCTGGCAGTTTATACACCTGTGCACAAAGCGCTATTTATCACCTTGGTTGTGATATGACCTTTGCCCTTCCAATAATTCTTTCAATAAAACATAATGTTTTAGCTAACCAATCTATAAATACGATGAAAGCAAGACCTATACAGCCATCTGCCATTATAGTGGCTGTTTTGCATCGTATCAAGGAGAATAAAGATTTGTCTTTTTTACAGCCTTTTTAAACTTATCGTATCCAAAAATGCTTTACAACCAATGAAGGAAACACAACAAGCAAGCTCCTATAAACAGCAACATGAGAATGACTAGATAATCTTTTTAGAGGTTGTTGTGTGTAAGATAAATATTGGTCAATACACCAGGGAGAACTCTTCTGCCTTTTTAAGCATAGGTGCCATAAGATCTTTCATATTCATCCACAGGACATTTGAGGTCATGATTAATATCTAATCTGAAAGAAGGATGAATAGATAGAAGGAGTAGTTCTTGGATTTTTGCTGTTTAGTCTTAAATTCACAGGTGGGATAATTTGCCTTCAAATTATTTATGTAAAGGCATAAAGAAGAAATATGGTGATGTGAGGAAAATGTTTTTCACAGTGAGTTTAAGACCTTGGTGAACTTTCTGAGAATGTGATAGAGGCAGATATAATTGAGACTTTCAGAAGGGAACTGGGATAAGTACCTGAAGAGAGATAATTGCATAGTTGAGAGGAAAGGGCAGAGGAGGGAGACTAACTGAGATCCTTTTACAGTGATCTGGAATGGACACAAGAGACTAAGCGGCCTCCTTCTGTGAAGTAGCTATTCCATGGCTGCTATCCTTTTAAATGTAGATAATCATAGCCTAAAGTGGTTGTCACCTATGACTCAAACGTGATTTTAATTGCAACCAGACAATGTGTGTTTAGAAACTATAACCAAGGAATAATCGTAACGATAAATTAGGTTTGCTCCACTTTGGCTCAGAATTTCACTCCAAATTGTGACACAAAAACAAATAGAGGGTAGACCATATGCATTTTGTTTCCTTCACAACAATAGCTTTATGTAAGTATTTTAAACCATCACGTATCAAATAATAAGAAAATAAATTATTGGTAGAAAAAAAATAATTAACTAGTATACTGTGTTTCTAACAATCATTCTGTGATTTCCAGGATGCTGATTCAGCAGAAATGTCCAGTCTACAGTGGTATAGTTCACCACATTCGATACACAGCTCCTTGTCTCCCATGTGGGATGAAGTACCCTTTTCTGAAAGATTCCTGAAAATTTGTTGCAGATATTTTACAAATGGAAAGGTAAAATATTTTATTTGTAACAGCAGGTTTCAAGTTAAGTGCTTCAAACCCTGTAATTTTTTCAAAGCTACTTATAATACTTCTTACTAACTAAGAGCCAGCGAACCTGTGTTCCTCATACAGATTGAACCTTGTGTGGCTAAATATCCAGGCAATTGCCTTGAAGTAATTGAGCAGATGAGCTCCTCTTAATGCAATGTTTTTTGTCAACTGTTTTATTTACACTATGTGTGTACCTGCATAACTGTGACTTTGACCATATTGAGATTACATGTGACTACAGCAGAGTAGAAGGACTTTACTCTGCCTCTGCCCATACTTCATTGTTGGAAGTCCTTGATGCAGAATGTGGGCTCAAAAAAATGGGAATGTTGATCATTCCACGGAGTTGAGATCCCTGAGATGAATGGGCACAAATGACATTCAAACATTGTTCATTATGAAATTCAACATTTTGAGCAGCAATATTAAATAATATGTGAGTCTGACTTAAACAAAGTATATGTTTATACATAAATGGTTTTCCTCGAAGTTAATTATAGATTCTTTGTTTGTTAAATAGAACCAAATAATATTAATCATAAAATAAATTGATAACTTGCACCAAGATTTCGCAGCATTTTTACTGTTCAGCTATTAAAAATAAATGATTGTGTCAGATCTTATTGGTTTGATTTTAATCAAATAAACAGTTGCTTTGCAGTCGTCACATCTTACTATTTACAGTTTCTGATCTCATTGTAGGGTGTTATAATGGGAATCCTGCTCCTCACTCCTGAAAAGATCTTTTTTGACCCATACAAATCCCATCCTCTTGTCATTGAAAATGGCTGTGAAGACTATTTATTTTCTTGCAACATGGAGTCACTCATTTCAGCTGTGTCTCACAAGGATGTTTCTCAAATGAAACTTTGCATCTCTTCTCCCTTGTAAGTGACTTAAAATCAGATCAGAATATTCAAATCAGAAGCTTTATTACAGATTCTCTTGAATTCAGTTCATTTCAAAATATAATTCACAGTCCGCGTTTGTTCAGCTGGTGATTTCTTCATGGATGTTAAACACAAGATTACTTTTGTAACTGTTTAGGGATCTATACCACTTTGATATTGTCCTGGTCATTGTGGATCCATATATTAGATAACTTAAAATTGAATATAAAAATACACAAGTTACACAGCAATGATTTATGTTCTTGAAATGGGCCAAATGCTTTCCCACAATTATTGCAGAATTTGTACAAAATGTCTGAGGGAGGAAGAGAATCCAAGGCATGACTTTGCTGTTGAATGCATGTGACCTCCTTTTCAAACTTTATTGATACTAACAAGAATTTCATGGCAGTTGATGCACACTAAATAAGCTTTGTCAGGTGTGTCTGTGCACCTGCATAAATCAGTGGATGAGGGTCAGAATCAACTGTCATACCTTATGCTGTCATGACTCCCTGAGTTCCTATGAGAAGGGAGGGGACGGAAGGTATACTTTTATAGCGGTCACCAAATTAACATCTAACTAGTTCATTATTCCTTTCTCTGTAGTTAAAACATGGTATTGTCTCATTGAGGATTTTGCATCACATTCAAGGGGACTCATAGCTATTGTGTCAAAGCCACCCATATCCAAACTAATTAGTTAACCTGAGATTTCAGAATCATGGTTGGGTTGTTGTGGCATTGTGGTAATGACTGCTAATAGGTTCAAGCTCCATCTACATCAGAAGTGTGTCATAAAATGTCTGATCGAGCTTTTATAAAGTATCTCAAAATAATATTTGATAAATGTTATTCACAACAGTTTTAATTTGTTGAATCCTGGGAGTTTTACAGTAAATATTCATATTTACTGGGGGGTTAGTTAGTTCAGTTCGCTGGTCAGCTTGGATTCAATTCCTGTACTGACTGAAGTTACCATGAATGTCTCACTTTCTCAACTTCACCTTTGCCTGAAATTGGTGACCCTTAGGTTAAACCACTATCAATTGTCTATGTCTGTAATGAGAGTATGGTGACTTTACCTTAATGGAATATTATAAGCGTATAAATTAAGTCAACCATCAGAATGTTCTCTTGGCCGCTTAAACCCTCTTTAATTAAAATCAACTATTCCGTGTTTTACTAACTTTGTAGAGCAACTACAGATCAGAACTAAAAGAATGGATTAAGTTAATGGGAATGAAATTGAGAGAAGACCTCTAGATTTTAGGCCAAATGAACACTGGAATGAGAAGAGTCATAATACTTGGGATATGGTCAGAGAAACGGGAGGAAAAACACTGAAACCAGTGGAAACATGACAGTATTGGAAACAGAACAGCAAGTTTGAGGCATAGTCAAAGGGGGTCTAGAAGGAAATCAATCACCTTCGGATAAAGTCAAAACGTAGACACAGGTGAAGTTACCAACTAAGAATGGAAAAGCAAATATAGGTCAAAGAAGAGTTGGGAGATAAATAGAGAAAACACAACAGCTTATAAAGGCACTCAGGACTATTTTGTGTCACCTACATGACTGAAATTTGGAGTGATTTTGTAATATTGCTTCTAATTATGGAATTATTGAATGAACATTTGAAGCTGATGAAGATAAAAAGCTATGAGAAGAGAAAAGGGTCACGTGATAGGTTTTGGATTGCACCAATGAAGACCCTCACAGACTCAAAGTCCCTGATATTGTTGTGGAGAAAATATAGAGAATCACCAGGAGACGCAGAGAGTTCTTCAAGTAGTAGGTCTTTTATTTGCAAACAAAAAACCGTGACACTAAGAAAGCAGATTCTCGAATGCCCATGAACCTCAGGGTCCGTGGATTTTTATATTTTTTTTATCATGTTTCTGTTAGCTTATCAGCATATCCAACCTCACTCTAGCTACACAATAAACCAGGGATGTTAGTTCCCATTATCTCTTTAGTTGTACATTCTACTTAATGTTATTCTAATGACACAGTTAGACATTTATTGCTAACTCTGCTACAGTGATCTTCTATTCCAGACTAAAACCTATCATGATAGATATTTAGCTGTTCCATCTATTACAATAGTCTCCTGTCTCAAGCTGACTCTACTAACTATTAATTAGATATTTTAATGTCGTGTCCCAAATGTTCATGGTCCCAATCCTGTCATAATAACACTTAACAGAGAAACTTGCTTTATTACTTGTGTTGTCTCATCTCGTCATATTGACCTTTCAGCCTTAACCTTACTCTGCTAATTGGTGGAAGAGCATTCCACTATTCTTATCCCATCCTGCCTTCCACAGACCACAGATTGCCAGTGGTCTTCATGCTTTAACCCTTCCCATGCTTTCATGTTCTTTATCTATGAAGAGAAAACAGAGTAAACTGAGAGTGATCAGGCGAAACTGCCTGACAGTTGAGCAGACTGAAGGCTGACTGGCAAATAGGAGGGAGCATTTCCGCAGCAATACAACAACAAGACAGTTGAAAAAATTAGGTGCCAGTGCAGGCCAGGTCCATAAATGCTGCTGTTCTTGACTGGTACACAGTGCAGGAGAAACATGTAGTGTACAAGTTCCTGTTTTCCTTTCACTGCAACATCTCTTAAACTCTGGGAAAGCTGGTCTGCAGCCACTAAAGCCAAACTGAATGTAAAATCTGAGGCATGCAACTTCAAAAGTGGTGTGAATACCAACTCCTTTTGCAGAAGAAATTATTTGTTACATCCTAAAAGGCCCCTGTAAAATCAGATGTCAGCAGCTTGCAGTGAGTTGGGACTCCCAAGGTTAAGAATTTAACAACCCACACCCCCACTCATTCTGGGGAGGCATGAGCATAAGTTCCACACAGTGGCTCCAAATGGTCTTGCCTGTGCTGGAAAATTTCTATGGTTTATTGTTAAATCATGCAACTTTACTTTGTCTCAAGGAAGTAAGCATTCTCTTTTTCTTCTTCAGAAAGAAGACTTCTGTTCAACCTCAAACGGGAAGAAATACTGCTAACATTAATCGTAGGAAATCCCATCCAGTTAGTTTAGTAGCTCCAACCAAAGACAATACCCAATGTACAAAGGTCATAAGAAAAGATTCAGTTCCTGTTGATCAAGGAGCTGAAGCTTCAACAAAATTTAGCAGCATATCCCACTCGTGTCCAGATTCTCTCTGCCAGGTGGATGAGAAATTATCCAATGAAATTACAGAATTGCAGGACAGCGTACCTGAAGAAGAGGATAAAACTGACCATAAAGAAACATTTACCATTCCAAGCAGAACAAAATATGGAGGAGATAATTTAATATCAGAGGATAGGCACTGTTATTGTGATGAACAAAGTATAAGAGAAGAAAAATTTGGACCAAATGTAAATTATTATGGCACTCAACATTTGACCCATGCACTGACAGAGGAAATGTTACATAAGGGAAACAAACTAGAGAAACTCTGTGATTCCAGCTATGCTACAGATGATAAAACTGCAGCCTTTTGTGAAATAAGCTTGTCAGATCATGGATGTCCAGAATATCAGTGGTGTCAAAGGAGAGAAAACACAGAAGAGAAACTACTTTGCAGTGAACTGTCTAGAATGAAGGAAGAAGAGGTTTGTTGTGCAATGAACAAAACCACTGGTGATCTCTTTAGTGAATATGATAAACAGAAGATCCAGACAAAGGACAGATTACCCACATTGGCACAAAAGCATGAATTGAAACAAGGTAAGGGACTTTTGAAGTTGATTTTGCTTTTTATCTTAACCTGTTGGAACAGCATATTTATGTGATTAAAAATATTCCAGCTTTCCCCTCATTTCTTTTTTCTTTCCACTTTTTCTATTCTGCCATATACTATCTCATCAGACATCTTTCCCAGTTGAAAGAATAACCTGGAGCCCAGTTCCCAGGGCTCCTCTCATTAGTGTTGCTCACTAATCAGACTCTTGGCACCGACATGACAGTTGTCCACAGTGGCTGGACTTATGAATTCCCTTCCTGGAAGAAAGCACCTGACCTTTCAGCTCTGTATTTCCCTGTTAACTTGTTAACTTAAACTGTTAATTTAAATCATGAACTATTCAAAAACGTTCACATATATCATGTAAAAAAGATTTGAAGGGATTTATGACAACTACTGGTTTTGAATTTTTTATGGAACTGATAATTCCTAATTGCTTTGAGAAGATGGTTGTTGCAGCCGTTTGGTGTAGGTGCCATGAGGGAGGGAGTTCCTGGATTTTGACCGAGCAACAGTGAAGGAATGACAGTATAGTTTCTAGTCAGGACGGTGTGTATCTTGGAGGTTAACTTGAAGTTGGTGGTGCCCCATGTATGTGCTGCCTTTGTCATTCCAGGTGGTAAAGGTCACGGATTTGGAACATGCTGTAAAAGGAGGCAAGGTGCATGCATCTTGTAACGAGTGCAAACTGCTGCCAATCTGTATTAGTGATAGAGGGAGTAAATATTTGAGATGTTGGTTATGGTACTGATATAGCAGGCTGCTTTGTCATGTATGATGCCGGGCTTCTTTAGTATTGTTGGATTTCCAGCAAACCAGGTAATTGGAATGTATTCCATCACATTACTTATTTTTGTCATGCAGAGAGTGAAGAGGCTTTGAGGACTCAGGATGTAAGCTACTTGTCGCAGAATCCCAGCAGCCTGGATCTGCTGTTGCTGCCACAGCAGTTATCATTTGTCTCACACATACAAGCTTGGATTCACAGAAATCCAGTTCTTATCCAGTACCTAATTGGTTCCCTCCATATTCTCCCTGTACTGACTGAGAATGGTCTGTATTGTATCAAGTTTTGCTAGACAATCAGCAGTAAGAACTAGACAGATTGTTGGAAACTTTACGCGTGAATGTTGTGAAAGAGATTTTTCATGTTGCAGCCAAAGTACGGGGCAGGCATGTTCAGTTCACTCTCTACCCCTACCAATAAGAAAACGCATTGAATCAAACTCCAGTCAGGTTGTTAAGATCAATGCTAGAGGCCCAGTCTTCAAGGGATCCAACAATGAGAAAGTAAACCTTTTTCTTTCAGTTCTCCTCTCCAATGGTCAAAGGGGAGAGGGATGACAGGGCTCAGAAGCAAGGGAAAATATGTGGCTTTCAGTAACCACCCTCTTCCCATCCTTGCTTCCAGTTGGCCTCCAATTGAGGCATATGGAGGCGTCAACTCCCTTACATTGAGGGACAGACATCTCTACTATATCAGTCAGGAAACTAGCCAGTTTTTTAAAAATCTTTCTCATCCAGCACAACAGTGAGAAAGAAGGCCAGTATCTCTCCAAATTGCCACATTCTCACCACTTTCCTCACTGTCGGGGCTGGGAAAATTGCATCCAAAAAGTGCTCAATGAGCAGGAATCTCCCCAGACTTTCGCGACTCACCGTGATTAAGGCCCTTAAGTAGTCAATTAACAACCACTTAAGTGTCTCAATTCACCACCACCCTAATTATCCGCCTTCCTGGTGAGCAGGAAAAGTGACTGATTTCCCTGCGAGGAAACCAGGAAAACATGCCTGCCAAGTTTGATTAGATTAGATTAGATTACAGTGTGGAAACAGACCCTTCGGCCCAACAAGTCCACACCGACCCGCCGAAGCGAAACCAACCCCTACCCCTACATTTACCCCTTACCTAACACTACAGGCAATTTAGTATGGCCAATTCACCTGACCCTGCACATCTTTTGGATGGTGGGAGGAAACCAGAGCACCCGGAGGAAACCCACGCAGACACGGGGAGAACGTGCAAACTCCACACAGTCAGTCGCCTGAGACGGGAATTGAACCTGGGTCTCTGGTGCTGTGAGGCAGCAGTGCTAACCACTGTGCCACCGTGCCGCCCACAAATGTGCAAACTCCACACAGACAAGGCTGAATTTGAACCCAGGTCCCTGGCACTGTGAGGCAGCAGTGCTAACCACTGAGCCACCATGGTTGGTGAGACGGTAGGGTTTCCATTTGCCTCAATCTGGGCAGTGGGAGTCACAAATGTAGGCATGAGGATAGCTCCAAAAAACCACCCAGCCCACAACTTCAACGTCTCTGACCACCCTCCAACTTCTTCCAACCCCCAGCCAACGAGAAGCAAAGAAAAACTACTTACCTTTGTGAGAAACAAAAGCTCACTCACTTTAATAATTTCAGTCCGAGACAAATACCTGAACAACAGCGTCGTTTTATTTATACACCTATAGGTGGGTGCTTTGTCTAATTACCAGGTAAGGCAATGACAAAATGCACAGTATATCCCAAAAAACCCTTGCAATTTATACTGTTTTTTCCCATATGTTTTCCTTATTCCATTGTCTGTTCCCTGCTTCGCTTACGTCACTCATTTCCTTAAGACTTATCCCACAACTTCTGTTTATCCTGTCTTGTCCGTGACAAACTCTTATCTCTGACTCCCATAAGGGTTTTTGACGTCAGTCTATTGTAGATTATTGATTAGGCATATCTTTTCTTCTATCAGCATCTATTTCCATCCAGAGGCCACTTTGACCTCTTTGAGTAGGGTTTGTTCCTGTGTCCCCGTGTAAGGGGGAAACAGATGCTTTCCTGTTTGCCCATATATCCACCATTGTTCTGTATTCACGTCTCATGCTAACATATCCTTTCTTTTTGCTGAATATGTATTTTCACATTCCTGTTCTGTATCAGAATTTATACTTGCAGAAATAACATTAATTCATTTATATCCCACACCTTCTTGCCATTGATTCCATGAAGACTTAAGCATTGACCAGTGGCCTCTGATTGGCTGCCACCATCTACTGAGGGAGGACTCCACTGTCAAGGCTTGCCATAGGCTGAGAAATTTATTGGTCAGTTTATAAGTTGATTGGTTTGTGATCCAGTGAACATTGTAGTTAGTGGGCATCAAGTTGGGGACCACCCAACATGCTTGCCCTAGATCTATCTTGCAAAATGGAGAATCATTGCCAAGTAGTGAGAATTATATGCTAATAAAGGGACACTACCAAAGCAAAAACTGAAAATATTCCAGTTCACACAATTATTTACATAAACATTCCAATGTTGATTAACAGACTCCAATCAATATAGAAATTAAAAATGTTCAAAGTGACACCTGTTTTACTTCAATAAGTGCTTAAAAATATAAAAAACATTGTCATCTCTTCTATTTGTTATTTGTTCTTAAAATATGGTCAATTTTAGCTTAGTTGCAATAACTGACCATCCTTAGATGTGTTGAAAATGTACGGATGGTGATGCTGAGCCTTATTTTGAACTATTGTTTATATATTTAGATTTACAGACTGACCTACATTTATAGCACAGAGTGAGACAAATCAACCAATCATGAATATTTTGCATCAGTATTTACTGTGGAAAAGGATATGGAAGATATAGACTGTAGGAAAATAAATGGTGACATCTTGCAAAATGTCCAGATTACAGAGGAGGAAGTGCTGGATGTCTTGAAACGGTTAAAGGTGGATAAATCCCTAGGACCGGATCAGGGGTACCCGAGAACTCTGTGGGAAGCTAGAGAAGTGCTTGCTGGGCCTCTTGCTGAGATATTTATATCATCAATAGTCACAGGTAAGGTGCCGGAAGACTGGAGATTGGCAAACGTGGTGCCACTGTTTAAGACAAGCCAGGGAACTATAAACCGGTGAGCCTGATCTCTGTGGTGGGCAAGTTGTTGGAGGGAATCCTGAGGGACAGGATGTACCTGTATTTGGAAAGGCAAGGACTGATTCGGGATAGTCAACATGGCTTTGTGCGTGGGAAATCATGTCTCACAAACTTGATTTGAGCTTTTTGAAGAAGTAAAAAAGAAGATTGATGAGGGCAGAGTGGTAGATTTGATATATATGGAATTCAGTAAGGCGTTTGACAAGGTTCCCCATGGGAGACTGATTAGCAATGTTAGATCTCATGGAATACAGGGAGAACTAGCCATTTGGATACAGAACTGGCTCAAAGGTAGAAGACAGAGGGTGGTGGTGGAGGGTTGTTTTTCAGATTGGAGGCCTGTGACCAGTGGAGTGCCACAAGGATCGGTGCTGGGCCCTCTACTTTTTGGCATTTACATAAATGATTTGGATGCGAGCATAAGAGGTACAGTTAGTAAGTTTGCAGATGGCACCAAAATTGGAGGTGTAGTGGACAGCGAAGAGGGTTACCCCAGATTACAACAGGATCTGAACCATATGGGCCAATGCGCTGAGACGTGGCAGATGGAGTTTAATTCAGATAAATGCGAGGTGCTGCATTTTGGGAAAGCAAATCTTAGCAGGATCTATACATTTAATGGTAAGGTCCTAGGGAGTATTGCTGAACAAAGAGACCTTGGAGTGCAGGTTCATAGCTCCTTGAAAGTGGAGTTGCAGGTAGATAGGATAGTGAAGAAGGTGTTTGGTATGCTTTCCTTTATTGGTCAGAGTATTGAGTACAGGAGTTGGGAGGTCTTGTTGCGGCTGTACAAGACATTGGTTAGGCCACTCAATGGAATATTGCATGCAATTCTGGTCTCCTTCTTATCGGAAAGATGTTGTGAAACCTGAAACGGTTCAGAAAAGATTTACAAGGATGTTGCCAGGATTGGAGGATTTGAGCTATAGGGAGAGGCTGAACTGGCTGGGGCTGTTTTCCCTGGAGCATCGGAGGCTGAGGAGTGACCTTATAGAGGTTTACAAAATTATGAGGGGCATGGATAGGGTAAATAGACAAAGTCTTTTCCCTGGGGTCGGGGAGACCAGAACTGGAGGGCATAGGTTTAGGGTGAGAGGGGAAAGATATAAAAGAGACCTAAGGGGCAATGTTTTCACACAGAGGATGGTACGTGTATGGAATGAACTGCCTGAGGAAGTGGTGGAGGCTGGTACAATTACAACATTTAAGGGGCATTTGGATGAGTATATGAATAGGAAGGTTTTGGAGGGTTATGGGCCGTGTGCTGGCAGATGGGACTAGATTGGGTTGGGATATCTGGTCGGCATGGACGGGTTGGACCAAAGGGTCAGTTTTCATGCTGTACGTCTGTATGACTCTATGAGTCTTCACTATTTACCACCCTTCCAGTTTTCAATAAGGTCAGTACAGTTGTGAATAGTGCCAAAGGATGTTGTAGGTTACAGAGGGACATAGATAAGCTGCAGAATTGGGCTGAGAGGTGACAAATGGAGTCTAATGTGGAAAAGTGTGAGTTGATTCACTTTAGAAGGAGAAACAGGAATGTAGAGTCCTGGGCAAACGGTAAGATTCTTGGTAGTGTAGATGAGCAGAGAGATCTCGGTGTCCATTAACATAGATCCCTTAAAGTTGCCGGCCAAGTTGATAGAGCTGTTAAGAAGGCATACGGAGTGTTAGCTTTTATTGGTAGAGGGGTTGAATTTCAGAACCATGAGGTCATGCTGCAGCTGTACAAAACTCTGCTGCAGCCGCACATGGAGTATTGCATGTAGTTCTGGTCATCACATTATAGGAAGCATGTGGAAGCTTTGGAAAGGGTTCAGAGGTGATTTACTAGGATGTCGGCTGGTATAGAGGGAAAGCCTTACCAAGAAAGGTTGAGGGACTTGAGACTGTTTTCGTTAGAGAGGAGGTTGAGAGTTGACTTAATTGAGAAATATAAGATAGTCAGCGAGTTAGATGAGGTGGACAGTGGGAGCCATTGTGATGGCTAGCACGTGGGGGCATAGCTTCAAATTGAGGGGTGATAGATATAGGACAGATGTCAGAGGTAGAGCTGAAAATGTGTTGCTGGAAAAGCGCAGCAGGTCAGGCAGCATCCAAGGAACAGGGGAATCGACGTTTCGGGCATAAGCCCTTCTTCAGAAAAGATGTCAGAGGTACTTTCTTTACTCTGAGTAATAGGGGCGTGGAACGCACTGCCTGCAACAGTTGTAGACTCGCCAACTTTATGGGCATTTAAATGGTCATTGGATAGGCATATGGACAAGAATGACATAGTTTAGGTTAGATTGGTTTCACAGGGCAGCGCAACATCAAGGGCCGAAGGGGCTGTACTGCACTGTAATGTTCTATGTTCTATCCATGAACTTTTTGATCATACTCATTACATTGAAGTTCAAATTAGTAATGTACACTTTCGTGGTTGTAATAAGGTTCACCCAGTTGAATGTCATAGAATATGAATTTCTGATTGGGGCTGTTAATCTAGTCCAATCAGGGAGTCCTGGCTGACAGATAAAAAGAACAGAGTCAGAGATTCTGGCACTCTGATAGCTGACTCTGAAGAGGCAGTACCAAAGTCAAGTTCACATATAAATAAAGGGTGTCTTGGTGTGTGATACCGACCTCTGTGGAGTTATTTCAGTGGTGATGACAACAAAGCAAGTTCCTGAAGAAACTCACTTGCAACAGTTGTCTTTGAGTTGAAGTAAGCATTTCTTTCATCATGCCTTTGTTTGGGAAGCTTGACTTGTTGGAACCTTATATGAAAGGAAGGCATTGTTTTTGACTAGGTTTGTATGACTGGCAGAAACATGTGATGGTGTAAGTGCTTAACCCTTAATGAGATGCTTCGAGATCACTTGGTATGTGGGTATAACCCACCACATCCCTGGACACTATGGGGCAATTTAGTATAGTTAAACCATCTAACCTGCACATCTTTGGACTGTGGGAACAAACTAGAGCACCTGGAGGAAACCCACACAGACGCAGAGAGAATGTGCAACTCCACACAGTCACCCAAGGCAGGAATCAAACTTGGGTCCCTGGCACTGTGAGGCAGCAGTGCTAACGACTGAGCCACTATGCTGCCCAACAGTTTCCTATCGTTTCTCTTTTCAGTTTTTAAAAATTGAGATGAAATACACTAGAGAAGGTGAGAAGGCCCCATGTCCTACTCACAACCATTTACATTTCTACCTCTTTTCATTTCTATCAGCTATTAGCAAAGTGAAATAGTTGTAGCTGTAGGAGTGATGAAAAGTAGTGTCATTTGAACAGGATTAACTGCAGCTAAGCTATCCTCTGATTTGTAATTTCATTAATGCCAAAAAGAAAAAATTGCTGCTTTCTGCTGTAACACATGAGATGTTATTACAACATATTGGTGGATCTTTGGTGCAGTGACGGTGTCCCTACCTGTGTTTAATAGGTCAGGGTTCAATCCGTTTTGCATTAAAGGTGTGTTAAAACATATCCAGACTGATTGATTTAAAAATTATTTATAAGAAAACAAGATAATCATGAATTTGCTGTCAGCTGCAGTTCTTTAACGTTAAAAAGAACTTAAATTACCAAACATGTCATCAAACTGTAATCCCAAAAGATATGAT
This sequence comes from Chiloscyllium plagiosum, assembly GCF_037043375.1. Lineage (NCBI taxonomy): Eukaryota > Metazoa > Chordata > Chondrichthyes > Orectolobiformes > Hemiscylliidae > Chiloscyllium > Chiloscyllium plagiosum. The sequence goes on from NW_028270168.1 coordinate 12,957,391, forward strand.
AATAGACAATAGACAGTAGACAATAGGTGCAGGAGTAGGCCATTCTGCCCTTCGCGCCTGCACCACCATTCAATATGATCATGGCTGATCATCCTTAATCAGTATTCTGTTCCTGCCTTATCTCCATAACCCTTGATTCCACTATCCTTGAGAGCTCTATCCAGCTCTTTCTTAAATGAATCCAGAGACTGGACCTCCACTGCCCTCTGCGAAAGAGCATTCCACACAACCATAACTCTCTGGAAGAGATCTCCCTTCTCTTCCCATTACTGTACTGATTGAGATTTTAGAAGTTCATGAGAACAACACTATTATTAAAGGAATTAGATTGAAAATTATAGAACAGAATTCATGAAAAGAGACTTCCCATTTTGAAGGCAATACTAAGATCAACCAACTTTTAAAAAAGAACCATTTGCTTTAAATGGGAAAATCAAATACTTGAAAATTATAATTAACCTTGAACTACTAAAGCATAAACTTGGCACCTTAAGCTCACACACCATGACATTGATAGACTCATGAATGAACCAGCATTAAAGCCATTGAAATATCATATTAACTACATTAATGAAACTTTCTTCAAATGTGTTTTCATCAGTTCTTAATTATTTCATTGTTGCAGTGGAAACTATCCTTCAATGTGAATGCTTCTCACTCACTGCAACAAACTGCCTAAGACCTTGCAAAAATGTGTTTCAAATGTAACATTGTATTGGTGAAAAAAGACATGTTTTGTTAAAGTGTTTTGTCGAAGTGTTTCACTTGCACTCATCAAGGTAAAGATAAAAGACGGACAATGTGTGTCAACAAAAATCAAGTTCCGTACTAACAAATGACAGGGAAATGACCTCTGGAGAACATGTTTACATTGATTTTCTAGATCATATATGGTATTTAGGAAGAGATGAACTTGGATTATTATTTGAAAAGAAACATTTAATAAAACTCTATTATGGGTAGCACCATGTCTCAATGATTAGTACTGCTACTTCACAGTGCCAGGGACCCAGGTTCAATTCCAACCTTGGCAACTGTCGATGTGGAGTTTGCATGTTCTCTCCATATCTATGTGGGTTTCCTCCAGGTGCTGTGGTTTCCTTCCATACACCAAAGATGTACCAATTAGGTGGATTTGCCATGCTACATTATCCATGGTGTTCAGAGATGTGTAGAGCAGTTGGATATAGTAAATGTGAGGTTATGGGATATGGTAAGTGACTGAATGTCTGTGGGGTGCTCTTCAGAGGGTCAGTGTAGACTCCATGGGCTGAATGGCCTTGTTCTCCACTGTAGGGATTTGATGAGTCTCTTAAAAAAAGTACATCAATTGAAAAGTTGCAATTAATTTTGTAGTCACTTTGCTAAAGTAAAAAATATTTCTTTCTTCCAATTTTGACCTTCCTTTTTCCTTTCCCTCCCAAACCTGACAACTGTTATAGAGTCATAGAGATGTACAGCATGGAAACAGATCCTTCGATCCAACCTGTCCATGCCGACTAGATATCCCAACCCAATCTAGTCCCACCTGCCAACACCCGGCCCATATCCCTCCAAACCCTTCCTATTCATATACCCATCCAAATGCCTCTTAAATGTTGCAATTGTACCAGCCTCCACCACTTCCTCTGGCAGCTCATAAGGAACTGGAGTAGTCTGTTTGGTGCCTTGAGTCTATTCAGTAGAATCATGGCTGATCCAATATTCCTCACATCCACTTTCATGTCCTTTCTTGTAACCCTTGATGATCAAGAATCTATTTCAACCATAAATACATACAAGGACTTTGCCCCTATTGCTCTATGGCGAGCATTTATTCTGCTCAGCACTCTCAGACTCCAATACGTTTCAATCAGATCAACTGTTCTAAACTCCAGTGAGTAGAGTCCCAACCTGTTTAGCTTTTGCTCATAAAACAATCCCTTCATACCAGGAATCATCCTTGTTAACTTTTTCTGAACTGTGTCCAATGAAATGTTAACTTTTCTTAAATAAGAGAACATACGTTCTCACAATACTCCAGATATGGTCTCACCAGCTCCTTATACAGTTGCAGTGAGATTTCTCTGCTCTTATACCCCAACCCTCTTAAAATAAGGGCCAACATTCCATTCGCCTTCCTGATTACCTGCTGCACCTATGTGCTAGCTTTCTGTGTATGGGGCAAAAGTACCCGCAAATCCCTTTGTGTTGCAGCTATCCACAGTTTTTTTTCTCTGAGAGAAGAAATTCCTCCTCATGCCTTAAATGTGTGACCCCCTTATTCTGAGATTATGCCCTCTGGTCGTGGACTCTTCTATGAGGGAAAACAAATTTCTGCATCTGCCTGTCAGGCCTCCTTAAAACCTGTATGTTTCAATAAGATTACCTCTCATTCTTCTAAATTCCAATGAGTACATGCCCAGTCTACTCAATCTCTCTTCATAAAGCAGTCCCTCCATGCCTGTATGAGCCTAGTAAACCTTCTCTGGTCTGCCTCCAATTCCAGTACATCTTTCCTTAGCTAAGGGGCTCAAAACTGCTCACAGTGCTCTAGCTGTGGTCTGAATCATGCAAAATCATTTAGTCTTCTCTGAAATTGTTTGTCCCATACCAGGAACAGGAGAATCGTTGTTTCGGGCATAAGCCCTTCTTCAGGAATGAGGAAAGTGTGTCCAGCAGGCTAAGATAAAAGGTAGGGAGGAGGGACATGAGGGAGGGGCGTTGGAAATGCGATAGGTGGAGGGAGGTCAAGGTGAGGGTGATAGGCCGGAGTGCGGTGGGTGCGGAGAGGTCAGGAAGAAGATTGCAGGTTAGGAAGGCGGTGCTGAGTTCGAGGGATTTGACTGAGACAAGGTGGGGGGAGGGGAAATGAGGAAACTAGAGAAATCTGAGTTCATCCCTTGTGGTTGGAGGGTTCCCAGGCTGAAGATGAGGCGCTCTTGCTCCAACCGTCGTGTTGCCATGGTCTGGCGATGGAGGAGTCCAAGGACCTGCATGTCCTTGGTGGAGTGGGAGGGGGAGTTAAATTGTTGGGCTACGAGGTGGTTGGATTGGTTGGTCCGGGCCAACCCGGAACAACCAACCCAACCACCCCGTAGCCCAACACTTTAACTCCCCCTCCCACTCCAGAAAGGACATGCAGGTCCTTGGACTCCTCCATCGCCAGACCATGGCAACACGACGGTTGGAGGAAGAGCGCCTCATCTTCAGCCTGGGAACCCTCCAACCACAAGGGATGAACTCAGATTTCACCAGTTTCCTCATTTCCCCTCCCCCCACCTTGTCTCAGTCAAATCCCTCGAACTCAGCACCGCCTTCCTAACCTGCAATCTTCTTCCTGACCTCTCCGCCCCCACCCCACTCTGACCTATCACCCTCACCTTGACCTCCCTCCACCTATCGCATTTCCAACGCCCCTCCCCCAAGTCCCTCCTCCCTACCTTTTATCTTAGCCTGCTGGACACACTTTCCTCATTCCTGATGAAGGGCTTATGCCCGAAACGTCGATTCTCCTGTTCCTTGGATGCTGCCTGACCTGCTGCGCTTTTCCAGCAACACATTTTCAGCTCTGATCTCCAGCATCTGCAGCCCTTACTTTCTCCTCCTGTCCCATACCAGACCAATTCATGCAATAGAAATTAAATGCCATTTGATAACCCTGCAACAGTGTTCTTCTCAATAGATTTCAATATTCTCTGTCTTGCTCAACCTGTTGGGGCAACTAGAGATAAGGTATTAATGCTAAACCTGAACCTGTCCCTCACTCAACGTCTACACACGTTTACTTCAGCAGCTATTACTAGATGCTGAGCTGATGCAAAAATCTGAGAAAAATGTTGTTGCTATCTGTAACTCAGAAACGCTAAACCAGTTGTAATACTTTTACAGCAAGCTCCCTGCTTAAAATTGTTTACCCAACATCAAATTAGATGCTTCCTATATGGTGTGACTTAGTTGTACACTACTTTTAACAACAAAACCAACTTTATCTAACATTGGAAAGCATAGCCACTCTAGGTGTTAGAGAACCATCATAAACATTATTTGTTATTAATTGATCTCATAATATTTCGGTACATTTGATAATACAATTCTGTGGGATTTTACAGCAATACTGATGACCAACTACGCAAATTTTACTTAATGACCATGAAGATACTTTATTCTGTCGAAGTATGTGAGAATTGCTGGCAGGCCAGCATTTATTGCCTATCCATTATTGTTCTTATGAAGGTTATGGTGAGCTGTCTTCTCCAACTATTGCAGTCCATGTAAGTACTGTTGGGAGTGGAGTTCCAGGATTTTTACCCATTGACAGTAAAAGAACAAAGATGTAGTTCCAAATCAGGATGTTGTGTGGCTTAGAGGGAAAATTGCTGAGGGTATTCCCATATATCTACTGTCCTTGTCCTTCCAGATAGTAGAGGTCAGAGAATTTGGAGGTTCTTTTGAAGGAGTCTTAATGAGTTGCTGCAGTGCATCATAAGACTATAAGACATAGGCATGGAAGTAAGGCCATTCGGCCCATCGAGTCCACTCCACCATTTAATCATGGCTGATAGGCATTTCAACTCCACGCTCTCCTCGTAGCCCTTAATTCCTTGCGAGATCAAGAATTTATCAATCTCTACCTTGAAGACATTTAACCTCCCAGCCTCCACTGCGCTACATGGCAATGAATTCCACAGGCCCACCACTCTCTGGCTGAAGAAATGTCTCCTCATTTCCGTTCTAAATTGACCCCCCCTAATTCTAAGGTTGTGCCCACGGGTCCTAGTCTCCTCATCTAACGAAAACAACTTCCCAGAGTCCATCCTTTCTAAGCCATGCATTATCTTGTAAGTTTCTATGAGATCTCCCCTCAACCTTCTAAACTCTAATTAATACAATCCCATGATCCTCAGCCGTTCATCGTATGTTAGGCCTACCATTCCAGGAATCATCTGTGTGAATCTCCGCTGGGCATGCTGCAGTGCCAGTATGTCCTTCCTGAGGTGTGGGACCCAAAATTAGACACAGTATTCTAAATGGGGCCTAACAAAAGCTTTATAAAGTCTCAGAAGGACATCGCTGCTTTTATATTCCAACCCTCTTGAGATAAATGACAACATTACATTCACTTTCTTAGTCACAGACTCAACCTGCAAGTTAACCTTTAGAGATTCTTGGATTAGCACTCCCAGATTCCTTTGTACTTTGGCTTTCTGAATTTTCTCACCGTTTAGAAAATAGTCCATGCCTGTATTCTTTTTTCCAAAGAGCAAGACCTTGCATTTGAATTTCATCAGCCATTTCCTGGACCACTCTCCTAAACTGTCTAAATCTTAGGACTACCTGCCTGTCCACCTAACTTCATATCATCGGCAAACTTCGCCAGTATGCCCCAGTCCCTTCATCCAGATCATTAATATATAAAGTGAATAGCTACGGCCCCAACACTGAACACTGCGGGACACCACTTGTCACCGGCTGCCAACTCTCTGCCTTCTGTCAGACAGCCAATTCTCAATCCATGCCAGTAGCTCACCTCGAACAACATGTGCCCTCACCTTCCTCAGCAGCCTCCTGTGAGGCACATTATCAAAGGCCTTTTGGAAGTCTAGATAGATAACATCCACCGGGTTTCCATGGTCTAACCTACTTGTTATGTCTTCAAAGAATTCTAGCAGGCTTGTCAGGCATAACCTCCCCTTATTAAATCCATGCTGACTTGTTCTAATCCAACCTTGCACTTCCAAGAATTTAGAAATCTCATCCTTAATGATGCATTCGAGAATTTTACCATCAACCGAGGTTAGGCTGATCGACCTATAATTTTCCATCTTTTGTCTTGATCCTTTCTTGAACAAGGGGGTTACAACAGCAATTTTCCAATCATTTGTGACTTTCCCCGATTCCAAGGATTTTTGAAAGATCAAAACCGGCGCCTCCGCTATTTCCTCAGCCACCTCCCTCAGAACTCTAGGATGTAGCTCATTGGGGTCAGGAGATTTATCAATTTTTAGACCTTTAGCTTTTCTAGCACTTTCTCTTTTGTAATGGCTACCATACTCAACTCTGCCTCCTAACTCTTCTTAATTGTTGGGATATTACTCCTGTCTTCCACTGTGAAGATTGACACAAAGTACTTATTAAGTTCTTCAGCTATTTCCTTCTCTCCCCGCACTAGCCTTGCTGCATCAATTTGGAGCAGCCCAATGTCTACTTTTGCCTTTCATTTGTTTCTTATGTATTGAAAGAAACTTTTACTATCATTTCTAATATTACTGGCTAGCCTACCTTCATATTTGATCCTCTCCTTCCTTATTTCTCTCTTTGTTATCCCCTGTTGGTTTTTGTAGTCTTCCCAATCTTCTGATTTCCCAGTGCTCTTGGCCACTTTATAGGCTGTCTCTTTTTCTTTGATACATTTCCTGACTTTCTTTGTCAGCCATAGCTGTCTAATTCCTCCCCCTTGCACCCCCCCCCCCCCCCAAATAATCTTTCTTTTCTTTTGGATGAACCTCTGCACTGTATCCTCAATTACACCCAGAAACTCCTGCCATTGTTGCTCTCCTGTCTTCCTTGCTAGGCTCTACTTCCAGTCGTTGCAGCCCACTGTGCATCGGTGGCGGAGAGAACAAATGTTTGGTTTGTTGAATGGGGGGGTTGCCTGCCAAGTGGACTACTTTGTTCTGGATGGTGTTGAGCTTCTTGAATGTTGTTAAAGCTGCATCCATCCAGGCAAGTGGAGAGTATTCCATCACACTGAAAACAAAAATGATGAAGAGGCATCTAGACCTGAAACATTAGCTTGCTTTCTTTCCATGGATGCTGCCTGATCCCCTGTGAACTCCAGCATTTTCTGTTTTCAGTACAGATTCCATCATCTGCAGTAATTTGCTCTTTCTAGTATTCCATCACATTCCTGACTTCTTCCTTGTACATAGTAGATTGGCTTCAGAGAGCAAGGAGGTGAGTAACCTATTGCATATTTGCCAGCCTCTGCAATGCTCAACCATAGTGTTTGTATGACTGGTCCAGTTCAGTTTCTGGTCAATAGTCACACCAGCACACTCCCCAAACCCAATGCATATATGTCAAGGTAAGGGATTCAGCCAATATAAAGGTGAGTGGGATGATGACTAAATTTTCTCTTGTTGAAGGTATCATTGTCTGAAATTTGTGTGGCATGAATGTTACTTGTCACTCATCAGCCATAGCCTGATTGTTGTTCAAAGAAAGTAGCGTGCAAATATTTTCTTCTTGGTTTTATATTTCTCTAAATAATACATTTTTATCATCAATATAAATGATTATGGGATATTCATTATTAGCAGACAGCTCTTTGAACTGAAGATCTGAGCAGAGGTTGAACCCGCTAGAGAAATTACATTTTGATCAACCAAGTTGGAGAAGCTGTGCATGAGAGCTCAAGTTTCTTTTAACTGACCAGTGCTACTGCAGAGGCTATTTAACAGTAGTAGCTGCTTTTTTTTAGAACATGGTGAGTGAACAGAATGTATTACATTCTCCAGACTCAGGAAATGAAAGTTCTTTGCAAATTGTCTGGCATTCAAGATAAAAGTGAGGGGAATAATTAACTCTGACATAATTTGCGAATTGAACTGATAGCTCCATGTATACTGTTTGTATAGTTTAGCAATTGACTGTTGATAGTTCAATCTAGCAGATTTTGGAAAAAAACTTCACAGCAATTTCAGCAGTCTTATGCTAATAGTGAGGGGATCCAACTTGATATAAGAGCACCACTCAATGCAGTCAGCACTTTAGTGTTGAAGTCTTATCTCTGCCCAAGGGTCTTCCAACTGAAATTATCTGTGGAATTTAGAAATTTACCGTAATGTGTTTTTGATAACCAAAAATCAACATTATAGTCTTATTTATTTCCACATCGATTGCTAATTTGGTTGAAGAGTTGTTAATTATCAGCAAGATCAGCACATTGAAGTACAATTTTGATCTCTCTTTTTCTGCATTTCTAGTTGTTTTAAGTACAGGGCAACCCCTGTATCTGCGGGTCCGGTTACCATGATTTCAGTTACCCGCGGTTCACCGCAGCTCAAACAAATAAAAGGGAACATTCCAGAACCAGGGACTAGGAATCTGCTGGGAAGGTACATTTCCCTTTAAATGAATGGGTTCGCACCTATCCACAGTCTTGGAACGTATCCCCTTCGGGTACGGGGGACTACTGTACTGCTGCATGAAATCAGAAAAGGGTGGTTTCATAGAACTGATGATGCAAATCCAGACAAGCAAAGCCATCTGCACCAATCATTTCTGCACAATACAACGTAAATAGGAAAGCCACAATCATCAGTGCCAATCAAGCAGTGACCAAAGTTGCACATGCATTAATCCAAAGACGGTTAAAAGACATTTAAATTGATGAGGCTGGTGGTTATCATCCTTGACTAGTTTTGTCTCTGCATCAGGTTCCAGCCAAACGTCCAGTTATAAATTAGTGTTGTTTTTATATTAGTGTTGTTCTAATTCTGATTCCGGTAAACTACAGTTTGTGAGCAGCTCTCACTTTTAATAAATTCAACTCCCTTAAACTGAATATGAATCCATGAGAAACTTACAACTACATGTGTGATACAACGATAAAGAAATGGGATTTGATTGAATAACACTCAGATTTAGATGATGGATACCAGTTCTTGCGAATCAGAGCTAAAATACTTATAAGATTAAAAAATAGTTAAATGCTGCCAGGTTGTAATTGATTAAAGTTAAAATAAAATTATCAAGTGCCGTCACTGTCTCAGGACACCTCAAATGGCTGTCAACCAATGAATTGCTTTTGAAGTCCAGTTGGTGTTGTAGTGTTGGAGATTTAGCAGTGTTGTGACTCTCTGAATTTTGACACATCCATGACAAAGCTCAGTTCTAAGCCCAGAAGGTCAACAGGAAGGCTTTTTGGAAGGGGTAGAGCTGAAACATTCACCCATAATCGCAGAAGTGTTATGGTGCTGAAGGAAGCTTAAAGCCCATTGTTTCTGCACTGGCACTTAGAGCACTAGTTGACCAATAACTGAACTGTAGGTATCTGTGAGTTACTTTGCATGCCAAAAAGAGCCATGCTTATGAACCAATGGGCTGGATTCAGTGAGGTGCCACAGTCCCTGCCGTAGGGGTGATCTTTGCCCCTGCAGAGTTTCGAGCCAATTGGCTGTTATATGGCAGACATAAGTTGACCTTTCCATTGACTAGGATTGTACGCTTATTGTCATTGCATTACAGCAATTTCCAAAGTGTCACAAGTACCAAAATGATTGTAAAAATGTTATTAAAAAATCCTTTGCTGTCACGTATTGTGAATTAAATAACTGGCAAACTAGCTGTTACAAAAAATACACTCTTTTTGTGAAGTAGGAAAAGAAAGATCAGTGCCTGTTCCCTGTCCATTGACAGATATGCATTCTGCTTTGAAATGGAATTACTCACCTGTTCTGTTAATTTCAGACAATGTAGCTGGAAGCTTTTACTATGACTTAATTTGCAATTATGACCATACAATTCAAAACAAATGACTACTTCCATTTAGCTTCTCATGGCTTCTTCACCAAGATCAGACTGCAAATAAATTATAATTTTCCTTGGGGAACTCCCTGTATTTTGTACAAATTGTATATACAATATTACAGCAGGGACAATGCTTTTAAAAGTATCCTATTGGCCAAGTACGCTTTTCATTCCTGTGAAATCATGAAAGATGTTGTATAAATGTTATATCTTTACTTATGCAAAAGTGCACAATGTAGTCATGAATAACAAAGTCCGTTCAGCTTATCATCTCTATGTCAGTTGCAGTATCTCTCCACAACCTTCCTTGGTGAGCCCTATAGCACACATTGATCACAAAGTGGGAAATAATGCCTGATACATTATTTTTGATTGTTGAATCTTTGTTCTTGCATTCTACTGTTTCAAATTAATTTTAAGCAACACTCTAGATTTCTTTATTAGCAGTCAGTGTGTTTTTACATCCTCTTCTATCTGGACCACATAAAAGATCAATCGTTGCAGTGTTGTCGTAATTTAAATCTGATTTATATTTATCCTGTGGACCTTTTGCTAATACCAAGTATTTCTTGTCAGCGTTCTGGTTTCCTTCACTGAAGGCAGTCATTGTTGTTGGGACATTTCTATAGGTGTTGGCTATCCATCAGTGCTTTGCCTAACAACCATTTTTCTTATGCGACCCCAGGCAGTGATAAACTCTCTCCACTCACAAACATATTCAAGTGATACTGAATAGCAAGTAGGAACTCTTTTACAATTGTATCCTTTAATCTTTCAGACATTTGTTGTAAATTCTGGGTGAACGCTGACAGCTGTTTAAAATAATCACTCTGCCTTTAATCTTATAGGGATGATGCACAGTATTTCAAATAAGCAACTTTTTCAAGAACTTAAAAACAGAAGTTGCTGGAAAAGCTCAGCAAGTCTAGCAGTATCTGTGAAGAGAAATCAGAGTTAATGCTTTGGCTCCAGTGACCCTTCCTCAAAACAGATATCTCTGATTTTGAAACGTTAACTCTGATTTCTCTTCACAGATGCTGCGAGACCTGCTGAGCTTTTCCAGCAACTTGTTTTCGTTTCTGATTGACAGCATCCGAAGTTCTTTCGGTTCTTCGAGAATTTCTTCTTACGTTCAGCAATCAGGAGATGCCACTGATATCTTTCACAAGGACTCATGTAACCTCACATGATGAAGTGACCCCAGCACAAGATGTTTGAATCTCTCCTGAAATCAGCTTCAGTCCGAGCAGTGCTGGTTCTGATTTCTAGTAACTGAGCACTGACACCAGAAACACCTCTATCGATTACAATGTCCACTTACTGGAAGAAGAGGAGAGTGAAATATTCTCCTACCTCTGTGCTGTGCAGACATCATCCTATATTTCAACTGCTGTAATTACTACAGGCTAAACTACTCTCATTCTTAGCTAGTCGTATTTCAGCCTGCCCAATTCCACACATAACCCTACAGCATGAATCTGGTTTGGCCAGTGCTTCTTTCTGCCTTCAGAACCTGATTAAGTTGTAGAAATTACATCTGAGTTTCCATATCCCAGTTACTGCAATTGTTATTTGTGGGTTGTATTGAAGGAGAAAGGCAGAAGGCAAAAAACACTGAAGACATCAAGAGTAGATGCTCTCTGCAAAAATGATTGTTTGACTATTAAGTGAAAAGCCCAACTTATCATTGATGATTATTTTGATTGGTGTGAATATGTTGTGGTCGGTGTTAAAGCTGTTACTGTGATTAGCCCTTCTGCTTTCCCTTTAAGCTGGTGATGTGCTTTCAATGTCATTGATAAGTAATGTAATTAGAATTGCAGGTTTATGTTCGTGTTCAAAATATGTTTGCAAAAGCATTGTGCATCCATGGTCTACTCATTAAAATACAATTGTGTGTTTATATCCTTTCATCCTAAAATGTATAATTTAATGAATAGCTATTGTAAATCATCTTTTATTGCAGATCTACATCACTCAGATGATGAGGAAGACAAATTTCGATTGATGTTTTTGTGTCTGAAAGTCAGACTTCCCAAGAAAGGGAGAAATCTATTTCAGTTTGGATCAACCACATCTGAGGATATGAGCCAGAATGAATCCAAAGAATACTGGTTTGCAATGACTCAGGAAAAGTGAGTTCATAGCTGGGAATGCAATTCCTCAACAGAACTAACAAAATCTATTGTTTATGCTCTCCACACATAACTATCATATGTTAAGTATTAGTCAGTTGCATTCTCTTACATATAATATAGATTATTATAGGAAATCCTAACCAGCAGTTGGATACGATTTAGAACATAGAACAGTACAGCACAGTACAGGCCCTTTGGCCCACGATGTTGTGCCAAGTATTTATCGTAATCTAAGATCAACCTAACCTACACACCCCTCAATTTACTGCCGTCCATGTGCTTGTCCAGCAGTCGCTTAAATGTCCCTAATGTCTCTGACGCTACTACCACTGCTGGCAGTGCATTCCACACACCCACCACTCTCTGCGTAAAGAACTTACCTCTGACATCCCTCTTTACCTTCCTCCAATCACCTTAAAATTATGACCTCTCGGAATAGGCATTTCTGCACTGGGAAAAAGTTTCTGGCTATCTACTCCATCTATGCCTCTCATTACCTTGTATACCTCTATCAAGTCACCTCTCTTCTTTCTTCTCTCCAGCATGAAAAGCCCTAGCACCCTCAACCTTTCTTTAAAAGATAAGCCCTCCAATCCAGGCAGCATCCTGGTAAATATCCACTGCACCATACGCCTTTTTAACAACCCTATCAACTTGGGTAGCAACTTTGAGGGATCTATGTACATGGACCCCAAGATCTCACAGTTCCTTCACACTGCCAAGAATCCTGTTTTTAATCCTGTATTCAGCATTCAAATTTGACCTCCCAGAATGAATCACTTAGCATTTATACAGGTTGAACTCCTTTTGTCACTTCTCAGCCCAGCTCTGCAGAAGTGGTGGAGGCTGGTACAATTGCAACATTAAGAGGCATTTGGATGGGTATATGAATAGGAAGGGTTTGGAGGGATATGGGCCGGGTGCTGGCAGGTGGGACTAGATTGGGTTGGGACATCTGGTTGGCATGGACGGGTTGGACCGAAGGGTCTGTTTCCATGCTGTACATCTCTGTGACTCTATGCTTCTATGTTGGAGCCTGCAACAACCCTCGACACTATCTACAACACCACCGACCTTTGTGTCATCAGCTAATTTACTAACCCACCCTTCCACTTCTTCATCCAAATCATTTATAAAAACTACATAGAGCAGAGGCCCAAGAACACCGACCTCCAGGCAGAATACTACAACTCACTGTCTTCTTTCGGCCAGCCAATTCTGTATCCAGACAGCAGAACCTCCCTGTATCCCATACCTCCTAACTTTCTGAACGAACCTACCTTGGGAAATATTATCAAATGCCTTACTGAAATCCACATACACCATATCCACTTCTCGGCCTTCATCAACTTGTCTCATCTCATCCTCAAAGAACTCGTAAGACTTGTGAGGCATGACCTGCCCCTCACAAAGTCATATCTTTAATCAAACTATGTTTTTTCCAAATAGTCATATATCCTATCTGTCAGAATCCTTTCCAATATTTATGCAAATCTTTTTAATAAAATGTCTGAAGCAGCTTTCAATTGCAGAAGGCAAAATAAGAACTAACTGATCTTTCAAGGCAAATTATTTCTGTTGAAGTCATTAGGCATATCCAACAGAACAACAGAATGGGAAATGGAGTTGAGTCCATAGTCAGATCAGCCAGGATCTTATCGAATTGCAGTGCAAGCTTAATGGGCCAAATGGTCTACGCTTGAACCTGTTCCTTATGCTTTAGCTGCTATTTTACTCCAGATTTGTAATCAGTTGGTTGTTTTTCTTTAAAGTGATATTTGTTGTCATACCAATATTTTCTTCTCCTCTGAAAGTATTGATGGACATTGATACATACAGGGGCTACAAGCATTTCACTATCTCAACTTGTAAGAATTTTGCATCTGTGACTCTTAGTTTTGGCAGCTGTTTAACACCATGCAAGTCATCACAGGAGACCCCAATCCTCTTGTCATCTGCCATCCTTGCATGTATACTAGCAACACAGAATCTTCAACTGCAGAGCTTTTCATTTCTTTCTATTCTGCCACAACATTAGACCAGGAATCATCCTTGTGCTGTTCCTAGGCTTTGTGGCTCTCTTACTCACTGTTTGATATGTTGAGCCAGTGGGGAAGCTGGCACATGTGTAAAATGTGCAGTAGTTGCTATATGTTCTTTAGTGCTGAGCACATATGTCACTTCTGTTTTTATGATTAAAAATAGTGTAGGTACTTCAGGTGAAAGCACTGATATCTTCCTTGGGGCCTGGATTCAGGTTCAACCTAGAATGCTTGGATGGATGTCTGCTGCCTCCTAGATAATACAGTTCCTATTAAGTATGAGTCCATTGTATTAAAACACAATGAAGACCAACTAGAAGTCTCACTCAGATCCTAGCCCTCCCCAGTTTACACTGCAATCATTTCAATGGAATCCATTCATCTGGATTATCAACTTTCCAGGGAAAGAAGATTAAGAAATAAGAATTTGTCATTTTTATAAAACAACCTTTTTGATTGGCACCCCATCCACCTCTTTCTCTTGCTTTACCATCTACAATCAGTGGCAATAGTGTGTACCATCTGCAAGATTTACTGCAGTAATGCATCAAGATTCCTTGGACAGCATTTTGCAAACGGCCCGACTGCAGCACATAATACTATCACCTGTAAGTTTCCACCCAAAAGACACATCATTCTTACACTCACCCTGGGTGAACTCCCTTCCCAAAGCACTGCAGATGGTTTTAAACCCAAAGACCACAGCTGTTCAAGAAGGAGGTTGATCACCACCTTCTCAAGTGCAGTTATGGATCTGCAATAAATGATAGCCCTGCCAGCGATACACATAATTCATGATCAAATAAACAAGAGCTTATGTGGCAGAATACTGCTTAAGCTTGATATAGTCAGTTTGATATCACAAAACAAATATTAATTATTATAAAAATCTAAACTCACAATGAACCTTTATCTCTGTTCAGTGACGACCAAGGACATGTGTATCAGAAAAACTCAGTGGATAAGTTTCTTATCTGACTTTCCTCCACTTTGTTTCTCTGTAGATCAAAGTTTACCTTTGTTACCTTGCTGGAGACCTTATTTTCTGAGCAGTAAATATGGACAGTTGCACAATGAAAAAATAAACCTAAAAGAGACAATTTTCTCCCCTCACGAAGATACTAAAGTCATCCTTTATCCATGACTTTGCTTCATGTCTGAGCCCCTGTGGATGAAAAAGAATTTCCTCAAAATCCTTCTACCTATCATTTTAAGTCAATGTCCCTTTGTCACTGACCTGTCTGGTAAGATAAATAGACCCTCCCCATCCACTTTATCCAGGTCCCTCACAATTTTCTATCTTTGAATCAAATCTCTCCTCAGCCTGTTCCAAGCAGCTTAATAACAGTGTATCCAATCTTGCCTCTAAGCTTTATTTTTTGAGAAATAAAAAAAAAACTAAGCATCCACCTTTCTTGGGTTTTTCAGTATTTTCCCAGTCCTAGCAATATCCATGCCATGCCATATGTTGAAATAATTTTGGCAGGTTTATCATACAGAATCTAGCAACTATGTACTTTATGCAGAGCTGCGAAAATGCAAGTTTGTGCTTTTCTAGTTAAAGAGCTTCTCAGTTGAGAATACATAAGCATCCTACAAAAAAGACTACAATGGCCAAAAATAAATTCCTTTTCATCCTATTGGCTCCACATACGCTACAGGAACTCACCAAGGTTCCTTCAACAGTACATTTGATCTCTAACAGCTAGAAGGGCAGTAACTGCAGAGAACAGCATCACCAGCAACTTTTTCTCTAAATCACAGACCACAGTTCCTTAACTGTTGCTGGGCCAAACTCCTGGAACTGCAATCCTAACAAGACTGTGGGTGAACCTTCAAGAAGGCAGCTCACCACTACTTTCTCAAGAGTCAAAAAGTGTGGCACTGGAAATGCACAGCAGGTCAGGCAGCATCTGAGGAGCAGGAGAATCGGTGTTTCGGACATGAGCCCTTCATCAGGAATGTGATCTGCTGTGCTTTTCCAGCACCATGCTTTTCGAATCTGACTCTCCAGCATCTGCAGTCCTCACTTTCTCCTACTACTTTTTCAAGGCCAATAAATGTTGGCCTTTCCAGCAATACTCCTAACACATTGTAAAAAATATTGTACTGTGGGGTATTTCTGTTTGTTCTGTATATTATCATGTTAAAATTTCGATTCTGGATAAGGTTTTTCATCATTTCACACCATGGTGTGCTGTATGGCTCTATGGTGATCCCTGAACTTCATTGATCGGTAACTAAGTGGTTAGATGAATACAATCCAATTAATGCATCTTTCTTGCAGATTCAGAACATCTTGGATGAAGTTCTTAATTTGTGTTCATGTGGAACACAAATGCATGTGGAACTCTTGATAATGCTTACAGTTGGGATTATGCAATGCATTTATGAAATTTTGAGAAGGTTTGTAGCTCTGGTTGAGGTTCTGGATGTAAGTTTGCTCACTGAGCTGAAAGGTTCGTTTTCAAACATTTCATCACCATACTAGGTAACATCATGAGTGAGCCTCCGGTGAAGCACTGGTGTTAGTGATTGGCTTTCTATTTATGTGTTTAGGTTTCCTTGGGTTGGTGATGTCATTTGCTGTGGTGATGTCATGTCCTGTTCTTTTTCTCAGTGGGTGGTAAATGTGTTTGTTAATAGAATTCCAGTTGGAATGCCATGCTTCTAGGAATTCTCGTGTGTGTCACTGTTTGGCTTCTGTTGTCCCAGTCGAAGTGGTGTCCTTCCTCATCAGTATATAAGGATACTAGTGAGTGTGCGTCTTGTCGTTTTGTGGCTAGTTGACGTTCATGTATCCTGGTGGCTAGTTTTCTGCCTGTTGTCCAATGTAGTGTTTGTTACAGTTCTTGCAAGGTATTATGTAAATGATATTAGTTTTGCTTGTTGTCAGTATAGGGTCTTTCAGTTTCATTACCTGCTGTTTTAGTGTGTTGGTGGGTTTGTGGGCTACCATGATGCCAAGAGGTCTGAGTAGTCTGGCAGTTATTTCCAACATGTCTTTGATGTAGGGGAGAGTTGCTAGGGTTTCTGGACGTGTTTTGTCTGCTTGTTTGGGTTTGTTGCTGAGAAATCGGCAGATTGGGTTCATTGGGTACCCGTTCTTTTTTAATACACTGTATAGGTAATGATTCTCTGCTCTTTGTAATTCCTGTGTGCTGCAGTGTGTGGGGACTCGTTGAAATAATGTTCTAATGCAGCTTCGTTTGTGGTTGTTGGGCTGATTGCTTCTGTAGTTCAGTATTTGGTCCGTATGTGTTGTTTTCCTGTAGACACTGGTTTGAAGTTCCCCATTGGCTGTTTGCTCTACTGTGACATCTAGGAATGGCAGTTTGTTGTTGCTTTCCTCCTCTTATGTGGATTTTATGCCAGTAAGGGTATTATTGATGGTCTTAAAGGTTTCCTCTAATTTGTTTCATTTAATGTTGACAAAGGTGTAATCTACGTAGCGGACCCAAAGTTTGGGTTGGATGGTTGGCAGAACTGTTTGTTCAAGTCTCTGCATTACTGCCTCTGCTTAAAACCCTGATATCTGAAATCCCATGGGTGTTCCGTTGGTTTGTCTGTAGGTTTTGTTATTGAAAGTGAAGTGGGTGATAAGACATAGGTCCACTAGCTTGACGATGTTGTCCTTGTGGTGAAGTTGGTGGTGCTTGGTGTATGTTGGTGTATGGGTTCTTAGCAGAAGCAGTAATGCAGAGACTCGAACAAACAGCTCTGCCAATCATCCAACTTTGGGTCTGCTACGTGGATGACACCTTTGTCATCACTAAATAAAACAAACTGGCATAAAATTCACTAAAGAGGAGGAAAACAACAACAAACTGCCATTCCTAGATGTTGCAGTAGAGCGAACAGCCAATAGGAACTTCAAACCAACGTCTACAGGAAAACAACAAATACTGACCAAATACTGAAGCACAGAAGCAATCATCCCAACACCCACAAATGAACTGCATTAGAATATTATTTCAACGAGCCACTACATAGTGCAGCACACAGGAACTACGAAGAGCAGAGGAAAATCACCTATACAGAATATTCAAAGAAAACGGTACCCAATGAACACAATCTGCCGATTTTTCAGCAACAAACCCAAACAAGCAGTCAAAATGCATCCAGAAACCCTAGCAACTCTCCCCTACATCAAAGACATCTAGGAAATGACTGCCAAACACTCAGACCTCTTGGCATCATGGTAGCCCACAAACTGATCAACACACTAAAACAGCAGCTAATGAACTTGAAAGACCCTATACAGACAACAAGCAAAACTAATGTCATTTACACAATATCTTGCAAGAACTGTAACAAACACTACATTGGACAAACAGGCAGAAAACTAGCCACCAGGATACATGAACATCAACAAGCCACAAAAAGACATGACCTACTCTCACTAGTATTCTTACATATAGATGAGGAAGGACACCACTTCGACTGGGACAATACATCCATCCTAGGATAAGCCCAAAAGAGACATACAATGAGAATTCCTAAAAGCATGGCATTCCTAGAACTCTATCAACAAACACATTGAGTTAGACCCCATCTACCACCCTCTGAGAAAAAGAACAGGAAATGATGTCCCCATAGGAAAGTACATCACCAACCCAAGGAAAACTAAACACATAATTAGAAAGCGGGTCACAAACACCAGTGCTTCACTGGTGGCTCACTGATGTTGTTACCTAGTATGGTGACAAAATGTCTGAAAACGAACCTTCCAGCTCAGCGAGAAACATACATCTATAAATGTTTATTGTATTGGCATGATACCGAATATATAACTGCCCTTAAAAGATAGGGCATTTACATCCGAATGCTCCCTATTCAAAACAATCCTCTATTCGATACAACTACAATGTATACCTCTAGACAGAATGTTCAAAAACTGAAAATTCTGAGAATAGAGTGAGCCAGAATTCACATCTGGCTTGGGCATATCTCCTGTCAATTCAGGAAGCACTTTTTCTACAGACAGCGTAGTAAGAATCTGGAACTCTCCAGGAAAATTGGAGAGTTCAAGATTAAAACTGTTAGATGTTTGTTGTTTAAAGACAACTGCATATATAGAGCAAAAGTGGTTAAATGGAATAGAGGCACAAACACACTATGATCTAATTAAATAACAAGGAACACTCCTGTTCCTTATATTCTGGGGACTCCTCTGGCACATTTCTAGTGTAGTTACTAATAGTAAGCCAGTAAATGGAACTGAACCCAGTTTCACCAGGATTTCACCTCATGGAAAAGAAGTCTGAAAATTCTAGTGAGACAGACGGATCTTTCCCCCACACTCAGTGTGTCAAGGAACAGTTTCTGCAGGAGTCCTCTGACTTCCCTGAGAAATTTCACTCAGTACACCACTTCATAGATCAAGAGAACTCATTTCTGCTTGGAACTGCTGTGGATTCAATCAAGGCCCAGTCAATGCCTCATGCAAATGATATTGATTATTATCCGAAGAGGTACAGTCAGCCAGCAATGCCTATTTCCCACAAGTGAATAAAAACATTAAATTAACATTTGAGACCTCAGTGATGATTGTCTGTGCCCTTTTGCGAGCTACTCTAGGCTCAGCTACATATGGCATACTTGGGGTTATGAGCCACGGTCAATGTAAAATCCACCACATTTTCAATGGCAATGATGGAACAGCCAGAACTTTGAGGAACTACAGTTATTTACAAGTGGAAGATCCTTCAGGAAGAGGACTTGTGTTTCCTTTAAACACATATGGGAAAGATGATGAGAAACCACTTCATATTGTTTTCCCTAATTGCATGGTTCATTGAAGTTGAACAAAGTAGGCTCTACTGAGCAACTAAAGAGGAAATCGTAGGCCCACCAGGTATGAAGAAATGAGCAGTGAACCTGCCCTCGGGCAGATGACAGATGCTACTATTAAAGGTCTACTTGGATCCAAAAAGGAAAATTTTCCCAACGTAACATATTCCATTTCATAAGTGCCTACATCATTAACAGTAGAATGACAGGACAGCAAATTGATATGTAAAGCGTGCAGCAAAGGCCGATGTTGCTGATGGACTCTTCCATATGCAGGCTGACTGGCTGCCTGAAGGATGATGATGACCCTGACCCGGGCATTTGGAGCAACTTTGTATTTTTATATGTAGCTGCAACTCAGGCTCATTAAACCACAATTCATCAGCAGAAAATTACATATGTGCCTTTAATAGGCCAGAACAAAATGAAAAGGGAAGAGGAAAAACTGTACGTAAAAGCCTGAGAAATTTAACTGATGTTCTTTGTAGAGAAGACAAAATCATGGGGCCCAAAATATAAGATGGTCTCTAAGTCCTGGAGTGGCTTGATTGGAAAATTCTTTATCCAGGCAATTAACTCACCATCAGAGTATTTGAGGCAACTAACATAGATGCGTTTTGGGAAAGCTGGATAAAAAAATGAGGGATAAAGGATAGTTCTTGTTTGGATGGAGTTTGAAACCAATGGATCACAATTATAAAAACTTCCAATTTGTTTGATAAGTATTGCAGCCTATGATAAAGTTAAAAAATCACACAACACCAGGTTATAGTCCAACAGGTTTAATTGGAAGCACACTAGCTTTCGGAGCACTGCTCCTTCATCAGGTTCAATCACCTGATGAAGGAGCGTCGCTCCGAAAGCTAGTGCTTCCAATTAAACCTGTTGGACTATAACCTGGTGTTGTGTGATTTTTAATTTTGTACACCCCAGTCCAACACTGGCATCTCCAAATCAAGCATATAATGATGCTTCCATTTACTCCATGCCTACAAATATTTATCCCAAAATTGTCACTACTTGCAGTTTCTATGCGTTTAGCAATAGAATAAGAACCTACTCCCCCCGCGCCTCCCCCCGCCAACCCCAAAAGAGGAGTTTTGTGCCTTCAGAAACACGGTTGCAGTTTGTTCACTTGCTGACTCCAACACCATCTGTGTACTTCAGACTAACCCTGTGAAATAAATAATGCAAAATAAGTTCACAGAATGGAGTCCTTACTCATTCACAAATGCGATATATCATTACCAGTTGATAGCATTTGCCAATGTCACTGTTCAACAAAAGTCAATATTTAAAGAAAATAAGAGGCAGAATGAAACAAAAGAAATCATGATAATAAAAATGGTAATCCAGTTTAACTAATACTTTGAAAAGTAAGGGCAGACAATTATGTTAGCTGTTTAAACAGATGTGGTAATTTGACATTGTGATGAGCAATTCTGGTTGAGGATAGCCTTTTTGTTTGTACTTTACCTGTTGGTGCAAACTGCACTAAGTTTGCACAAAATAATTAACAGCATCACATTTCAATTGCCTGAACCATTTCCTTTTGAAAATGCTTTAGGGTTATGATGTAAAGACAACAATCTCTCTCTCAATGTCAACAAAACGAAAGAGCTGGTCCCTCAACTTCAGGAAGTGGAGTGGAGGACCCGCGCCTGTCTGTATAAATGGTGCTGAGGCAGATGGTTGAGAGCTTCAGGTTCCTCAGAGTAAATATCACTAACAAACTATTCTAGTCCATCCACGTCAACACTATAGTGAAGAATGCACACCAACACCCCTACCTCCCCAGAAAACTGTTGTGTGTCTTAGAGGGAACCAGCAGTAATGGTGGTGCCTGTTTGCCCACGTCATGGTAGAGGACACAGATTTGGAAAGTGTTTTTCAAGGATGAGATGCTGTAGTATACACAATGCTGCCATTGTGCATTGATGATGAAATTAGTGAATGTTGAATGTGATGGATGGAGTGCTGTTCAAGCAGACTGTTTTTCCTGGTTCAACTTGCATGTTGTTGAAGCTATATGCATCCAGGCAAGTGGAACATATTCCACAAAGCATCAGACCCCTGACATATATATTCCCTCTCATTTTTCTGACCACTGTGTAGACCTCTGAGATCATGAATGGCTGTTTCCAAAGCCAGAAATCATTGCACTAGCGTTAGGGTTAGTGCTGATAGGTATACATGGAACTTCTGAGCATCTATACAACTACATAGTTTAGAGGGAATATTGCTCCTAATTGGTGCCTTATCAATGGTGGACCAGCTTTGAGGGCTTACATGCCTTGACAGGGTAGATGCTAGATGAATGTTGTCCATGGTTGTGAGTTAGAACAAGGCGGGGTCACAGTCTCAGAATAAAAGGTTGGTCATTTAGGACAGAGGTGGGGAAAGTTCTTTTTTAATCAAAGGATTGTGAATTTTTGGAATTCTTTGTCCAGAAAACTGGAGACTCATCCATTGAGCATGCCCATTACAGAAGTTGATAGAATTTTGACAAAGAAAGTCGAGAGAAATGGAAATAGTCTGGGTTGATGGCCTCATGACAGAAATCCACTCCTGATCTTATTGATACCTGAAGCAGAGTCACAAGACTGAGTAGCCTATTCCTGCTCCTATTTCTTATGCTCCTATATTCACAAGCCGAATCATTATCAATGACCCTCTGCTGGAAAAGCATATATTCACTTATCAGATGAACCCAGTTAAAAATCACACAACACTAGGTTATAGTCCAATAGGTTTAATTGGAAGCACACTAGCTTTCGGAGCGACGCTCCTTCAAAACTCACACCTGGTGTTGTGTGATTTTTAACTTTGTACACCCCAGATGAACCCAGTATTGGACCTGAAGGTGATGTAGCAAAGATTGAATAGCCTTGAGAGTTTTGACTGACTTAGCTTATGGGTGAAGAATGGTCAATTCAGTGAGGTATACAGTGGGATCATCAGTCCCATGGATTATTGTCTCAGCAGGACTGCAAGAGTGAACACAAGAAAACAGGGGAAATAAACAGTGGAGTAAACTTTCAGTCTCTACCTGACAACAAAATCAGGAAAACTTATTTTGTAGTTGATGTGCACTAGTAATGGGTGGGAGGCAACCTCAGAATGGTAATCAGCAAATACCTGTACCATAAACGATATATATCTCTATTGTAATTCAGATTTTTGGGAATGAAGATTAACATCACTTTATCTTTTTCATTTCAAATGATTGCAGGTGACCTCATGAGAACTGCTTTGGAAGAGTAACTGAGATAAATCAAGTGTAAATTCTGTGACTTAACGTCAATAAAGGTTGAATCATTAACTCAGGTTATATCAATGATACACTGAGATTTAAATGTGTACTTTAACTCCCTCACAATGACCAACCCAAACTTGTTCAATCTAAGATTTTAAGCTGCATCATGTGAAGCCAGTTCACACAGTGCAGGATTTGGATATCCCAGGGAAACAGCAACTTGCAATTAGACTGTACCTTTTAATAGTAAAAAAAAAATTCACTTTGTAGATATGAATGCGCCAAACATGTACCTAACGAGGAATGAAAAGTTCAAGCAGGATAACAAAAAAAAAGTATTTTGAGGTTTTTTTTCTAAGAAGCAGAGGGACAAAAAGACTGAGGTAGGCCTCATTTACACTACACGTCTAAGTTCTATTCCTTCTTCCAAACCATGCCATTCTGAGTTTCCCCTGTCTTCTCCACAAGAATGTACCTATGTAAAAATAATGTTATAATACTTACATATTTTCATGTGAGACAACTTCCATATTTCAGCAGAAAGATTCACCTGTACTGTAAAGTCACCACAGTCCCAGAGGATCACAGGGCTACTATCTCATCTGAGAGAAAGAGAAGGAGAGAGAGACAACTGACTATGAGTTTGACCTGAGGGTCACCATGCCTCTGACGAGGGGCATGGTTGAGAAGTTGGGTTCTTCAGGGCAACCTCAGCTGAAGAGGGAACCAAACCTGTGCTGTTGGCATCACTCTGCATCGCAAACCAGTCATCCAGCCACTGAACTAACCAACCCCTAACGAGCCAATTGACCTTAGCTCAATAGGCTGGATGAGTGGTTTACAATGCAGAGTGACACCAACAGTGTGGGTTCAATTGCCACACCAGCTGAGTTTGCCACAAAGGTCACACCTTCTCGACTTTTCCCCTTGCCTGAGGTATGGCAACCCTCAGGTTAAACCACTACTAGTCACCTCTCTCTAATGAAAGAGCAGTTCTCTGGGACTAGGGCAACTTTTACCTCACCTGTAAAAAAGAAAAAAAAATTAGAGGAAGAGATTTGAAACAAAAGTATTTAATATTTATAAATTACAAATTTCAGCCAACTTATAAATTGGGAGCCAGCAATGTTCCTGCTGAATTTTGTTTAGAGTATAAGGTTTTCGAATATTTAAAACAAAGCATCTCCCTTAACTTTGTTTTTTTTCCCATAACAAAAATTAAGCTTCAAAGGTTGGCCAGTTAGACTACACCTAACATGAAACAAATGAGGATTTAGAGGAGCCTCACGCATGTTAGTGCTCGGTTCCTCCATGGTAGCTACTGCAGTCTCAGAGCTCGCAACCCCAAGATTCGGGCTTATGATTCCAATAGTACCCAGTCATTAATGTACATTTGTCTTGTCAATTTGAACATTATTTATGGAAATTTAACAGAAGGATACATGTCATTTCATTTTTCACACCAAATGTTTGTGTTTTTTGATTACAGTAGAGGTCAAAGTTTCCTGTGCTTAAACAAGAGAGACTACAGTAGGATGAGGGAGGAGTTGACTAAAGTAGACTGGAAGCAAAGACTTTTTGGTGGGACAGTTGACGAGCAGTGGAGAACCTTCAAAGCAATTTTTCAACATGCTCAGCAAAAGTATAACAGGAAGGACTATAAGAAAAGAGGTAATCTGCCATGGGTGTCTAAGGAAAAAAGCGAAGGCACACAAAGTGGCCAAGATCAGCAGGAAATTAGAAGATTGGGAAAGCTTTAAAGGTCAACAGAAAGCCACAGAAAATAGCAATAAAGAAAAGTCAGAGAGAACATGAGAAAAAATCTAGCACAGACTTTAAAGACAGATAGAGTCATAGAGATGTACAGCATGGAAACAGACCCTTCGGTCCAACCCATCCATGCCGACCAGATATCTCAACCCAATCTAGTCCCACCTGCCAGCACCCGGCCCATATCCCTCAAAACCCTTCCTATTCATATACCCATCCAAATATCTCTTAAATATTGCAATTGTACCAGCCTCCACCACTTCCTCTGGCAGCTCATTCCATACACATACCACTCTCTGTGTGAAAAAGTTGCCCCGTAGGTCTCTTTTATATCTTTCCCTCTCACCCTAAACCTACGCCCTCTAATTCTGGACTCCCCGACCCAATGGAAAAGACTTGGAAAACAGCAAATGTGACACCACTGTTTAAAAAGGGCAGTAGACAAAAGATGGGGAATTATTGAAAATGTTAAGTTAACTTCGGTAGTGGGGAAGTTGCTGGAGTCTGTTATCAAGGAAGAAATAGTAAGGCATCCAGACAGAAATTGTCCCATTGGGTAGATGCAGCATGGGTTCATGAAGGGCAAGTCATGTTTAACAAATCTTTTGGAATTCTATGAAGATATTACCAGCACGTTGGACAACGGGGACCCAGTAATGTGGTGTACCTAGAGTTCCAAAAGGCCTTTAAAAAGGTACCACACAAGATGTCTCTGCATAAGATAAAAATGCATGGCGTTACGGGTAAAGTATTAGCATGGGTAGAGGATTGGTTAACTAACAGGAAGCAAAAAGTGGAGATAAATGAGTCCTATTCTGGTTAGCAATCAGAGACTAGTGGTGTGCCTTTGGGATCAGTGTTGGGACCGCAATTATTCACAATTTACATAGGTGATTTGGGATTAGGGACCACATGTAATGTGTCAAAATTTGCAGATGACATTAAGATGAGTGGCGCAGCAAAGTGTGTGGAGCACTGAAACTTTGCAGAGGAACATAGATACTTTAAGTGAGTGGGCAAAAGTCTGATAGATGGAATACAATGTTACTAAATGTGATGTCATCCATTTTGTTAGGAGTAACAGTAAAAAGGACTGTTACTTGAATGGTAAAATGTTGCAGCATGCTGCTGTGCAGAGGGACCTTGTGCATGAGTCGCAGAAGGTTGGTCTGCAGGTACAGCAGGTAATTAGGAAGGCAAATGGAATTTTGTCCTTCATTGCTAAAGGGATTGAATTTAAAAGCAGGGAGGTTATGTTGCAGCTATAAAGGGTTCTGGTGAGGCCATACCTGTAGTACTGCATGCAGTTTTGGTCTCCCTATTTGAGGAAGGATGTACTGACACTGGAGGGTGTGCAGAGGAGGTTTACTAGTTTGATTCCAGAGTTGAGGGAGTTGGCTTATGAGGAGAGACTGAGTAGACTGGGATTATATTCATTGGAGTTTAGAAAAATGAGTGGGGATCTTATAGAAATGTATAAAATTGTGAAGCAAATAGATGAGATAGAAATAGAGAGGATGTTTCCACTGGTGGGTGAAACTAGGACACAAGGGCATAGCCTCAGAATTAAGGAGGAGCAGATTTAGGACCGAATTGAGAAGGAACTTCTTCACCCAGAGGGTTGTGAATCTATGGAATTCCCTGCCCAGTGAAGTAGTTGACAATACTTAAGTATAAATGTTTTTAAAGCTAAAATAGATAATTTTTTTGAACAATGAAGGAATCAATGGTTATGGTGAGAGGGTGTGTAAGTGGAGCCGAGGCCACGAAAATGATCTTATTGAATGGCAGAACAGGTTCAAAGGGCCCGACGGCTAACTCCTGCTCCTAGTTCTTATGTTCCTCACTATCCCGCTGATGTGCAGTGTCATCAACACCCTGTATCCCAAATACTTGATTTCCGTATTATACAAGAATCACTGATAAACTGGAATTATTTTGAAAGATGTGATGTGAACAAACTCAAGATCCTGTTTAGTTGCAAACAGGATAACTCAGCAATGTTAGTCATGTTAAGTTCCTGCTTGGAGTAATTTGTTTTTAAGAGAACTGATAGATAGTAATGTTATCGTGCCCTCCACCAGGGATGTGTGTGTGTGCGCTGCTTATCCTGAATGGAATCTGCTGGCCTATTCAGTTGAAAACACTTGAGCTGTAGATGATATTGAGCCTGTTTCTCATTCCAGATTGTAATCATCGTTGTCTAGGTGATGTAATATTACCTTGTTTGCGGTGAATGAAAGCTGGGCATTTGAACCAGAACAGGAGGTTTATTCAAGTTTATAGAAATATTTGAAACCACTGTTCATTTTGATTACTTTGTGCTGGCAGAAAGAGTATGTTGATACATTAAGGTCTCCTCGAGAGCTTGTGTTGAAAGTGATCCCATTTAGAAAGGTGTCTTGCTTTTTCTGCCAGATAAATCCACTGCAGTGCCTGCTTTATTTCTTCTAATTTTTGCCATGTGCTGACCTGATTAAACCTAAGTTGTCAGCTGACATTGAGAGGGAAAGGGAAGGGACGTGGGTGGTGAACTGGGTAGAGCAGAAACGATTGATTTAGTTTGGAAAAGCAACCTTGTAAACTTGAAAAGATCAGTAACATCATTTCTACAATCCATGCAACTCAGCAGCATACAAGGATCCACCTCATATATAACCATGCATGCAAATTCTCGTGGCCTAGTGGTGATGTCCTTACCTCTGGGAAAGGAGGCCCAGGTCAAAGACCCACCAGTTTGATAAGTGTGTCATAACATCAGTGAACAGGTTGATGAGAAAATACCTGAAACCACCCTCATGAATGGATAATCACTGGATTGTCCTCTAGAGTTTTGACTGCCCTTTGAAGTTTGTCACCATTCATACACTGCTGCTGTATTTGGGTAGGGCAAATCTGGACAGGATTTTTACACCTCATGGTAAGGTGCTGGGGAATGTTGCGAAACAAAGAAGCCTTGGGGTGCAAGTTCATAGTTCCTTGAAAGCAGAGTCACAGTTAGACAGGATAGTGAAGAAGGTGTTTGGTACACTTGCCTTTATTGGTCAGCCCACATTGAGTATAGAAGTTAGGAGATTATGTTGCGGCTGTATAGGAGACTAGTTAGGCCACTTATGGAATGCTGCATTCAGTTCTGGTCTCCCTGCTACATGAAAGGTTTTGTGAAACCTGAGAGTTTTCAGAAAAGATTTACAAGGATGTTGCAAGGGTTAGAAGGTTTGAGCTATAGGGAGGAGATGAATAAGCTGGGGCTGTTTTCCCTGAAGTGTCGTAGGCTGAGGG
Source organism: Chiloscyllium plagiosum (assembly GCF_037043375.1). Taxonomy (NCBI): domain Eukaryota; kingdom Metazoa; phylum Chordata; class Chondrichthyes; order Orectolobiformes; family Hemiscylliidae; genus Chiloscyllium; species Chiloscyllium plagiosum. The sequence continues at coordinate 12,985,185 of NW_028270168.1, forward strand.
GTGACCTTAAAGAAGTTTATAAAATCATGAGGGGCATGGATAGGGTGAATAGACAAGATCTTTTCCCCAGTGTAGGGGAGATCCAAAACTAGAGGGCATAGCTTTAAGGTGAGAGGGGAACGATTTAAAAGGTGCCTAAGGGGCAACATTTTCACGCAGAGGGTGATGCGTGTATGGAATGAGCTGCCAGAGGAAGTGATGAAGGTTGGTATAATTACAATTACAAGGCATCTGGATGGGTATATGAATGGAAAGGATTTAGAGGGATATGGGCCAAATGCTGGCAAATGGGACTAGAGTAATTTAGAATATCTGGTCACAATGGACGAGTTGGACCGAAGGGTCTGTTTCCATGCTGTATATCTCTATGACTACAGTTGAAAACAAAGGCAAGTCAAACAGTCAGGGCAGACAGGGTCAAAGCAGACAACAAGGTAGGACTAATAAATTAAACTGCATTTATTTCAATGCAAGAGGCCTAAAAGGGAAGGCAGATGAACTCAGGGCATGGTTAGGAACATGGGACTGGGATATTATAGCAATTACAGAAACATGGCTCAGGGATGGACAGGACTAGCAGCTTAATGTTCCAGGATACAAATGCTACAGGAAGGACAGAGAGGGAGGCAAGAGAGGAGGGGGAGTGGCGTTTTTGATAAGGGATAGCATTACAGCTGTGCTGAGGGAGGATATTCCCAGAAATACATCAAGGGATGTTATTTAGTTGGAACTGAGAAATAAGAAAGGGATGATCACCTTATTGGGATTGTATTATAGATCCCCTAATAGTCAGAGGGAAATTGAGAAACAAATTTGTAAGGAGATTTCAATTATCTGGTAGATTAGATTAGATTAGATTAGATTACTTACAGTGTGGAAACAGGCCCTTCAGCCCAACAAGTCCACACCGACTCACCGAAGCGTACCACAGACCCATTCCCCTACATTTACCCCTTCACCTAACACTACAGGCAATTTAACATGGCCAATTCACCTAATCTGCACATTTTTGGATTGTGGGAGGAAACCGGAGCACCCGGAGGAAATCCATGCAGACACAGGGAGAATGTGCAAACTCCACACAGAGAGTCGCCTGAGGCGGGAATTGAACCCGGGTCTCTGGCGCTGTGAGGCAGCAGTGCTAACCACTGTGCCACCGTGCCGCCCACTGGTAGGTTATAGTAGGAGATTTTAATTTTCCAAACATAGGCTGGGACTGCCATAGTGTTAAGGGTTTAGATGGAGAGGAATTTGTTAAATGTGTACAAGAAAATTTTCTGATTCAGTCAGTGGATGTACCTACTAGGGAAGGTGCAAAACTTGACCTCTCTTGGGAAATAAGGCAAGCAGATGACTGAGGTGTCAGTGGGGGAGCACTTTGGGGCCAGCGACCATAATTTTATTAGTTTTAAAATAGTGATGGAAAAGGATAGACCAGATCTAACAGTTGAAGTCCTAAATTGGAGAAAGGCCAATTTTAATGGTATTAGGCAAGAACTTTCTAAAGCTGATTGGGGGCAGATGTTCGCAGGATGGCTGGAAAATGGGAAGCCTTCAGAAAAGAGTTAACGAGAGTCCAGAGACAGTATATTCCTGTTAGGGTGAAAGGAAATAGGTATCGGGAATGCTGGATGATTAAAGAAATTGAGGGTTTGGTTAAAAAAAGGAAGCATATGTCAGGTATAGACAGGATAGATCAAGTGCATCCTTAGAAGAGCATAAAGGCAGTAGGTGTACACTTAAGAGAAATCAGGAGGGCAAAAAAGGGACATGAGATAGCTTTGGCAAATAGAGTTAAGGAGAATCCAAAAGGTTTTTACAAATATCTTAAGGACAAAAGGGTAACTAGGGAGAGATCAGCAAGACGACCTTTGTGTGGAGCCGCAGGAGATGGGGAGAAATAAATGAGTATTTTGCATCAGTATTTACTGTGGAAAAGGACATGGAAGATATAGAATGTAGGGAAATAGATGGTGACATCTTAAAAAATGTCCATATTACAGAGGAGGAAGTGCTGGATGTCTTGAAACGCATAGAAGTGGATAAATCCCCAGGACCTGATCAGGTGTACCCTAGAACTCTGCGGGAAGCTAGGGGAGTGATTGCTGGGCCTCTTACTGAGATATTTGTATCATCGATAGTCACAGGTGAGGTGCCAGAAGACTGGAGGTTGACTAACATGGTGCCACTGTTTAAGAAAGGAGGTAAGGACAAGCCAGGGAACTATAGACCAGTGAGCCTGACAGCGGTGGTGGGCAAGTTGTTGGAGGGAATCCTGAGGGACAGGATGTACATGTATTTGGAAAGGCAAGGACTGATTAGGGATAGTCAGCATGGCTTTGTGCTTGAGCAATCATGTCTCACAAACTTGATCAAATTTTTTGAAGAAGTAACAAAGAGGATTGATGAGGGCAGAGCAGTAGATGTGATCTATATGGAGTTCAATAAGGCATTTGACAAGGTTACCCATGGGAGACTGGTTAGCAAGGTTAGATCTCATGGAATAAAAGGAGAACTAGCCATTTGGATACAGAACTGGCTCAAAGGTAGAAGACAGAGGGTGGTGGTGGTGGAAGATTGTTTTTCAGACTGGAGGCCTGTGACCAGTGGAGTGCCATAAGGATCGGTGCTGGGTCCACTACGTTTCGTCGTTTATATCAATGATTTGATGTGAGCATAAGAGGTATAGTTAGTAAGTTTGCAGATGACACCAAAATTGGAGGTGTAGTGGACAGCGAAAAAGATTACCTCAGATTACAACGGGATCATGATCAGATGGGCCAATGGGCTGAGAAGTGGGAGTTTAATTTAGATAAATGTGAGGTGCTGCACTTTGGGAAAGCAAATCTTAACAGGACTTATACACTTAATGGTAAGGTCCTAGGGAGTGCTGCTGAACAAAGAGACCTTGGAGTGCAGGTTCATATCTCCTTGAAAGTGGAGTCGCAGGTAGATAGGATAGTGAAGGCAGCATTTGGTATGTTTTCCTTTATTGGTCAAAGTATTGAGTACAGGAGTTGGGAGGTCATGTTGCAGCTATACAGGACATTGGTTAGGCCACTGTTGGAATATTGCATGCAATTCTGGTCTCCTTCCTATCGGAAAGATGTTGTGAAAATTGAAAGAGTTCAGAAAGGATTTACAAGGATGTTGCCAGGGTTGGAGGATTTGAGCTATAGGGAGAGGCTGAACAGGCTGGGGCTGTTTTCCCTGGAGTGCTGGAGGCTGAGGGGTGACCTTATAGAGATTTATAAAATCATGAGGGCCATGGATAGGATAAATAAACAAAGTCTTTTTCCTGAGCTCGGGGAGTCCAGAACTAGAGATCAAAGGTTTTGAGTGAGAGGGGAAAGTATAAAAGAGACCTAAGGGGCAATGTTTTCCATGCAGAGGCTGGTACGTATATGGAATGAGCTGCCAGAGGAAGTGGTGGAGGCTGGTACAATTGCAACATTTAAAAGGCATCTGGATGGGTATATGAATAGGAAAGATTTGGAGGGATATGGGCCAGGTGCTGGAAGGTGGGACATCTGGTTGGCAGGGGTGAGTTGGACCAAAGAGTCTGTTTCCATGCTGTACATTTCTATGACTATGACTGCTGCAATCCTGAGGCGAATCTGAAACTGACAGCTTTTACATCCATACCAGGGTCAAACAAGGTTGTATTATGGCTCCTCCTTTTTCATCTATCCAAGGGTCATCATTCACCAAATAAAAGATGATGATCTACCACCTGGTGTCAGCATCCAATATCACCTGGACAGGAAGCTGTTCAAAACTGCTTGTTTCTGAGCGAGAAAAAAAACTCACCATCATGGACATCCACGACCTTCAGTTTGCAGATGACTGTTGCAAGATAGATTCTGCACAGGATGTACAAAAGACATTTAACTTCTTCAATACCTCATCTATAATGCTTGGCCTGTCCTTAAATGTCACCAAAATGAAGGTCCTGCACCAAACCTCCCTGACCCATTTGGAAATCCCCTGTGCTAAGTAGAAGGGATGGCTCTGATATATGCACATAGAATCAGAGATGTACAGCACGGAAACAGACCCTTCTGTCCAACTCATCTATGATGACCAGATATCCAAACCTCATCGTACTTCCCAGATCTTGGCAGCCACCTCTCCCAAGGGACTATCAATAAAGAAACCCAGGTCAAATCAACGGTGCCAGTGCTGCCTCCCTCAAGGTGCGACAAAGTGTCTTTGACAACAGGGATTCTCTGGAAGTCAATAATTGGCCTTGTTAATTGGCTGTTGTGTTGACCATCTCCCTCTAGTGCAATAAAACCTGGAGCATACTACCGCACTTAGGTGGTAGTGTGGGGGTTAAAAAGAAAAAAAAAATATATAAAAAAAAATAAAACCTGGAGCGTCTACCAATGTCACATTAATATGCTTGAGAGCTTCTGCCAGCATTGCCTACATAGAATCTTGGGGATCGAATGGACGAACCACCGCACCAATATGGACATCCTCCACGAGGCTGTGTCTGCCATAATGGAAGGCCTACTCCTGAAGGACCAACTCCAGTCATTGCATTTGGATGCGTGGAAACTGCTTCCCTCAAATTGTTCTCTCTCCTAGCTCTGGTTTGGTCAACATTCAAGGGGCCGTCAAAGAAAAAGTTTTAAAGATATGCTCAAGGTCGACTTAAAGCACAAGAGGTATTGACACCACTGACTGGGAGGAGAAAGCTGCTGACCACTCAGCATGGCATCTCCTGATCCATCAAAATGCAAGCAACCATGAGGTGTAGCAACAGTAGCAGAGAAAGAAGGAATCCAACCCTTTATGCAACCCTCCACTTCTTTATGCAATAATTGCTCCCATTTCAAGGAAACCTAAATTAGGTTTCAAAGCCTAGTCCAAAATTAGGCTCCTCAGTCAGCTAGCCTGAGAAACATACTCAATTTTGAAGAACCATCAATCATGCTCAATTCAACGACACACTTAATCAAATAAAATCAACAAAAGCACAGTCAGAGACACCTATTATACTAGTTACTCAATCAGAAAATTAAATCAACCTGGGACATAATGAGTTTTTAAAGTCGGTTTTAAGGAGTTGAATTAGCTGTATGTGAAGGATGAGGTTTATTTGGGTGTGTATTTCCTACTCACCATAATCTCAGTAATCATGTCAAGGGACTAACACATGAGGTCTGTCTGATTTATCTTCTTTTGGCAGTTTGTTGTAGCAGAAACAGAATAGATATTCACAGTTCTTTTGGCAAATGAAAAATAAATCACTCTTTTAAGCATGTCTCATGGCATTTGTTCTAAGCATCGTTTCAAGCTACACAAACCTAAATGTACATACTTTTTTGCTGGCTGAGGTTCCAGCACTTCATTGTTGACAGAGTCAGTGAAGCTGTTTACTATGCTGGAAGAGAGCCAAGAGATTACACCATTGTCATAGAGGGATGACATATAGTTATAAACATAAAACATTCAAAAGTTGCTTAAAATATAAGTTCTAACTTTTTTGCAATTAACATGAGGCTTCTGACCACTCCTTTTGTTGAACACTGTTATGTGATACTGGGGACCTGTGAATGTAGATTGCAAATAATTATCTATATCATCACAATGTTAACTAAGGCAGGCTCCTAATTAGTCAAGACAAGCTGTTTACAGCCCACTTTAAAAGCCCTATCTGTTGTGTAGATTGGTTCAGTCTTCTGACTGGAAAGACTAGCACATGAAGAATCCAATCGGTGAGTATGGATCTTTCTACTGTGGATAAGCTAGCCTTTTGTTAATGCTGTTTTAGGTTTTAAGGGTGTGTTGAATTGAGGGTGATTACATATAGTGGATTATTAAGAGCAGCTGAATTGTAATGGTTGTTGAACTGGTGTTACTGACTAATTTTTTTTGTTTGTAGAGTTATGGTCTTCTCCAAATTAGTCTTTGAAATTTGATTATTTAATCAGTCTTTCACATAATAACATTTGTTTAAGTAGCTCAGTGGTCTGAATTATCAGTTGTATTAATTGTTTACAATTATCTAACTTGTAGTACAACAATGAAGGTATGTTGGCTTTATATTGGTAATTTTTGAAAATTTAGTTGATGCTAACTTGATTCAAACCTTTTCTTTTGTATAGGCAGTGGCAGAAATGTTTTCTATTCTAATGAACTGGAATCCAACATGTTAATGACTTGTTATTTGGTAGTATTCCTGATTTAATATGGGAGATAAGAATCTTGCATGAAGTAATTGACACCATTTAAAATAGTGTAGACGAATGGCTTCTGCCTAACACTCATTCTGTAAAACCTGGTATTACACACTGATGCAGAATAGAAAGGACCATCTCTTTAGCTTTCCTTTCACCATCCTCCTGTTGAGTACACATTCAATTGCATTTTTTTTCTCTTAAAATAACGAAAGTGAATACCACTTAATTGCTTTTGAAAAAAAAGTCCTTTTTATTTATAAATAAATTACTGATATTACCTACTTTTTATAATGTAGGTAGAATGGCTTTGCCAGCATTTTGAAATTGTTCCTTTCTAAACAGTTAAGGAGCACATTAAAAGATCAAGTCCTCAGTGACTTTTTTCAAAACTTTTTGAATATGTAAGTTCCTTGCCAAATGACAGATTTTATTCTTTTAAAAAATCAGGATGATGTAGTAAGTTCTCAACAATTCTTTGTATTGCATGTGCATTTTAATTCTTGTAAGTAATGCCAAAGTCTATTAGTACCTAACTTTTTGTGTAGATAAAGCTGTTAATAGACTGTATTTGTGCAAACGATGAGAATCCTCACCATTTTAATTTACGATTGTCAGGGCTTTTAGATCTAAGCTAAATTATCCTGGCAAAATAAGGAGAGATGGTTTCTGATTGTGATGGGCACTCACTTTTTAAAGTGATCTGTTTTGTTGAATTCTTAACCCTTTGCTGGGTTCTAGTCTTGCTTTGGAGACCTTAGCACTTCAGCATGAGATTGGATGAGCTTTTTATGATGAGATCTTGACAGTATTTTCCCTTCCTCATGGACATAAACAAATAATCCCATGTTACTCTTTTTTTAAGTCTCCCAGTGCTTTGGCTAACATTTTATATCTTACCCAACACTTAAACAGATTTATGGGAATCTATCTCACTATCTACCAAATTTCCCTATTTTGCAAGAGTACTCTTCAAAATGTATTACTTTAGCTGTGAAGCACTTCTTGGGCTATGAAAAGTACTATATAAATGTGGATGTGTACTTTCATTTACTGTTCTGTCATGCAGAGTGGCTGAACTACATACGTACCTGAAACATTGGCGACCTGATATTTATTTGCCTGAATCAATGGGTGACACGCAATTCCGTGACTTTGTTTTCCTCGATGGGAAGTGTGCGTTTCCCTTGAATGAGAAGCTTTTTGGTGGACCTTTTGATGAATGGGAGGTGAGTTAATCTTTTAATTTGAGAATGTGTGCACAAATGAGGGTTGTGGGGAAGCTGTTCTTCAACTATTCTGGTTTGCAATTCATATGCTCAATTGTGCATTGCCAGAAACAAGTCCAGTGTAAATGGTCAACGTTATCTTTGCCAGTGACAGTCATCTCCTATAAAGACCAGTTTTATTGCTTATCCCTAATTACTGTTTTGAGGCTTGTGAATCCTACTGAGCTGGTTCAGGAGTCTTGTAGGCCAGACCAAGTAAGGATGTCAGATTTCCTACTCTAAGGATGTTGTAAGCTAGATCGGTTTTTGACTATTTGTCATAGTAATGGCAACAACTGAATCTAGTTTTCAATTCAGCTTTCATTTGCTCTAATTTTATTTCAATGCGGTCAGTAAATTTGTCGTCTTTTGCATTTTGCTTATACTCCATTTTGGTTGCTGGCATCTATTGTCAACTTAATGTCTTCCTTCCCTCTACCCAGCCTGACTTCCAAAGGATAATGAGTGCTTAAGGTGCAGGTTATTTAAACTTCCTCTATTGGAGGAGTGGAACCATTTATTTCACTTTTTTTTTGTTTTTGAGACGCTGCTTTGAAAAAAGGAAACAGAGAAAATTGACACTCATCTCACTTTTATCCCCCACCTAGAGATATAAATTTCTAACCTTGAGCATACTCAATTTTTTTTTTTTGTATAACAGAAGCCTCCCAGCTGAAATAGACTAATAGCCTGACCTGCGAGTTGCAGCAGCTTTATAAGATTGGTTTTGAGTCTTGGAAGCTTCTCAGTCATATGACTGAGACTTACACTTGGGAACTGATACCAAAAGCAGGTGTCTTGCACAGTTGGGAACCAGATTTTAATTCTGCTGATACGTGGGATGGCTTATCCATTTTTGTTTGAAGAAGAATTTGCACTATGTTGTATGACTCTAGTCAAGCCTCTATTTCTTGGTCTAAAACCAGTGCGTAGCTTTTTGGGTTCTGGGCAGGCAATTGTTATTTATTGTACCTGACTCAAACTTCAGTTAGCTTTACAAGCATGAGCAGAGTGCATGCTTATCTGAATAGAAAACTGAACGTTTGTTTGCCTAAACTACCTGAGGTGATTAATGGAGATCAGATAGCAAGACAAAACCCTGGACACTGACGTCCTTAAAGAAGCTGATATGCTAAGTATGCAGGAGAGATGGTGGCATAGTAGACTAGTAATCCAGAGGCTCGGGTGAAAGCTTTGGGGGAGCATGAGTTTAAACCCTTCCATGGTAGTTCAGTTAATAAATCCTGGAAAATTATAGTCTTCAGTGGTGACCATGAAACTACAGAATTTTTGTTTTAACGTAACTATATTTTTGTTCCTGACATGAGCAGGAAACTTTCTTTTTTTATCCTGTCTGAGTCCAGATAAGCAACATGGATTTGTCCTAAATATCCTCCTGAAATGGCCAAGCAAGACATTCAGTTCAAAGACAATTTGGGCATGTCCTATGAAAGAATAAAGCAAAGAAATTATGCTGTCATGTGAAAAATACTAATGATTAAGTGATGAGAATGTAACCTACATTCCTAGGAAACACATTTTTATTAGGTTGCAGCAAAACAGGTAGTTGCCCTATTTATACCATTTTTGTCACCTGCCAGCCTGCTCACTTCTCTCTTACCCTGCCCCAATGAGCACAAAGATCTAGTTAGTGAAATTAGGTGGACCTGATTACATAATGACTGGCCTCAATGGTTGTAAACTATGGAAATTGAGCAGGATTCCTGTTGCTTTTCATTACTAGGTTAGAGACAAAAACTGCAGAGGCTGGAATCAAAAGCAGACCGGCAGGAGGCTGGAAGAACACAGCAAGCCAGGCAGCGTCAGGAGATGTAGAAGTCCACGTTTCGACTGAAGCCCTGAAGAAGGGTTATGCCCGAAATGTTGATTTCTGCAACTCCTGATGTGTTCTTCCAGCCTCCTGCCTGTCTCCTTTTCACTAGACGTGATTTCCTTGGAAACATTTGAGTGACCACAAGTGTAAAGATGGATCTAAACAATGAGGATGAATAGCTGACAACATTTTGTGTATGAGTACATGATTTATAGGTAGTTTGAAGTGTAGAGAACTGATGACCTGCTTATTTTCCACTCCTATCCCAATCTAGCACCTCCGGTCTACTGGGGAAAGAGAAAGAAATTGAGACACACATTTGTTACTGATTTTTTAAAACTAGATTTGCAGCTTCTAGATTAGAATGGTGCTGGAAAAGCACAGCAAGTCAGGCAGCATCCGAGGAGCAGGAAAATCGACGTTTTGGGCAAAAGCCTTTCATCAGGAATAGAGGCAGGTGCCTGCAGAGTGGAGAGAGAAATGAGGGGGTGTGTGGGGAGAAAGTACTCTGATACTTTCTCCCCACCCCTCTCATTTATCTCTCCATTCTGCAAACACCCTACCTCTATTCCTGATGATAGGCTTTTGCCCAAAACGTCGATTTTCCTGCTCCTCGGATGCTGCCTGACCTGTGCTTTTCCAGCACCATTCTAATCTAGACTCTAGTTTCCAGCATCTGCAGTCCTTGTTTTATCTAGATTTGCAGCTTGCCTCCTTGACATACAAATGGTGGCTAGAATTTTTTTATGAATTAATTATTTGGATTCTGTTGTCTAGGGAAATGCAGCATTAAATTGGATGACATATCACAGCTACATTGTTCTGTTTTTCTTCAAATGGTGGTTCCTAGAATAAATATAAACCAGCAATTTAAATGTTTGTAATGGATTATTTATGCAGTTTTTGTGGCAGTAAGATTTTTTTTCCTAAAGATAAAGCAAACTAACTTTGTCAATAAGCCTAACCTTTGTTGAACTCCATAGTTTAGTTGTACAGACTTGGTTCTTTCAAGGTAAGTAGATAGTAAGTAAACATTTAAAAGCAGGTTGGTTAATGTTTTGGGCATATCATACACCAATTCTCTTTTGAGATCTACATCTGGAATATTCCATCATGGGATGTGGGCAACACTGTCAAGGCCAGCATTTGTTGCCTAGCCTTAATTGCCCTTGAAGCAGATGATTGCTGTACAATTTTAGGGGCCAATTAAGAATTAATCACATGGCTGAGAGTCTGGAGTAACACACAGGTCAAACATGGTAGATCTGGTATATTTTGAGTGGACCAGATGATTCTTTACTACAATGAGTTTTGTGATCACCATTAGTGAGTTTTGAGTTGTAGCACTTTTAAATTTTGGTTCAAATTCTCAGTGGTTGTAGTAGAATTTGAACCCATGCCCCGAGTGTTAAGCTTCTGGATTAATAGTCCAGTGGCTTTACCACCACACCATTGTGACTCTTCCTTCTGTCTGTCCATTTTTTTTTCTCTCCCTGCATCATATCCTCCCAAAGAAAGTTGAGATAAGCCTTGGTCCAAAACCAGATGTACACCCTAGCCTGACCGGTTCACAAGTGAGTCATTTAATTCCATGATTTACAGTAGAAGTATTCCATACAATACTGTGGAAAGGTAATTCCAGAAAGTCCTTGTTGTGATAAAAGTAGTGATGCCCTTGCTGGTTGATGTCTCAGGACAAATCTTTGCCTACTCGAGTTTTAAATGGGTAGCCAGCAGTTGTTTGGGAATCTGCTGTTGGGATTTAACTTTGTTTCAAAATAAAACAAAAACATTATCAAATATGGATTCATCAGCAAAGAAGTAATAGTTCAATTGTGTTCTAGAACTGACTTTCTTCACTTGGTAATATAACTTCCAGATCATATCAGTGGAGGATGACCCAGTGAAACACTGCAAAGACATCTTTGATTCAGAATTTGGGAATATGGCACCTATTCTTCAGGGGAAGAGCAACTTACTGGAACCTTTTCATATTGAGACGGTGAGACTATTCCCTTTTTTAAAATCATTTTTATGCAAGTCTTTTCTGATCTCTTCTGGACTTCAATGTTCATGCTATTCTTTCTCCTGTATATTGGTTCTTGCTACAATTTTTCTGAAACTAAACTGGCAACAATTTATCAGCAATATCTCCTTGAACCACATTCCTTCCAGCCAACTGCTATCATCAACCATGATATAGTAAAAGGATGCATGGTGGTCCTCACTTTGCTTGTCCCACATCCTTGAAAGGTATCAGACTGGAGGTCCCCGGCTGATTTCATATCCTGATGCTACTTGCTTTTGATACTTGGATCCTGCATAACTTGAGACCAAACTAAAAATTAAATTTCTCAGATTCTGTCAGGAATATCAAGCTAAACCTACATTTTTTTTGCTTGGTTCTGAGGGAACTCTTTCCAGAAGTAATAAGGAGACTGTTGGACACAACTCTTCCCCAGTAGAAAAATCTACAAACCACACTTGATCCAGCTGAATATTATAATTAACTTTTATACGAATGACAGCGAAAATCATTAAGCTAACTTTTCTGATTGGATTGACTATGCATTTATCTGAATTGTTCTACTGTATTAACTCTTTAGATTTCAAAATATTTACCACTTAGAACAGTGGGGCATCCATGGCTACTAGTGTTCAGTACATATCTGCATGGCTTTAGTCTGAAAACCCTGTACCGCAAAGTGGCCAATGCTGATTCACCGGTGTTACTGGTTTTAAAGGACACGTGTGGTCAGGTATGGAGGAGTCATTCATATTGAATTATCTTCTATAAAACTTCTCAAAGGTTTGGCAAAAACTCCTTATTCACTTGGTGTCAATTGCAGGTATTTGGTGCTTTAACTTCTCACCCACCAAGGCCAAGTGACCGTTTCAACGGGACAGGAGAAACCTTTCTATACACCTTTAATCCTGATTTTAAGGTATGTTTCAAGCAACATAGTAAACAAAGTTTTATGAACTAATTGTGTACCACAATGGAAACACAAATCTCTTTATCCTTTTGTTTTTGAAGATTTTTCACTCTTTGCTGATTGTAATCCAAAGGCCAGTGACAGCCATCTAACACTACTCTCTAATGGCAATTATGTCAATGTTTAGTTAATGGGCTGTTTTGTTGTAGACCAGTCATAGATGTACAGCACAGAAACAGACCCTTCGGTCCAACTCGTCTATGCCAACCAGATATCCCAACCCAATCTAGTCCCACTTGCCAGCACCTGGCCCACATCCCTCCAAACTCTTTCTATTCATATACCCATCCAGATGCCTTTTAAATGTTGCAATTGTACCAGTCTCCTCCATATCCTCTAGCAACTCATTCCATACACACATCACCCTCTGCGTGAAAAAGTTTCCCCTTAGGTCTCTTTTTATATCTTTCCCCTCGCCCTAAACCTATGCCCTCTAGTTCTGCACTCCCACCCCAGGGAAAATACTTTTTCTATTTATCCCATCAATGCCAACGTAATTTTTATAAACCTCTATAAGGTCACCTCTCAGCCTCTGATGCTCCAGGGAAAATAGTCCCACCCTGTTCAGCCTCTCCCTATAGTTCAAATCCTCCAACCCTGGCAAAATTCTTTTGAATCTTTTCTGAACCCTTTCAAGTTTCAGAACACCTTTCCAATAAGGAGACCAGAATTGCACGCAATATTCCAACAGTGGCCCAACCAATATCCTGTACAGCCGCAACATGACCTCCCAACTCCTGTACTCAATACTCTGACCAATAAAGGAAAGCATACCAAACGCTGCCTTCACTATCCTATCTACCTGCGACTCCACTTTCAAGGAGCTATGAACCTGCAGTCTAAGGTCTCTTTGTTCCCTAGGACCTTACCATTAAGTACAGAAGTCCTGCTAAGATTTGCTTGCCCAAAATGTAGCACCTTGCATTTATCTGAATTAAACTCTGCCACTCCTCAGCCCATTGGCCCATCTGATCAAGATCCTGTTGTAATCTGAGGTAACCTTCTTCACTGTCCACTACACCTCCATTTTTGGTGTCATCTGCAATCTTACTAACTGTATATCTTATGGACATATCCAAATCATTTATATATCCACAGAGATCAGTGCTGGGGCCACTGATTGTAATATACATAAGTGATCTAGAAGAGGTCATTGTTGGTCTGATTAGTAAGTTTGCAGATGATCCAAAGATTGCAGTAGCAGAAAGCATAGGGGTCTGTCAAAGAATACAGGAGAATTGGCTGGACAAGTGGCAGATGGAGTTCAATCCAGGCAAATGTGAGGTGATGCATTTTGGGAAGTCTAATTCTAGAGTGAACTATACTGTAAACAGAAAAGCCTTGGGAAAAGTTGAGCACAGATTGGGAGTTTAGGTTCATTTGCCCTGAAAGTGGTTGCACAGGTTTAGATTAGATTCCCGACAGTGTGGAAACGGGCCATCTGGTCCAACCAGTCCACACCCGACCCTCTGAAGAGTAACCCACCCAAACCCATTTCCCTCTGACTAATGCATCTAACACTATAGCAGTTTAGCCTGGCCAATTCACTTGACCTGCAATCTTTGGACTGTGGCAGGAAACTGGAGGAAACCCACGCAGACACGGGGAGAAAGTGCAAACTCCACACACAGTCACGCAAGACTCGAATCAACCTGGGATCCTGGTGCTGAGAAGCACCAGTAGTAACCACTGAGCCACCGTGCCAGCACAGTGGATAGAGTGGTCAAGAAGACATATGGTATGCTTGCCTTCATCGGACAGGGTATTGAGTACAAGAGCTGGCAGGTCATGTTAAAATTGTACAAGACATTGGTTTGGTTGCATTTGAATACTGTGTACAGTTCTAGTTGCCACATTAACAAAAAGATGTGGAAGCTTTTAGAGAGGGTTCAGAGAAGGTTTAAGAGGATGTTGTCTGTATGGAAGGTGCAAGCTATGAAGAGGTTGAGCAGGCTAGTATTGTTTTCATTAGGGAAAAGGAGATTGCGGACCTGGTTGAGGTCTACAAAATCACCTATGGTATAGAGATAAGCTTTTTCCCCCCAAGGTGATCGAGTCAATAATGAGAAGTCACATGTTCAAGGTGAGAGGAAAAATTTTTTAAGGGGGCAGACAAGTGGAAAGTACTTTAGGTAGGTGCCTGGAATGTGTTGCCAGCAGAGATGGCAGAGGCAGGCATGGTAGATTCACTTAATGTTCATCTGGAGAGATGCATGAGTAGGTAGGGAGCAGAGGGATACAGATGCTTAGGAGTTGGGCAACAGGTTTAGACAGATTGGCTCAGGCTTGGAGGGCTGAAGGGCCTGTTCCTGGGCTGTAAATTTTCTTTGTTCTTTGCATCTAAATGATGAAAAGTAGTGGGCCAACATCGATCCTTGTGGCACTCCACTGGTCACAAGCCTCCAGTCTGAGAAACGATGCTCCACCCTCTGTCTTCTACCTTTTGATCCAGTTGTATCCAAATGGCTAGTTCTCCCTGCATTCCATGAGATCTAACCTTGCTAATCAGTCTCCCATGGGGAACCTTGTCGGCCGCCTTGCTGAAGTCTATATAGATCACATCTACTGCTCTGCCCTCATTAATCCTCTTTGTTACTTCTTCAAAAAACTCAATCAACTTTGAGACATGATTTCCCACGCACAAAGCCATGTTGACTGTCCCTAATTAGTCCTTGCCTTTCCAAATACATGTACATCCTGTCCCTCGGGATTCTCTCCAACAACTTGCACATCACCAATGTCAGGCTCACTGGTCTATAGTTCCCTGGCTTGTCCTTACCAACTTTCTTAAACAGTGGCACCATTTTCACCAACCTCCAGTCTTCCAGCACCTCACCTGTGACTATGGATGAAACAAATATCTCCGCAAGAGGCCCAACAATCACTCCCTCGCTTCCCACAGAGCTCTAGGGTACACCGGATCAGGTCCTGGGGATTGATCCACTTTTATGCATTTCAAGACGTCCAGCAGTTCCTCCTCTGTAATATGGGCATTTATTTTCCCAAGATGTCACCATGTATTTCCCCACATTCTACATCTTCCTTGTCCTTTGCCACAGTAAATAATATTGATGCAAAATACTCATTTAGTATCTCTCCCATGTCTCGTGGATCCACACAAAGGCTGCCTTGCTGATCTTTGAGGAGCCCTATTCCATCCTTCCTTACCCTTTTTCTCCTCAATGTATTTGTAAAAACCCTCTGGATTCTCCTTAACTCGATTTGCCAAAACTCTTTCATGTTCCCTTTTTGCCCTCCTGATTTCTCTCCAGGATGATACTCCTGCCTTTATACACCTAAGGATTTACTCTATCCTGTCTATACCTGACATAGCCATCCTTTTTTTAACCAAACCCTCTTTCTTTAGTCATCCAGCATTTCCTATACCCACCAGCCTTTCCTTTCACCCGAACGGGAATATACTGTCTCTACACTCTCGTTATCTCACTTCCACTTTCCTTTACCTGCAAACAACTGTCTCCAATCAGCTTTTGAAAGTTTTTGCCTCATACTGTCAAAATTGGCCTTTCTCCAATTTAGAACTTCAACTTTTAGATCTGGTCTATCCTTTTCCATCACTATTTTAAATCTAATAGAATTATGGTCACTGGCCCCCAAGTGCTCCCCCACTGACACCTCAGTCACCTGCCCTGCCTTATTTCCCAAGATTAGGTCAAGATTTGCACCTTCTGTAGTAGGTACATCCACATACTGAATCAAAATTGTTTTGCACACACTTAACAAATTCCTCTCCATCTAAACCCTTAACACTATGGCAGTCCATAGTTTGGAAAGTTAAAATCCCCTACCATAACCATCCTATTATTCTTAGATAACTGAGATCTCATTACAAATTTGTTTCTCAAGTTCCCTCTGACTATTAGGGGGTCATCCCTTTCTTATTTCTCAGTTCCACCCAAATAACTTCCCTGGGTGTGTTTCTGGGAATATCCTCCCTCAGTACAGCTGTTATGCCATCCCTTACCAAAAATGCCACTCCCCCTCCTCTCTCGCCTCCCCTTCTGTCCTTCCTCTGTAGCATTCGCACCCTGGAACATTAAGCTGCCAGTCCTGTTCATACCTGAGCCATGTTTCTGTAACTGCTATAATATGCCAGTCTCATGTTCCTAACAATGCCATGTGTTCATCTGCCTTCCCTGTTTGGCCTCTTGCATTGAAATAAATGCAGTTTAATTTCATTCCTACCTTTTTTCTCTGCGTTGTCCCTGCCTGTCCTGACTGTTTGACTCGCTTCTATTCTCAACTGTACCAGTCTCCGATTGATCTTTCTTCACTATCCCCCGGGTCCCATCCCATATTACAACTGAGCCCACTGTTTTCAGCTCCAGCTATTAGATGAGAACTGAGCCAGCACACTGGTCTTTGGTTACCACTGTGCATGGTGTAAATGGAGACTGAGTACTTAAAAAGCTTGGAG
This sequence comes from Chiloscyllium plagiosum, assembly GCF_037043375.1. NCBI lineage: Eukaryota > Metazoa > Chordata > Chondrichthyes > Orectolobiformes > Hemiscylliidae > Chiloscyllium > Chiloscyllium plagiosum. Next base: position 13,001,909 of record NW_028270168.1, read on the forward strand.
GTTGTCAATGTACCCTGGCCTGAGCATAAACATTTCATGAAAAATCACAATGAATATATGTTTTCTGACAGTGTTACAAATGACTCCTGATGAAATGGTGTATGACCTCAAATTGGGTTTGGAATCTGAAGCTTTCCTTTAAAATTTAAAAAAAGACTTTACATTTGGATTGAAATTCCACTTCAAATAACACTTGGAAGATAATGCAATGTGGTATTTTATATAGAGGAATTGCTTTTAATAGCAGCAAACGATTTGTGGTAGTAGAAACAGCCTTACTGCAATTTTTCCTTATGTTGCACCTGATGCACTTTTTCTATGAAGAAAAATTCCCATTTAGAAATGAAATGACAAATTTGCTACCAATCTAAAGAAGCAGATGTTAGGACAGGTAACCAAAAGTTTGGTTGGAAAGGTTTTGGAAGGGAATTCCAGAACTTAGAGTCTTGGCAGCTGAAATAATCACTACAGTTGGTGAGATGCACGAGGCCTGGATGGGAGGAACATGGAGCTCAGAGAGCTGACTATTGGTGGACAGCTACCAAAGTACTTGTTGAGCATGAGTGATAAGTGAATAGGACATGGTGTGAGCAGGAAGCAGAATTTGGCATGAGCTCATATTTGAGCACCATCAAAGTAATTTAGGTGGAGATACTTTGTGATCTCTGCACATCACTCAGCTTCTTTTTTAAACTTCATGTTGTTGTACTCTGTTTTGCTCCATGTGGAGAGTAAGGAAATTTGAATCTGTTATTTTCTCAAAGAAATAAAGTGGAGATTGGGATGAGAGAAGGACAAGGGAGGAGAAACCCTATTTGTTACTGTAGCAGGGAAGGTCCAGTTGCTTAATATTTGAAAGTTATTGACTAGATGGGGGCTTAATCTTCTACTGTAAGACTGTCTTCAGTGAGATGATATTTTTGTTCTCTTTACAAGACAGCATTGACCTAAGTATACATGATTTTTTTTTTGTAGTGAGCAACCTGCATACTTCCTGTCATATCCTGTTATTTTCCCTTAAGACTAGTCGTTTCCAATGAGTTAGTACTTATTTACTTTGTCAAAATGTTGAAATGTTTTGTCATAATTAAAGCATCTCCTCCATTAGCACTTCCTGTTCTTCTACTCAGGCCTCACTATTAAAGCTTCTTCTCCTTGAAGCATTTCTCTTGTTCCAACTTGTCCATGAGTTTGATAGCCTACCTAAAGTAAGGCACCAAAGGTACTTTAGTTAGTTTGAACAATGATCGATGTTTAGCATTACCTCCTTGCATTCTTGTATCCTAATATGAACCTGGAATTCAGGTATTTAAGACATAATGACTGACTCTGGTTCCTTTCCAAATAAGTTTCTGATTCATCTCTTTCCAAACTCAGATCTTCCAATGGACTGGAAATAATTCTTTCTTCACAAAAGGAAGTTCAGACTCACTTGCAATAGGAGGAGGAAGGTATTTTTTTTTTTTGACTTTCAAGAAACATCAGGATCTCTTCCAATTTTTGCTAGTACATAATTTTCAGTTATAATGAATGCATACGGGGGAGGAGGGAGAATTTATCAACATTTGTATCAAACTAAGTCCATAAATCTTACAATTTATTCATTCTGGAATTAGCTTTATTTCATGTGATCCTCTGCACATCTTATTTCCTCTACTTTAAATATTTAGTTTTTTTTGCTTTGTATATAATTCTTGCATTAGCCTTTTGTTTCAAGATTTATATAAATTTCAGGAACATTAACACTAATCATAACTAGAGATCTTTTTTTGGATGGTTAATTGCTATGAATAGCACAATACTGAGTACTCTATTCCTGCATTCTTCTGTTACCTTGATGCACTTGTATAGTACGATCTGTCTGTAAAGCACAACACTTTTTTTTTTACTTTGCCTTTGTACACATGACAATAATTAATAAAATCCCACTGATACAATTATCTTGTCACTTGCTGAATTAAAACACTTGCAAGGAGTCACTGTCCAAAATCAGTAAGGCTTCTATGCAGCCAGATAACTTGGTTGCCCGAGTAACTTGTTGTTTTAAAGAATGGTGGATGCTTGTGAATTTTTTTTTCTCTCTTTTAAAACTTAGTTTTTTTTCTGTCAAAGTGGACACTTTGGTTTATGGTTGGATGAAGATCTCAATCATGGAAGAAGCCATCCTTGTGAAACATTCAACAACATTGTTCTATCCAAAAATGAAGATTTCAAGGTGCAGGATCTTGAAGTGTGGACATTCTGAAAACTGTATAGTCATGATCACTAAACAACAGTCTTGAAAATATCACTGATTTAATGCATGTGTACTGAGCCAGTTCAGACTTGAACAAGAGATGTCTTGCTACCACTTTACAAACTAAGTGCAGCATCAAGTCAGTTGGTAGTATAAAAGCAGCAAAGCTTTGTAGCCCAGGACTCCCTTAAATTGTACTTTTTCAGAGCTACTTTGGACACTTATGCATTGCCAATGTAAGTGAGTATAGTCAGAATGGTATTAAATATTACTATATTGCTGCTAAACTAATCCAACATATCTATTTAAATCTATTTGTGCAATTCTGACATTCAAGGGAAGGATGGGGGCAAATAAATTTACCCACACTCCATACAAGTGAATTGTATCCAGGTCAATCTAGCACCAAGTGCTTTTGGTCTATCAATCTGTGCATATATTGGTGTGAATGCATGTTTATTTTATAGCCTTTAATGGATGCTGCTAACTCAGAACTGGAATGTATGCTTTGTTTATTGTTCATGTTTGTGTTTGTGTGTGTGTGTGTGTGTGTATATATCTATACAAGTGAAGCTATTAACTTTAGCATGAACTTAAGATTCATTAAAAACCTTGCTGTAATTGTTCTTTATGTTGCTTTTAATGACATCTCAAACATGTCACTGCTTTGAATTTTATGAATCATGATGCTCCTGAAATAAAAACAAAACTTCTGGCATTCTTAAACATACTGGAGCAAATGGATTTTAATTACTGTTCTGATCTCAGCTGGTTGGGAGAGAGGAAAAAGTGGTGGAATACTTATTTACCTTTTGAATGCTGATACTTGAACTCTGTCAACATGCTGTAGTAAACTTTCTTTGGCTGAATGTTAGGATTCTAACAAATCTACAAAAACTACAATTCTTAAACCATTTTTATTTTTAAAAATAATTAATACTAAATAACAAGCATGAGAAGTGATGTTGTTTTTAAATGGGTCAAAACTTTGTGTTTGAAAAGAACAAAACATCTTGGGTGGTAGAAATGAGTTGCTTAAAGCTAGCAGCTACCTAATGAAAAGGTAAGAATCATGTTACTGCTAATGACATTTCATAGCTCAACTAATTAAGCTGTCAAGTGGTAGAAAGGTGTGAGATGCTTTACGCTTCAATATCAATGAATTGTAAATTTATAATCAAGATCCTGATCACCACTCACCTACAAAACACCACCAGTGTCTCATTGAACAGACAGTGGAGAAAGCATTTTTAGTATTTCAAGATCTTCAGGTCTTTAAGCCTGAAGACAAAAAAATTGCACAGATCCATAATATACAGCTGGATAGCTAGTTAAGTACTTTCCTAACATGTTGAATACACTAAATTTGGTATCAGACTGCTGAGACAGGACCAGGCCACTACATGAATTGCAAAAGATACAAGTCTTAAATTACCAAGCCTTATACATTTTTAATGCAATAATTAACCTCTAATGACCACAGTTGCCTGTTTTACCCAATATATGCAAACCAGTAAGATTTAAAGACTAAGAAGCAACAGTACTTCAGTGAGGGTAAGATAAGGCAATTGTTTCTTTTTTTAAAAAAAAACTAACATAACATCAGGTAGAACCCAGTCCTTTTGCAGGCTTTCAGGTTCAGCCTTCACAAAATGTAGTTCTTCAGAAAACAAAAACCATTCTTGCCCCCTCCACTATTCATTTGTTACAAACTGGCCTAGATCTTTTCTCAGGCATACGTTTAACACCATGTTTATAAAAATAATGCTGATTGGAAATCCAGGATAAGTATATAAAAATGAGTATTTAAAAAAGTCAGTGACACTACTCCTTTTGTAGTGTTGATAAAGTAGAATTGTAAGTACAAAAACAAAACACCACTTTGCATAGGTCCAGCAAAAAGACAGTCAGATTTTGGCTATGACATAAGTTATTTGGAGCACGTGTCATACGGAGCATCACCAATGGCTTGATGCACTGATATTTAAGAAAATAGCTCTTTAAAAATTATCAAGACCTACAGCATTTTATCTGTACACTTATCCATTCCCATAAGAGTGATGTCTACCTCTTGCTCTCCACATTAACAGCTGATGGGCTGGTCCTGGGACTTGGCTTGTCAGAGGGAAAATGACCCACATACCTATACTACAAACCTTTCACCCTTGTGCAGAACACATGCTGGTGTTTTACAATGTATTCAGATACAATAGCTGACCATCATTTACATACAGGTGTAAAGAAATCAACAGAGCAAGCAGCCATTCAAATGTTATTTCATCATTCTTGACATTTTCATGTTTTGACAATGCTAGGGAGCTGATGGAAATAATTAATGATGAAAATACAGCATTGTGGGCTACTCTATACAACAATGAAACAACTTACAGATGCAGCAGGTTTGGGAGGAACGCCAATCTTGGACTTGGGTTTTCTCACTTCAAGTCTGAGGCTGTAGTTAACTAATCGATTCAGACTGATTGATTGTTATAAGAAATAAGAACAATAGACCATCTGGCCGATCTTACATTTCTCATGTCCACTTTCCTGGCCTTTACCCATAATCCTTCATTTCCTTTCTGATCAAGAATCTCTCTGATCATCCACTGCTTCTTTATCATTATCTTATGAAACTATTGGGAAAGTAGGTGGTGAACTCAAAGAACTATGATCATTTTCCATCTAGCAATTCAAACATTTTTAAGCAAAGGTAACAAATTCTTACTATTTGAGGCAATGCAAACCAATAACTGTAACAGCCTTTCAGTTCATCATGCTTTAGCCAGCAGTGTGAAAACAGCTTTAAAAACCTGGAAGAATTGCAGATGCTATAAATCAAACATGTTGCTGGAAAAGTTGAGCAGGTCTGGTAGCATCTGTGCAGAGAAATCAGAGTTAACATTTCAGGGCCGGTGACCCTTCCTCAGAACTGATTGTAGCTAGGAAAATATCGGTTTACATGCAGAAGATAGGGTGGGAAGAGGGAGGAAGGACTAAACGATAGGTGAGGAACGAACCAATGAGAGAAGAACAATTAGGTAGTGTGTAACGGCAGACTATGTGATAACAAGGCCTGGTGTGTGAGAAAATAGCTGATCAGTTAGCCTCATTCCCAATAACCTTTATGTCTATATCCTATCATTAAGTCTGTTTCCACCTCACCAAGAATTGCATGTTTTTTTAAAATCCCTATATTAAAACAATCTGATTTTCCTACTGGTTCCTTGGCCAGTTATTTCAAATGTGTCCTCTGGTTGCAGACATTGTAACTCCTGGGGAATACAGCTTTTCTTCATATAATTTATCTTTCAATACTTAAAGCTTTTACAGGGTTTCTAAATGAACACTAGAGTTTTGAAAGTCAAAAGTGGCAATTTTTACACAGGAAGTTAACATCCTGAAGGACAATGGCCCTATCACATGCACACAGTTAGTTGAAGCAGGCTTCTGAAACTTTGCAACTCTGCAGGTTTTAAAGCAGGTGTGCAGGATTCTAAATACACAAGAACTTCCTCCTAGCAGTGAAGTCATGTTCACAGTTTAAGGTTATCACAGGAAATGGGAGGTTGCTGTGAAATGTTGTTTCTGGCCTTGGGATGGGAGATGGGGGATGGGTAACCTGATCCTTAAAAGGGGCAGACCCTCCTCAGAAAATCAGCTTCCCTCCAGCAGAAAATGTGAAACAGTCACTTTCTAATTTAAAAATGCATAAACATTTATTATGAAATAGTTCCAGGGATGAGGAACCCCCATTTTGAAGGTAGATTTGAGGAGTCAGGCCTGTGTTCCTGAGAAAAAGAAGGCTGAGAGCAGATTTAATCCTGTTATTCAAAATCAGAAGGGGTATGGACATAGTAAACAGGAAGAAACTGTTCCCATCCTTGAAAGCTTCAAGAATGACAGGAAACATATTTAAAATAACTGTCAAAGAAGCAAAGAAAAAAATCTTTTTCACGCAGTGGGTGTTTAAAATCTGGAATGCACTAAGACCGTGGTAATGTGGAGGCAGGTTCCATTAAATGTTTAAAAGAGAATCAGACTGTAAGGAGCATTGTGCAGTGTTATGGGGAGAAGGTAGAATATGGACGGTGTATGGCACATTTGGAGAGCCAGTACAGACAAGGTGGGCTGAAGATTTCTTAGCTGTGATTCTATGGAGATTTATGGTATTTTCTTATGAGGAGAGAAACTTGGAGAAGTGTGAATAGAGATTTTCAAGATTGTCATAGTGAAGTGATAATTGAATATAATAGGAAGCAACATATTCCCTATTTTTATTTTAGGGCACAAATTTAAGATCATTTTCAAAAGAATGAAGGGAGAGATGAAGAAAAATATTTTTAATGGTGACATCTTATCAGAGATTCTGCAACCAGAAACAAAATCAGTCATATCTTTAAAAAGGAAGTGACTTACAAAACTGCACAGTTGTAAAAGGTGAATGGGCTAAGTGATGCTTTTTTCAGAGAACCATGAGTTTTTCATCTGAACAGCAATTTGTCACATGTCTGTGGCAGATTTCCACATGTGACAGTGGCAAGCATATTGAATTATACTTTAAAAAAAAATCCTCGCTAATAGTGACATGTTCTTAAATCAGACCCTAATAAAGCTCAAGAAATAACCAGCCATGGTTCAGAACTGTTCACTTCCTTCAACCTTGGAATGTGGAACAGTAGAGGAACATTTCAACGTACACGCGTACACACACACACTTCACCTACATCATAGATGCTTTGTCAATGGAAGCTGTTCCTTGAGGAACTAACAAGTAGATACTCTCCTCAATGAGGCTTTGGGAATGGAGGCAGTTGTGTTCTCTGTGCAAAGTGAAAAACCCAAATAACAAAATGGCTGAAACTGACAATGGAGGGAGGACCCATTTCATTCAGCTGGATTTCCACTAATTAAGACAGTGCAAACCGTTTGGCAATTTCCAGCCCTTCCTTCAAAAATGTGACATAAGCTGTAGCTGAGAGATCTTCAAAATGAGATGAAGTAGTGAATAGACTCTTGTCCACCTCTTCGGGCTTCATTGAAGTGATATCCAGGAAGTAGTTTGCATTGATGTGGTGAATCTGTCAAGAATAATCACAAACCACAGCCAAATTCAGTTGGACACAATATTAACAACAAGTAGTAGAAAGTGCAATCAAATCAGGGAACCATTTAAGAGATGAACATTATTGGAAAATATCTCTGAAACTTTGCAGGTTTGGACAGAATCAGAACTGTTATTGCGCAGGGGGAGGCCATTTCGCCAACTGTGCTTGCACCAACTCTTCAAACCTTTACACATTACTTCTATCAAAATAATCATTCGATTCCCTCCTTAATGTCTCAATTAAACTTGTCTCCACCACACTTCCAGGTAGTGTATTCCACACCACAACTACTTATTGAGTGAAAAAGTTTTATTCTCACATCACTTTAAAAAACTGCAGCTACATAAAATGTCTGCTTATTAAAAAGGGAGGAATGTTAGTACTGGTAAAATACACATAGCAAAGAATTTTACAATGCAGAAACAGGACATTCAGCCCAACAGTGTGTGCTAGTGTTTATTCTCCCCACCAAGCTTGTACTACCCGAACTTGCATCATTCTCTCAACCTATGCAGTTATTTTTTAAGCCTCGTGTACTTGAGTAAATTTCCCATTAAACACATCTATACTATTAATCTAAGTTCTTTCATGTAGTGGCTGGATCCATGTTCCTACAATCTCTGGGTAAAGAATTATTTCCTAACTTTTAATTAGATTACATTACAGTGTGGAAACAGACCTTTCGGCCCAACAAGTCCACACCGACCCGCCGAAGCACAACCCACCCATACCCCTTACCTAACACTACGTGCAATTTAGCATGGCCAATTCACCTGACCTGCACATCTTTGGACTGTGGGAGGAAACCGGAGCACCCGGAGGAAACCCACACAGACACGGGGAGAACGAGCAAACTCCACACAGTCAGTCGCCTGAGGCGGGAATTGAACCCAGGTCTCCGGCGCTGTGAGGCAGCAGTGCTAAACACTGTGCCACCGTGCCGCCCACAAATCTTGAACTTCCCAAAAAAAGGGAAGCATCTTCTCTTCATTTACCCAATTTCATAATTGTAAAAGATCTGTCTCAGGTTACTTCTCAGCTTTCAACTTGTTTGGTCTCCTGAGTCTTGAAAGAATGCTTATCTGATTAAGACTGGGCACAGATGTCCCATGGTCAAAGATATGCTTCCAGGAACCGATGTCAATCTATGCGTGAGATGGGATGATGGTGTCACTGGCTGGGCCAGAATTTATTGTCCATCCCTAATTGCTCAAAAGGCAACTACATTGCTACAGAGTCACATGTAAGCTAGACATGGTAAGGATGGCAGTTTCTTTTCCAAAGGGACATTTGTGAACCAAATGGATTTTCTGAGAATCGACAATGGATTCCTGTCATCATTAGATTCCGAATCCTAGATTTTTATTGAATATCAAAATTTCTCCACCTGCCATGGCAGGATTCATATCCAGGTCCCCAGACCATTACCCGGGTCTCTGGATTAACAGTTCAGCAATAATACCACTTGTTTGTTGGGTCCTCTGAGCTCAGTAATAGTACAGCCAAATGCAGAGTGAAATTCCTTCTATTCTATCCTGATTCATGCTGGTTCCAATGGAAGAAGCACAGCTCCTATTGTCTAGGCTTCCAACAAGACGAAAGAACATCATTGCAAGAGACTACAGGACAGGAGCATGCAATGTTTCAAATCAACTCCTTCAGGACAGGTAAAGAACATTTAGGGGAGGAGAATTTAATAAAAACATGGTCAACTCTATACTTTCACATCCGGTGGTTTCTGAAAATTGTGTAAGTTGTCATGGTCAAGAGTTAGAAACGTAGTCCCTTTAAGACTCAAATAGAAGGTACTTTTAAACAACCTGTCCAGGGATGTTATGACTTACCTCCGGAGCTGGTGGGACTCAAACACAGGCTTCCTTGCTCAGATGCAGGGAACTGCATCAAGGCTCAAACAGAATTTTTAAAACTTTAACCTAATTATCTAATCAACCTGTTTAGAGGATATTACTACACATCGCTGGTGCAGGTGGGACTTGAACCCTGACCTCCTGATCCAGGGATAGGGACACTACCGCCAGAAGAGCCTCCCCAAGGCTCAACATAACAGCTCCAAAGTTGATTGGAAGCACGTGATGCTCATTGAACTTGGTATTTAAATAGATTGTATTTGTTAATTTAGTGACAGATTTTATGGTGGTGGTTTATCTAAAGAAACCAAGTTCATGTTTAGTGTTCCTACCTCTGAACCAGAAGGTTCAGTTCGAGTCCCACCTACTCTAGAAGTGTATCAAAACATTTGCGAACAGGCTGACTAAAAGTTTCTAAGCAGTTTCAAGTTAGTACTTTTTAATTGTCTAAATTGTTAAATGGGTGATTTGGTAGTGGGTATTTAAACAAAAAGGTTCACGTTTGCTAATTGTTTAGTATTTTGGGTGGTGGTTTGGTGGTAAGCTTTGTGAAAAACAAGGTTCAAAGCCCTCTTGCCCTGGAGGAATGTCGTAATATGCCTGAACAGGTTGCTTAAAAGAGGCAATTTCTTCCCCATTGTACTGTTGGCTTCTGAACAGAGAAAGGGTCACGAAGGCAGTTGAAAACTGAAATATACACTAGAAATTTATAATAAAACCCTTCTAAATCTCAGTGTCTTTTGCTGCCTAATTCAACATAGGTAGACACCAGTGTATGAAACAGTCATAAGGAACTCCAAAAAGCTGTTCAAACCATAATGACTGAATATCACAACACTAACAGATTTGACTTTATTTTTACCCTGGCTGATATGGCCATCAGACCAAGTAGAAACTGAACATTTAAAGGTTATTTTTGTTTCAAAATTGCAATGCAACAAAGAAAATTCTGGATTTTCTTTCCCTCCGACAGAGGTAATTGGATTCAAATAGCCCTAAGATCTAAACACTCAGGTACCACCTCGGCTTTTAAGCAGACTTACCACTGTGCCATTTGGTAAAGCAATCATCATTTCTACAGGAAAGTTGTAGTGTTCTAAATGCAGGCTGGCCAACCCAGCGTAACCTTCATTATCTTGGTTTCTCTGTCAAGAATAAAAATGTCAGGTCACCAAACAGAAACACATTTACTTATATTTTAGAAAGATCCATCACAATTCATAGTACGCTAATCAATTCAAACGCTACCAACAGAATTGATCGCTCAGTCAAACATTAAGGGTACAAAGAGCAGAACTTTCCACTCACAGCACTCAGTTGAGATCACAGCTTGTGTGTTAACACATATGTAAAAACTCCTTTGCTACTGTAGCTGGCACCTTCACTCAAATTGTGAAGACTGGAATTTCATTCAAAAATGCGCAATTAATGTTTCACAGCATAATTGAGAGCAGACCTTGAGTGGTCCTATGACAAAATGTAGAAATGTGCAATAAAGTGATCTTGTGTCTTCTGTCAAATCCCAAATGAGTTTGCAGCTTAATTTAGATGATGTGGACGGCTGGGGGTGGGGGGAAGAGAGAGGTGACATTAAGTTGAGAAAACTGTTATCTCAATACCAGGAAAGAGATGGAGATGACAGGGGAGTGTCAAATGGATCATATGATTGAGCCCCATGTTAAGGGGCAACACTTTTGAATAATCAGGTGAAAGTGAGGACTGCAGATGCTGGAGATTAGAGTCCAGAGTGTGATGCTGGAAAAGCACAGCAGATCAGGCAACGTCCGAGGAGCAGGAGAATCGACATTTCGGGCATAAGTCCTTCATCAGGAATGAGGCTGGGTGTGGAAAGATAAATGGGAGGGGGATGGGGCTAGCGGGGAAGGTAGCTGAGAGTGTGATAGCTGGATGGAGGTGGGGGTAATGGTGATAGGTCAGGGGGAGGGTGAAGTGGATAGGTGGGAAGGAAAATGGACAGATCACGATGGCGGTGCCAAGTTGGAAGGTTGGATCACCCAAATCACTGAAATGGTGTGTGATTTGAACAGAATTTAGGGTAAAGGGAAAAAAAGTCTAAAGTAAATTGTGATAACGATACTAACTAGTTAGTTTTCTAAAATTTAGGATACTATTCCTTCAGAAATGTTGAGCCTTGAACAAAGGATCTGAACAATACACTTGATCAACTTAAACTCAAGCAAGTATGAGTTGTGTAACATTAATAAACATTCAAACATTTAACCAGGATGAAGATGTTCTAAGTGTGAAATGCAGAAATGATATAAAGTAAAATTCATAATAATTTAAATTCAGATTTCATCATAACAGGCTTTAAACTTTTTGATTTGAACCTTTTAAAAAGTACACCATTCATGCATTCTTGACAGCAGCAACATCACTAAGTGAAAAATAACAACACCCACATTTATTGCTCTCGAGTACATCCCTCCTGAAACATTCCAGTCTCCTTATTTAATTTTACATAGGGCACTGGCATACAGTGCTGACAAACAAATTCAATTGTGGACACTTTCAATATATTGAAGAAAACTCAAAATCAATGGGACATGGAATTTCAGTTTATCTCTCAGAAATGAAAATGTCTCACAAACTGTTTGGGGCTCTGCTATCAAAATGATCCTAATTGGTTTCTGGATTGAAGTTAGATCATATAGTGAAAAAACACCAAGGAAAATGACACAACAATTTAATATTTATATGAATTTATGAATCATGATAAACTGCAGATGCTGTAAATCAGAGACAAAAATAAAAATTGCTGGACAAGCTCAGCAGGTCAGGCAGCATCTGTGGAGAGAAATCAGAGTGAACATGTCAGGTCAAGTACCTTTCCTCAGAACTTGAGTTAACTCTGATTTCTCTCCACAGATGCTGCCAGACCTGCTGAGCTTTTCCAGCAATTTCTATTTTTGTTATAAATCATGTATTGTTTCAGAAGGAGCTGAAAATGTGTTGCTGGAAAAGCGCAGCAGGTCAGGCAGCATCCAAGGAGCAGGAGAACCGACGTTTCGGGCATGAGCCCTTCTTCAGGAATCGCAGGTCAGGCAGCATCCAAGGAGCAGAAGAATTGACGTTTCGGGCATGAGCCCTGCTTCAAGAGTCTGATCTCCAGCATCTGCAGTCCTCACTTTCTCCATGTTTCAGAAGACCACTTAGCCTATTGCATCTAATCTACTCTTCACTAGCTCCACCAGAGTACAAGTGTCCATGCTCTTCCTTCATGGCCTCAATATTTTTTAATTCTGAGCAACAGTTTTTCAGGTGTTTTCCCTACTCACTCTTAACCTTACCAGCATCTATAAACACTGGTGTTCATTCATTCCTGATCTACAAGTCTAGCTTGAACCCAGGTTGAATGCTGCTTGCTGCTAATTTACCGACTAACCATTAGCGTTTTCTCTCCTCAAGCCTTTTGATGATTTACCTTCAGATCCTCCAGTTCTTTGACTAGGGACCAGCTGCTGACAAAGCTCTCATTCAGCAGTGAGAGGACGGGCAAACTCTCGAGAACAGTCTCCCGCAGAGTCCGCCCCGATCCTGTGTAAACAGAAGACATAAAGGGAGACTCAATTTGTTAATACAATGATAGGCAGCTGACAATGCACAAAACAAGATAAATTTACTTTGTACAAAATTAAAGCATTAAAATCTGATCCCACAAAACACCAGAGCTTGGAAGTAAACCATTCTGTACTGCTGTGGGAAAAGTCTGGCCATTCCAAGCAGGCACTGGAGTGCTGCAAAAAGGAGGTACAAAGGTGACACCAAAACCGCAAGAGTGTATGTGACAGAAAATGATCTACAGGCTGGATCTCTTTTTCTCCTCTTCAAAAACGAAGGCCAAGGTGGTGACCTAATAGAAATCTTTTAAAAAAGGTCAGGATAAAGCAGATATAGAAAGAATTTATCCTCTTGTGGAAGAGAAGCAAAGCCATTATTATAGGATAGGCAATAAGAAAATTGATAGGGAGTTCAGAAGAAAAGTCTTTATCCAGAGAAAAATAAGTGTGTGTGGATGGAGTGGTTGTGGTAAATAGGATTGATATTTTTAAGGAGAAACTTGATAAACATTTGCAAGAAAAGGCATGTGCAAGGTTGAGTGGGGACACAGATTATGTTGTTAGATACAGATGACAAAGGATGGGAGGAGTCTCAATTGGAGTTTAAACAGCAACATACAGCCTGGCTGGGCCAAAGAGCTCATTACTATACTGTAAATACCAGGTATTTAACAATAATGCATGTATCTTATAAAAACTTTACAAATACAAGTACATTTCTTCGTTAGAGAGGCAAGGTTTGATCAGGGATAGTCAACGTGGTTTTGTCAAACAGAGGTCATGCCTAACAAATCTGGCTGAATTTGGAAGGTGTTGAGCAAGTGTGTAATGAGAGTAGTGCAGTTGATGTAGTTTATAAGGAGTTCTGCAAGACCTTTGACAAGGCCCCATTGTAGGAGACTGACAAAGAAAGGAAAAGCACTTGGGATCCAGGGTAACCTGGATCCTAAATTGGCTTAGAGGTAGGAGACAGAGTACAATGGTAGCAGGCTGTTTGTGTGACTGGACACCAAAGTCCAGTGGTATACCATAAGGCTCAATGCTAGGTCTTTTATTGTTTATTATATATAATATGCATACAGGTTTTCTCTGGGGGCAGGGGAGTGAGAGATGACAAGTAAATTTGTGAACAACACAAAAGGTTGGCCAAGTGGTGCTTGAGAGTGAGGAAGAAGTTCCGAGGTTACAGGAGGATATAAACAGATTGGTCAGATGGACAGATCAGTGCCAGATGCAGTTTAATTCTGGTGTGTGAGATAAAGCACATTGGAAGTAGTAATAAGACACTAGGAAACTCAGAGGAACAGAGGATTAGATTACCTACAGTATGGAAACAGGCCCTTCGGCCCAACAAATCGACACCAACCCTCCAAAGAGTAACCCATCCAGACCCATTCCCAACAGTTACCCTTATAGACAATTTAGCGTGGCCAATTCACCTGACCTGCACATCTTTGGATTGTGGGAGGAAACTGGAGCACCCGGAGGAAACCCATGCAGACACAGGGAGAATGTGCAAACTCCACACAGTCGCCTGAGGTGGGAATCGAACCCGGGTCCCTGGCGCTGTGAAGCAGCAGTGCTAAGCACTGAGCACCCGTGCCGCCCCAATCTTGGGGGTGCTTGTCCACAGATTCCTTACAGCAGCAGGACAGGTTAATAGGATGATAAGGCAGCATACGGTACACCTCATTCAGAGCACAGATTATAAGAGCGGGGAGGTTATGTTGGATCTGTGCAGGACTATGGTTAGGCTACAACTGAAGGTCTGTGTACAATTCTGATCATCACACTATACAAAGTATGTGATTATATGGAGGGGGTACAAAAGAGGGTGGTACAGAGGCACATTGGTTAGCACTGCTGCCTCACAGCGCCAGGGACCCTTGGTTTGATTCCAATCTTGGAAATTGCAGTATGCATGTTCTCCTCGTGTCTATATGGTTTCCGCCTGGTGCTCTGGTTTCCTCCCACAGTCCAAAGAGGTGCAGGTTAGGTGGATTAGCCATGATAAATGCAGGGTTACAGGGCATTAGATGGGGGTCAGGTCTGGGCAGGAGGATCTCTTTGGAGGGTCAGTGGGCCAATGTGCCTCTTCTGCATTGTAGGGATTCTGTGGTTGAAAGCTTCAGAATCACAGAGTTATACAGCATAGAAACAGATCTTTTGGTCCAACACGTCCACGTCAACCAGACATCCCAATCTGATCTAGTTCCATTTACCAGCATTTCGCCCATATCCCTCTAAGCCCTTCCTAATCATATGCCCATCCAGATACCTTTCAATATTGTAATTGTAACAGCCTCCACCACTTCCTCTGGCAGCTCATTCCATACACACACCACCCTCTGGGTAAACAAGTTACTCCTCAGCTCTCTTTTAAATCTTTCACCTCTCACCTTAAACCTATTGCCCAATAGTTTAGATCCTGGTCACCCTCACCATCTGTGCCCCTCACTCTTACTTCCCCTCTGTCCACAACATAAAAACCAGCATTTTTCAGCCCCTTTCCGTTCTGAACAAGTGTTAGATCAGACTTCAATAAAGAGGTTCACCTTTATGTTGCCTGGATGGAGTGCTTTCACTATGAAGAGAGGCTGGATAAGCTCAGGTTATTTTCTTTGGAACAGAGAAGATTGCAGAGGGACCTGATGGAAGTCTATAAGATTGAGGAGCATGGACAAGATGGATAGAAAGCAGCTCTTCCTCTTGGCTGAAGGGTCAGTAACAAGGGGACAGACCTTTAAGCTGAAAAGCAGAAGGTTTAAAAGGGATTTGAGGAAAAGATTTTACATCCAGAAGGTGATGAAGGTCGGGAAATTGCAGCCTGGAAGGATAGTTGAGGCAGGGAACCTCACAACCGGTTTAAAAGTACTTGGATGAGCACCTGAAATGTCACAACACTGGAAGCTATGGTCTGGTGCTGGAAAGTCGGACTAGGGTAGGTTTAGCGCAGTTTTGGCAGTACTGTCTTGATGGGCCAAAGGGCCTCATCTATGCTGTATGATTCTATGAATCACATCCTCGTGAGCATGGAAACATCTAAGAAATAAGAACAAGGAGCAGAAAATCAATTCTTTTCATGACTGGGAAATGTGCAAACTTGATCCAAAGTCATTGCCATGACTCTTTCACTCTTTCCCAAAACATTTCTGGAATCTCTAACAGCACTGTAGGAGTACAGTCTGTGGTTCAATGTTTAAGAAGGCAGTATGATTTTTTTTCTGGTACAGATTCTTAACAATCTTTTGCTCAGCCGGTATGTGGGGTAACTTAAAGGCATTGACATGCACGTGGCCTGCATGGAAATGTCTGGGTTCCTACCCAGCTTAGAAGGAACACTGTTTACTACTGTCTTCCCAAGCACAACCAAGGACAGGCAATAAATGTCAAAGTACCCACATGCCAAGAATGTATTATTTCTTAAAACATCCAGGATTGAAAGGAAGGACTGACCTCAACAAGACTGATCATCAAGCGCACCCCACAGTAATATGGAATGCACAAGTTTATTTTCCATCTTCGCTCGGTCAAACACTTCAGTAAAAGGAAGATATGAAATCTGGAAAAAAAAAGTCTGTTCAGGCTTACTGTCTCCAGCCTGGCAGCTGGGTCATTAATACAGGAAAGAAAGATTATCCCCATGCCCCCACATTTTATTCACCAGTTACCTTCTTAAATGGATACATGGTGGTCTCCAACTTGTTGGTAGCTTCTTCAAAGCTGATTTCTGATTGCCAGACAATCTCTTCAAAAATAAATTGAATGGGTTCCCCTGAAGCATCTGCAGTGTCGATCACATTACCATGTTCATCAAGGATAATGTTCGGAGTTGATGGACCCACAGCCTTGAGCTCCATCTGCATCACAGACAGATGGACAAGCACTTAGGAAATGAAGCATATCCCACTGCAGGGCAAAAGTAACCATCTGAGGCATTACAAAATTTTCTTCATTGCTACAAAGCTGTCTGCTTCCCTTCCAGCTCAATGCCCTCCTGCTGCTATACTGATATTCAATTTACAAATAAATTCTCACTCTTATCCAGATTTCTGAATTTACTCCCAACCCATAGTCTCTGAACTGGATTAAATTACATTAGACTCCAATCCACTAAATTGTATTACTATTAAGCCAAATGCAATAATATTAATCACGTTATTGCTGATACAGACAACCATAGCTCTTAGCAGCTGTCTAAGAGGCACTTAAGATTGAAGAGAGACCTCTATTACCATTCCATTCCCCTCCAAAAGAGAAATGGATGATCAGCCCAACTCAGATACTCTTTCACAGAAAAAGATTTCTCGCTGAGTTCTCTGATGAAACAATTAAGCTATTCAGCATTTGTAAAAAAGCTCAACATTTCCTTGCAGTTACATAAGCATACACTACAGCCATATTTAGTCACATTGCCATGTAATGAGGATATGAGAGTAAAGATAAATCCTGATTTTCCTGGTAGAAGCATAAATGGGATTCATGTCTCCAGAAGTCTCTACCTGAAATCGTAAGTTTTTCCAGTGAATGCCACGCAAACTGAAATTATAAACTGAAAAGCAAATCTTAAAAGAAACAGCAATTTACACCCCCCCCCCCCCAACTCCTTGAAATAATACTAACTTCATGCAATCAAACAGCATAAGAGGCCATGCTGCTCATCCTGCCATGCTGGCTCTTTAAGATCATATCCAAATATTCACACCATTCTTTTTCCATATAATCGCACAAAGTGTTCTTTCTCTTTCAAGTACATATTCATGTCCCATTTGAAAGTTTCTACTGAATCTGTTTCCACCACCCTTAAAAAGTGGCATAGTCCAGATCATAACTCACTGTGTAAAATTAGGAATCTTATCTCCCTTAGGTTTTTTCTCAATTATCTTAAATTGTTGTCCTCTGGTTATCGATCACTCGCCAGCATAAATAGTTTCTCTAAATAAAAACTGAAAGAACTACGGATGCTGTGAATCAGAGACAAAAATAGGAATTGCTGTAAAAGCTCAGCAGGTCTGACAGCATCTGGGGAGAGAAATCAGAGTTAATGTTTCAGGTCGACCCAAGATGTTAATTCTGATTTCTCTCCCCAGATACTGCCAGACCGGCTCAGCTTTTACTGCAATTTCTATTTTTGTCTATAAATAGCTTTTCCTCATTTACCTATTCAAAATCTATAGAATTCAGAATCCCTGTATTAAATCTTTCGTGGGTGTCCTGGAAAGCTACAAAGTAAAGAGCACAACAAACCTGAGGTAAGTAACCTATGTCGACTTCCATGTTGCCATTTTCACCTGCCCCATACAGCCACTCCATGTCCACATTCAGAGACCTGGTCCAGACCAAACGTACTAGTCAGTAGTGGTTCACCAGACGTTTTAGAGATGCTCAAAGCCAGATAGTCATCAAATGGTGGAATGCCAACATCTAAAGCTTAGAGAGAGCTATCTGGCACTCAAGAGCTCATTAGGTACAGCTAGATAGACATTGGCACCACCCTGCTGTAAAGCTCAACTACAGTAAGCATAATGCTGAAATAACAAGTTAAATTAATTGTTTAAGTTTCTGCAGCATCAGTAAGTACAGCCTGCTGGAACATTGGAAGGCAATATATATGTTATGTTACATTCTGTGAATAAACCCATTACGAAGAAATGAAATAGCATCTAGTTTCAGTTTTTATCATCTGACTAGAAATCCATTTCACAGAAACTTTGTCACATTTTATTCTCAAAAGTCAGAGAATTCAACCGGGCGTCCAGTAATTAATAAGAAGCCCATTGGAAGCCTGTGTATCAATAGGAACTTGACCAACTCTACTGCTCTGCAGCAGTTCACATTTCTATGTGCGCTACTCACTGGTCAAAGTCCCAATGTTTTGGCAGTTAGCTTACTCATTTATTGCTTATTTGTTCTTAAACTCCTATTGAGCTGTGCAATGCAATAATAATGAGTTTCAGATATCATCGTCCAGTCTGTTTCTGCAAATATCTCAGCCTTGATTATACTTAACAACCCAGCTTCTACAGTTGTTGACAGCAAAATATTCCACAATTGACTTCCTCGGAGAGAAGAACTTCCTTTTCTCTATCCTAACTGTGATGTGGAGGTGCCGGTGTTGGACGAAGTTAAAAATCAAACACCAGATTATAGTCCAACAGGTTTACTTGGAAGTACAAGCTTTCACAGCGCTGCTCCTTTGTCAGGTAGCTAGTGGAGCAGGATCATAGCTCACAGAATTTATAGCAAAAGATCATGGTGTCATACAGCTGATGCAATATATTGAACAAACCTAGATTGCTGTTAAGTCTTTCATCTTTAAGAATGGGTTGCAGGTTTTGATTCGTTAATATGTAAATCCCAGAACTTCTTTCACAACATCGACCACAACACCATTCAACCCTGTCATAGCAACCAAAGCGAGATGTGTCAGTGTCAACATGGACACTACCATTACAAGTGGGGACACCACCCACCATGTACGCAGCAGATATTCATGACTCGGCTAACATTGTCTATCTCTGATATGCTGCAGGCAAGAATGCCCCGAGGCATGGTACATTGGCGAGACTTAGCAGATGCTACAACAACAGATAAATGGACACCGCGCAACAATCGCCAGACAGGGATGTTCACTCCCAGTTGGAGAACACTTCAGCGGTCAGGGACATTCAGCCTCAGATATTTGGGTGACTGTCCTAGAAGGTGGACTTTGGGATATGGAACAACACCGAGTGACTGAGCGGAGGCTGATAGCCAAGTTCAGTACGCATGAGGATGGCCTCAATTGGGACCTTAAGTTCATGTCCACACACACACACACACACAAGATGGCCAGGCACTATTTCATTTGGATAATTGATTATTTGGTTAATTTATTTCCCCTGGGGCTCAGAGTTTTCTGTGAAGTCTGCTCCCATTCAGGAGACTAGGCAAAAGCACACTGCGCGCGAGACCCCGCCCCCCCTGACCCCACCCCCCAACCCCATCCGTTCCCCCCCCCACCCCGCCTGCCCCCAACCCTGTCTGCTCCCAGCCCACCCTCCCACGCCCGTGCCCAACCCCATCCAACACTGCCCCCCCCCACCGCCCCCAACCCCACTCCCCCCTCCCTGCAACCCTGTCCATCCACATCCACCGTCCGAGCGCCCGTCCGCCACGTCCTCCAGGGCAGCCAGATTGGACACAGACTGTAAGACTGCTGCTGCCTTTGTGGGGTAAGTCTCCAAATAGCGTGCGCACACACACAACTTTTTGACAGGTTCAACCTTTGCCCTGTACAGGACAATGTTAGAGTGATTATCTGGGGAAGGGGGGTTTAGGGTACACCCCTCTGTAGAACTCCAGGGAAAGTGTGGGTGGAGAGAGAGAGAGAGGGGGCAGGTCGTCAGTCATTTAGAGATGGTGCCTGGACTATCCAGGACTGTTCTTGGCAGCATTTCAGTGAGCTGAGTTTGTTTTTAATTATTGTACCTGTCAACAAAAGACACGATCAGGGTTGAAACAGCTCTTTGACGTTTCTATCGGGACTTTGAGATCCTCTTCGGGTAATCCGATATTCGGATAATCGAGATTCCGCTGTACTCCATCACACTCATGCACACACTCTCACACGCACACACACTCTCACCCACTCACATACACACACACACAGATAGATTTGTGCATTTGCAGAATTGTATTTGCAGATACATTCTATTTTATTCAAAAAACACAATCTGCAGGCAGTCAAAGTTTTTTTTATAATCAATGAGACATTTTATAAATTTCTACGTTGGAAATAGAACCAGTCTGACTCAAGATTGGAATACATACATTCTCTAACCTCACACCTTTAATGTCTCTGAGCTGAGATGTCACCTTTTTTTATAAAACCTTAAGTTATCTCAGGAATGTCACTTGAAAAAAGTTCTGGTATTTACTTATTAATGAACTGAAACCTACAACCCATTCTAAAAGGTGAAAGAGTTAACAGCAATCTAGATTTGTTCAATATATCACAACAGTTGTATGACATTATGATCTTTTGCTGTCAATTCTGTGTCCTATGATCCTGCTCCACTAGCTACCTGACGAAGGAGCAGCGCTCCGAAAGCTTGTGCTTCCAAATAAACCTTTTGGACTATAACCTGGGTTGTTTAACTCTGTCCCAACTGGGTGACCCCTTTCTCTGACTTTATGCCCTGTGATCCTAGACTCTCCAATAGTGAAAATGAGAAAAAGCAAAAGAGTAATTTCTGCAATAAAAGTTACTCCTTGCAAATATTCGGTGTTTATCATCTGGGAACATAGACATGACAGAGATTTTTTAAAAATCCTACTAACCTGTCATTGGGAACGTACATCTGGAAATCCCGAACATGGGATGCATCTTTAGAAAGAATGATGTGTCCAGTAAACTGTCCTGGAGTGAACCAAAAGGGATAATCTGGTGGCTCATTCAGCTGAAATTCTCCATGGATCCTGAAATGGAAACATAAGTCATTCTCATGGACACGGTACTGAGAAGGTAAAATGAATGTCTACCAAATTAGCTATCTGACAGAGTTAGATACACTCCCCCATGCTTTATCGCAACATCTCCAGCTTCTAACTACCCAACTCCAATCAGCATTTTTACCAGCTCATAAGAACAAAAGAAATAAGAGTAGGAGTAGGCTATACAGTCCCTCTAGCCTGCTCCATCATTTAATAAGGTTGGCTGATCTGATGCTGCCAGTTCCCCACATAACCCTCAGCTTACTTGTCAATTAAAAACTGACCCATATTTCAGCGCTCCTTGTCACAGAAACTTTCCTACAATCTTCTGAAAAAAATGCCTCATCACCTTGTCTTAACCGGGAGAGCACTTGTTTACCCCCAAGTGCCCCTAGTTCTAGATTCTGTCATGAGAGGTATCACCCTTTCAGCATCTACCCTGTCAAATCCCATCAGAATTTGATTTGCTTCAATAAGATCACCCTTCATTCAAGAAATCACCCTAGTGAATCTTCTCTGAATTGCCTCTAATGCAACCATTTTGCTCCTTAAATAAGGCAACCAAAACTGCACACAGTATTCTCCAATATTTTTCTTACTCGTAAACAAAAGTATTCAAACAAATTTTTAAAAAGATGCAACATGCTTTCCAATGCGATCCAATATATCTCCAAGTATTGAGTAGCAATGTCCAGGACATTCCTGAAGAGGTACCAACCCTAGTCCATAACACCAGACGTGGGGAATTCTTTAACCATATTATAATAATAAATAGGAAGTACAAAGTAAATCAACAATAAAGTGGAGATTCTAGAAATAAACAAGGGGATCAGTCCCTCTGGACTGTATACAAGACACAGGTCTACTGGAAGATTAGATTAAAAATTGCCACATTATTAGGTATTTGTCATCATAGGAAGTGATTGAATTTTTGGCTAATGTTTATTTAGGCGAAGGCAAAGGGATAGGACCGCAAAAGGTGAGGTCTACCACCGTTAGCTTTCTTTCACAGAACGACGCTGTCAGGTCTACAAATGGACTCGTCCAGGGACCTCTGAAACCATTACAACAGCTGCACCAAGACAGAATGGAAAAAGTAGCAGGAAGCATACACATTGATAATGCATTTAATTCAAACCTCAAGCATCAATGAACAAGAAACTCCCCAATATCAATTATATCAGTGATAAGTAATTCCCACAGTTCCATTACTTGCTAAAGCTGCATGTTAATACCCAAAGAAGTATTCCTGATTATATAACAAAAGGAGACAACCTTAAAGCAGATACTCAGGGAGAAAGGTAAGAAATAATTTGTGGAGTTGACACAGGAAATGTACCCACCTGAAGACAATATCATAATAGAAGTCACTGACTGCACGAATGCAGGCTACTGCACCCTGGGGTGCAAACCTTGTCTTCACAAATGGCCGTGGATGAAACATACTTAGAAGTTTATGGATGAGGACCTGTTTAAAATGGAAAAAAATTTAAAAATGAGAGACACTATAACACTGTCACAGAAATGTATCTTTTTCATCATAACATTAAGAATTAACATACTTAACTTAGGTGCTGGTGGACAACTAAAAGTTCTTTCCTGCTGCTGTCAGCAAGTTCCTAAATTATCATTGGCTCAGCCAATAATTACAGACAAGATCTGTGCAGAAATCCCAGATGCTGATGCTCATTCTCCTACTCTTAACTTTAAGCACTGGATGTACAAAAAAAACCATTTCTTTAAAAAAGGATATTCTCTCACTTTTAACACTGATTAATATTTGTTTAGTTTATCATTTTTGTTTTGGGGAAATCAGAGGGCTTTGCTACTGTATAAATGGTTATCCACACAGCAAAGCATTGCCGAATTCACTCTATTTTCTTTCCTAATACTCAGCAATCCTTTGCAATGCAGTTAACAAAAATCATGGCCACAAACTAAGACTAGACTAAATACACCCAAGAACACAACAAGATTTTGCCCTTTATTATGGAGCTCAACATTAGGATTAAACAGGGTGACAACCCCACACCATGTGAGGAACAGTCTCCCATCTGCGACTTTCCACAGATTACCCCACTAAGGACTAAGGACTACAGGCCAGGCTCTCAAAGTTGAACACCACTTGGAGAAAGCACTGAAGGTGGTAAGGGTACAGATCTACTGATTTAAGTATCCATCACCAAGAGGGTCTCATCATCACTGCTACTGACCAAGGACGTAACTGCTAAACTGAGTCGATGCAAGTTGTGAAAAAACCAACAAGAGGAAAAACCATTTCACCTCAACCTCACCAACTTGCTTGCTGCAGATGTATCTGTCCATGACAATATTAGTTAGTGTGACCACCGCACAGTCCTTATGGAGATAAATCCTGTCTCAACATCTATGAGGCACTGTCAGCCATCAGCAGCAGAATTGTACTCTGACTCAATCTGCAAATTCATGGCCTGGTATATCCCCACTCCACCATTACCAATAAGGCAGGGGATCAACCCTGATTCAATGAAGAGTTCAGACAGGCATGCCATAACCAGCATCAGCAGACCTAAAAATATAATGCCAACCTGATGAAATCTACAAAACAGGCCAATTTGCATGCCAAATAGGATAAGCAGAAAATGATGAACAGTGCTAAGCGATCCCACAACAGACAGTAATGTTCATAACTGAGCTGACTCCATTCTGGATTCAATACTAAATGTATGCAAAGGAATTATCAAACGTTATAGTGTTTGTAAAAATTGGTGCATTATAAATAAATAACTTTGTCAGTGTGTGTTAACTTCACAAGCTCAGTCATATTAATATGCAATATTTTACCTCTCTTCCTTGTGGCCTAGGAGGGTAAAATCTGTTATTGGAGAGGTACCCTGTAAAGATAGTCAGTTCACTAGGAATCATCCACCATGTTTCACCCAGCTCTACTTTATTCTTATGAGGGAGGAAGGCTTTAAATTGACTGCTACTAAAGATACTAGAAGGTATTTCTGCAGACTTCCAGTTTCTCAGTCCTGACAGGGAGCCATGGGAGACCTGAAATACAAAATAAATATACAGAACTTTCTTACTTTGGTCTTAAATGCATAATGCACTGCTAACATATTGTATGATAACTGTACAAATATTTAATTACAGAACAACAAGTATTATTCAATGGCATTCTTCCCAAGATTTTTGTACCAAAATAAAATCCTTTACTGGCACACGATAGGGTGACATGGTGGCTCAGTGGTTAGCACTGCTGCCTCACTGCGCCAGGGACCCGGGTTTGATTCCAGGCAACTGTCTGTGTGGAGTTTGCACATTCTCCTCACGTTTCCTCCCACAATCCAAAGATGTGCCACTTAGGTGAATTGTCAATTCTCATTGGCCATTGTGTCCAGGAATGTGTAGGTTAGGTGCATTAGTCAGGGGTAATAGGGTAGGGGAACGGGTCTGGGGTGGGTCATTCTTTGGATGGTCAGTGTGGACTTGTTGGGCCAAATGGCCTGTTTCCACATTGTAGGACTTCTATGATCTATACCCTAAAGCTATCTGAGAGTCAGTTAACTTGTTCTGTACTTATAGTATATGGTTATGGAATCAAAATATGTATTAATCCCATCTTAAAGTATAATTAAGGTAAGACCTCTTCAATTATTCCTTGAATCTTATCTTAGCTAAACTATTGTGCTGTTTGAAGTTTTTATACATAGTTAATGAATTGATATCTGATATCAATGTCTTTTTTTGTTGTTTTAACAAAGACTGCTCATTATGTAAATTCCAAATCAGTCCTCTTTAACTACAGATAAACAAGAACAAAAACAGCAGATTCCACATAAAATATTAATCTTCTCATTCACACTTCACTATGTCATATTGAAAAATTGTTAATTAAATATCACACAAACCTGTCTATTACTTATTTGATCATGCTTTTTCAACAGTTCCATCTTCTAAGTAATTAAAAAGTATGAAATACGAGAATCTTTCCATGTTTAGCAGTTTTGTTTGGAGATTTAGAGACTTGCATAGAACTCAAGAATTCATTGGTATTTGGTTCGTATATTATAAACTTTATGTGATGAGCATGGCAACAAATTGTAGAATTACATACATTATGAAGAAAGCCTTTAAAGTCTACTGAAGAATGTGTTGGCTTGACTAAGCTACAGTTCAAAGAATGAACATCTGTTTTTATAGCATCTTTTGTCTTCAGGTTGCTCAAAAACACGTCATGGCCAATAAGGAATGTGAATCTAACCAGTAAAAATGCATTTTGCTGTGAAGTAGTCACTAAATATCACCACCTGCAAGTTCCAGTCAAAATCATTTATCATCTAACTTGGAAAAATATTGCCATTCCTTCACTGTCACTAGGCCAAAATTCTGGAATTCCCTCCCCAAGGGCTTTGTGGATCTACCTACAGCACATGGACTGCAGTGGTTCAAGAAGACAGCTCAACCTTCTCAAGAACTGAGGACAGGCATATAAATGCTGGCCAGCTAGCAAAGCCCATGTTCCATGAGTGAATGAGGAAAGACCTTTGTAAATCATTGGGATTTGTTGTTATAGTTTGTACGAAGTTGATATGGTCTGAGATTTTCCCTCTACAGAGAGCTGTTGCAGTGTGAATGCTATTTAAGCTCAGGTAATTAAATTATGGATTTATTAGCTGGAACCGCGAAGTGAAAGATGCATATTTCAAAAGGCTTGTCTGGTTATTTGTGGAAGACAACAGCATTAGAAAAGACTAAATTGAGAGTTACTGATGTAAAACAAAGAGCTGTGGATGATGGAAATCTGAAACTAAAACAGAAATTGCTGGAAAAACTCAGTAGGTCTGTCAGTATCTGTGAAGAGAAAGCAGAGTTAATGTTTTGTTCCAGTGACCATTCTTCAGAACTCATCAGATCTATTCCCTGACCATCAAGCATCTCCCTAACCAAGTATACAACACATGTGGGATTCCATCAATCAGAAATGGTATAAGGCAGGAAAAAAGGATGCTACCTCTTCAAACTCAAAATATGGGAGGCAGGGGGATACTGACAAATCACAATTTTGTTTTGTCCTTACTGATTTTTCTTCCCTTTCTTTGTTTGCTTCCACCCGCACAGTGAGTTCTCAAATGCTTCATTCAAATAGCTATTAGTTACATATCCAATTAGATGCATGCCAGCCTACTATTCAACAGCCAGGCCATCATAATTCAGTCACTGTGCAATATTTTAATGTGCACTATTTGTCAAATTCAATGAATAGTAGCAAAAACCTACCCTATCTCCACTCATTCTTGCCTTCCTAAATGTAACTTAACACTCAGTACAGATCAAACCTGGTTTTGCCAGTGTGTACATCTCTGCTAATCACTAAACTTCTAAACTATCACTCAACATTCTAAAGCTTTTTGTACCTCAATGGCTCAGTGGATAAACTGCACCACGTGTTGTTAAACTTATAAAGAATGACATTCCCAGCTTCAAAACCTGGTTTCAGCTGTTTTAGAGTGGATGGATACAGCATCATGCCACAAAAGTAGCAAAATATGGATAATCAATTTTCAACTTTCCTCCTCTGATATTAATACCTAAGACTTTCAAGAACTAAAATGGTTTTAAAACTGAAACATGGACCTAAAATAGCTGCACTGATCACCTGACCAAAAATCTATGTGGAATAAAAAGAACTGTCTGAACTAAAATTACTATTTTATTAAAGAACATTGAATCAGTCAACCCAGAAATCTGCATCCTCCAATTTAATTTACACTTAAATAAGTTGAGCATACTGAATACGAAAGGTTGCCTGCAACTATCCAGTTTAACAAGACAATAAAGTGAGACTCAGGAATACATAAATGAACCATATTTTAGCTGTTGGTCAGAGCATCAGACCAAAGGAAAGAAAAATGTACTGGTAACAGTCAATACTGAAAGACTTTCTCCTTTTCTTTCTAACCTCTCGGAAACATCGGTCAAAAAACAAAATCACAGAAACATCGATTCATTGAGAACCCAAGGATTCTACAAATTTTGCTACTGCTGAGGATACAAGACATCAATTAAACAACGTCAGTTTCCATTCCATAATTCAAGGACTCTACAAACTTCTAAATTACATTTTCTTTATTCTTCCTTTCTGCACTAGTTAACATACATTCTTTTAACAAAAATACCTGTGTTTAATGTCACATTTTGTTATTTTTGCCAAGATTAGTAGGTAATAAAATTCTTCCTTTTTTCACTTAAATACATTAAGAACAAAAGGGTAACTAGGGAGAGAATGGGGCCCCTCAAAGATCAGCAAGGCAGCCTTTGTGTGGAGCCACAGAAAATGGGGGAGATACTAAATGAGTATTTTGCACCAGTATTTACTGTGGAAAAAGATATGGAAGATATAAAATGTCGGGAAATAGATGGTGACATCTCGCAAAATGTCCATATTACAGAGGAGGAAGTGCTAGATGTCTTGAAACACATAAAAGTACATAAATCCCCAGGACCTGATCAGGTGTACCCTAGAACTCTGTGGGAAGCTAGAAAAGTGATTGCTGGGCCTCTTGCTGAGATATTTGTATCATCGATAATCACAGGTGAGGTGCCAGAAGACTGGAGATGGCTAACATGGTACCACTGTTTAAGAGGGGTGGTAAGGACAAGCCAGGGAACTATAGACCAGTGAGCCTGACCTCGGTGGTGGGCAAGTTGTTGGAGGGAATTCTGAGGGACAGGATGTACATGTATTTGGAAAGGCAAGGATTGATTAGGGATAGTCAACATGGTTTTGTGCATGGGAAATCATGTCTCACAAATGTGATTGAGTTTTTTGAGGAAGTAACAAAAAGGATTGATAAGGGCAGAGCAGTAGATGTGATCTATATGGACTTCAGTAAGGCATTCGACAAGGTTCCCCATGGGCAATTGATTAGCAAGGTTAGATCTCACGGAATACAGGTAGAACTAGCCATTTGGATACAGAACTGGCTCAAAGGTAGAAGACAGAGGGTGGTGGTGGAGGGTTGTTTTTCATTTTGGAGGCCTATGACCAGTGGAGTGCCACAAGGATTGGTGCGAGGTCCTCTACTTTGTGTCATTTACATAAATGATTTGGATGCGAGCATAAGAGGTACAGTTAGCAAGTTTGCAGATGGCACCAAAATTGGAGGTGTAGTGGACAGCGAAGAGAGTTACCTCAGATTACAACAGGATCTGGACCAGATAGGCCAATGGGCTGAGAAGTGGCAGATGGAGTTTAATTCAGATAAATGCGAGGTGCTGCATTTTGGGAAAGCAAATCTTAGCAGGACATATACACTTATTGGTAAGTTCCAAGGGAGTGTTGCTGAACAAAGAGACCTTGGAGTGCAGGTTCATAGCTCCTTGAAAGTGGAGTCGCAGGTAGATAGGATAGTGAAGAAGGTGTTTGGTATGCTTTCCTTTATTGGTCAGAGTATTGAGTGCAGGAGTTGGGAGGTCATGTTGTGGCTGTACAGGACATTGGTTAGGCCACTGTTGGAATATTGCATGCAATTCTGGTCTCCTTCCTATCGGAAAGGTGTTGTGAAACTCGAAAGGGTTCAGAAAAGATTTACAAGGATGTTGCCAGGGTTGGAGGATTTGAGCTATAGGGAGAGGCTGAACAGGCTGGGGCTGTTTTCCCTGGAGCATCGGAGGCTGAGGGGTGTCCTTATATAGGTTTACAAAATTACAAAATTATGGGGTAAATAGGCAAAATCTTTTCCCTGGGGTCAGGGAGTCCAGAACTAGAGGGCATATGTTTAGGATAAGAGGGGAAAGATATAAAAGAAACCTACGGGGCAACTTTTTCACACAGAGGGTGGTACGTGTATGGAATGAGCTGCCAGAGGGAGTGGTGGAGGCTGGTACAATTGCAACATTTAAAAGGCATTTGGATAGGTATATGAATAGGAAGAGTTTGGAGGGATATGGGCTGGGTGCTGGCAGGTGGGACTAGATTGGGTTGGGATAACTGATCGGCATGGACGGGTTGGACCGAAGGGTCTGTTTCCATGCTGTACATCTCTATGACTCTAAAACATTGTAAATTGGCTCCTTCACTTTAACCTACTAAGCTGCATTTTTATTGAAGTGTGACATTGCTGAGACATGAAAGAAACACTTGTTATAACTGACTGATAACAGTAAAAAGGGAACCATTTCACCCCACCTCCCCTGTCTAAACAATCATCAAGCACTGATCTAGAAAGAATGAGTCAAAATTTAAACTTCAAATTTCCAATCAGAGAGAGGAGAAAAATGCATTCAGTTGAGGATGGGATTGAGTTTAGTTATGACATCCTCAACAACGTAGACGTCCAACAGTCAATATCATCACTTACGTGAAGAATACATGGGTGTTAAAAGACTGCTTGGGTATACACATTGACAGGTAACCCCCTCACAGAAAGGGGGAAACACCTATGTTTCCACTCATTACGGCATTGAAATTTCTTATTAAGACAAGTGCTTGTGCTATCTGTAAACTGGAATATTATCAGTATATATATCTTCTTTTCTCTGCTAGAAGTCAGGTCTGAACCGAACACCACGACCTTCACCACAGGGAAGGCAGATCCTGAATCCACTCAGCTAGAATAGGGATTAAATCAGTGTTGGCGCTGATCTGTTCCACTCAGCCTCCAGCCAACTGAGCAAACCAGCCTCAAAGACGTTTGCATTGCTGTCTTCGTTTTTACATGCATATTGTAGCTTAAAGTTATGGATAATAACGGAAAAGGTTCAGTCTTTCTTCTATCACATGACTGACCACATATCTCTCCCTGCCATAGGCCTGTATTGGAAGGATTTACAAATTGATAATTAACAAGTTTTTAATGCAACTTCCTTTGCCATCAAGTCCAGAAGTGAGACCTGAATCTGGTGCTTCTGGGTCAGAGGTAGGGAAGTTAAACACTCCACCATAAAATCTCTACATAAAAATTATGAGGTTACAAATGGGTCATCATGACTTGAAGGTGATGACAGTAACATATAAAGTAAACAAAAACTTCTGTACACTCATGCCTGTAATGAAAATAATTTCTCGAAAAGACCCTTGCTTAGTTCAGTTTCACATTCGTAGCCAAGATCCAAACAACTGACGAATAACCAATAGTCATGATAAGAGCAGTAGAAAACGGAAGATGGGATTCACTCACTCCAAGAAACCCATCCTTGCTCTTGGTCATGGTTTCCATTAGTAGAGGCTGGAATTTTGCTTCAATTGTCAGTGTCTCAGAATTCGGATCGGGCCCCTCACTGCTTTCAAAGTCTGGGGCTGTGGCAATACCTGCCCACACAAAAAGAAACACACTTGATATAATTCAAACAAACCCTAGATCAGCCACTACTTTCATTGGGATTCAAGGCAGATTTTCTTCTTTGCATTCGAGAATAATTAAATTAAAGAATTTTTAATAAGAAGTTTTTTTACCTTGTTCCAAAATACCACTTAATTAAACTACTGAAATATCCACATTGGACAACAGTCTCCACATAAGACTGTACAAAATAGGAAGAGGAGCAGACCATCAGCCCCTCAAACCATTCAACAGGATCTAGGTTAATCTGACATTCCTCACACTCACTTTTCCTGTGTAACGCTTGATTCCCCAACTGATCAAGAATCTACGGCTCCACCTATCTCAACCTTAAAAATACACAATGGCTCTGAA
This sequence comes from Chiloscyllium plagiosum, assembly GCF_037043375.1. Lineage (NCBI taxonomy): Eukaryota > Metazoa > Chordata > Chondrichthyes > Orectolobiformes > Hemiscylliidae > Chiloscyllium > Chiloscyllium plagiosum. Next base: position 13,032,857 of record NW_028270168.1, read on the forward strand.
GCCACAGCTCTCTGTGACAAGGAACTCCAAAGTCTTACAAACCTCAGAGAAGAAATTCTTCCTATCTCAGTTTTAACTTGCCACCCCTTAATTGTGAGACTATGCCCTCTGATCATAGACCCTCACATGAGGACATTTACCCTGTCAAGGTCCTTAGAAATCCAATGTTTCAATGAGATCAAATCACATTTTTCTAAATTCCAATGAGAACAGTCCCAACCCCCGTTTAACCTTTGCTCATAAGACCCGGTTAACCTAAAATTCGGTCACAAAGTACCTGTTAGTTTTTCGGCTAGAGGCTTGAACTCTTCTGGACTGAGGTACAGGTCACTGTTGGTGTCAAATGATGAAAATAAGAAAAGTCCTTCACTGCCAAGAGATTTCAGAGCATCTTTCTAGAAGATAAGTATCATATTTTAAAAATGTAAATAATATTGAATTGTAACCACTCAACATATTTAACTAAATTTGAACATTTTGCAACAAAATTCCATACAAAACCAAGGTGCTCTTCCTTCCAAATCTTATACCAATTACATGGTGATTCTTTGAGATTATAACAATTGAGGAATTTTCAGCCATGCATGTGACCAGTCCCAGTTACACTTCCATAAACATACCGATCAACACAAACCAGTTGACAACAACCTTGAAAACTTTTCATACTCATAGGAACATAGAACTTAGGATCCACGTTCGATCTTACTTTTTCTGTTGTGTGGAGGTGAAAGGCAGTAACTTCCTAAACCGCAAGTTAATTTAGATTAGATTAGATTACTTACAGTGTGGAAACAGGCCCTTCGGCCCAACCAGTCCACACCGACCCTCCGAAGAGTAACCCACCCAGATCCTTTACCCTCTGACTAATGCACCTAACACTACGAGCAATTTCGCATGACCAATTCACCTGACGTGCACATTTTTGTAACTGTGGGTGGAAACCGGAGCACCCAGAGGAAACCCACACAGACACGGGGAGAATGTACAAACTCCACATAGACAATCGCCTGAGGCTGGAATCGAACCTGGGACCCTGATGCTGTGAGGCAGCAGTACTAACCACTGAGCCACCGTGCCGCCCGTAATGCTAGGAACAGCATAGTCACACCAATTGGCAAGCGCAGACTCTTGGGGCAGCTATATAGCCATGCAAATTAGAAAGAATGTTGCTTAGGAGCAGGATTTGGTCATCCAGTCCTTCAATGTGATAATGGCTGATTCGACTGTGGTTTCAAACTTCAATTTCCTGTCTAACTTCCAACTCCTTTCTTTATGAAAACTTGATCTGATTCAAAGCTGAGTTAAGTCAATGATCCAGCCTCAAATGATTTCTGGTGAAGAGAATTTGTCTCTCCAAAGGCCCTCCCAGAGAAAAAAAACTTCACCTCCACTTGAAAAGGAAATCCTTGTACTTAAACTCTTCTATGGGTTCTTATTTTCCACAGAAGAGGTATTATTCTCTTAGCCAAAGAGTGTGGTGCTGGAAAAGCACAGTCAGTTAGGCAGCATCCAAGGAGCAGGAGAATCAACATTTTGAGCATAAGTATAAACATTGATTCTCCTGCTCCTCGGATGCTGCCTGACCGGCTGTGTTTTTCAGCACCACACTCTTCAACTGATCGCGAGCATCAGCAGTGCTCACTTTCTCCCTGTATTATTATTCTTGCATCCACTTATGATCTAATAAGTTTCAAGAAGATCACCTCTCATTTTTCTAAAGTCAACTGCCATCTCTCCTCCCCAACTCGGGGCCAACAAATAAACTAAATAAAGAACATATTAGGCCAACAGAAAGGCAACGACCAGAGAGAACTCAAGAGCAGAGATGCAGTGCTGGACCTCTACAAAAAACTGGTTAGGTCACTGTTGGAGTTTTGTGTTCTACTCTGATCACCACAATACAGGAAAGATAGAACTACTCTAAATAGGATACAGAAGAGATTTACAAGGTGTTGCCATGACTTGAAAACTGCAGCTATGAGAAAAGATCGAATAGGCTGCTGTTGCTTTTCTTAGAGCAGAGGATACTGAGGAGTGTCAAAATAATGAGAGGCCTAGGTAGAACAGGTAGAAAAGACTAAGTGGAAGATGAGGTGTTCTGCCTCCGGGCGTCGGATGGCTAGGAATTGGCAGTGGATGAGGCCCTGGACTCGAATGTCTTAGTGGGAGGGGATGTTGAAGTGGTCAGCCACAGAGTGATGGGGTTGTTTGGTGCGTGTCCCAGAGATGCTCTCTGAAACGCTCCTGAAACATCCTATCACCCCAGTGTAAAGGAGACACATCGGAGTAACAAACACAGTAGATGAGGATTTTGAATGTACAGGAACCCATGGGCCAGGTACTGGTAATTGGGATTAGAGTGAACGGTGGCGACATTGGTAGGCTGAATAGCCTCTTTCAGAGCTGTACCATTCCTATGGCTCTGGCTGCTAAGTGAATGGGATTTGAAATGAGTCAAGACAGACACCAAAGCCTTCCTTGTCCTCCAGCTAGGCCACCCTAGGGACCTTTCTCAACTCACATGTTTGTCCCGAGGTAACAAAGTACAATGGTAGATTTTAGTGGCATGTGGATCATGTCAGAAGCAGCACCATGTCCTATCACAGAGGTGAAAATAGGCAGCGTTGATGCGGGATTGTGGGGCTGCCAGTTCAGCTCTGGATCGAACAGGAGATCAAACAGTTGAAGGGAACCTTGGAATGGCCAGAGGAGAGAGCTAGGGCTGAGGGAAAAGACCAAAACAATAGCTTTCAGATTTTTCTATAAACGCAATCCATATTTTGAGAACGTTCCAATGTGACAAAACATAAAAGGATAGATCAAGTGAATCCTTAGAAGAGTATAAAGGCAGTAGGAGTATACTTAAGAGGGAAATCAGGAGGGCAAAAAAGGGACATGAGATAGTTTTGGCAAATAGAGTTAAGAAGAATCCAAAGAGTTTTTACAAATACATTGAGGACAAAAGGGTAACTAGGTGAGAATAGGGCCCCTCAAAGATCAGCAAGGCGGCCTTTGTGTGGAGCAGCAGGAGATGGGGAAGATACTAAACAAGTATTTTGCATCAGTGTTTACTGTGGAAAAGGACATGGAAGATATGGAATGTAGAGAAATACATGGTGATATCTTGAAAAATGAGGAAGTGCTGGATGTCTTGAAACACATAAAAGTGGCTAAATTCCTAGGCCCTGATCAGGTGTACCCTATAACTCTGTGGCAAGCTAGGAAAGTGATAGCTGGGCCTCTTGCTGAGGTATTTCTATCATCTATAGTCATAGGGGAGGTACCGGAAGACTGGAGGTTGGCTAACGTGGTGCCACTATTTAAGAAAGCTGGTATGGACAAGCCAGGGAATTACTGACCGGTGAGCAAGTTGTTGGAGGGAATCATGAGGGACAGGATGCACATGTATTTGGAAAGACAAGGACTGATTAGGGATACTAGATCAGTGGTGCTGGAAGAGCACAGCAATTCAGGCAGCATCCGAGGACAGGCAAAATCGACGTTTCGGGCAAAAGCCCTTCATCAGGAATAAAAGGGATAGTCAACCTGGCTTTGCCCATGGGAAATCATGTAACAAAAAAGATTGATGAGGGCAGAGTGGTAGACATGATCTATATGGACTTCAGTAAGACATCCGAAAAGATTCCCCATGGGAGACTGGTTTGCAAGGTTGTTGGAGGGAATCCTGAAGGACAGGATGTACATGTATTTGGAAAGACAAGGACTGATTCGGGATAGTCAACATGGCTTTGTGCGTGGGAAATCATGTCTCACAAACTTGATTGAGGTTTTTGAAGAAGTAACAAAGAAGATTGCTGAGGGCAGAGCAGTAGATGTGATCTATATGGACTTCAGTAAGGCGTTCGACAAGGTTCCCCATGGGAGACTGATTAGCAAGGTTAGGTCTCATGGAATACAGGGAGAACTAGCCATTTGGATACAGAACTGGCTCAAAGGTAGAAAACAGAGGGTGGTGCTGGAAGGTTGTTTTTCAGACTGGAGGCCTGTGACCAGTGGAATGCCACAAGGATCAGTGCTGGGCCCTTTACTTTTTGTCATTTACATAAATGATTTGGATGCGAGCATAAGAGGTACAGTTAATAAGTTTGCATATGACACCGAAATTGGAGGTGAAGTGGACAGCGAAGAGGGTGACCTCAGATTACAACAGGATCTGGACCAGATGGGTCAATGGGCTGAGAGGTGGCAGATGGAGTTTAATTCAGATAAAGGTGAGGTGCTGCATTTTGGAAAAGCAAATCTTAGTGGGAGTTATACACTTAATGGTAAGGTCCTAGGGAGTGTTGCTGAACAAAGAGACCTTGGAGTGCAGGTTCATAGCTCCTTAAAAGTGGAGTCGCAGGTAGATGGGATAGTGAAGAAGGCGTTTGGTATGCTTTCCTTTATTGGTCAGAGTATTGAGTGCAGGAGTTGGGAGGTCATGTTGCGGCTGTACAGGACATTGGTTAGGCCACTCAATGGAATATTGCGTGCAATTCTGGTCTCCTTCCTATTGGAAAGATGTTGTGAAACTCGAAAGGGTTCAGAAAAGATTTACAAAGATGTTGCCAGGGTTGAAGGCTCTGAGCTACAGGGAGAGGCTGAACAGGCTGGGGCTGTTTTCCCTGGAGCGTCGGAGGGGTGACCTTATAGAGGTTTACGAAATTATGAGGGACATGGATAAGATAAATAGACAAAGTCTTTTCTTTGGGGTTGGTGAGTCCAGAACTAGAGGGCATAGGTTTAGGGTGAGAGGGGAAAGATATAAAGAGACCTATGGGGCAACTGTTTCATGCAGAGGGTGGTAAGTGTATGAAATGAGCTGCCAGAGGATGTGGTGGAGGCTGGTACAATTGCAACATTTAAGAGGCATTTGGATGGGTCTATGAATAGGAAGGGTTTGGAGGGATATGGGCCGGGTGCTGGCAAGTGGGACTAGATTGGGTTGGGATATCTGGTCGGCATGGACGGGTTGGATTGAAGGGTCTGTTTCCATGCTGTACATCTCTATGACTCTATGACCCTATGTTAGATCGCATGGAATACAGGGAGAATTATCCATTTGGATATAGAACTGGCTCCAAGGTAGCAGACAGAGGGTGTTGGTGGAGGGGTTGTTTTTCATATTGGAGGCCTCTGACCAGTGAAGGCGTCGGAGGTTGAGGGGTTTTATAAACCTTAGGTTTATAAACCTTAGAGGTTTATAAAACCATGAGGGGCACGAACAGGATAAAGAGAGACAAAGTATTTTCCCTGGGATCAGGGATTCCAGAACTAGAGGGCATAGCTTTATGGTGAGAGGGGAAAGATACAAAAAAATCTAAAGGACAACTTTTTCATACAGAGGGTGGTGCGTGTGTGGAATACGCTGCCAGAGGATGTGGTGGAGGCTGGTATAATTGAAACATTTAAGAGGCATTTGGATGGGTATATGAATAGGAATGGTTTGGAGGGATATGGGCCGCGAGTACTGGCAGGTGGGACTAGATTGGGTTGAGATATCTGGTCGGCATGGACGGGTTGGACTGAAGGGACTATTTCTGTGCTGTACATCTCTATGACTCTATTGCACATGATCCAATGTGGACAGAAATATTCTCAGAATCACAGAGTTATTACAGCGCGGTGCGGGTCCTTTCGGCCCATCATGTTTGTACTTCGCATTTTAACGATACCAAACTGCTGCCTTTCCCATAAACTCTGCGCATTGTTGCTGAGGCTTTCGTTTTGAGTTGGATGGAAGCTGCCGAATCTCCGATGAAATAGGCTTGTCGTGGTGGGTACGTGAACCTTGCACGAACATTAAAGCCGGTTGTACACGAGCTTCCCTCCCAGCTCCACAGTCATTTTCTTTCTCCCATCGAGCCTGTTTGCCCAAATGAGGGCGAACTGAACTCCCTGTTTTAAAAAAAAACTGTTTTCGCTCCATCAATAATAAACACTCCCCCTTTCCTTTCATTTTCCTTTTCGGGGTCGATCCCCCCCAGCCACGGTCTGACAATCGGTGCCGCCATGATGTGACCGTTATGACGGTTGGTCTCTTACTTGGCGTTGCGCGAGCTGGCAGTCCAGGTGATACCTCCACAGCGCGGAGCCGACGATCAGGCCCAAACCCAGGAGCAGCCCGACCCCCAGCAACACCGGCAAGCGGCTCTCTGTGCCCTCTCTGGCTTTCGCAGCCCTGCTCCTCCTTCGCTCGGGTGAGGCTTCCCCCGGCTCCCCGTCCCCTTTCCGATGCCTCACCTCAGGCGCCATCGGACAGTCTCCACCGTGGCGGCGGCTTACTCCGAACCGTAATGGCCGCCAGCCCAGAGAAAGCTATCTCCCTTTCTCCCTGGCTAAGGAAAACACTCCTCCTTTTTCCCAGCTGGGGGTCTCTTCTCCTCCACCGAATCAAATTCTTTACTCTTCGATCCACCCGGCAGGGACAAGTAGAAAACTCTGGAAGAATGTGAGCCAACGCTTTTCCGTTAACAAACCGCAGGCCCTGCTATTTCCCAGCCGCCTGAATGAATAGTCATTTTCCTCAGAAAAGTCGCCGCTTTTGATGCACCTCCGTCAAAAGCACAATTCCACTCCCTTTAGATTAGATTACATTACAGTATGGAAAAGTACTTTCTGATCTCCGCTAAAGACTACACCAGGTCTTACTGCATGTGAAAGCCAACAAGAAACCTTTATAATGATAATTATTCAATATAAGTGCAAATCACTGCAGACGCTGGGATCTGTATTGAAAACAACAAATGCTGGACATCACAGCGAGTCAGATAGTATTCATAGAGGGAGAGCAAGCTAAAGTTTCGGTCGAGATGACTCTTCATGATGAAGAGTGGGGATGAAATTAGCACTAGGTTAATGACGATCGTTTGAAGACAGGGTGCAGACACAACGGGTGAATGGTCTCCTGCACCACAACATTTTCTCAGATGAGTGGTTATAATTTAACTGAAACCACTGCAGAGGCTCAAAACGCTTTTCTCTGTTAAACAGAAAGCTGAAAGTTGGCCTCTTTAGGCCTGTCAGGATATTGGTTAAGCCTCTTATGGAATGTTGCGCGTAATCTGGGCTCCCTGCTATAGGAAAGATACTTTGAAACTTGAACTGGTTCAGAAAAGATTTATAAGGATGTTCAAGGGTTTGAGCCACAGGGAGAGGCTATTTTCCCTGGATTGTTGGAGATTGGGAGGTGACTTTATGGAGGTTTATAAAATCATGAGAATAGGGTGAACATCAAGGCCTTTTCCCTCGGATAGGGGAATCCAAAACTAGAAGGCATAGGTTCAAGGTGAGAGGGGAAAAGTTTAAAAGGATTCAAGGGGCAATGTTTTCATGCAAAGGGTGATGTATGGAATGAGCTGCCAGAGGAAGTGGTGGAGGCTGGTAAAATTACAACATTTAAGAGACATCTGGATCGGTACATGAAAAGGAAGGGTGTTAAAGGGATATGGGTCAAATGCTAGCAAATGGCACTCAATTAATTAAGGATATAGATCGTTCTTTTATAACACATTTCGTCAATACAAATTTGCTATAACACGATTGATGAATCAGGGGTACTGATTCTAAAACGTGAACTTTTAAAATGTGTGTTGGCTGTAATGCGATTACAGCGTCAATACTTTAAAAGCTGTTTCTAAAGTGGGATTTTTCTGTTACATGGGGTTGCTCAAGAATGCAACTATCATGTTATAGAAGAATTGACTATATCTAGTCTGCAAGGCAAGTTGGATGGAAGGGTCAGTTATACTTGCTGTACATCTCTATGACTATAAAGTTGTTAAGGAGTTTGTTAGGTAGCTGCAGGAGCGGAAAGATTTCCACTTGTGCGGAAAGCTCAAAACTGCAAGACATTAACATAACTAATAAATCAAGAATTCAGGATAAACGTCTTTATCCAGAATGCTTTAGAAGCGAAACTTCGTAATACCTTGAACAAATAATATGCTTTAAGTCCACAAAGGAGAAAGGAATATAAGGACATGCCAATATATTATGAATTCGAATGGAGGAACATAAATGCTGGCAAAACTGAATTGAGCAGAAAGTGGCCTTTACCTCGGCTGTGAATTCAATATATTTTCCCAGTGTACTGCTGACTCATAGTGTAAGGGATCACATTTTGGGACTATGGACAAGAAATTAGAAAAATCAGCAGTTTTAAAAAGGAGAGAAATAAAAGGTTTTTTTGAAGATTTACATTGAGACAAATTGAGACTCCATAATCACAATCATGCGTTCTTGAAAGACTGTACTAGTTACCACCTATTTTGATTGACAAATCTTTACCAGGACAGACTTGAACACATGATTAAAGAAGGGGTGGATGGTATCAGCTGATTGTTAACATATAAGAGAATTTACAGTGGAAAAGAACATTCAGTAAGTGGGAAGGACACAAAATGGGTTTCAAGTATATGTAAATTACAATATTTACAGAATAACAACAAAGGAAATGCTGAATGAAGAAAAAGGCCAAAGTAGCGTGTTCCAACATCCTGACAGAATCACGGTGTAATAATATTAAAATTATTAGTGAATCGTAGTCATTAGTTCACCTAAAACAACTCCAGACATGAAGTGAGAAAAACACCAGCAGTTCAGAGCCTTTAGAACCACAGATAAGAAGTCACTTGTGTCTGCTAAGTCTATCATATATGTCATAAGGACAAGTTAGAGTCAGAGTCAGATGTATAGCATGGAGACAGACCCTTCGGTCCTACCCGTCCATGATGACCAGATATCCCAACCCAATCTAGTCCCACCTGCCAGCACTTGCCCCATATCCCTCCAAACCCTTCCTATTCATATACCCATCCAAATGCCTTTTCAATGTTGCAATTGTACAAGCCTCCACCACTTCCTCTGGCAGCTCATTCCATACACTCACCGCCCTCTGTATGAAAAAGTTGCCCCGTAGGTCACTTTTATATCTTTCCCCTCTCACCCTAAACCTATGCCCTCTAGTTCTGGATTCCCCGACCCCAGGGAAAAGACTTTGTCTCTATTTATCTTATCCATGCCTCTCATGGTTTTATAAACCTCTAAGGTCACCCCTCAACCTCCGACGCTCCAGGCAAAACAGCCCCAAGCCTGTTCAGCCTCTCCCTATAGCTCAAATCCTCCAACCCTGGCAACATCCTTGTAAATCTTTTCTGAACCCTTTCAAGTTTCACAGCATCTTTCCAATAGGATGAAGACCAGAGTTACACGCAATATTCCAACAGTGGCCTAACCAATGTCCTGTACAGCCACAACATAACCTCCCAACGTCTGTACTCAATATTCTGACCAATAAACGAAAGCATACCAAACGCCTTCTTCACTATCCTATCTACCTGCGACTCCACTTTCAAGGAGCTATGAACCTGCACTCCAAGGTCTTCCTGATATAATTTGCACAACAAGGAAAACTTCAGTTAGGAAAGTAAGCTTTTTGCTTGCAGAAAGGCATTTAAAGCACATTGTAGTACAGGGACAGCAGATGTTCCTAACTGTTGTAACTGTACAGGCAAAGTACTAGAAAATAGAGCTCCATTTTGCTGTGGATCTGAATCAGGTAGGTCAGATCAAGTAAAGAGTGCAAATTTGGTAACAATTGCCAATGGCTTTGTAGTCACCACTATCAAAACTAGTTTTCAGTTCCACAGTCATCTATTGAGTTCAAAATCTGCCAACTGTCAAGACGGGATTTGGGCCTGTCCCCAGACAATTAGCCTAGAACTCAATGGTTAGTCCATTCACATTACCACTGTCTCCTTTATTGTTACTTCGCCTTCTCATCCTTGTAGCACATATGTCACCTTGAATCTGCAATTTCTGCACTGCTCAGCAAATGGAATCATGAGAGCAGTATGTTGAAACAAAGATTTACATACTTTTAACTTCAGTGAATGTGGCACCATATGAAGTTGATGGAACAGGGAAAGCCCTGCCCCACTCTGCTCAAATCCCCACAGCTGAGTTTACTCAATAAATTACAGTATACTGTATATTACAAAGAAAACTCTGTAGGTATTGATCAGAGAGTGTTCCTCACCATCTCTTGCATGTTATGTTCAACAATCTGGATTCAATGCAGCGCTTAAAAATCACAACCATTTAGCATGATTAACAGATTATGAATATTCCGTATGTGGCACTCCACAGATATCTTTAAAAAGAGACAAGGTTTCAAAGCCTTTCCCCAAATTAAGAAATTGCATTGTTACCCTCCTGCATACTTGTGCTGACATTCACATTTGGACAGCTTTTCTTGAAAGCTTGTGTTGTCAATTCACTTAGGGAGGAACAGGGACACATTACCAACCAATGTAGCTTGAGAGGCTTGGATTGTACCCAGATGATCCCATGTTCAAATTATCTAGTGTGAAAACTATTTTGATCTAGTGTAAAAACTATTTTAGCTTTCAGAGTTTTGATAAAATCTTCAACATTTTATAGCAGAAAATAGGACAGAGCTTCCCATATTTATTGTTTTTATTTACATCTTCCACCTTAACTGATCTTTTTTGTTAATTTTTTAAATGTTTAACCTTACTTTTTTGATGAATGCTGGTGTATTTAAGTTAATGGTTTGAAAAGTTCACGTTGATTTTCTGCCAGATTTCCTTAAGGCTCCAAGGCTAATTTTAACTCTTACAAGACAATCAGTAATTTTTAAAATGCCTTGCTCACAGTTTAAAATAAAGATCCTGGTGAATTCAGTTTTAACGTCTGAACTGATGGAACAATCAAATTCATCCTATTTCCTACAAGAATGTACACATGCAGAGATAGAACCTGCAACAAATCAGCACTTTAATCACAAGTCAGATAACACAGGGGAATGATATTGAGTTCGACAAAGTAGAGCATAAGCATATACAGATTCGGATAGACATTTTCTAAGCAAAATCTGTGTTCCCTCTAAACTTATGCACTTCCTCATATCTCTACCTGATCAGTGGTGGCTGAGTTTGAATCAGGCTTAGTGTACTAGTGGGTGAATCAGAGATGATCAGGCCATTGAATGAGAAAGAAGATGGTAGCGTTGTCTGTTATTGCAGAAAGTGATCAGTTGACAATTCTGTGCCATGAGCATTACTTCCCACTTGTCAACCCAATCCAGGCTGTCATCCAGGGCTTGCTGCACATAGTTGAGAAGAGTTGGTCCCAGGGCACAATGCTAAGAAACTGTTACGGTGATGGCCTGGAGCTGAAATAATTGTCCTAAACAATGACCCGTGTGCCTTTGCACAAGGTATGAGGCCAACAACTGAAATGTTTTCTAGAAAAAAGGTCATTGACCTGAGCCATAATTTTAAATGATGAACAGATTAGGTTCAATGAGCTGAATATCCCACTTTTGTTCTTCATTGTTTCACTCTTGATCAGAATGGATCAGTAACTAGCCTAGGAACTGCTTGCTGTCCTGAAAACAATTCTGAGATAAAGTTGATGGATAGATCATGCTCGAGGGCAAAATGGCCTAATTCAGATCCCATCTTTCCAGAAGACATTTATAGTATACTCACTCATATTCACCATGGATCAGAATATGGTACAGTGACTGCTTTCCCGGCTCAATATAACTGGAGAATCCTATGTCTGAGGAGATCCTTTCCTTCTCATTCACAACGTTTATCTTGCAATCCACAATACAATCTATTACTGATTATTCTTTGCAGGAAATCACTGAGTTTGTAGAGAAGGAAAACTGGGTGGACTGTTCCAAACTTCTCCTCAACCTGGTGATGGACAAAGGCTCTCATGCCCAAAGGGTGATGTGGGAATCCTTTGTATAAACGTGACATATGTTACCAAAGTTGGATTAAATACTGAAAGAAATACAAATACGTGGTACAGAAAAGTCTCACAATTTTTAATTTCAGAGTGAAGCATTTCATATTTTGCTGTAATATTACACAGATCTGAATTAATAAAATTAAATATTCTGAACAGGTTCTGATCCAATTCATTATATGGATATCGTCTAAGGTTTATCCAAAAATGCCCAGTCACCTGAAAGGTAATTAACAATATGAGAATCTTAAACCATTTTATTTCAATTCTGTGAAATATAACGTTTGATTTTAGCCATTTATGTGGACGTTTATTATCTGATAATCTAAAATTCTGAAGCTGGAAAACACGATTCTAATTTATTGATTATCCTTCAAACTTCAACTATTTTACGTAGATTCAACTGAGGATTCATACAGTTTCTCCTGTAGACTGTAAATGTGTGGGAGTTGAATTATTTCATCCAATGAACTTGCTGATCACGGTTTTATTTTTGTGAATTGCAGACGGGATTCCAATATCATGTGAAACCCTGTCCACATCTGGCAGAATCCTGATACACTTGTGAAACACTATGCACCTGTCATTGAATATAACAACACTCTGAGTCAGATACATTTCAATATGCCATTTTGATAGAGAAAACTTACTGATAAAATGAATTGAAGCACTTGTTTTAATTCACTTACGAGATATGGGCTTTTCTAGCCGGGCCAGCATTTGTTGCCCATCTCTATTTGCCTAGATAGTAGTTAAGAAGCAACCACATTGCTGTGTATCTGCAGTCACAGGCTAGATTAATTTAGGATATCTGGTTGGGATGGACGAGTTGGACTGACAGGTCTGTTTCCATGCTGTATATATCTCTATGATTCTAAGTGAAACTAGCATACATGTTAAATAGTGTTATCAGGTACCATCTTGGTATATCCAGGGCAGTTCTGTCCAGACAGTCTTTCAATTGGCATCATTGGGTTCAGAAGAGCTCAGCGTGGATACAAACCTCAGATAGGTCAGGCTGTAGTTTTAATACAGTCTGTGAAAGGAGTGAATCAGACAGAGAAAAGCAAGGGACATCATGAACTAGTTGCATCAACCTTTCTCATTCCCATTTCTTTGTAAAGTTACTCTACAATTTTCAATCAAAAGAGCAGGAAAAAACATTCAAAGGTACTGAAAGATATCATTTTAAAGCCCAAAGATAGAAACAAAGATCCCAAGTCCATCCATGCAACCAGTGAACCACAGCTGATCATCACTGTAGGTAACATCAAGGCATCATTGAAGAATTAAGGATCAGAAGGCCAACCCACCCAGTTGTGTGATTTTGGGCTGATGATGTAGAAGTATGTTCCTCTATTTCCCACCACACATACTCATAATGTGTTATTTTCTTTGTGTGTCTGTCTGTGAATGGTTAACAAGGGGTAAAGTTTCAGATACATAAATTAGAATTGTATTCCTTTACTGTTCTTGCTAAAGTTTACTATTATGATTTTTTAAATCCTGTTGGAGGTTTGCTTTTCACCTGGGAAGCAGATAGTCTGAGGCAAACTGGGATTTTTGTATAATCTCATTAAATCTTTACATTTTTCATGACTTCAGGAATAGTGAGGCCTGATTTCCAGCACACTACAACAGTGAGTCATGACAATAGCCTACCCACATTTTAAATCACTAAATACACACCCCAATTATGCTAATGTCTTATTCTTACCATAATTCTTTTTGTTATAAATTCTTATATTTACATTGGTAATCAAGGTACTTCCTTAGAATTATGTTAGGTATGCACTTTGGCAGTGTGCACTTTGCCACTGGGATGGCACAGTGGCTCAGTGGCTAACACTGCTGCCTCATGGCTCCAGGGACCCAGGTTCGATTCCAGCCTTGGGTGAGTGTCTATGTGGAGTTTGCACATTCTCCCCGTGTCTGTGTAGGTTTGGCTGGGTGCTCTGGTCTCTCCCCATAAACCAAAGATGTGCAGGTTAGGTGGATTAGCCATGCTAAAGTGTGCAGGTTAGGTGGGTTAGCCACAGGAATTACAGGCAAAAGTGAGGACTGCAGATGCTGGAAACAAGAGTCTAGATTAGAGTGGTGCTGGAAAAACACAGCAGGTCAGGCAGCATCCGAGGAGCAGGAAAATTGACGTTTCGGGGTAAAGCCCTTCAAGAAATTACAAGGGTGGGGGGGGGGGTCTGGGTGAGATGCTCTTCGGAGGGTCAGTGAAGACTCAGTGGGCCAAATGAACTGTTTCCACACTGTAGGGATTCTATGAAGAACAGATTAGCTGAATATTATTTAAAGGGAATGACTGCAGAAAGCTGCAGTGCAGTGGGATTTGGGGGTCCTTGTGCATGAATCATAAAAAAATTTGAAGTTTAGCAAGTAACAGGGAAGGAAAATGGACTGTTATGAGATGATATTTCACATTTCAGTTACATTTTTAAAAAAATTGAGAATAAAAATAGGGATATGTTGCTAAAACTATACAAGGCATTAATCAAGCCACACCTGGAATCGTGAGAAAGAAGTGAGGAGAAAGAAAAATCCACTAGAGAAGAAACCAAGCATGCAATTATTATGTTATTTTAATTGATTTATTTTTGCAAAATAATATTGATACTTCAGACAGTAAACAATGTTTCCCTTAGAGATACAGATAAAGCTAAAAGAAAATTCTACATTTATATACTATACATGACCTCAGTCCCAACTTATCTGGATGAGTGCAGTGTCAAGATTAAAGTGTGCTGGAAAAGCAAAGCAGGTCAGGCAGCATCCGAGGAGCAGGGAAATCGTTTCAAGCAAAAGCCCTGCATCAGGAATCGGATGCTGTGCTTTTCCAGTACTACTCTACTCTTGATTCTAATCTCCAGCATGCAGTACCCACTTTCGCCTGGATGAGTGCAACTCCAACAACACTAAAGGGAGCTTGACACCATTCAGTACAAAGCATCCCCCAATTGGCACCACATCTGCAAACATTCACTATCTCAACCACCAACGTTCAGTAGCCATAGTGTGTACCATCTACAAGATGCACTGGAGAAATTCATCGTAGATCCTTAGACAGTACCTTCCAAACTCATGACCTCTTCTTTCTAGAAGAATAAGGGCAGCAGATGCATGGGAATACCACCACCTCCAAATTCACTGAGCCACTCATTATCTTGACTTGGAAATATATCACCATTCCTTCATTGTCACTGGGTCAAAATCCTGGAATTCCCTCACAAATAGCATTGTGGGTCTTCCAACAGCACATTGATTGCAGTAATTCAACAAGGCAACTCACTATCATCTTCTTAAGGGCAACTAGGGACAGGCAATAAATGCTGGCTTGCCGGCAATGCCCAAGCCCTACAAGAGAATTTTATAAAGGATGCCTAAAGTGCTTTTCAGCCAAGAAAGAACATTGAAAAATGTAGTAATTGTAATACTGAGAAACATGACAGTGATTTTGCTTACAAACTAAGTTGTTTTAATTGCATAAGCTGAGGGATAAATATTGCAAACAATAATCAGCACTTAAAAGACACTTAGGAAGATGTCCGAAGATTTAAAGAGTAAAATGTCATTTTTTCTGTAATTTAATCACAAATGAATGTAAATTAAAAAGTTGTACCCCTGAACCTTATTAAACTTGACTACCAGCTGGCATTTCCTTTAATTTACCAGTAATTTTCTGACATAAATGTAATGATAATCACAGCACTACTGAACCAAGGTTTTGATGGGTTACAAACAAATCCTGAAACTAAACATAGATAATTATTTTGAATTTATAATATCATGCCTGGCATGTACAATATTGAAATTTTGTGGTGCTATGGGTAGTGTCTCTATCTCTGAGCCAAGAGATCACGTTCAAGTCTAATCGCATGACCTGATGACCATAGAACAAGGGTTCATATGCAGCCAAACGACTGATTGTCAATCTGCAAAGTCATCCATCATGTCAATGGTGGACATAACAGGCAGATCAGATTCCTAGTCAGCCATATTGAATGTGGAGTGGCACCCCCTCAAGATATAGCTTCTGGCTTCAACGTAGCAACTTGTTCCAGGAAAATCTAGCTATAGAAAACAGATGTTAACATGTTTTGTCTGCCTAATGTGTCCCTAAATATAAGAAATCGTTTAAGTCCATGTGCAATAATATAGATTTATGAGTTAATCTCTACAAGGCAATTGAAGATGCAACAATGCTTGCAAGTCATTGTGTTTCACTCTTCTGATTTCATTTATCAAGAAGCATGCAATAATCTCTTCCTCTCTCCAAGTTATTTGATATTCTGAGCAGTAAGGATGTTCCTATTGAGCTCAGTGGAAGAGAATTAATCTGTTTTCTTATTTTGCTAAAGGTAGCAGAAATGAAGCCGATTATATCCAAGATAATTTCAGGAAAGAATTGAGTTTCGGGGAAAAAAATCATTTCCTATAAACTGCTTGTGATATTTGTAACCAGCCAACATTCATTGCATAGTTTGCATCCAAAGAATGTCCAGTTGGGTGAGCTATTGATAAAATCAAACCCCCACAGGAATTCATGAGGAGAGGAGTAGTGAACATTGGTGACAAAGAGTCTGCTGATTAATGATTTATAATGAATTATTGCAAACTTTTCTATTTGTCAATTAGTGAGATTACCTTCAGTAGTAATTATGACAAAGTACTATTTTTGTATTTCTACTCTATTATTCAGATAATAGAGAACCAGAGGATGCAATGCCCTTGAGTGTTCAAAAGGTGTGACACAAGAAGTTATAAATAATTTAAAAATTCCTGCATTTATGGGAGTTACTGGCTTTCCCTTGGAAAGGTGGTGGTGAGCTGTTTCCTTGAACTGCTACCTGTGGTGTAGGTACATTCACATTACTCTTAGGGAGCAAGTTTCCAGATATGTGACATAGCAGTGATATAGTTCCAAGTCAGGATGGTGTGTGACTTGGAGGGGAACTTACAGGCGGCAGTTTCTTCACATATTGGCTGCCTTTGTCCTTCATTGTGATAGATGTCGCAGGTTTGAAAGGTGCTGACGCAGGAGGCTTGGTGAATTACTGCAGCACATCTTGAATATAATACCCACTCCTGCCACTGTGGTCGTAAAGGATATGAATGTTTGGGTTGGTGGATAGGATGCAAGCCAAGTGAATGTCTTTGTCCTGGATGGTATTGAGCTTCTTGAGTGTTACTGGAGCTGCATTCATTCAGACAAGTGGGGAGTATTCAACCACACCTGACCTGTGCCTTATAAATAGTGTACCAGCTTTGGGGAGTCAGAAACTGAGTTGTAGAATGTTTAGCCTTTGGCTTGCATTTATAGCCACAGTACTCATGTCTAGTCCAGTTCAGTTTCTGGTCAATGATAATTCTCAGGAGGTTGATAATGGGGGATTCAGCAATAGTATTACAATTAAATGACAAGATGAGATACATTATCTCTTGTTACAGAGTTATTGGGACTCTGGGTGATATATTACAATTGAATTAAGAATTGATTAACAGTCAGAAAACAGATTTTGAAAAAATTGATAATTTTCAGATGAATAGATAGTAAATTATGAGGTATTGCAAAGATTAGTTCTTGTACTTCAACTGTTTAGAAGCAGTATGAATGACTTAAATGATGGGATCCTGTGATGTTTCCAACTTTGTTGGTAATACTGAGTAAGATGAGAAAAAAGATTGTGTGGAGGACATGAGAGGCTGCAGAGATAAAGGCTATAGGTTATAGGCACAAATATGATACATAGCATTGAAGGAATATGAGGTTTTTCACTTAGGTCAAAAATAGCAGAATTCTTTGAAAGGTGACAGACTGAGAAATATTGATAATTGTAAGGATTTGGGTACTGTTCTAAGTGAATCATAAACTTAACATACAGGTATGTCTAGCACTTTGAAAGGTACTTTTGTATCAGCTTTCATTACAAAGGGGTTGAAGAATAACAGTAAAGCAAGGGTTGCTTCATTTCTTTACTTGAAAGTGACCCCTGTTGGAAAATCTGTTTTGTATTAACATTGGTGACAATTGGATGAGTTCTGAGGCCAGGTACACCCAATCAGTTTTAAAGTGAGGTTACTGAAGCAAGATGTCAGACAATTCATGATTGATTATGGCACTGCCTCCCAGCAAAATATGTTAACAATATCTTTGTAACAATACTCTTTCTAGCTCAGTTTGACACTTCAATAACGACTCCAGGTTCTAATGTTATGTTGCAACAGATATGATTTCAATATAAACTAGCTTGAATGTACATCCAAACAATGATGTAGATTTAAGAACTGTAGGAAACCACTTTAGGAAAATAAAACCATTGTACGTAAGCTATATCATCTAAATACATTGCATCAAAATGTTTTGCAATTCCTACGTCAGACATTACAACCCTATAAATTTTTCCCAGGCAGTCCCTTGAATCTGAGGATGATTTTCTTTCACTGTAGAGCTATGCATCCTGAGGTGACTAACATTGCAATGCTTTATTCGCATGCCTGGCCACAGCAGTGGTAGGAGGAATTTAAAGGAATACATGGATGAAATGTTTGAGTTTAAACATGTTCTTTTCGCTATTGTGCTTGACCTCTACTTGGACCTGTCAGAAACACTCAAAGTGTTAGGCACCTTCATGGATGTATCTTCTGCAAAATCCCCACCGGTCGGAATCATCTGCTTTACTGGTAATTGCTTGCTGCAATGGAGCTCAGACAACAGGGGTTACCTTTGGAGTTAACATAAATTGACTTGAAGGTGGTCACAATTGCAGCATCTCAGAGATCGAAGGTGGTCACAATTGCAGCATCTCAGAGATCGAAGGTGGTCACAATTGCAGCATCTCAGAGATCGTCAGGCATCCACTCCTCCTCCTTCCAGATGAGGAAGATGAAGTCATATATACTGTAAATGTCAAGAGTGGTCCTTTGTTGTGTTTTAATATTGGCTGCAATTGGGCACCACCAGGAGGAGTATTACAGTCTATAAGTGAGAAAGATGAGAGAGCTGCACTTGATTGAATGTGACAAAAGCAAACATATCTTCCAAGCAGGAACAAAGTAAACAGACCACAACAATTTCTCACACTAAATTGTAAGAGAACACAGCAGCAATTAACAATAATAATCCATCCATAAATTTCTTTGCAAATTGATGCTTCTGATGACTGTTGAATAGCCTTTTTGTTATACTGATATAATGTGGCATTCTTTTTTATTTGCTGGTGTGACTGGTTACAGGCAGATGAATGTTGGCAACCATCACTGCATTGGAAAACATTGAAAATAAGAGCAGGAGTAGGCAACTCAGCCCTTTAAAGCCATTCTTCAATTCAATATGATAATGCTTGATCATCCTTCTCAGTACCCTGTTCCCACTTTCACTCCATCCCCTTTGATCTCTTTCTTCCTAAGGACTATATCTATCGCCTTAAAATTGATCATAGACTCAACTGCTTTTTGTAGCAGAGAATTTCACACCTCACCAGTCTCTGGGTGAAGAAATTTCTTCACATCTCAATCCGACGTGACCTGCCCTGTATTCTTAGACTGTAACTCCTGGCTCTGGATTCCCTAGTCTTCTGAACACCCTTTCTGTGTTTATTCTGTGTAGTCACTTTAGAATTTCATAGGTTTCTTTGAGGTTCCTCATCATTCTTCCGAACTCCAGTGAATATAGTCCTGTATCTGTTCATATGTCAGTCCTGCCATTCCAGGAATCAGTCTAATAAACCTTTGTTGCACTCCCTGCACAGCTAAAACATCCTTCCCCAGACAAAGAGGCCAAAACTGCACGCAATACTCCAGATGTGGTCTCACCAAGGCCCTGTACAATTTCAGCAAAACATCTCTGCTTCTGCATCAAATCCTCTCGCTATGAAGGCCAACATACCTTTTGCCATCCACGGGCTGCTGTGGGACAGTGATAGTGGGCCTGCCTATGAGACAGAAGGTCTGTGTTCAAGTCCCATTGGCTTTAGAGTTGTGAAATAACATACCTGAACAGGTTGATTGAGAAATTACCTAGGAGAAAGTGAGGACTGCAGATGCTGGAGATCAGAGCTGAAAATGTGTTGCTGGAAAGGTGCAGCAGGTCAGGCAGCATCCTGATTCCTGAAGAAGGGCTCATGTCCGAAACGTCGATTCTCCTGCTCCTTGGATGCTGCCTGACCTGCTGCGCTTTTCCAGCAACATATTTTCAACTAGAAAATTATCTATGGTTGGTGTACAGGAGCTGGAATCTTGGTTCACTCAGTTTAGTATTTCGGCCAGCATTGTGTTTGCACCATCAGCCTTGTTGATTGTTAGCTGTCAGATTCCTTTACAATCTTATAATATGATAGGGTTGTGCTAAGAATGTGGCAGGTGGCATGCTTTGGAATTTGTTGGAGACCATTCAGCTCGAGGACTGAGTCTCAAATGAGAAGAATCCTCAAAGGGCTCCTTCCAATGCATACCGACTGTTTGTGGATCTTAGCTCTAAGTGCCTGGGCTTCAGATGTCTTGACTGTGCTAAAAAACAATCCATGAATGTCATAACTGTCAAGAATGGAGGGAGATGTTGCTGTTGCTGTTTTTCTGCCTAACTCTAATGGTGAAAAGCACTGGCTATATTAGAAAAAAAACATATAAAAAGCAGTAAATCTACAGAATGGAAACAGGCATTCTCATTGAAATACCTGGCCAAATAATTAATAATGATAAATAACCAAACCATTCCTTACTTTTTCTACATAATCCTGACTACTGTTCCTTTTTAAATGTAGTATTTATCCAATTATGTTTGAAGAGTACATTTAAATCTCCTTCCACCTATCTTTCAAACAGTACATTGTTGTTACTTGATTTTTCATGTTTGATTGCATTTTGCCATTATGATCAGGCAGAAGGATTGCAGCCAAGTACCATCCTAAACATCAAATTTCATCTTCTGCATTGGGTTGATCCAGATGCTCATGAATGAAAAGCTGAACATCAAAGCTCACGAAGTGAAGGTGAGAATATGAGTGTCATTAACATCATTGTGTAAACATAATAGCATTGTCTTTTAATACATGCTTATCATTTCCAGCTGCCATATGTCAACCAAACAATTTTATAAACATAGTAAAAATGGAAGAGTTATCTTCTGTAGGTTTTTCTGATGTTGATGATCTGATTTCTGCCCAAAGACTTGGAACCAAGTTGTCAATCGTAGAAACTTGCCTCAGCAAATGCTCTCATATTGGCACCTGAGATACCTATTTAAATGGTTGTCTATACCAAGTACTGGAACAGATATATTAAAGGTATATGCTGGGTGAAACACAGCTCCATCCTTCAGTTAATCAATCCACCTTCCTTTTGGACTGTACCTTAACAGGGTGGAAAGTCTCTTGTGTTCTGCTGACCATGTGGACTGTATTATTTTGCTGTCCTTCATTCTGATTGTCAATAATTTTCTTACATAAATTGCCTTTATGTGATTATCAGAGCAATAACCAAAGATATTATGGTGGTCTACTGTATTGAGAAAGACTGAATCAGCCTAAGAGTCTTCCCTGACTCTTCTTGCTACCTCCAAAGACTTGTGTGTACACCCATTGGAGTTCTATTCCAGCGGTTTCTTTAAATTGTAGCATTTATATCATCACTCCTCATTGTTCTTACCAAAATGAATCACTTCATTCTTCCCAGGAATGAATTTCTTCTTCATGCATGTGCCCATTTTATTCATGATTGATGTCCCCTAAACACCAATACTTCATGGTGTTTCACATTCTTTTTCCAAATCCAAATCATTAAGATATAAAGAACACTGCTCCTAATCCACACATAAATGAAAGATATTACTGTATACTTCCATCCAGTCTAATAAACAACCATTCACCATTACCACCTGCTTCATCTCGTACTCAACAAAATATTCAGTCACTCCCCCTTTATGTCACAAATTTGTTGACAAAGTCAAAGCTCATTCTGACATCTTATCAAATGCATTTTCAACATCCAAATGCACATCAACTGTACTATTTTTACAAGCCTTCATTACTTTATTGAAGAAGTTCAAATTATTAAAAATGATTTGCTTATAAAAAAATCCATGTTGGCTATAAGTCATGGTCTTTCAAGTGGCAGTTAATGAATATAGACTCTGCACGTTTCCTCAACACTGAGGCTGGTTTGTTTCTCTCACTTCTTAACAGAGTTTTGTTCTGAAATCCTCTGGGATCAACATTACTTCCATATCCACAGATGATTGAAAGATTGTAGGTAGACCCTCCACTGTCTTCACCCTATCACCCTCAACAACCTTGTACATGTTCTGCCAAAATCAGGTGGCATTTCTAAAGAGTATCCTCAGTCTTTTGAGTACCTCCACTTTTTGTTATCTTATCCAATACCTCTTCATTTTTTTCTTTGACATTAACAGGATTTTTCCCATGTAAAGACAGATACAAAGTACTAATTTAGCACCAAACCATATGTCATACTGAAGATCATCATCAATACCTCCACCAGATTTCCTTTTTAATCCTATTCAGGTCAACATTTCATTTGACTATCCTTTATTCTTTGTTTATAAAATACATAGAGTTTTTCTCTAATCTTTTTCGCTTCACTTTCTCTATTAACAGCAATCAAAAGCTTTTTTGTTCTATTTTAATTACATGACCAGCAAGTTCTAGTTTTGGGTGTAATTTTAAAATTCAATTAGTCTGTCCCTGAATTACCTCCTTGCTTGAAGACTTTCAGTTTCACATTTACTGATTTGCCACTTAATCTTTGTTTCCAACCCATCTGGGCCAAATTCCTTTTCACACAGTTTCTTCCACATTTATATGTAACCTTTTGATTGTTCTCTTTTCCATAATTACTCCAAACTCAATATATTCTGATCACTGTTGCCCAATTGCTCCCCGATAGAAATAAGATCCTTTGCAGTCTCATGAAGAAAGTTCTCCTTTATGTATTTGAAGAATTTATCTCACTCCTTTCACCAATTTCCCAAGTCTTTATAGCACTATTCCTTGTTTCTACATCATAAGTCAGAGTCATGGAGCATGGAAATAGGCCCTTTGGCCAATTCGTCCATGCTGACCAGGTTTTATAACCTGAACTAATCCCATTTGCCTCTGTTTGGCTCATATCCTTCTAAACGTTTTCTATCCATGTACCTGTCCAGATGCCTTTTAAATGTTGTAATTGTACCCAACTCAACCACTTCCTCTGGCAGCTCGTTCACATGCACCACCTTCTGTGTGAAAATATGGCCCATCAGGCCTCTTTTAAATCTTTCTCCTCTCACCTTAAAGCAATTCCTCTAGTTTTGGACTCCCCTATCTGACGGAAAAGAGCTTGGCTATTCACCTTATCTATGCCCCTCATGATTTTATACATCTCCATAAGACCTACCGTCAGCTTCCTACACTTCAGGAAGAGAAGTTCCAGCCTATCCAGCCTCTCCTTATAATTCAAACCTTCCAGTCTTGGTAACATCCTTGGTAAACCTTTTTGTATCCTTTCCAGTGTAATAACATCCTTCCATAGTAGAGCGACAGAATTATATGCAGTTCTCCAAATGTGGCCTTACCAATGTCTTGTACAGCTGTAACATGACAATCTAACTCCAGTACTCAGTGCTCTGACTGATAAAGGCAAAGGTGCCAAAGGCCTTCTTCACCACCCTATCTACCTGTTACATCACTTTTAAGGAGCTATGTATGAACACCCCTAGGTCTCTTTTTTCAACAAAACTCCTCAAAGACCTACATGAACTGTATAAGTCCTGCCCTGGTTTGTCTTAGCAAAATGCAACACCTCACATTTTTCTGAAATAAATTCTATCTGCCATTCCTCAGAACACTGGCCCAGTTCATCAAGATCCATTGTACTCTGAGATAACCTTCTTCACTGTCCACTATACCATCAATTGTGGCGAGCGCATTAACCATACTTCCTAGAATAGAATAGCCTTTATTGTCATGCGCACTTGAATGAGTGCAGTGAAAAGTTTGTAATGTCGCCTCTCCATGCCATCTTAGATACAGGGTACCTAGGTACAGATACTTTAAGTATTGTGACAGAATTGATATATTAGAAAGAAAAATAGACAAGCATGGGAATACGGAGTTTAAACATCCAGAATGAGAATAAAAAGTGTCTTTAAACTACTCAAGTTATAGTCCTTTTCCACTGAGTCCAAGGTCTTCAGGCTTCAGAAGACAAGGCATCCCCTCTGTCCTGGAGTCACCTCCAGGACTTGGTCCCCTCCCCCCCCCACTGGCCAGCCTATACTCGCTCTGCTCACGCTCCATTTCCATCCGCGACTCGGCTACCAGCTTGGCCCACACTGACTCTGTTCCCCACTCACCCCACAACTCATCTCCCTTTGTCTCACCTCCATTTGTTTCAGATGTTAAAAGTTGTGGGGGTGGGGAGGAGCTGCTGCAAGGAGGAAAAAAGAGAAAGGAAAAGGAAAAGGAAGTGACAAGAACAGCTCTGCCTGGAGCATCTTACTTTGTCACCATCTTCTTGGAATCCTATATTCTCAACCAAATTATTTATATAAATGACAAACAACAATGGACCCAGACCAATCCTTGCGGCACACCACTGCTTAGGCCTCCAGTCTGAAAAACAACTTTCCAGCACCACCCTCTGTCTCCTATTTTTGAGCCAATTTGGTATCCAATTGTCTAGCTCTCCATGGATCCTATATAATCTAACCTTACTCAGCAGTCTAACATGTAGAACTTTGTCAAAGACTTTGCTGAAGTTCATGTAGACAATGTCTACTGCTCTGCTTTCATCTATCTTCCTTGTCACCTCTTCAAAAAACTCATGTAGAAAACCATGCTGATTATCCTTGCCTTTCCAAATGCACCTAGATCCTGTCTCTCAGAATCCCCTCCCAACAACTTACCCACCACTGACATTAGTCTCACCAGACGGTAGTTCCCTGACTCTTCCTTGCAGCATTTCTTATGTACTGGCACAACATTAGTCAACCTCCATGTCCTTCCAGCACCTTACCCATGACTGCAATGATACAAATATCTCTACTAAGGGCCTTTCAATTTCTTCCCTAGCTTCCCACAATGTCTTGGGATATACTTGATATACTTAGGTCATTCTTACTGAAGCTTGTGTGCAGGATTCCTCCACCAACTCTTTTCATTAATGGGTAGATGCAGTCAAATTGCAATGGGCATCCACAAATTAGTGTTAAACACAACTTCAGAATAGCCAAGAAGGTCCCTATGCAATTTAGTTTTGCCTACAAACATGTTGCATGTTAAAAAGAGATGATGTGGAGGTGGCCGGTGTTGGATTGGGGTGGACAAAGTTAAAAATCACACAACACCAGGTTGTAGTCCAGCAGGTTTATTTGGAAGTACTAGCTTTTGGAGTGCTGTTCCTTCAATAGCTAGCTGTGGAGCAGAATCATAAGACACAGAATTTATAACAAAAGATCACAGTGTCATGCGTATAACTGATTTATTGAACAAACCTAGATTGCTGTTAAGTCTTTCATCTTTTAGAATGGGATGCAGGTTTTGGTTCATCAGTATGTAAATCCCAGAACTTCTTTCAAATCACATTCTCGAGATAACTGAAGGTTTCATGAAAAAATAGTAACATCTCAGCTCAGACAATGCATTAAAAGTGTGAGGTTAGAGTCTGTCTGTATCTGAATCTTGAGTCAGACTGGTTCTATTTCCACAATAGAAAATTATAAAATGTTACATGGATTAACTGCCTGCATTGACTGTCTGCAGATTGTGTGATTTTTGAACAAAATAGAATGTATCTGCAATTACAATTATGCAAATGCAAATTCACCCCAAAGACTTATATATGTATGCATGTGCATGTGAGGGAGAGAGTGTGTGCGTGTTGGGGGGAGGAAAGAGTGTGTGTGTGCATGTGAGTGTGTGCAAGTAAGTGTGAGAGTGAGAGTAAATGAGATTGTGTGTTTGCATGTGTGCACCTCTCAGAGGGTGTATGTGTGTGTCTGAGAGAGGTCCTGTGTGTGTATGTAAGAATGTGCATGTATTTGTACGTGTGTGAGTGTGAATGTGTGAAAGAGTGTATAGTGTATTGGGGTCACCTGTAATGTGACATGAACCCAAGGTCCCAGTTGAGGCCATCCTCTTGGGTACTAAAATTGGCTATCAGTCTCTGCGCAGTCACTCTGTTGTTTCATATCCTGAAGTCTGCCTTGGAGGATAGTTACCTGAAGATCTGAGGCCGAATGTCCCTGACTATTAAAGTGCTCCCACACTGAGAGGGAACATTTCTGTCTGGCGATTGTTGTGTGGTGTCCATTCATCCATTGTTGTAATGTCTGCTTGGTGTCACCAATGTACCATGCCTCGAGGCATGCTTGCCTACAGTGTATGAGATAGATAACGTTGGCCGAGCCACATGAATACCTGCCATATAATACCACTTGTAATGGTAGTATCCATGTCAACACTCTGAACATCTTGTGGTGGTTGCCCTGCCAGGGTTGTGTGGTGTTGTGGTCGACGTTGTCTTGAAGGCTGGGCAGTTTCCTGTGAACAATGGGCTGTTTAAGGTTTAGTGGGTTTTTTTAATGGTGAGAAGTGGAGGCATAGGGAAGATCTTGGAGAGGTGTTCATCCTCATTGATAAAATGTTATAGGCTGCCAAGATCATGGAGTAGTTTCTCCACTCCCGAGAAGTACAGGACAACAAAGGGTACCCTATCGGTTGCATTCCATGTTTGTCTCCTGAGGAGGTCATTACGGTTTCTTGTTGTGGCGTCTTACAACTGGTGATCAATATATTAAAAATTGTACCCTGTTCTTACGAAGGTGTCCTTCAGCACCTTCAGGTGGCCATCATGTTCCTCCTCATCTGAACAAATACTGTGTATGCGTAGAGTTTGTTTGTAGGGGATGGCTGTATTAATATGTTTAGGGTGGAAGGACTGTGAGGTTTTCTGTAGTCTTGCAGTAGAGTGGCGTACTGAGGTGTCCATCCTTGATGGAGATACCTATGTCCAAGAATGAGACTGATCCTAAAGAGTAATCTATTGTAAGATGCAGTAAATGTGTGAATAATGTCTTTATTTTCCAATTTGTTTACACTCTAATGGCCTTGTACAATAAAAGGCATTGCACAATGTTAGGAATTAGTTTTGAAAAAACGTAGTAATTTTGGGAGACAAGAATTTTAGCTTGATGCTCTTGAGGCTAGCGACATTAGATGCATGGCCCAGTTGTCTAAATTAATGATAATCTTCCTTTACTTCTGTTGATGCATTTTGTCCACTTTACTGATGTTTCAAAAGGCTGTTTTGTAAGTCGCCTGCCACAGAGTAGTGACTTAATGTGCAAGACAACATTGCTTTTAGGCTCAGTAACAAAAACAGAAGTTGCTGGAAAAGCTCAGCAGGTCTGGCAGCATCTGTGAAGAGAAATCAAAGTTAATGTTTCTGGTCCGGTGACCCTTCCTCAGAACATAGCTTTTGGCCTTTCGGCTCAAAACAAAAGCAGCAGCTTTTCAGGACCACTCATTTGTGCGGACCACAGCAGTTACAAATTCTTTGCTTCACTTTCCACAATTACATGTTTCACCTTTAAATAGTGGAGTCTGATCAGGTAAAAGATAGTAAAACAGTCCAGTTTTATCCCTGTTACAAATGTCTGTTAGGGTATGCTCATTCAGAATATGGACAATGCCATTTTGTAGCCAATCATACCTTATTATGCCATAACTTGTAAATCCTCACTGCTTTCTGTGCAGAAGATGATGCATACCTTATCATGAATTGGTCTAGCCATCCATCACTGCAGGTGTGCTCTTTATGGCTTAGCCTCTTTGTAAGGGCCATTCCCCCTTCCTGCAGGATTGGACTAGTGATGGCAATGTTCTCTGCTCAAGCTGCCTTGAGCCATGTTCACAAAGCTTCTTCAATATCTGGATGAGAAACCATTTTCCATCCTCTTCCTTGCTGACATTGTTCCAGAATTTTCTCCTTGTGCTTCAGAATGGCTGGTAAACATGACAGTGGAATCTCCCGTTGGTTAGTGATATGAAATTTTCACTTTATATAATGTTTTTCCACTTGTTGTAACGAGTTTGACTGGACTTTTTTTCCCCTCACATTTAGCCATACTTACAGGCTTTCACAGAAAGATTTTGATATCAAATGATGGATTACCCATGATTTCATGTGTGGCCCGACCCTGCTCCAATTGATTGCTATGATCACGGGCTAAACTGGTGTGAGCTTGGCTAGTTGGAGTTACCAGTCTGGAACTTTGATTTATTACAGGCATCATTTTAATGGATATCCTAATTTACGGCAGAAATGGCTGATAATTTCAACACAAGTGGAATTTCATGTTATCACAATTTTACTAAGTATTGACCCAGCACTGTAATTTCAAAAAAGTTCTGTTTCTATTGTCAATAGCCATTTGTTTAGTCTAAATTGTAAATTACAAATGAGCAGTACATTTACTGGACTTCTGGCAATTCAAAGAACGATCAAAGTACTCCATTTATTTTCTCTTTGGAATGTGTTTATTTCTGAAGATGGCCTATTTGAAGGTTACAACACATCCTTTCAAAAGGATGAAGTTACCAGTTTAGATATATTTTTAGGAACATGATGCTGACATTTAGAAGTATCAGCTGAATCAATAAGATCAAAGCCAACAAATCTTTGAGATTAAATAATTATATAAAGCTCTGAACAATATTAAAAGAGCTTTGTGTTTTTTTGAAGAGGAATTCATTTTTTACAAAAATCAAATTATCATATTTTCATTTCTTCTTCTATTGCCTGAGTCTCAACTTTGACTTTCTTTGCTGGTATATAGGATCCCATTCCTGCTGCTCGTTCTGCTTCTTCCTGAGTGTAGGGCTCTTCGCTTAACTGTTTTAGTCTAGGAAATACAGAAGTCCACAAGATTAGTACGAGAATTCAACAAATGACCTGGTAAGTGAACATATACAATTGATTTATTTTGTTTATAGGCCTTGTGTTCCAATTAAGATATTATGAATTGTTAAATTTATGCAGGCTAACACAATCGTTAAGCAGGTGTTTTCCTGTTATTGGCAGTGATAGACTTGGCTAGATCTTTGCTCAGGCACTGTAACAGGCCTCAGCAAAACCTAACTTTGGAAAAGAGAACTGGTGCAACTTTTCCAGAACTACAGAGTAGACTAATTAGAAAAGTTAGATCACATGAAATTCAGGGTGAGCTTGCCAACTTGATACAAAATTGGCTTAAGGCCAGGACAGAGAAAGTGATGATGGAGGGTTGTTTTTCAGAAGCAAGGCCTGTGACCAGCCCTGTTCCACAGCGATCAGTGCCAGGTCCACTTTTTTTGTCATTTTAAATTTTTTAGTTGAGAATATAGAAAGTTGATAATTTTGCAGATGACGCCAAGATTGGTGGTAAAGTGGACAGTGAAAAAGGTTATCTAAGATTACAAAGAGATATTGATCAATATGGTGGGCTGAAGAGTGACAAAACGTGTTTAATTTGGCTAAGTGTGAGGTATTGCATTTTGGGAAAAAAAAGACAAGATCTATACTATTAAAAGTAGTCCCTTTGGGCAGTGCTGTAGAACAGAGAGATCTAGAGGTTCTGGTACATAATTCTTTGAAGTTTGCATCACATATAGATAGGGTGGTTAAGAAGGCATTTAGCACGCTTGCCTTCATTCCTCAGACCTTTGAGTACAGGAGTTGGGATGTTATATGAAGGTACAGGACATTGGTAAGGCCTCTGGTCTCCCTGTCATAGGAAGGATTAAGATGGAGAGAGTTCAGAAGAGATTTGCAAGCATGTTGCTTGGAATGGAGAGTTTGAGTTATAAGGAAGGGCTGGATAGGCTAGGATCTTTCATGCTGGGAAGTAGGAGGTTGATAGGTGACCTTATAGAGGCTTATAAAATAATGAGGGGGTACAGATAAAGTGAATGGCAGGTGCCTTTTCCTTAGGGTAGGGGACTTCAAGACTGGGGGCATATTTTTAAGTTGAGGGGAGAAAGATTTTAAGAAGACACGAAGGGCAATTTTTTTTCCATAAAGTGGTTGGTGTGGAATGAATCTCCACAGGAAGTGCTGGATGCAGGTGCAATTATGACATTTAAAATACATTTAGATAAGTACATGAATAAGAAATATTTGGAGGGATATGAGTCAAGCACATGCAGGTGGGACTACTTTAGTTTGGGTTTATGGTTGGTGTGGACTGATTGGACCAAAGTGTCTGTTTCTGTGCTATATGACTCTATAACTGACAACTAATTGATACATCTAAGGACAAAATCAGACTGGGAATTAAAGCCCCCTATAGTTTTTGATTTAATCCCTGCCCTCCCCTTCACTGTTTGATCACACAGCATTGCCCTTTGATGTGAAGGGCACTGCGTGTCACTGGCCACTTGGGTGTTTCTTTGCTTCCTGGTGGTGGAAATTGAATAAAGATTTGTGCACCTTGTGTCTTTCACTGTGTCTCACACCTACACACACACACAACATTGGTGCTGGGGAAAAAATAAGCACTACTGCAATTAGGCGGTAGTGTGGTGGTAAAAAGAAAAAAGTTTAAAAATTTTTTTAAAATAAAAGGAAAAGAAAGAGAAAAAAAAAGCCCCTATAGTTCAATAACATGTCAGTACTCTTGAATAAAGTTTCTACAAATTAGTGTTGTGAGGTTTGTAAAGTATAATTGAAAATCCCTGCCAAACAAAAGACATGAAATGTAACATATAAGTTTGGGGTGAGGTACAAATTAAGCAGAGCACTTAGTCCTAATAACTTTCCAATGCCTCCTGTTGAGAAGTGCATATATATAGTGAATAGGTAGAGTTATTTAGCCAGTTTGTGATAATCCTATTATGCATAACCTGCCAAGGTTTATAATTGAGCATCAAGATGTTGATGATACATTGTCCATCAGTAATAGTCACCGACTATAATCAAAACTAAATGGAATAACTGTACAGTATCCCTGTCCTACTGTTTGAAGATAGCTTACAGCTTTATCTCAATAATGAAGCAGTCTTCTCTCTGGCACATCACTAAATATTTTGTAAAAATTGCCAAAAATATCTACCATTCATAGTTACCTTTCATAATAATAAGCATTACTTAGTCCTGGATTGAACTTTATAACAATTGACATTACCTTCGTTTGTGAACTTTTGTTTTAAAATGCTCTTTGAGACTTCTTTGATCAATGAAGTACCGCCTACAAATGAAGCAAAAGGAAGGAGGTCACTAAAAATTAAAGGACTGAAAATTTTGTTCAACTACTCATCAAAACATATTAATGGCTTGCTAGGGCAGCATTTATTGCCAAAACCCTATCGGCCCTTGAGATGGCGATGGCAAGCCATCTTCTTGAATGCAGCAGAGTCACTGCTAGACCTTTTCAGAGGGTAGTTAAAAGTCACCAATGTTGTTGACACTCTGGAGTTACATGTCATACAACGGTTCAAAATTGGCTCACCAGCACCTTCAACAATAACTTGAAATTAACGAGAAATGGTGGTCTAATCAGCAACATGCAAATACCATGAAATAAAAAATTCTTAAAACATTAGAAAATGACTCTTTATAACTCTTGGTCTATAACAATTGCAAAATTATCAGCAGCACATCCTCAACTGATCAATATCCCTGCTCCCAGTGTCTTTTTGGTCTCAGGCATTGCAACTTTTTTGGTCAACTCAACCCAATTGTGTTCCCAGAATTCCAAGCTGCGAGCTATGGAGAAAAGGCTATTGAAGCTCCAGAGTACAAAACATCTGTAATGGCAAAGGGGTACAATATTCAATTAAATGCCAACAGTCAATAAATTGGATTCTTCCGCAGGGATATTAATTTATTCAAAAGATATCACATTTGTTCACTTACGCGCAGTGTAAGCAATAGAATTGTGCATTTCCTACGGCATCATAATCTATTTCCTGGTGCAATAATTTGTCTGCATTTTCAGGTTTCATATCTTCATGAATTTGATCTAAATCTTTTGTTCGCCTTTTTGTTTTCCATTGCTTTGATATACTTTTCTTTTTGTCACTGTTGTGATTCCGTATCCTCTTTGACCGAGTCATTTCCGCCGATGATCTTGAAACAAAAACCAATAGAAATACCTGTTTAAACTTAAAATAATTCCCAACTTTAAAATTTTTAAACGTAAGCACTAACTACGGAGTTTGGAATCTCTTCAACTGCAAATCCAAGCTGCATTAATGTATCATGTATTTCACCTCACCACAGATCGGGGGAAGGAGAGAGAATGGAGAGGTATGGAGGAAAATGTGCGTGTATGGAATGAGCTGCCAGAGGAAGTGGTGGAGGCTGGTACAATTGCAATATTTAAAAGACATCTGGATGGGTATATGAATAGGAAGGGTTTAGAGGGATATGGCCCAAGTGCTGGAAAATGGGACTAAATTAATTTAGGATGTCTGGTCAGCATGGACGAGGAAAATGGGGATGGAGGAAAATTCATAACTGTTTCATCTCCTTCTCTAATTTGAACATGATTTGCTGGACATGTTTCAAGATTTTGGATGTGAGCAATTTTTGCTTCCTTATGGCAGAACAACATTCAAAATATAAATACATAACAATAGTGATCACAACATTGAGAAATATTACCCCAAGAAAAGTTATATATTATTTACACCACTGAGCCAAAGCAGAACTATCACAGAAACTTGGTTAAGAGACAGACAGGATTGGCAGCTCAACTTTCCAGGGTTTGGATGTTTCAGGTGTGAGAGGGATGTAAAATGAAGGAAGACGGTTCAAGCAACCCAAGTTTAGGCATGTAGCACCTCATTAGATGAAGACTGGATTGTTCGGTCCAGCTGCCAAGGACCTAAGGTTTTGCCTGGAGCCTTTTGATTAAATATAAGTTTGTAATTCAAGTGTTTTCACAGCTGCCTAAGCCATCAGCAATATTTCTTTCCTTTTTCTCTCCTGGCTCCTATTTATATAGCCAAGGATCCCATTTACTCAACCTACCCTTCCACCTTAAAGATTTGCATTTCAGAATTTCAGTTCTTATGTTCCATATAAAATGTGCATCCTCTCTAAATTCTTCTTCTCAAGATTTCTTAGTCATAGAGTCATAGAGATGTACAGCATGGAAACAGACCCTTCAGTCCAACTCATCCATGCCGACCAGACATCCTAAATTAATTTAGTCCCATTTTCCAGCACTTGGGCCATATCCCTCTAAACCCTTCCTTTTAAAAGACATCTGGGTGGGTATATGAAATGTTGTTATTGTACAGCCTCCACCACTTCCTCCAGCAGCTCATTCTATACACGCACTACCCTTTATCCATTTAATCTGCTCATGTTCTCAGTTCCACCTATTCATGTAGGGTCTGCAATCTTTGCTATTTGCGCTTATAGGAAGTAATCTGGAAAACTTCCAACAACAATTAGTCACTATTTGTTGATCTATTTACATAACCATATATTGTTTTAAGAAAATAACTATAAGATAGATGCACCATCTGTGATCAACTCAGGAATTTTATCTAATTGAAAGAAAAGACATACAATGTGAAGATGATGAGTGGCAGGTCAGACATTGGATTTTGAAATCCAGTGAAGTATGATTGAAAAAAAAAGAATATGTGAGACTATGATAGAAAGCTGGCTACAAATATTAAGACAAAAAAGTAAGAATGACTGAAAATATTTAAGAAGAGTAACTAAAGTGAGCATTGCTTCCTTACTGGGGAATAAATAATGGGAAACAAGGAAATCATGAAAGCATTAAATAAGTATTTTGCTTCTGTCATAATTAGGCAAGACAAAAGAAATCTCAAGGAAACTTTAAAATCAAGGTAAAAGAAAGGAGAAATTTACAGAGTTTAGGACAAGGCAATAGGAAAACGTTTGACTAAAAGCTGACAAGTCCCCTGTGCCCGATGTCTTACATCACAGAGACATAAAAGAAGTGACTGTAGACACAACAGATGCAAAAATTGTGAACTTATAAAAAATTCTCTAGATTAACCAAAAACTGCAGCAGTAAATTGCAAATGTAACATCAGTATTCAAGAAGAATGGATGACAGAAAGCAAGAAATTATAAATTAATTTGCCTACATCAGTAAGAGAGAAAATATTAAAATCCATTAATAAGTTAATCACATTATGATTTTAACAATGTTCTGTTATCAGGCAGAGTCAACATGGTTTTGAGAAATGGAAATCATGTTTGACCAATTTATTATCGTTCAGTGACATCAACAAAGTAGAATCTGTAAATGCAGCATACTTGGATTTCCAAAAGGCATTCAATAAGATGCTGCATCAAAGGTTAGGACTCTAGGCAACTTGTGCTATGGGGGTAATACCAGTAACATGGATAATTTAACTAACGGGAAGTAGGGACTAGGAAACATGGGTCATCTTCAGGTTGGCAAACTGTAACCAGCAGAATGCCCCAGAGATCAGCATCGAGGTCTCAACCATTTACAATCTATATCTATGACTTGGATAAAGGGACCAAATGTACAGTTATGACATTTGTGGTCAAAGGATAAAAGGCCTTTAAATACATTTAGATAGGTTAAATGAGCAACATAGCCAGGCAGTAGCTTGCCAAGTTAGTTCCCAGTGCTGGCTTCTGAAGCCACAGTCATGCAGGGATCACAGAGCTACATACAGCTGAATAAATATTTAGAGGGAACACAAATTTGTAGACAGAGATTTGGCAAATGGATTGCAATATAGGAAAATATGAACTTGTCCACTTTGGCTGGAATAGAATTCATAGATTTCATTTATATTAACTTGAGAGAACCTGTATAGCTCTACTGTATAAAGTATCTTGCTGCCCAGGTATATGAACTATCATGAAATACTATCATACAGACAAAAGAACTGATTAAGGCAGCAAATAAAATGTTGCCATTTATTGCAAGGGAAGTGAAATATAAGAGCAGTGACCATTGCTAGAGTTGTATAGATAAAATCATCATAGTCCTAGCAGACAATGGGGGTGCTGTCTCACTGGAGAAAGATGACTGGTGATGGTGTAACCTGAGAGTCCATTCCTATCTTCTATTCTTCAATGCCTTTTACCCACATTAGACATGGAACAGTACAGCGCAGGAACAGGCCCCTCTGCCCACCTCAGGGGAGAGGAGAAGGTGAGAAAGTGGGTCCTTCATAGTGACTTCAGCTATAACATAAATTGAACTTTTTTACCTCGTTGATTTTAACCCTACTGCGAATCCTCTTGCAAGGATGCCTGCCTTGAAGAAGTTTTCCTCCTCTCTCTACAAGAATCTCAGGGAGTCTCTCTCTCACTGCAACTCCCAGGTCATTTCCTCAGCCCTGAAGCTCTTCAACCATGTCCTGAAACAAACTCGCTATCACAGCCACATTTGTTTCCTCAGTGCCTGTCTCCGTAACCAACTCACCCCACACGGACTCCGGACCACCTTTAAACCAGCAGAGTTCGGACCCGAACAGGACAAACAGTACAGATTACAGATTCAAAAACACCAGCAACGGTTCTCCATCAAGATCCTCCGCTCCACGCTTGCAGCAATGCGCCGGTACCTAACCTCTCTACAGTCTGCCCTGCCTCAGCTGAGGGCCACACTCTCTCAGAATTGCAAAGGACCCACTCTGTACTACATCCTCAGGAGAATCCATACTCTCAACAAACAGTATTTCAATTCCATCTCAAACATCAAAAACTGTAAGTACAACAAACTTTTATCTACCCAGCTCCATAACCAGCGCTCCTTGAACATTCCAGAAGATTCCCCTGGCCTCGGAAACACCATTAGCCATGCGGCTGATGCAGCTATCACCCCCACGCTGATTGATGATGTCACTTCTGCCCCCATCATGGCCACTCCCACAGCCACTTCCGGCCCTCACATCATTGCCGATGCCACACGCTCAGTGACTTCCGCCACCCCTACTGCCGTGTCTGCCACCACTTCCGACCCCACCAGCGCCACTCACCTGCATTCTGCTGACACGCCCCCCACAGACCCCACTGTCACTATCCCCACCCCCCAGAACCCCGAGGGGAACACTACCCCTGCTCATGACTCAACCCCCATTCCCCCCACCATCACACCCACTCCAGGTACTGGCTCCGACCCCACTCCCAGCTCTACACCCACACCAGCTCCCAGCCCTGCCGAGTTTTCACCATCCCCCCAGACCTCCCCCTCACTGAGGACGAACGATCAGTCCTCAGCAAAGGACTCACCTTCGTCCCCCTCCGTCCACGCATCAATGAATGTAATACACGCCGTGACATCGAACAATTCTTCCGTCGCCTCCGCCTCCGAGCTTACTTTCATAATCAGGACTCCCGCCCACCTTCCGAGGACCCCTTCGCCCACCTCCAACACACTGCATCCACCTGGACACCCCGCGCTGGCCTATTACCTGCCCTCGACCTCTTCATTTCCAACTGCCGCCGGGACATTAACCGCCTCAACCTGTCGACCCCCCTCCCCCACTCCAACCTCTCACCCTCACAACGCGCAGCCCTCCAATCCCTCTGCTCCAATCCTGACCTCACCATCAAGCCAGCGGACAAAGGGGGCGCAGTGGTAGTCTGGCGCACTGACCTCTACATCGCTGAAGCCAAACGCCAACTCGAGGACACCTCTTCCTACCGCCCCCTTGACCATGACCCCACCCCCCATCACCAAACCATCATCTCCCAGACCATACAGAACCTCATCACCTCAGGAGATCTCCCACCCACAGCTTCCAACCTCATAGTCCGGGAACCCCGCACTGCCCGGTTCTACCTCCTTCCCAAGATCCACAAGCCTGACCACCCTGGCCGACCCATTGTCTCAGCATGCTCCTGCCCCACTGAACTCATCTCTACCTACCTCGACACTGTCCTATCCCCCCTAGTCCAGGAACTCCCCACATACGTTCGAGACACCACCCACGCCCTCCACCTCCTCCAAGACTTCCGTTTCCCCGGCCCCCAACGCCTCATCTTCACCATGGATATCCAATCCCTCTACACCTCCATCCGCCATGACCAGGGCCTCCAAGCCCTCCGTTTTTACCTCTCCAGACGTTCCCAACAGTACCCCTCCACCGACACTCTCATTCGTTTGGCTGAACTGGTCCTCACCCTTAACAATTTCTCCTTTGAATCCTCCCACTTCCTCCAGACCAAAGGGGTAGCCATGGGCACACGTATGGGCCCCAGCTATGCCTGTCTCTTTGTTGGCTACGTAGAGCAGTTGATCTTCCGTAATTACACCGGCACCACTCCCCACCTCTTCCTCCGCTACATTGATGACTGCATTGGCGCCACCTCGTGCTCCCGCGAGGAGGTTGAGCAATTCATCAACTTCACCAACACATTCCACCCTGACCTTAAATTTACCTGGACCATCTCTGACACCTCCCTCCCCTTCCTGGACCTCTCCATCTCCATCAGTGACGACCGACTTGACACTGACATCTTCTACAAACCCACCGACTCCCACAGCTACCTGGATTACACCTCTTCCCACCCTACCTCTTGCAAAAATGCCATCCCGTATTCCCAATTCCTCCGCCTCCGCCGTATCTGCTCCCAGGAGGAGCGGTTCCACCATAGAACACACCAGATGGCCTCCTTCTTTAGAGACCGCAATTTCCCTTCCCACGTGGTTAAAGATGCCCTCCAACGGATCTCATCCACATCCCGCACCTCCGCCCTCAGACCCAACCCCTCCAACCGCAACAAGGACAGAACGCCCCTGGTGCTCACCTTCCACCCTACCAACCTTCGCATAAACCAAATCATCCGCCGACATTTCCGCCACCTCCAAACAGACCCCACCACCAGGGATATATTTCCCTCCCCACCCCTCTCCGCCTTCCGCAAAGACCGTTCCCTCCGTGACTACCTGGTCAGGTCCACGCCCCCCTACGACCCACCCTCCCATCCTGGCACTTTCCCCTGCCACCGCAGGAACTGTAAAACCTGCGCCCACACCTCCTCCCTCACCTCTATCCAAGGCCCTAAAGGAGCTTTCCACATCCATCAAAGTTTTACCTGCACATCCACTAATATCATCTATTGTATCCGTTGCTCCCGATGCGGTCTCCTCTACATTGGGGAGACTGGGCGCCTCCTAGCAGAGTGCTTTAGGGAACATCTCCGAGACACCCGCACCAATCAACCAAATCGCCCAGTGGCTCAACATTTCAACTCCCCCTTCCACTCTGCCGAGGATATGGAGGTGCTGGGCCTCCTCCACCGCCGCTCCCTCACCACCAGACGCCTGGAGGAAGAACGCCTCATCTTCCGCCTCGGAACACTTCAACCCCAGGGCATCAATGTGGATTTCAACAGTTTCCTCATTTCCCCTTCCCCCACCTCATCCTAGCTTCTAACCTCCAGCAACTCGATCCCCTGACCTGTCCGGACTTGTCCGACCTGCCCAGCTCCTTTTCCACCTATTCACTCCACCCTCTCCTCCCTGACCTATCACCTTCATCTCCTTCCCCACTGACCTATTGTACTCTATGCCACTCTCTCCCCACCCCCACCCTCCTCTAGCTTATCTCTCCACGCTTCAGGCTCTCTGCCTTTATTCCTGATGAAGGGCTTTTGCCCGAAACGTCGATTTTGCCTGTCTTCGGATGCTGCCTGAATTGCTGTGCTCTTCCAGCACCACTGATCCAGAATCTGGTTTCCAGCATCTGCAGTCATTGTTTTTACCTCTTTTTACATCATGCTGTTGCAAACCAGCTGTCCAGCCAACTGAGCTAACCAAACCCTTCATATGGTTGTATCGATCATTGTCAAGACCTACATCTGAAGTCAATTATACAGTTTTGGTCTCCATACCACAAGTAAATAATTGCATTAGAAGTAAATCAGAGAACATTCACAACTCATTACCAGGACAGAGGGGTTAGCTTATAAAACAAAAGTTGAAAAGGTTGGACATATATCCTTTGGAATTTAAAAGAATGAGGTAACCTTATTGAAAAATAAAAGATCCTGAGATGATTTGATGGCAGGGGAGACTAGAACTAAGATGCGTGGTTTAAAAATTTGTAATACCTAATTTAAGTCTGGGTACGGAAGATTTTTTTTCAGGTGGTTGTTCATCTTTGGAATTCGCTTCCTAAGAGAGGAGTATTGGCTGGGTGACTGAATACACGCAAGGCTGAGTTAAGGGGCTGTTGGGTCGAGTAGGGGCTCAGAGTTGTGGGCAGACGGGTAAATGGAATGGAGACCGTAACCTGACCACCCATGATTTAATTAATCGCAGAGCAGGCTGAAATGGCCTACTGCTGCTCCTCATTCTTGTGTTCTTGGCTGATGTCAGAATTTAAAAATAAACGGACCATTGGTTAAATCTGATAATCACGGGTCCGGGGTCTCTGAGCAAAGATACAGGGCGGAGGGGAGGGGGAGTCAACAATGTGCCGCTTCCCACGGTGGAAGTACCCTGCAGGAAGAGGGAATACGATGTCCGATACCCCTGGTTCTCCCCGACGCACCCCACCCCCAACTTCATAGATATCCTCACCCTGAGCTTCACCACCTCTCGGCCCGGAAACAGAGGAATTGGTTCCGGGGTCATCTGCTAACATCGCCGAGAGGTTGAAAAGGTTACTGAGGATCACGTGCCCCTATGTTGCAATTACATTCACTCTGGAGTTGCAGTTTCAATGTAGCTCCTTTACACAGGGAGGGAAATAAATCCTATCGATCGCTCTTTTGCAAATATTTTAATTCAGGAATCTTTAGCTTCGTGGAGGTGTTTCCTCTTGCAAAGCTAATACTTGCATTTATATATATTTCTACTGTTCAGAGATATTATTATACAACTCTGGAGCAGGTGGGACTTCAATGCAGGTCTACAGAACCAGAGTTAGGGACACCAGCACTGCGTTACAGGAGCCTAAGGGCTCCTTCATCAAGTACTTCAAACACCAGTGGACTTCGCAAATCGCTTTATAGTGATTTGGTGCACAAATGCTTTTACTTATATGGCAGTAAAATGTCAAAACGTGCTGAATAATGAAAGTGTATTGTGTCATACTTATTTTTATTCTTTCACGGAATATGCATGTCTTTGGCTAGGCCAGCATTTATTGCGTATCCCCAGAGGATGGTTAAGATTCAACCACATTTCTGTGGGTCTGAAGTAGTATGGAGGCCAGAACAGGTGAGTTTGCATTCTCCTAAGGGACTTCAGTGAACCAGATGGGTTTTTCTTGGCATTCTGCAATGATTTTATAGTCATTGTTAGATTCAATTCCAGACATTTTTTCAAGTATTGAATTCCAATTCCATCATTTGCCATGGTAGGATTAAAACCTGAGGCCCCAGATTAATCCTGTGGATTGATGTAGCACATTGCTCCCCTTGGCCAGCCATAATGCTTTGGTTTAGCCATTTACAGTGCAGTTTTGGAAAAGAGCATTACAGTCCCAACAGTCCAGCCCAAGGTACCAATTGTATTTTTTACGGTGTGCTTCCTTGAATTCTTTGCAAAATATCCAAATATAAAATGGCAAAGTGGTATATGATGTCAAGCTCAGTGATGAGACTTTGTGGATTTTGTAAAGAAAATAATATAAATGTATTTATTAATGTCAAATTAATATATTTGCATAAGGGTTTATATTCAATGTGATCAATTATAGTAGCAATTCTATAGTGACATGTTTTGAAAGCCTCAGGGGAAAAGAGAATTCTCCAATGACTAAATTAGGTCCGGAAACATTTACCATTGCTAATCATCTACCAGTTATTTATGCCAGAGGGCTTAAAAGTATTCCTTCTTCAATTCAAAATGCAATTTAGGATGTGTACTGAAGGTGAAATAGCGACCCTTATTATACAACAAATACGATCTGAAACTTATACTCATGAGGAAATTTAGCCATTACGGAAATTCCCTGAGTTCAGGCGAAGGCTACAAAGATTCAGTGAAAAATTCTGAATAAGGGAAGTATCAGAGATCAGAATAAAATAATTCAGCCATGTGTCTAATGGACAAATCATCATGAAATCCTCTGATGTTTTCATTTGTAACATATGGCTGAGTGCTTCTCAGTGATTTAGTTAAACAATGATTTCAAGAGTCAATGCCTGGTCTGCACTAAGATGGTTGATTTATGATGTGGAGATGCCAGTGTTGAACTGAGGTGGACAAAGCTAAAAATCACACAGCAGCAAGATAGAGTGGAGAGGGGTTGGGCAGAATGTTCTTGTTCTTTTAGCTGGAGGAGAAAGTGAGGTCTGCAGATGCTTGAGATCAGAGCTGAAAATGTGTTGCTGGAAAAGCGCAGCAGGTCAGGCAGCATCCAGGGAACAGGAGAATCGACGTTTCGGGCATAAGCCCTTCTTCAGGAATGAGGAAGGTTTGTCCAGCAGGCTAAGATAAAAGGTAGGGAGGAGGGACTTGGGAGAGGGGCGTTGGAAATGTGATAGGTGGAAAGAGGTCAAGGTGAGGGTGATAGGTCAGACTGGGGTGGGGGCGGAGAGGTCAGGAAGAAGATTGCAGGTTAGGAAGGCGGTGCTGAATTCGATGGATTTGACTGAGACAAGGTGGGGGGAGGGGAAATGAGGAAACTGGTGAAATCCGAGTTCATCCCTTGTGGTTGGAGGGTTCCTAGGCGGAAGATGAGGCGCTCTTCCTCCAACCGTCGTTTTGTTGTGGTCTGGCGATGGAGGAGTCCAAAGACCTGCATATCCTTGGTGGAGTGGGAGGGGGAGTTGAAATGTTGAGCCACAGGGTGGTTGGGTTGGTTGGTCCGGGTGTCCCAGAGGTGTTCTCTGAAACGCTCCGCAAGTAGCCGGCCTGTCTCCCCAATATAGAGGAGGCCACATCGGGTGCAGAGGATGCAATAGATGATGTGTGTGGAGGTGCAGGTGAATCTGTGGCAGATATGGAACAATGCCGTGTGTTGAAAGATCAGTCCTCAGCAGAGGCCTCACCTTCATTCCCCTACGCTCTCGGATTAATGAGTTCAACACACGGCGTGACATCGAACAATTCTTCCGCCGCCTTCGCTTCCGTGCCTACTTCTTTAACCAAGACTCTCGCCCACCCTCTGACGACCCCTTCTCCCGCCTCCAACACACCCCATCCCCGTGCTGGCCTCCTACCTGCCCTTGACCTCTTCATAGCCAACTGCCGCCGCGATATTAACCGCCACCTGAACTCCCCCACCCCTCTCACCCACTCCAACCTCTCACCCTCGGAACGCGCAGCCCTCCACTCCCTCCGTTGCAACCCCAACCTCACTATCAAACCAGCAGACAAGGGAGGCGTGGTAGTAGTTTGGCGCACTGACCTCTACACCGCTGAGGCCAAACGCCAGCTCGCAGATACCTCCTCCTACTGCCCCCTTGATCATGACCCCAC
Source organism: Chiloscyllium plagiosum (assembly GCF_037043375.1). Classification (NCBI taxonomy): domain Eukaryota; kingdom Metazoa; phylum Chordata; class Chondrichthyes; order Orectolobiformes; family Hemiscylliidae; genus Chiloscyllium; species Chiloscyllium plagiosum. The sequence goes on from NW_028270168.1 coordinate 13,075,035, forward strand.
CCCCCATCACCAAACCATCATCTCCCAGACCGTCCATAACCTCATCACCTCGGGAGATCTCCCATCCACCGCCTCCAACCTCATAGTCCCACAACCCCGCACTGCCCGCTTCTACCTCCTGCCCAAAATCCACAAACCTGACTGCCCCGGCCGACCCATTGTCTCCGCCTGCTCCTGCCCCACCGAACTCATCTCCGCATACCTTGACACCGTCCTGTCCCCCTTAGTCCAAGAACTCCCCACCTACGTTCGGGACACCACCCATGCCCTCCACCTGCTCCATGATTTTCGCTTCCCCGGTCCCCAACGCCTTATTTTCACCATGGACATCCAGTCCCTGTACACCTCCATCCCCCATCACGAAGGACTCAAAGCCCTCCGCTTCTTCCTTTCCCGCCGTACCGACCAGTACCCTTCCACTGACACCCTCCTTCGACTGACTGAACTGGTCCTCACCCTGAACAACTTCTCTTTCCAATCCTCCCACTTCCTCCAAACGAAAGGAGTAGCCATGGGCACCCGAATGGGCCCCAGCTATGCCTGCCTCTTCGTAGGATATGTGGAACAATCCATCTTCCGCAACTACACTGGCCCCACCCCCCACCTTTTCCTCCGCTACATCGATGACTGTATCGGCGCTGCCTCGTGCTCCCACGAGGAGATTGAACAGTTCATCCACTTCACCAACACCTTCCACCCCGATCTCAAATTCACCTGGACAGTCTCAGATTCCTCCCTCCCCTTCCTCGACCTTTCTATTTCTATCTCAGGCGACCGAATCAACACAGACATCTACTACAAACCGACCGACTCCCACAGCTACCTGGACTACACCTCCTCCCACCCTGCCCCCTGTAAAAACGCCATTCCATTCTCCCAATTCCTTCGACTCCGCCGCATCTGCTCCCAGGAGGACCAGTTCCAAAAACGCACAACCCAGATGGCCTCCTTCTTCAAGGACCGCAATTTCCCCCCCCGACGTGGTCGACGCTGCCCTCCACCGCATCTCTTCCACTTCCCGCTCCTCCGCCCTTGAGCCCCGCCCCTCCAACCGCCACCAGGACAGAACCCCACTGGTCCTCACCTACCACCCCACCAATCTCCATGTACAGCGCATCATCCGCTGTCATTTCCGCCACCTCCAAACGGACCTCACCACCAAGGATATATTTCCCTCCCCTCCCCTATCAGCATTCCATAAAGACCACTCCCTCCGTGACTCCCTCGTCAGATCCACACCCCCCACCAACCCAACCTCCACTCCCGGCACCTTCCCCTGCAACCGCAGGAGGTGCAAGACTTGCGCCCACACCTCCCCCCTCACCTCCCTCCAAGGCCCCAAAGGAAACTTCCATATCCGCCACAGATTCACCTGCACCTCCACACACATCATCTATTGCATCCTCTGCACCCGATATGGCCTCCTCTATATTGGGGAGACAGGCCGGCTACTTGCGGAGCGTTTCAGAGAACACCTCTGGGACACCCGGACCAACCAACCCAACCACCCTGTGGCTCAACATTTCAACTCCCCCTCCCACTCCACCAAGGATATGCAGGTCTTTGGACTCCTCCATCGCCAGACCACAACAAAACGACGGTTGGAGGAAGAGCGCCTCATCTTCCGCCTAGAAACCCTCCAACCACAAGGGATGAACTCGGATTTCACCAGTTTCCTCATTTCCCCTCCCCCCACCTTGTCTCAGTCAAATCCATCGAATTCAGCACCGCCTTCTTAACCTGCAATCTTCTTCCTGACCTCTCCACCCCCACCCCAGTCTGACCTATCACCCTCACCTTGACCTCTTTCCACCTATCACATTTCCGACGCCCCTCCCCCAAGTCCCTCCTCCCTACCTTTTATCTTAGCCTGCTGGACAAACTTTCCTCATTCCTGAAGAAGGGCTTATGCCCGAAACGTCGATTCTCCTGTTCCCTGGATGCTGCCTGACCTGTTGTTCTTTTAGCTGTCTATCCTAGAGATGGGAAGGTTATTTAATTTGGCAAGGCAGTGGTGTACACAATCCCCACTACCTTCTTGCATTCACTAAAATAAAGTCTAGGGTAGGAGGGCTCTCATTGTTGATCTATCCCCCTGATATCAATTAAGACCTATAGATGGCCACCCTAATCATAGCACTGCTGAGCACAAGTCCCATCAGCTTCTGACTGGCCAACAGCTCTTGCTGTGCATTGCTTGGTTCTCTAGAGTTTTGATTCCAGGTGGAGGCCTATCCAGAGACTCCTCAATGCCTGATTGTCATGAGATTTGGTGAGCCTTCCCTGAAAGAGGCAGTGCAGGTCTCTTACTGGTTATCCAGACTGCTATCTCAGCAAGATTCTGCCCATTGCGTCTTACAGCTGACCATATTCTTGATGGACTAGGAATTACTGATTATCTAATAACTGCTATATTTGGAACATGTATGCTAGGTGTGGAAAGAATTGAATAATCCTCACTGTATGTTCAAGTGTCAACAATGACTATACATTCAGGAAGAGAGTGGCAAAAAAAAGGAAGACTGTACAGAATGCCAAGATGCTGATTACAGTGGGTTAACTCATAACATTGTGAGGCTGTTTATCTTTCAATAATGCCTCAATGTAAAAGTGTATTTGAAACTATTTGTCAGATAAACTGAAGTCAATGAAAATGATTTTGGATATTTTTATCTTTTTGAATTTTGTTAGTTTGTAGTTTGTTTTCTGCAGCTGTGTTTTTCAATTCTTTTATGTCTGTTATCATTATTCTTTAACCACCTTATGCATTAATTTTATCCCAAATTCTATAGAAGTCATAAAGGTTAAATTGGACAAGGTCAGTGTAATGTGTGCTAACAGAAGCTGGGTTCAGCAACAAGCTGTACAAAAAAAACATAAATTAAGACAGAATGTCACAAACTCTGGCTCCAAGATAGCAACATTTTAGTAAATGTACTTAAATATTTTAGACATCGGGCCGAGTATTCCCTTTCCTGGAAATGACAAGGAGGGGAGAAAAACTAGAGAAAAACTCACTCTCTTCTCACCACCTGTGCAAGTAAATGCTGAAGAAGTAAGTCCTTTGGCAACTTTCTTGACTTGCCAGCAATTAAAGCCCTTAAGTAGTCAAAGATTGACTGCGTAAGGGCCTCAAAGCACGAACACCTGCCTCTTCAGAGACAAAGATGAGGGATAAAGTGGATGCCTGTGATTGCCATATCATTGCTTTCAACCCCTGGACACAGTCTCTCTCTAAGAACCTCACCACACAGCACAAAGGGAAAAAAAAGAGTTTCATGTTTGCCATTGATCTTCTTTCAAGTTGGTCTCAACAGGTAGCCTTTAGGAACCAAACAATGCCTGGCTTGGATTTGCCAACAGCTTCTGGTGACTCGAATTACTTTTGTGAAGGCACCGGATAGGAAAAGAAACTCGACCAGCTGCCTATCAGCTTAGCGAGTTTTGAGATTTGTAGCTCAGGTTGAGGTTCTGGATGTAGGTTTGCTCGCTGAGCTGGAAGGTTCATTTCCAGATGTTTCGTCACCCTACCAGGTAACATCTTCAGTAAGCCTCCAGGCAAAGCACTGCTGCTGATTCCTGCTTTCTATTTATATGTTTGGGTTTCTTTGGGTTGGTGCTGTCATTTCCTGTGGTGATGTCATTTCTGGTTATTTTTCTCAGGCCACTTGCCATAAAACGACAAGACCCTCTCTCACTAGTATCCTTACATACAGATAAGAAAGGACACCACTTCAACTGGGACAACACATCCATCCTTGGCCAAGCCAAACAGAGACATGCACGAGAATTCCTAGACATATGGCATTCCAACCGGAACTCTATCAACAAACACATCAAAAAGAACAGGAAATGACATCACCAACCCATCAGTTAAGATGTCCTGATGCAAGGAAATCACATTTAGAAGACACAACATGTCTTGTAAAGATACAGTATTAAAGACTGTCTGTGTGGAGTTTGCAAATTCTCCCAATGTCTGCGTGGATTTCCACCAGGTGCTCTGGTTTCGTCCCACAGTTGAAAGATGTGCAGGTCTAATTGATTGACCATGTAAAATTGTCTATAGTGTCCAGAGATGTGTAGACTAGGTGAATCAACCATATTAAATGTGGGGTTACAGGGATGGGGTGCGTCTGGGTGAAATGCTCTTCTGACGGTTGGTTCTAGACTCGATGGCCAAATGGCCTCTATCTACACCATTAGAACTCTATGCTTCTATGAAAGTTCCTCCACAGCTTTTGCCTCTTCTTGCATAGATCAACGTGTGCAGCAAATGCATCATCCTCATGATGCCTGATAATCCTACCGCTTGTGAGTTACTTTGTGTCAGTCTCATGAGCACTGTAAGTGATATATTATATCAATAATTTGATGAGGGACGAATCACAAGAAGACAAGAAGTTGGAGCGGGAAAAGACCAGTCTGCCCATTGAACTTGTACCATCATTTGATGTAATCATGGCTGATCTTTGACTCAATTCCACTTTCCTGTCCTTATCCATATCTACTGGTTTCATGAACGACCAAACATCTATCTATCCCAGTTTTAAATTTATTGAAGCCCTCTGGGGTAGAATTCAATTGATTCATAATTCTGAGTGAAATAATTTCTCCTGTCCCAGTCCAAAATGATTGGCCCCTTATCATGAGTCTGTAGCCCCATGTTTTAGTTCTCTAACCAACAGAAACATGCCTACCCTTTCAAGCCTCTTCAGAGTCTTGTATTTCACAACAAAATTGCCAGACAATATGAACTCAATTTACTCACCTTCTCATTATTGGTCACCCTTTCATTCCAGTAATTCTTTGCTATACCACCATCAAATACAAGTACATTTCTTAAAAATAGAGATCACATTTGCATACATTATTCCAGACATGTACAATCTTGCCAATACTTCTTTATTCCTGATGTTCAAGCCATTTCCAATAAAGACCAACATTATAATTGTCTTTCCAATTGCTTGCTGCACACGCGTACTGACTTTCTGCATTCCTTATACGAATGAGTGCTCACAAGTCTCTTTGAGTATTAACAGGTTTTTCACCTTATTAAAAATATTCTTCCTTTTTATTGTTACAATCAAAATGTACAACTTGCAAGCTTCACTGTATTATAGTTCAACTGCCATGTGGTTGCGCACTCACTTTACTCTTTGCACCCTCTCTGTGTCCTCATCACAGCTTAATTTTCCACCGAGCTTGGTACGATCAGCAGATGAGAAGATTTAGTATCTCCTGGTATACAAAATTGTGCAAGGAATAAGCATGATTTATTATTCTATGAACACTAGAAATAGTTATCATAAAAGGAAAAGTGTAACAATGTGACAATACAAAATTGTTTTTTGTCTGCCTCTGTCTATATATAAATACATTTCGTGATACGTGTGTTACATTTCATGTTCAGCTTAATCTGATATGCACATTTTTGCATTACTTGAAGAAGTTCTTAAAATCCATAGGAAGTTTTCTTTGTAATGATATATCTGTTATTTGGCTGCAGATCCAAATATTTCCCAAAAAGCACGTAGCATTAAATTAATCCAACATTTGGATTAGGGCCAATAAATGACTCTGATTTGTGTTTTATTTCTCATTTGTTTTCATAACACTTTAGTTTGAAGATTTGGCAAGGGCTGTTGTATTGCTGCTCCATTAATGAATACATCAAAATAAAAACACTAACATTTCTTTAGAGTCATAGAGATGTACAGCATGGAAACAGACCCTTTGGTCCAACCTGTCCATGCCGACCAGATATCCCAACCCAATCTAGCTCCACTTGCCAGCACCCGGCCCATATCCCTCCAAACCCTTCCTATTCATATACCCATCCAAATGCCTTTTAAATGTTGCAATTATACCAGCCTCCACCACTTCTTCTGGCAGCTTATTCCATACTCGTACTACCCTCTGTGTGAAAAAGTTGCGCCTTAGGTCTCTTTTCTATCTTTCCCCTCTCACCCTAAACCTATGCCCTCTAGTTCTGGACTCCCGACCCCAGGGAAAAGACTGCCTATTTACCCTATCCATGCCCCTCATAATTTTTTAAACCTCTATAAGGTCATTCCTCAGCCTCCGATGCTCCAGGGAAAACAGTCCCAGCCTGGGGGTAAAGGCCTATCCCCACCCCAACATGTCCATCGAGGCCTGCAGCAAGGCCATGGCTAGTGTGGTCGGCCCACTGGCCATCGTCGCTGCAGCCCGGATGTACGGGAAGGCCGTCTTCTTCCTTAAGACCGAGCAGGCGGTCCACCTGGCCGTGGAGAGGGGGCTCACTGTGGGCGGGACACATTTGCCCGTTGACCCTTTGGAGGTCACGGGCCAGAGAGTTGTGATCTCCAACGACCCACTGTTCATTGCCAGTGAGCTCCTTCTTCCCCACCTCACCACCTTGGGGGAGATCCGGTCTGGTGTCCAACCGCTCCTGCTCGGTCTTAAGGACACTGCCCTCTGGCACGTATACTCCTTCCGACGCCAGGTGTTCATTTGCCTGGCCCGGGAGGAGGTCACCGAGGGCTCCTTTACCCTCCTCCATGAGGGCGCGGCCTACCGTGTCTTGCGGATGGCATGAGATGCCACCTGTGCCACGAGGTGGGGCACATTAGAAAAAACTGCCCCACCCAGAAGGCTGCCCTGCCTACACCAACGGCTGAGGGTGGCGCCGCCACACCCACTCCCCCTCCCCCGAAGTCAACACCACAAGCCCCAGTAGCGGGGGCTAAGCCAGAGGGTTCGGGATTGGTGGCGGACACCAGGGACGAAGCGGAGTCTGTCTCCAGTGACGTTTTCGTGTCCCAGGTGCCCTCCACCGATCTCCCCCCTCATCCCCCTCGAGGAACACCGGGAGTTTGTCGAGGAAACTCGGAGTCGCCGGGATAGAGCCCAACTGGTGCTCGACCGCTGGAGCTCCTTCGAGAGAGTCTACTGGTCGGCTGACGCTGCTCACCAGGCGCCTGGGCTCGACATGAACGAGCGAAAGCGAGTCAGGAACTTCCTGGGGGCACTGCGGGTGAGGGACTTCTGTGCCCCTCCCTCATCCTCCCAGTAAATGGATATAGTTTTTTTTAAATGTACTGGTGGTGGTTGCACGATGCTTCCGATATGAAGACAACTATAGCCAACCTCAACATCAATGGCAGCAGGGAGTCACAGCGCAGATTCCAGACCCTCTCGGTCCTCCGGGACAGGAGGTATGCAGTGTGCTTCCTGCAAGAAACCCACACTATCCCGGGAGACGAAGCCACCTGGCTCCTGGAGTGGCGAGGGGGGGGGGGGTCTACATGAGTCACCTCACCCGCAGATCTGGCGGGGTGGCTATCCTGTTGGCCCCGCATTTTCAGCCAGAGATCTTGGGGGTCAGGGAGCCCGTGCCAGGCCGTTTGCTTCACCTGACGGTTCGGCTGGGGGGCGCGGTGCTTCACTAGGTGAACGTCTATGCTCCCCTGGCCGGGCCGAGGCAAGCGAGCTTCTTCGAAGAAGTGTCCGCTCATCTCGCTTCCATCGACGAGAACCAGTGCGTTGTCCTCGGGGGAGATTTTAACTGCGTCCTCGAGGGCAGGGACCACGGCGGTGCCCGCACTGGCTGCGCGTCGGGGAAGAGGTTGGGGGACTTGATCAAGTGCTTCGAGCTGGTGGACATCTGGCAGAATCTCCAGCCCGACTCCATCGCCTTCACCTTCGGGCGTATGCCTCCTGTTTTCCAAAGGCCTCCACGCGGCAAGTGTCGTGCACAGACCATCACCTGGCGTGGGCGGAACTCCTTCCGTTCGGCGCCAGGCTGGGCTCCGCGTACTGGCACTTTAACAACCTGCTGCTGGAGGACGAGCGGTTCCGGGACTCGTTTCGTCATTTTTGGGCCGGCTGGAGAAGGAAGCAGGGAAGCTTCCCCTCCCTGAGGCTATGGTGGGACGTGGGAAAGGCTCACGTCCGCACTTTCTGTCAGGAGTACGCGAGGGGGTCGACGAAGAGGCGGAAATCCAGGATCAGGGAGTTGGAGAGGGAGATGCTCGACCTGGAGTCACGCCTTGGTCAGCCCGACGTGGACCCGGCCCTGCGCGGGGCGTACGAAGAGAAGAAGGCCGTGCTCTGGGACCTGCAGCTCATCGGGGCTCGGGGCGCGTACGTGAGGTTGCGGATCCAGCTCCTCCTCGCTGGAAAAAAGGCGTGGCACCCAGCAGCTCCTTATGCTGCTGGCCGACGACGGGTCCCTCGTCTCGGATCCAGAGGGTATCAGGGCCCACGTCCGAAACTATTACACGGCTCTGTTCTCTTCAGATCTGTCCAGCGAGGATGCTCGCAGAGTTCTGTGGGAGGACCTGCCGCAGTTCGGCCTGGAGGACGCCGGAAGGCTCGATGCTCCTGTCACCTTGGAGGAGCTGACCGGCGCCCTCGACCGGCTCTCGGGGGGGCAAGTCCCCGGGGCTGGACGGGCTGACTGTGGTGTTCTTCAGGGCGTTCTCGGACATCCTGGGGAGCGACTACGCACAGGTCCTGGGGGAGTATCTAAATGCCGGAGAGCTGCCCCTTTCTTGGCGCAGGGCGGTCATCGTCCTGCTGCCAAAGAAGGGGGACCTTTGTTCTTTCAAGAACTGGCGTCTGGTCTCCCTCCTCAGCACAGACTACAAAATCTTCGCCAGGGTGTTGTCTTCTCGCCTGGCCTCCGTGCTGGCCCACATGATTCACCCGGACCAGTCCTACACGGTCCCGGGCTGGATGATACACGACAACGCCAACTGGTCTGGGACCTGATCCATTTCTGTCAACTGTCTGGTCTGCCGAGCGCCTTCCTGTCTCTCGACCAGGAGAAGGCGTTCGACAGGGTCGATCACGAGTACCTGCTCGGGACTCTGCGGGCATTCGGGTTCGGGACACAGTTCGTCGCCCGGATCCAACTTTTGTACGCCGCCGCAGAGTGTCTGGTTAAAGTTAACGGGTCCCTGATGGCGCCCCTTCGCTTCGGGAGAGGAGTGCGTCAAGGCTGCCCCCTGTCCGGCCAGCTGTATTCCCTGTGCGTGGAGCCTTTCCTGCGCCTCTTGCGGAGGAGGTTGTCGGGGCTGGTTCTGCGCGGCACGGCCACGGGGGTGGTCCTCTCGGCCTACGCCGACGACGTGCTCCTCACTTTCACCGACCCGTCTGACCTGGGGAGGATGCGCGAGTGCCAGGCCGTGTACTCGGCGGCGTCTTCCGCCAGGATCAACTGGGCCAAATGTTCCGGACTACTGGTCGGCCCGTGGCGGGTGGACTCTCTGCCGGAGGAGTTACGGGGTTTCAGCTGGAGTACCACCCATCTCCTCTAACTTGGGTCTACCTCAGCCCGGCTGAGGAATCCTGGCCGGCCAACTGGCAGGAGCTGGAGGCCAAAGTCTCGGCTCGCCTAGGCCGCTGGACAGGACTGTTCCGAGTGCTATCTTACAGGAGTCGAGTGCTGGTCATAAACCAGCTGGTGGCCGCCATGCTGTGGTACCGGCTGGTCACTTTGGTCCCTCCTCCTGGCTTTGTCGCTGACATCCAGAGAACGTTGGTCGATTTCTTCTGGGACAAAAAGATGCACTGGGTCGCTGCGCAGGTTCTGAGTCTCCCTATTGAGGAGGGCGGTCAGTCGCTGGTGTGCGTCCGCACCCAGGTCGCGACGTTCCGCCTTCAGACCTTGCAGCGATACCGTTACGTCGAGCCTCCTCCTAGGTGGTGCGCCCTGGCGACGTATTTTTTTTCCGCCAGGTGCGTAACCTCAACTACGACACGCAGCTCCTGTTCGTCGACCGTGACGGTTTGGAGGTCGCCCTCAAGACGCTGCCTGTCTTTTACCAGGACCTGATCACTGTCTGGAACATGGTCGAATCGTGCCGCGCCTACCCTCCGGCTGGAGTAGCGGCTGTCGTCAGGGAGCCGTTGCTCAGGAATCCGCACCTCCGTACTCGCGGGTTCGAGTGGCTGTCGGAGGGGAGGGCCGTGGCGGCGAGGGTGACCAGGGTCGGGGACGTGCTGGGTGCCGGGGGCCTGGGCTGGACGCTGCCGCAGGACATAGCAGGCAGGGCAGCGGTAGATGTCCGGTGCGTGGCCACCGCCATCCGACGCCTTAAAACGGCGGTGCTCGGACCCGACGTAGTGCACCAGTTGGAGGACGCTCAGGTGTGCGGTGGGATCCCGTCCGCGCTCACCCCAGCCCGGACGGAATTTCACATTGGCCCCAAGGTCCCGTACTTCCCGCGGGAGCCTGTGCCCCACAACCTGAGCCGCCTCAGGAATTTTCATTTTGTCCCTTTTTAAGGATGTAAAAAGGCGGGCCCTGTATCGACTGCTGCTGCACACCGTCCACCTCTTCTCCCTCATCCACCGTCCGGACACGCCTTGGCGTGCCCATTTGCCACCGGACGGTGGGGATCCCCAGTGGAGGGCTCTCTACGCGGGAGTCCTCCCCCTTTCTCTCGGGGATCTGGGGTGGAGGGTGCTGCACGCAGCAGTCCCCTGCAACCGCAGGTTGTGGTGGTTCACGGACTCCCAGCCCAACTGCTTGTTCTGTGGTGCTGTGGAGTCCGTGGACCACGTGTATATTGGGTGTGGGCGTTTGCACTCCCTTTTTGATTTCCTGAAAAACCTCCTCCTCTGCTTTTGGTTGCACTTCAGTCCCACGCTCCTGATCTTTGGGCACCCGGTACGGAGGAGGGAGGGCAGGTCTGAAGACCTCCTCGTGGGTCTGCTCCTGTGCCTGGCCAAACTGGCCATCAACAGGTCCAGGCAGCGGGCCATGGAGGGGTTCGTTAGGGCCGACTGCCTGCCCCTCTTCCGCGGTTACGTTAGGGCCCGGGTGTCCTTGGAGAAGGAGCACGGTGTCCACCAACACCCTGGAGTTGTTCAGGGAGAGGTGGGCGCCGCAGGGAGTGGAGTGCATTATTTTCCCGTCCAACTCTATTTTGATTTAGTCCCTCCCCTCCCCTTCACTGTTTTGATCACACAGCACTGCCCTTTGATGTGAAGGGCACTTCTTGTCACTGGCCACTCGGCTGTTTTCCTTTCTTCCTGGTGGTGGAAATTGAATAAAGATTCGTACACCTTGTGTCTCTCACTATCTCACACCTGCACATGAAAGGAAAAAAAAATTAGAAAATAGGAGTGTCAGAGGTTCTGTTCATTCTGAGAGCTGCTCTGAGGCTGCTGGATCAGTATTATGTACTGTGCACATGTAAATAAAGGGTGACTTGACGGACAGGCTACTGGCCTCTGTGGAGTTAGTTCAGTTCCATATGTCAAGGGCAGAGTTGATAGGAGCAACTACAACACTGAGGTGATGGCAGAGGGTGAATCTTAATTCTTCCAAAAATGTCCTTTGTGTAAAAGTCAGCCACCTATGTTTTCATGAAAAATTTAGCTTCAGAAGCTTATCCTTTATACAAATTCGTTTGGTAATTTCTTATGTTCAAATTGTATGTAACAATGTTTTGATTTTCACTGGTGTTTCTTGAGAACCTTGTAGCTTACATTCATGGAAATTCCTAAAAAAAATCTCAATCAGTTAAAGGGAGTTAAAAGTCGTGGATTACAATTCCCAGCATGTATTGTGCTTTCTTCTGGTAAGATGGGAGCAGAATAAGATGCTCCAGCCGGAGTTCATCTGCTCCGCCCATTCTTTATCCTTTTTTTTCCTTGTTTTCTCCCTCTTTTCCTCCCTTCTCTTGGCTTCAGGCACCTGGCCCTGGCCTCTAACTCCCAGTGTCCAAGGCAAGGTTGGCAGCTGGCAGCCCACAACAGGGAAGCCAGTGACCAGTGTCCCCACACAGGTACACCAGTGACCAGCGACGCCGTGCAGACACACCAACGACGAGTGACGCTGTGTAGGGACACCAGTGACCGGTGATGCTGTGCGAGGATACCAGCGACCAGTGATGCTGTGCAGGGGCACCAGTGATGTTGTTCGGAGACACCAGTGACACTGTGCGGGGACACCAGAGACCAATAACGCTGTGCAGGGGCACCAGTGACGCTGTGCGGGAGTACCAGTGACCAGTGATGTTGTATGGGGGGGTCACCAGTGACGCTGTGCGGGGACACCAGACACCAATGACGCTGTGCAGGGGCACCAGTGACGCTGTGCGGGAGTACCAGTGACCAGTGATGTTGTATGGGAGGGTCACCAGCGACCAGTGATGTCGTATGAGGGGGGTCACCAGTGACGCTGTGCGGGGACACCAGAGACCAGTGACGCTGTGCGGGGTCACCAGGGACCAGTGACGCTGTGCGGGGACACCAGAGACCAATGACGTTGTGCAGGGGCACCAGTGACGCTGTGCGGGGGTGCCAGGGACCGGTGACGCTGTGCGGGGGCGCCAGTGACGTTGTGCGGGGCCGCCAGTGATGCTGTGCAGGGCCGCCAGTGACGCTGTGCGGGGGCGCCAGTGATGTTGTGCGGGCCGCCAGTGACGTTGTGCGGGGCCACCAGTGACGCTGTGCGGGGGTCGCCAGTGACGTTGAGACGCTGTGCGGGGCCGCCAGTGACGCTGTGACGCTGTGCGGGGGCCGCCAGTGACGCTGTGACGCTGTGCGGGGCCGCCAGTGACGCTGTGACACTGTGCGGGGGCCACCAGTGACGTTGTGACGCTGTGCGGGGGCCGCCAGCGACCACTGACGCTGTGGAGGGGCCGCCGGCGACCACTGACGTTGTGCATGGGCCGCCAGTGACCACTGACGTTGTGCTGGGCCACCAATGACGCTGTGCGGGGCCGCCAGTGACGTTGTGACGCTGTGCGGGGCCGCCAGTGACGTTGTGACGCTGTGCCGGGGCCGCCAGCGACCACTGACGTTGTGCGGGGGCTGCCAGTGACGCTGTGCGGGGCCACCATTTACGTTGTGACGTTGAGCGGGGCCGCCAGTGACGCTGTACGGGGCCGCCAGTGACGTTGTGACGCTGTGCGGGGCTGTCAGTGACGTTGTGACGCTGTGCCGGGGCCACCAGCGACCACTAACGTTGTGCGGGGGCTGCCAGTGACGCTGTGCGGGGCCACCATTTACGTTGTGACGTTGAGCGGGGCCGCCAGTGACGCTGTACGGGGCCGCCAGTGACGCTGTGACGCTGTGCTGGGGCCACCTGTGACACTGTGTGGGCCCGCCAGTGACGTTGTGACGCTGTGCGGGGCCGCCAGCGACCACTGACGCTGTGCGGGGGCCGCCAGCGACCACTGACGTTGTGCGGGGGCCGCCAGTGACGCTGTGCGGAGCCGCCAGTGACGTTGTGACGCTGTGCGGGGCCGCCAGTGACGTGTGCGGGGCCGCCAGTGACGCTGTGCAGGCACACCAGTGATGCTGTGTGGGAGTTCCAGTGACCAGTGATGTTGTATGGGGGGGTCACCAGCGACCAGTGATGTTGTATGGGGGGGGGTCACCAGTGACGCTGTGCGGGGACACCAGAGACCAGTGATGCTGTGCGGGGTCACCAGGGACCAGTGATGCTGTGCGGGGTCACCAGGGACCAGTGACGCTGTGCGGGGACACCAGAGACCAATGACGCTGTGCAGGGGCACCAGTGACGCTGTGCGGGGGCGCCAGGAACCGGTGACGCTGTGCGGGGGTGCCAGGGACCAGTGACGCTGTGCGGGGACACCAGTGACGCTGTGCGGGGGCACCAGTGATGTTGTGCGGGGCCACCAGTGACGCTGTGTGGGGCCGCCAGTGACGTTGTGCGGGGGCGCCAATGATGCTGTGCGGGGCCGCCAGTGACGCTGTGCGTGGCCGTCAGTGATGCTGTGCGGGGCCGCCAGTGACGCTGTGCGGGGGCCGCCAGTGACGCTGTGACGCTGTGCGGGGGCTGCCAGTGACGCTGTGACGCTGTGCGGGGGCCGCTACCGACCACTGATGCTGTGCGGGGGCCGCCGGTGACCACTGACGTTGTGCGGGGGCCGCCAGTGACGCTGTGCGGGGCAGCCAGTGACGCTGTGACGCTGTGCTGGGCCACCAGTGACTTTGTGACGCTGTGCAGGGCCGCCAGCGACCACTGACGCTGTGCGGGGCCACCAGTGATGTTGTGCGGGGCCTTTAGTGACGTTGTCCGGGGCCGCCAGTGACGCTGTGAGGGGGCCGCCAGTGACGCTGTGCGGGGGCCGCCAGTGACGCTGTGCGGGGCCGCCAGTGACGTTGTGACGCTGTGCGGGGCCGCCAGCGACCACTGACATTGTGCGGGGGCCGCCAGCGACCACTGACGTTGTGCGGGGCCTTTAGTGACGTTGTCCGGGGCCGCCAGTGACGCTGTGAGGGGGCCGCCAGTGATGCTGTGTGGCGCCGCCAGTGACGTTGTGACGCAGTGCGGGGCCGCCAGTGACGCTGTGTGCGGCCGCCAGTGACGATGTGATGCTGTGTGGGGCCGCCAGCGACCACTGACATTGTGCGGGGGCCGCCAGTGACCACTGACATTGTGCAGGACCGCCAGTGACGCTGTGCAGGGCCGCCAGTGACGCTGTGCGGGGGCCGCCAGCGACCACTGATGTTGTGCGGGGGCCGCCAGCGACACTGTGACGCTGTGCGGGGGCCGCCAGTGATGCTGTGCGGGGCCGCCAGTCACGTGGTGACGCTGGGCGGGGCTGCCAGTGACACTGTGACGCTGTGTGGGGGCCGCCAGTGATGCTGTGCGGGGCCGCCAGTGACACTGTGACGCTGTGCGGGCGCCGCCAGTGATGCTGTGCGGGGCCGCCAGTCACGTTGTGACGCTGTGCGGGGCCGCCAGTGACATTGTGACGCTGTGCGGAGGCCGCAAGTGACCACTGACGCTGTGCGGGGGCTGCCAGTGACGCTGCGCGGGGCTGCCAGTGACGTTGTGACGATGTGCGGGGCCGCCTGTGACGCTGTGCGGGGCCACCAGTGACTTTGTGACGCTGTGCGGGGCCGCCAGCGACCATTGACGCTGTGCGGGGCCGCCAGTGATGTTGTGCGGGGCCTTTAGTGACGTTGTCCGGGGCCGCCAGTGACACTGTGAGGGGGCCGCCAGTGACATTGTGACGCTGTGCGGGGGCCGCCCGTGATGCTGTGGCGCTGTGTGGGGCCGCCAGTGACGCTGTGGTGCTGTGCGGGGCCGCCAGTGATGCTGTGATGCTGTGAGGGGGCCGCCAGTGACGTTGTGACGCTGTGCGGGGGCCGCCAGTGACTTTGTGACGCTAGGCAGGGGCCGCCAGCAACCACTGACGTTGTGCGGGGGCCGCCAGCAACCACTGATGTTGTGCGGACCGCCAGTGACGCTGTGCGGGGCCGCCAGTGACGTTGTGATGCTGTGTGGGGCTGCCAGTGGCGCTGTGACGCTGTGCGGGGGCCGCCAGCGACCACTGACGTTGTGCGGGGGCCGCCAGCGATCACTGATATTGTGCCGGGCCACCAGTGACGCTGTGCGGGGGCCGCCAGTGACACTGTGACGCTGTGCGGGGGCCGCCAGTGGTGCTGTGCAGGTCCGCCAGTGACACTGTGATGCTGTGCGGGCGCCGCCAGTGATGCTGTACGGGGGCCGCCAGTCACGTTGTGACGCTGTGCGGGGGCCGCCAGTGACATTGTGACGCTGTGTGGGGCCGCCAGTGACGTTGTGATGCTCTGTGGGGCCGCCAGTGACGCTGTTACACAGTGCGGGGGCCGCCAGCGACCACTGACATTGTGCCGGGCCGCCAGTGACGCTGTGCGGGGGCCGCAAGTGACCACTGACGCTGTGTGGGGGCCGCCAGTGACGCTGCGCGGGGCCGCCAGTGACGTTGTGACAATGTACCGGGCCGCCTGTGACACTGTGCGGGGACACCAGTGACACTGTGCGGGACCGCCAGTGACGCTGTGACGCAGTGCGGGGCCACCAGTGACTTTGTGACGCTGTGCGGGGCCGCCAGTGATGTTGTGCGGGGCCTTTTGTGACGTTGTCCGGGGCCGCCAGTGACGCTGTGAGGGGGCCGCCAGTGACGTTGTGACGCTGTGCGGGGGCCGCCCGTGACGCTGTGGCGCTGTGCAGGGCCGCCAGTGACGCTGTGACGCTGTGCGGCGCCGCCAGTGACGTTGTGACGCTGTGCGGGGGCCGCAAGTGACCACTGACGCTGTGCGGGGGCCGCCAGCGACCACTGACGTTGTGCGGGGGCCGCCAGTGACGCTGCGCGGGGCCGCCAGTGACGTTGTGACGATGTGCGGGGCCGCCTGTGACGCTGTGCGGGGCCGCCAGTGACGCTGTGACGCTGTGCGGGGCCACCAGTGACTTTGTGACGCTGTGCGGGGCCGCCAGCGACCACTGACGCTGTGCGGGGCCGCCAGTGATGTTGTGCGGGGCCGTTAGTGACGTTGTCCGGGGCTGCCAGTGACGCTGTGAGGGGGCCGCCAGTGACGTTGTGACGCTGTGCGTGGGCCGCCAGTGACGCTGTGGCGCTGTGTGGGGCCGCCAGTGACACTGTGACGCTGTGCGGGGGCCGCCGGCGACCACTGACGTTGTGCGTGGGCCGCCAGTGACATTGTGACGCTGTGCGGGGCCGCCTGTGACGCTGTGCGGGGCCGCCAGTGACGCTGTGACACTGTGCGGGGCCACCAGTGACTTTGTGACGCTGTGCGGGGCCGCCAGTGACGCTGTGACGCTGTGCGGGGCCACCAGTGACTTTGTGACGCTGTGCGGGGCCGCCAGCGACCACTGACGCTGTGCGGGGCCGCCAGTGATGTTATGCGGGGCCGTTAGTGACGTTGTCCGGGGCCGCCAGTGACGCTGTGAGGGGGCCGCCTGTGACGTTGTGACGCTGTGCGTGGGCCGCCGGTGACGCTGTGGCGCTGTGTGGGGCCGCCAGTGACACTGTGACGCTGTGCGGGGGCCGCCGGCGACCACTGACGTTGTGCGTGGGCCGCCAGTGACGTTGTGACGCTGTGCGGGGCCGCCTGTGACGCTGTGCGGGGCCGCCAGTGACGCTGTGACACTGTGCGGGGCCACCAGTGACTTTGTGACGCTGTGCGGGGCCGCCAGCGACCACTGACGCTGTACGGGGCCGCCAGTGATATTGTGCGGGGCCGTTAGTGACGTTGTCCGGGGCCGCCAGTGACGCTGTGACGCTGTGCGGGGGCCGCCAGTGACGCTGTGGGGCTGTGCGGGGCCGCCTGTGACGCTGTGCGGGGCTGCCAGTGACGCTGTGACGCTGTGCGGGGGCCGCCTGTGACGTTGTGACGCTGTGCGGGGGCCGCCAGTGACGCTGTGGCGCTGTGTGGGGCCGCCAGTGACACTGTGACGCTGTGCGGGGGCCGCCAGTGACGTTGTGACGCTGTGCGGCGCCGCCAGTGACGTTGTGACGCTGTGCGGGGGCCGCCGGCGACCACTGACGTTGTGCGTGGGCCGCCAGTGACGTTGTGACGCTGTGCGGGGCCGCCAGTGATGCTGTGTGGGCCCGCCAATGCCGTTGTGACGCTGTGCGGGGGCCGGCAGCGACCACTGACGCTATGCGGGGGCCGCCAGCGACCACTGACGTTGTGCGGGGGCCGCCAGTGACGCTGTGCGGGGCCGCTAGTGACGTTGTGACGCTGTGCGGGGACGCCAGTGACGCTGTGATGCTGTGCGGGGCCTCCAGTGACGTTGTGACGCTGTGCGGGGCCGCCAGTGACGCTGTGACGCTGTGCGGGGGCTGCCAGTGACGTTGTGACGCTGTGCGGGGCCGCCAGTGACGCTGTGACGCTGTGCGGGGGCCGCCAGCGACCACTGACGTTGTGCGGGGGCCGCCAGTGACACTGTGCGGGGCCGCCAGTGACGCTGTGATGCTGTGCGGGAACGCCACAGACGCTGTGACGCTGTGCGAGGCAGCCAGCGACCACTGATGTTGTGCGTGGGGCGCAAGCGACCACTGACGTTGAGCGGGGCCACCAGTGACGCTGTGCGGGGCCGCCTGTGACTCTGCGTGGGGCCGCCAGTGACGCTGTGGCGCTGTGCGGGGCCACCAGTGACGCTGTGACGCTGTGCGGGGGCCGCCAGCGACCACTGACGTTGTGCGTGGGCCGCCAGTGACGTTGTGACGCTGTGCGGGGCCGCCAGTGACGGTGTGCAGGGCCGCCAGTGACGCTGTGCGGGGCCGCCAGTGACGTTGTGACGCTGTGCGGGGCCGCCAGTGACGCTGTGTGGGGCCGCCAGTGACGCTGTGCGGGGCCGCCAGTGATGCTGTGCGGGGCCGCCAGTGACGTTGTGACGCTGTGCGGGGCCGCCAGTGACCGTTGACCCTGTGCAGGAAAGCTGATGACTGTGTATAACTGTAGTGTAACTTGCTTTTCTTCAGTTCTCTATTCTGTAACCAAGTATTGATTGTAGGTACTCTGTACCTAAGATGGTGTCATGTGTTAGTGACATTGTTACACTGTAATCTTGTAACTGAAGAAACTGTAGCTAGGTACCTCGAAGCTAAAATGGTGCTGTGTGTGGTGACATATAAACATTCCATTGTACTCATTTGAGTATATGTGGCAATGAACCTAATTCACTTCAATTCAGTTAAAATATAAGTTTGCCGGCAGGACTGACCATTCCCTGAAAATGCCAAGATTTGTAGTTATAAGCTCTGCCCCTGCACCCCTGTATATCTTCAGAAAATTACATTACAGGTGGTCATAACCGAGGTGTTGACTGGTCTTCTCATCTCTTTGCCAATATTCCTGCCTACATCAACACTACTGAGGCACATTAAGTAGTCATTCATCTCATTTAATGGCCTGCTTTATGTGCAAACTGTCTGCTCTGATTGACCATATACCTAGGGTGACTGGAATTCAACAATCTCTAATTGATTATAAGGTGCTTTGAAATTGCCTGAGGATGTAACAAGAGCTACATTAATACGATTATTTATTTCTTCCTGAGAATATTATCCTTTGGAGGTAAGTAGCCAGATTTTAATTTGTAGAAGATATCAAAATGCTCTGAATGGCAAACTTGTCAACTTTTCCCAGTTGACTTTCCTAACAGCAGATGATAGCTATATTCCAGGAATTGTTGTTTCAATCAAATGAAATGCAATACTTTAAAATGTGGCATTGCTTCATCTTTATATTTTAAAATGACTTCTGAATGGCTACATCAGTTGCATTTCTTGTATCTCAAATGTTATATTAAGCAATGGTGATTTGCATAAACTACAGAAATTCTGCAACAGTATCCTTATTTAAATCTGGAGAGAGCTTCTGTATTGCGTCCATGTTTAAACAAGCATCTGGTCATCTGCCCTAACATCTCTCTGTGTAGCTTAGTGTCAAATTTGTCTTGGAATTTGCTCCTGGGAATCCTTTACTTGATTATAGGGTAAATAGGCTGATTTGAGTAGAACTGTTGTGAACACACAAAGTACTTGTCAGAAAGGTAAAGGACAACAGAGTGCCATCTTAGATAACGTAGCAGTTCCCTGAGAAATATCTTTTGCAACTAGAGTACATCATAGAACATATGTATTTAGTTATTGATCTTCCTTCAGTGGAGAATGAAACCACCATTTGTTTTCCAAGGTTAAATCAAAGATCGCTTACTTCACAGTTTCTGAGCTCATCTCTTACAAGCTACTTTTGAAATCTAATTCCTCTGAAGTAGAGACATCATTTGCACTCCTACATCCCAGCTTTGCAACAATGTGACCATAAACAATACATGGAACTTTCCCAATTCATTTCCCATGGTATTAAACAGCAGAGGTCATGCTCTACATGTAGTGTTCAAATCAAAGAGGGTCAGAAGCGCAAGAGAATTTGGACAACTACATGCAAGTGCTATGTAATGCCATATCTTAAAAATATGCTTGTATCTTTATTATTATGTGATTCTTTTATTTTATATTTTTACTGCTTAAGAAAACAAAGTTGTCCTGGCCAATTTTTAATCCTTCAACCATCATCACTAGAAACAGATTGCCTGGTCATTGTCACATTGCAATGTCCCGTGAAAGGTGCAAGTTCCTTTTAGAAGTATATTAAAGGCACGCTATAAAAACAAATGTCCTTTCTTCTTTCTTTCCGTAGTTTCTCTGGAACATGATTGTTAAATTTTTCTCTCCCTGTCTTTAAAGGTTTCCCAAATCTTTTGACTATAATTCTGCTGAACTCAACTTCAGTTTCTCACTTTTTATAAAATTCCTGCTCAATGTTAAGGTATTTTGTTTCTGCTGTATAATGCGCACATAAGCATTGGTATGTTCTCCTCATGTTAACAAAGTTTTTAATCTTGTTGGTCTCCTCAAATCCATTTTGTCCATGTGGTAATTTTTAAAAAGTAAAACAGCACCATATGATTTGTTGCAAACAGCTTCCGGATTAAGATCATGGCTGATCTATCCATCATCTCAGCTCCTCCTACCTGCATTTCCCCCATAACCCTAATTCCCCGAGCATGCAAAACCCCATCCAGCTGTGTATTGAATATATTTAAGTCTAAGTTACTGATACCAAGTGGGGAAGATGCTCACATGAAATCTTTGGCAGTATAGAGACTTGGTCTTGTTGAGCAGAATATGTTTGTTGCATAGCACTTAACAACTAGTTACATTTCTTTTGTATCACACGGGTATCTCCTGTGAGACCTCAGGCTAGACTTCAGAGTTAGTATTCATTTTGTTTAGCCACATGGAATTTAGCACTTAGAGCCTGAAAAAAACTGGTTAGCTCCTGACAGGAACAGTCCTTTGCATCCCTGTGGGTGGAGCTTGTCTTGTGATTCCAGTTAACCCTTTAGGTACTAACTGACTTATTCAAAGTTAAAAATCACACAACACCAAGTTTGAGTCCAACAAGTTTATTTAAAAGTAAAAGCTTTCAGAGCACAGCTCCTTCATCAGGAAGCTAGTAGGGCAGGATCATAGGACACAGAATTCATAGTAAAAGATTAAAGTGTCAAACAACTGATAAGATGTATCGAACAAACCCTGATTGCTGTTAAGTCTTTAATCGCTTAGAATGGGAATGCAGGTTTTGATTCATTAATATGCAAATCCCAGAACTTCTTTCAAGTCACATTCCCGAGATAACATAAGATTTTATAAAAGGAAGGTGACATCTCAGCTCGGAGAATGCATTAAAGGTGTAATGTTAGAGTCTGTTTGAGTCAGACTGGTTCTATTTCCAAAGTAGGAATTTATGAAGTGTCACATGGACTGACTGCCTATATACTGTGTGCATTTTGAACCTTTAATGTATCCCATCAGTTGTATGACAGTTTGATTTTTTTTTACTGTAAATTGTGTCCTATGATCCTGCCCTACTAGTTACCTGATGGAATAGCAGTGCTCTGAAAGTTTGTACTTCCAAATAAACCTGTTGGACTATAACATGGTGTCATGTGATTTTTAACTTTGTCCATCACAGTCCAACACTGGCGCCTCCACATCATGCCTTATTCAACAGAAAGCGTCTTCTTTAAATCACTGCAAACCAGTGGTACACTCACATCCGCATCTGTAGTGACCTGATGTAACTCAATATATCTCCCTGAAGGATGTTATTTTAATCTGGCAGAATTGAAATTAATTTTGAACTCATACCTTTAGAGCATTATCCTAGGCCTCTGGATGACTAATTCAGAAACATTACCATTTTGGTACCATTCCCCTTGCTCATTTAGAGTCATAGAGCTGTACAGCCTTGAAACAGATCCTTTGATCCAACTCATCCATAATGGCCAGATATCCTAACTTAATCTAGTCCCATTTGCTAGCATTTGGCCCATATCCCTCTAAACCTTCCTATTCATATACCTATCCAGATGCCTTTTAAATGCTGTAATTGTACCTGTCTCCACCACTTCCTCTGGCAGCTCATTCCATACATGCGCCACCCTCTGCATGACAAAAAAGCCCCTTAGGTCCCTTTTAAATCTTTCACCTCTCATCTTAAAACCTATGTCCTCTAGTTTTGGACTCCCCTACCCAAGGAAAAAGATTTTGACTATTCACCCCATCCATGCTCCTCATGATTTTATAAACTTCTGTAATGTCCTCCGTTAGCCTCTGATGCTCCAGGGAGGTGGCTGAGGAAATAGCGGAGGCGTTGGTTGAGATCTTTCAAAAATCACTGGAGTCAGGGAAAGTCCCGGATGATTGGAAGATCGCTGTTGTAACCCCCTTGTTCAAGAAAGGATCAAGGCAAAAGATGGAAAATTATAGGCCAATCAGCCTAACCTCGGTTGTTGGTAAAATTCTAGAATCCATCATTAAGGATGAGCTTAAATTCTTGGAAGAGCAGGGTCGGATTAGAACAAGTCAACATGGATTTAGTAAGGGGAGGTCGTGCCTGACAAACCTGTTGGAGTTCTTTGAAGAGGTGACAAGTAGGTTAGACCAGGGAAACCCAGTGGATGTCATCTACCTAGACTTCCAAAAGGCCTTTGATAAGGTGCCACACGGGAGGCTGCTGAGCAAGGTGAGGGCCCATGGTGTTCGAGGTGAGCTACTGGTATGGATTGAGGATTGGCTGTCTGACAGAAGGCAGAGAGTTGGGATAAAAGGTTCTTTTTCAGATTGGCAACCGGTGATAAGCGGTGTCCCGCAGAGTTCAGTGTTGGGGCTGCAGTTGTTCACATTATATATTAATGATCTGGATGAAGGGACTGGGGGCATTCTAGCGAAGTTTGCAGATGATACAAAGTTAGGTGGACAGGCAGGTAGTACTAAGGAAGTGGGGAGGCTGCAGAAGGATCTAGACAGTTTGGGAGAGTGGTCCAGGAAATGGCTGATGGAATTTAATGTGAGCAAATGCGAGGTCTTGCACTTTGGAAAAAAGAATACAAGCATGGACTACTTTCTAAACAGTGAGAAAATTCGTAAAGCCAAAGTACAGAGGGATCTGGGTGTGCTAGTTGAGGATTCTCTAAAGGTAAACATGCAGGTTGAGTCCATGATTAAGAAAGCGAATGCAATGTTGTCAATTATCTCAAAACGGTTGGAATATAAAAGCACTGTTGTGCTACTGAGACTTTATAAAGCTCTGGTTAGGCCCCATTTGGAGTACTGTGTCCAGTTTTGGTCCCCACACCTCAGGAGATTAGGACCCGTGGACACAGCCTTAGAATTAGAGGGGGTAAATTCAGAACAGAAATGCGGAGACATTTCTTCAGCCAGAGAGTGGTAGGCCTGTGGAATTCATTGCCACAGAGTGCAGTGGAGACTAGGGATGCTAAATGTCTTCAAGGCAGAAAGTGATAAATTCTTGATGTCACAAGGAATTAAGGGCTATGGGGAGAATGCGGGTAAGTGGAGTTGAAATGCCCATCAGCCATGATTGAATGGCGGAGTGGACTCGATGGGCCGAATGGCCTTACTTCCGCTCCTATGTCTTATGGTCTTAAAAGCCCCAGCCTATTCAGCTTCTCCTTATGCATCAAACCCTCCAAAGCTAGCAACATTTTTGTAAATCTTTTGTGAATCCTTTCAAGTTTTACAACATCGTTCCTGTAGGAGGGAGACCAGAATTGAATGTGGTATTTCAAAAGTGGCCTAACCAATGTCCTGTACAGCTGCACTATGACCTCCCAACTCCCGTACTCAATAAAGGCAAGCACACCAAATGCTGCCTTCACTATCTTGTTTACCTGTGACTCCACTTTCAAGGAATATGAACCTGCATTCCAAGGTCACTTGTTAGGCAACACTTAATGTTTTAAAAAGTATATGTTGTTGACAAATAAATAATTCTGCCTCTCCCAAAGGATTAACTGGTAGCAGTGAGGTAGAGTGTGCTAAGTCACAATGCCTTAGGTATCATCAGTAGAATATAAAAGATGAATGGAGTCTTGCCTGCTGGCTGTGTGCTTTATTTCAGAAAGCCTGTGGCATTAGTGCCAATCAGGCACTTAGCTTGTAGCAATTGGGTTTCCTCAGGATCAAGAACCCTTGGGCAAAAGTCCCATCCACTGACCTGCTGGCCAAACATAGATTGGTTGCTACATCATTCAACAGCAGCACCACTGGGAGATGGTAGTCCCTGCTGGTATTGCATCCAGTCGAGGCTCAGTATCGCCAATGGATGAGGTCACACAGCAGGGAGGATTGTGAGGTGGCAGAGGGATTCATGAGGAATGGCATTTGCTAGAAAAGGCAGTGGGCAGCTCTTGATCAGGCAAACACATGGTTTTCTCTTTGACGTTCTGCATAGTGAGACTCCACCCACTTTTGGATGAACAAGCCCTTTGAGTGGGCACAGCTCAGTGATGGGATGGGAGGGTTTCCCATGAGCCTTTCTATCACAGCCTTATTTGGAAATCTGGGAAGGTGACAGGATCCCTATTCAAGACCCTTCTGCTCAATTAAATGGTCCTGCCTCCAAATTAAATTTATGTGGAAGGTTGGTGAGGGCGCAGGGAACATTGAATTTCGATTGTGCCATTTGGGCATTTTCTCCCAGGTAGTTTCAATAGTCTGCAAACTTTCCAGCAGCTCTAAAAGTTATGTACTAACCCAAACACTTTTTCCTTGGTTTATAATGAGATGTTTGTTCTCCTTCTAAGCTAGCAAAACGTATATTTACAGTTTAATACTGTGTGCCCAATAACAGCTGAGTTGAGCTGGAAACAGAAAACGTAATGGATTCACTTCACAATTGTTTAAATATTAGAACACCATTGTGCCACTGCTCATTGGAAGAGAGACAATTTTGAAGAAGTTTGAATTCATTTCACAACTTTCTTGATCTCAGGACACCTCAAAGAGTTTGCAGCCAATTAAGTATTTTTGAAGTGTAATTGCTATTGTAATGTGGGAAACACAGACATTATTTTGTCCTGAGTGAGGTGTGCATAAACAGCATTGTGACAATGACCAGATAGTGTATTTTTGCAGTTGACTGAAGAATAAGTATGATCAAGCGACTGGGAAAATCACCGTTGTCCATCTTCAAAGTATTGCCATGGGATCTTTTATATCCATTTGCTCTTAGTTCAATATTACATTTGAAAGACAGTGCCTTCAACAATGCAGCCCTCCCTCAGTACAGATTCCATTGTAGCATTGATTTTGTGCTCACATTTCTAGAGTCAGATTTGCATCTAGTTTTTCTATGGGAAGCCATGGTCTGCCAAAGCTGAGCAACAAAAGAATAGAACCAGTTGCTTGCAGAGACACCCAGATGTACAGTAATGAAGTCTTAGAGGAGGATGGCATGGCTAATCAACTATGAGTGCGAGCAGCAGCAGAGTGTAAAGGAACCCGGAAGGCTACAGCTAAGGTGAGACAGTTTGTCTTAAAATTACTTACTGGTAGCGGGCAGCGGTGTTTTTTTTTCTCTTCACAGAAAGAGTGGGAGCAGCAGGGGGAAGTGACGAAGACCAGAGGGACAGCCGGGTAGGTTTTTTCCCTATAAAAGCGCGCAGGAGAAGAACCCGAGGCACGACAGAGGTAGTGCCTCCCACCCACCCTCCTCCTCTAACCTAATAATGACTCGTTGTGTAAGTAGGTAAGTGCTGCATTTTGCTTGTTCTATTCTTTAGACCCAGTTTTTTTTTAAAAAAGGTTACTTTTAGAGGGATGGCAGTGAAGGCAGTGCAATGTTCCTCTTGCAACATGTTTGAGGTGAGGGATGCCATGGTCATCCCTGCTGATTACACTTGCAGGAAGTGCACCCATCTCCAGCTCCTCCAAGACCGTGTTAGGGAACTGGAGCTGGAGTTGGATGAACTTAGGATCATTCGGGAGGCAGAGGGGTTCATAGATCGGAGCTTTAGGGAAGTAGTAACTCCAAAGATTGCAGACAGATGGGTGACAGTGAGGGGGACTGAGAGGAAGCAGCCAGTGCAGGGACCCCCTGCGGCCGTTCCCCTCAAGAACAAGTATACCATTTTGGATACTTGTGGGGGGGGGGGACTTACCAGGGGTAAGCAATGGGGCTCAGGCCTCTGGCATGGAGCCTGTCCCCGTTGCTCAGAAGGGAAGGGTGGAGAAGAGCAGAGCAATAGTTATTGGGGACTCGATAGTTCGGGACACAGATAGGAGGTTCTGTGAGGTCGAGAGAGACTCACGTTTGGTATGTTGCCTCCCAGGTGCAAGGGTACGTGATGTCTCTGATCGTGTTTTCCGGGTCCTTAAGGGGGAGGGGGAGCAGCCCGAAGTCATGGTCCATATTGGCACCAATGACATAGGTAGGAGGAGGGCTGAAGATGTTAGGCAGGCTTTCAGGGAGCGAGGTTGGAAGCTCAGAGTTAGAACGAACAGAGTTGTTGTCTCTGGTTTGTTACCCGTACCACGTGATAGAGAGTCGAGGAATAGGGAGAGAGAACAGTTAAATGCGTGGCTACAGGGATGGTGCAGGAGGGAGGGATTCCGGTATTTGGATAACTGGGGTTCTTTCTGGGGAAGGTGGGACCTCTATAAACAGGATGGTCTACACCTGAACCTGAGGGGCACCAGTATCCTTGGGGGGAGGTTTGCTAGTGCTCTTGGGGGGGGTTTAAACTAACTCTGCAGGGGCATGGGAACCTAGACTGTATCTTTAGGGTGCAGGACCTGGAGTGTAGGGACATGGCATCAATCTCAAAGGAGGGTGCCTGTAAACAGGAAAGTGTCTTGAAGTGTGTATACTTCAATGCAAGAAGTATACGAAATAAGGTAGATGAACTTGGAGCGTGGGTTGGTACCTGGGACTTCGATGTTGTGGCTAATACGGAGACATGGGTAGAACAGGGACAGGATTGGCTGTTGCAGGTTCCAGGGTTTAAATCTTTTAGTAGGGTCAGAGGTGGGGGTAAAAGAGGGGGAGGTGTGGCATTGCTTGTCAAAGATCGTATTACAGCGGTGGAAAGGACGATGGATGAAGACTCGCCATCTGAGTAGTTTGGGCTGAGGCTAGGAATAGGAAAGGTGAGCTCACCCTGTTAGGAGTTTTCTACAGGCCTCCTAATAGTCCTAGAAACGTAGAAGAAAGGATTGCGAGGATGATTCAGGAGAAGAGTGAAAGTAATAGGGTGGTTGTTATGGGGGACTTTAACTTTCCTGATATTGATTGGGAAAGCTATAGCTCTAGTTCGTTAGGTGGGTCAGTGTTTGTCCAATGTGTGCAGGAGGGTTTCCTGACACAATATGTAGATAGGCCAACAAGAGGTGAGGCCATACTGGATTTGGTTCTGGGTAATGAACCAGGCCAGGTGTTAGAATGAGAGGTAGGTGAGCACTTTGGGGACAGTGACCACAATTCGGTGACTTTTACTCTAGTGATGGAGAGGGCTAAGTGTGCACTGCAGGGCAAGAGTTATAGCTGGGGGCAGGGAAATTATGATGCGGTGAGGCACGACTTAGGATGCGTGGCTTGGAAAAGTAGGCTTTAAGACAAGGGCGTAATTGATATGTGGAGCTTGTTCAAGGAGCAACTATTGAGTGTCCTTGATAAGTATGTACCTGTCAGGCAGGGTGGAAAGGGTCATGTGAGGGAGCCGTGGTTTAATAAGGAATTGGAATCCCTTGTTAAATGGAAGAGGGCGGCCTATGTAAAGATGAGGCGTGAAGGTTCAATTGGGGCGATTGAGAGTTATAAGGTAGCCAGGAAGGATCTGAAGAGAGAGCTAAGAGCAGCAAGGAGGGGACATGAAAGGTCCTTAGTTGGTAGGATTAGGGAAAACCCTAAGGCTTTCTATAGGTATGTCAGGAATAAAAGAATGACAAGGGTAGGAATAGGTCCAGTCAAGGATAGTAGTGGGAAGTTGCGTGTGGAGGCTGAAGAGATTGGGGAGACACTGAATGAATACTTTTCGTCAGTATTCACTCAGGAACAGGACATTGTTGCCGATGTGAATACTGAGTCACAATTAAGTAGAATGAATGGCTTTGAGGTATGTAGGGAAGAGGTGTTGGAAATTCTGGAAAGGGTGAAAATAGATAAGTCCCCTGGGCCTGATAGCATTTATCCTAGGATTCTCTGAGAAGCAAGGGAGGAGATTGCAGAGCCATTGGCCTTGATTTTTATGTCCTCGTTTTCTACAGGAGTAGTGCCAGAAGACTGGACGCTAGCAAATGTGGTTCCCTTGTTCAAGAAGGGGAGTAGGGATAACCCTAGTAACTATAGGCCGGTGAGTCTCACTTCTGTTGTGGGCAAAGTCTTAGAGAGAATTGTAAGGGATAGGATTTATGAACATCTGGATAGGAATAATGTGATCAAGGATAGTCAGCATGGTTTTGTGAAGGGCAGGTCGTGCCTCACAAACCTTATTGAATTCTTTAAGAAGGTGACTAAGGAGGTGGACGAGGGGAAAGCGGTAGATGTGGTGTATATGGATTTTAGTAAGGCGTTTGATAAGGTTCCCCATGGTAGGCTACTTCAAAAAATATGGAGGTATGGCATTGAGGGTGAGTTGGAGGTTTGGGTTAGGAATTGGCTGGCTGGAAGAAGACAGAGGGTAGTAGTTGATGGTAAAGGTTCATCTTGGAGTGCCGTTACTAGCGGTGTTCCGCAAGGATCTGTTTTGGGACCACTGCTGTTTGTCATTTTTATAAATGACCTGGAGGAGGGGCTAGAAGGTTGGGTGAGCAAATTTGCGGATGATACGAAAGTCGGTGGAGTTGTTGACAGTGAGGAAGGATGTGGCAGGTTACAGCGGGATATAGATAAGCTGCAGAACTGGGCAGAAAGGTGGCAAATGGAGTTCAATGTAGGTAAGTGTGAGGTGATTCACTTTGATAAGTGTAACAAAAAGATGGGGTACTGGGCTAATGGTCGGATACTTGGTAGTGTGGATGAGCAGAGGGGTCTTGGTGTCCATGTACACAGATCTTTGAAAGTTGCCACCCAGGTAAATAGTGCGGTGAAGAAGGCATATGGCGTACTGGCTTTTATTGGTAGAGGAATTGAGTTCCGGAGTCCTGAGATCATGTTGCAGTTGTATAAGACTCTGGTGCGGCCGCATCTGGAGTATTGTGTGCAGTTTTGGTCGCCATACTATCGGAAGGATGTGGAGGCACTGGAACGGGTGCAGAGGAGGTTTACCAGGATGTTGTCTGGTATGGTAGGAAGATCGTATGAGGAAAGGCTGAGGCACTTGGGGTTGTTTTCATTGGAGAAAAGAAGGTTTAGGGGTGACTTGATAGAGGTGTACAAGGTGATTAGGGGTTTAGATAGGGTTGACCGTGAGAACCTTTTTCCACGTATGGAGTCAGCTATTACGAGGGGGCATAGCTTTAAATTGAGGGGTGGTAGGTATAGGACAGATGTTAGGGGTAGGTTCTTTACTCAGCGAGTTTTGAGTTCATGGAATGTCCTGCCAGTAGCAGTGGTGGACTCTCCCTCTTTATGGGCATTTAAGTGGGCATTGGATAGGCATATGGAGGATAGTGGGCTATTTGTAGGTTAGGTGGGCTTGGATCGGCGCAACATCGAGGGCCAAAGGGCCTGTACTGCGCTGTATTCTTCTATGTTCTATGTCAAAGTCTGCAGACATGGTGTAAAGGTTGAGGAGGGCCAATTACCACCGTCACATTAGATGACATTTGGGACTTTGCAAAGAGTGGTTTTGATAAACTTGATTATATATATTCAAACAAGGGATTGTGAAAATCTGACATTCTCTTGCCTTTTCCCAATATCACTGCATACCCTTACTATCCAAATAACCACCCAATGCTTTCTTGAATGCCTCAAATAGACCAGCCTCTACCACATTTTCAGGCAGTGCATCCAAACCCTAGCAACTAACCCTTGCTTCACTTGCACAACATTTTCAATTTGTGCCCTTGCGTTCTTGTTACTTTTACAAGCATTAACAGTGAATCTGATCTCTCTCAGTCAAGGAGAACAGTCTCGATGTCTTCAATCCATTCACATACCATGAAGTTTCTCACACCTGGAACCGTTTTAGTAAATCACTTCTGTGTTTTCTCCAATGTATTTGCATCGTCCCTACAATGCGGCGCCCATAGCTGTGCACAAACAGCTGATCAGAACTTTTCAATCATCAGGAAATTGTAATCGTTAGGCCTGACAAACCTGATTGAATTTTTTGAAAACATAATGGTGGTGGTGGATTGAGCAATGGAAATATGTACAGCCCTTTCTGCAATAACACGATAATTACGTTCTTGTGTGACCTCGTGTTGCAGAAAACCACACAGTAAAAATAATAGGGCTTTTGGAAAGAATAGGGTGGGGGGGCAGACCACCAAAAATATTACTTAAAATCAAAACAAATATAGTAATTAGCCTAACACAAAGGATAGCACAGTTTAAATAAATGTTAAATTCATATCTAATAATGAAATAATACAGCAAAATTAACCTTGACAAAATGTGAAGATAAATTGATGGGGAGAGGAGGGTGGTTTTGAGTTTGCTGAGTTACTAAGACAGGAGCTGAGGGTCATCATCATTGTCACCTTCAGGCGCAATTGTGGTTGTGGGGTTAGGACAAAAAACAGTTAATCCGGAAGTGAATGGCTTGTTCCAGCAGTACAGTTTGCTTTAATTTTTTCTGCATTGTCTGTAATGGTGTGTAATGTAAACTCCTTTATTTCTGTTGCATGGACAATATCACATGTTCTTTCATTACATTCAAAATGCTTTATAACATCTAGCTTCTCTTCAAGTGTTATAGCGTTTCTTTTACATTCACCACCCGCAATTTTATCACCAGGATGTTTCTTGTAAACATTCTTGTTAACGTTTCCTCCCATATTTATGGGTAACACAGCAAAACTTGCAAATCAAAGATCAAAAATTACAGAATACCACTCAAAAAGCATGCGAGTCAACTGAACATGTGCTGTTGTCACGGAGATTCTGTTGGCGTAAACATTGTTTTCTTCCATGCACCATGATACTTAAAGTGCTGGGGATGGAATTACGTAATAGCTAATACACATATGCAAAAGTTCGCATTTTACAAACAGCATTCACCTATTCATCAATCGCATTACAGCCAATTTGCGTGGACGAAACTCATGTAATAGCAGAATGGACTGTATGGACTTCCGGAAAGAATTTGATAAATCCCTTCATAAAAGACTGATTGCTAAAATTGAAATGTGTGGAATTGCAGACAAATTAATGGACAGATTAAATTGACTGAATGGCAGGATATATAGAACACGAATAATGGGCAAGTACTCTAGTTGGTAGGATTAGACTGGTTATGATCCACAAGGATCTGTGATGCAGCTTCAACTATTTGCTGCATTCATTAACAATTTAGCCAACTAGATAGAATGCTTCATTTTAGGTTTGCTGTTGACAAAGTATTTAAAGCAATGAGAATGGAAGCAAAGCATTACAAAGAGATCTTCCAACTGAATCAGCAAAACATTGACAAATGGATTCCAAAGTATGCAAATATGAAGTCATCCACTTTCGATCTCAAAAGTTTAAAACTTTCCAAATGTTCTCAAAGGGGAGAGGGACAAGCGGGAGGTTGTTATACACTTTGGAACTAATGACACGGGAAGGGAAAAGGTTGAGATTCGGAAGGGAGAATGTAGAAAGTCCTGCAGGCATTTAAAAAGGAGGTCCTCGAGGGTAGTAAAATCTGGGTTACCCTCGTTACTACAAGCTAGTGAGGGTAGGAATAGGAAGATAGAACAGATGACTGGGTGGCTGAGGAGCTGGTGCAGGGGAGAAGGGTTCACATTTTTGGATCATTGGAATTTCTTCTGGGGTAGAAGTGAATTGTACGAGGAGGACGGATTGCACCTGAATTGGAAGTGAACTAATATACTGGCAGGGAAATTTGCGAGAGCTGCTTGGGAGGATTTAAACTAATAAGGTGGAGGGTGGGACCCAGGGAGATAGTGAGGAAAGAGATCAGTCTGAGACTGGTACAGTTGAGAACAGAAGAGAGTCAAACAGTCAGGGCAGGCAGGAACAAAGCAGAGAACAAGTTAGGACTAATAAATTAAACTGCATTATTTCAATGCAAGAGCCGAACAGGGAAGGCGGATGAACTCAGGGCATGGTTAGGAACATGGGACTGGGATATCATACCAATTACAGAGATGTGACTCAGGGATGGACAGGACTGGCAGCTTAAAGTTCCAGGATACAAATGTTATAGGAAAGATAGAAAGGGGGACAGGAGAGGAGGGAGAGTAGCATTTTTGACAAGGGATAACCTTATGACTGTAGTTAGGGAGCATATTCATGAGAATATATCCAGGGAAGTTATTTGGGTGGAACTGAGAAATAACAAAGGGATGATTGCATTGCAGACCACCCCAATAGTCAGCATGAAATTGAGAAACAAATTTGTCAGGAAATTTCAGTTATCTATAAGAATAATAGGGTAGTTATGATAGGGGATTTTAACTTTCCAAGCATAAACTGGTACTGCCATAATGTTAAGGGTTTAGATGGAGAGGAATTTGGTAAGTATGTACAAGAAAATTTTCTGATTCAGTATGTGGATGTACCTACTAGAGAAGGTGAAAAACTTGACCTACTTTTGGGAAATAAGGCACGGCAGGTGACTGAGGTGTCAGTAGGGGAGCACTTTGGGGCCAGTGACCATAATTCTATTAGTTTTAAAATAGCTCCCTTTGTAACTGGATCCTAGACTTCCTGACTGGAAGACCTCAGTCAGTTTGGATTGGAAACATCATCTCCAACAGCATCACACTGAGCATGGGCCCCCCAGGCTGTATGCTCAGTCCACTGCTGTTCACCCTGCTGACACATGACTGTGCAGTGATGCACAGGTTGAATCATGTCTCATCAGCAGGAACGACAAGGCAGGAGGTGCAGCGGCTAATGGACTGGTGCAGAGCCAACAACCTGTCTCTGAATGTGGACAATGTGGAAAAGATGAAAAAGATAGGTGTTGACTTCAGAAGAGCACAGAGTGACCACTCTCCACTGGACATCGACGGCTCCCCCGTGGTGATCATGAAGAGCACCAAATTATTGGCGTACACCTGGTGGAGAAACTCACCTTGGCCCTCAACACCAGCTCCATAGCCAAGAAAGCCCAGCACGTCTCCACTTTCTGCACAGGTTGAGGAAAGCCCATCTCCCCCCCCCCCCACCCCCCGCCCCCCCCCATCCTCACCACATTCTACAGAGGGTTTATTAAGGGTACCCAGAGCTGCTGCATCACTGCATGGTTCGGGAATTACACCATAAGACCCTACAACAGATAGTCAGGACAGCTGAGAAGATCATTGGGGTCTCTCTTCCCCCCATTACAGACATTTACTCCACATGCTGCATCCAAAAAGCTAACACCGTTGTGGAAGACCGCACACACCCCTCACTCAAACTCTTCTCCCTCCTGCCATTTGGCAGAAGATATCAGAGCATTCTGTTTCTCACATGCCAGATTGTGTAACAGTTTCTTCCCCCAAGCCATTAGGCTCCTTAATACAGTATGAGCGGACTCTCTCCCATCTGAAATTCAGTTGTATGTGATAGAAATGACAAATAAAGTTACACTACTCAACTCTCTACTTTAATGATGGAAAAAGATAGTCTGGACCAAGAAGTTAAAGTTCTATATTGGAGGAAAGCCAATTTTGATAGTCTTAGGCAAGAACTTTCAAAAGCCGATTGGGGGCAGATGTTTGCAGGTAAAGGGATGGTTGGAAAATGGGAAGCCTTCAAAAATGAGATAACAAGAGTCCAGTGACAATATGATTCTGTTCGGTGAAAGGCAAGGCTGATGGTGTAGGGAATGCTGGGTGACTAGAGTAATTAAAGTTTTGATTAAGAAAAAGAAGGAAGCATATGTCAGATTTGGACAGCAGAGATCAAGTGAATTCTTAGAGTATAAGGACAGTAGGAGTATAGTTAAGAGGGAAATCAGGAGGGCAAAAAAGGGGACATGAGATAGCTTTGGCAAATAGGGTTAATATATTTATAAAATCCAAAGGGATTTTATAAATATATTAAGAACAAAAGGGTAATTAGGAAGAGAATAGGGCCCCTTAAAGATCAGCAAGGCGGCCTGTGTATGGAATCGCAGGCGATGGGGGAGATACTAAACAAGTATTCTGCATCAGTGTTTATTGTGGAAAAGGACATAGAAGATACAGAATGTGGGAAAATAGATGGTGACATCTTGAAAATGTCCATGTTACAGAGGAGGAGGTGCTGCATGTCTTAAGATGCATAAAAGTGGGTAAATCCCCAGGACCTGATCAGGTATACCCGAGAACTCTGCGGGAAGCCAGAGAAGTGATTGCTGGGCCCCTTGCTGAGATATTTGTATCATCAATAGTCACAGGTGAGGTGCCAGAAGACTGCAGATGGCTAACGTGGTGCCACTGTTTAAGAAAAGTGGCAAGGAAAAGCCAGGGAACTATAGACCAGTGAGCCTGACATTGATTGTGGGCAAATTGTTGGAGGGAATTTTGAGGGACAGGATTTACATGCATTTAGAAAGGCAA
Organism: Chiloscyllium plagiosum; assembly: GCF_037043375.1. Taxonomy (NCBI): domain Eukaryota; kingdom Metazoa; phylum Chordata; class Chondrichthyes; order Orectolobiformes; family Hemiscylliidae; genus Chiloscyllium; species Chiloscyllium plagiosum. The sequence goes on from NW_028270168.1 coordinate 13,109,315, forward strand.
GGACTGATTAGGGTTAGTCAACATGGCTTTATGCGTGGGAAATCATGTCTCGTGAACTTGATTGCGTTTTCTGAGGGCAGAGCGGTAGGTGTGATCTATATGGACTTCAGTCAAGGTTCAACAAGGTTCCTCTTGGGAGACTGATGTGCAAGATTAGACCTCATGGAATACAGGGAGAACTAGCCATTTGGGTACAGAACTGCCTTGAAGGTAGAAGACAGAGGGTGGTGGAGGAGATTTGCTTTTCAGACTGGGGACCTGTGACCAGTGGTGTGCCACAGGGATTGGTGCTGGGTCCACTACTTTTTGTCATTTATATAAATGATTTGAATGTGAACGTAGGAGGTACAGTTAGTAAGTTTTCAGATGACATCAAAATTGGAAGTGTCATGGACAGTGAAGAAGGTTATCTCAGAGTACAACGGGATCTTGATCAGATGGCCAAAGGGCCGAGGAGTGGCAGATGGAGTTTAATTTAGATAAATGCACTGTGTTGCATTTTGGAAAGGCAAATCAGAGCAGGACTTATACAATAAATGGTAAAGTCCTGGGGAGTGTTGCTGGACAAAGAGACCTTGGACTGCAGGTTCATAGTTCCTTGAAAGTGGAGTCACAGGTAGATAGGATAGTGAAGAAGGCGTTTGGTATGCTTTCCTTTATTGGTCAGAGCATTGAATATCGGCATTGAGAGGTTATGTTGTAGCTGTACAAGATATTAGTTAGGCCAGTTTTGGAATATTGTGTGCAATTCTGGTCTCCCTCCTATTGGAAGGATGTTGTGAAACTTGAAAGGGTTCAGAAAAGATTTACAAGGATGCTGCCAGGGTTGGAGGAATTGAATACGCTGAGGTTGTTTTCCCTGGAGCGTCGGAGTCTGAGGATGACCTGGTAGAGGTTTATAAAATCATGAGAGGCATGGAGAGGATAAATAGAAAAGATCATTTCCCTGGTGTGGTGGAGTCCAGACTAAAGGAGTAAAGATTTAGGGTTAGAGGGGAAAGATATAAAAGAGACCTAAGGGACAGCTTTTTCCTGCTGAGGGTGGGTGTGTCTATAGAATGAGCTGCCAGAGGAAGTGGTGGAGGCTGATACAATTACAATATTTAACAGGCTGAATGGGAATATAAATAGGAAGGTTTAGAGGGATATGGGCCAAATGGGACTAGATTGGGTTGAGATATCTGGTCGGCAAGGATGGGTTTGACTGAGGGTCTGTTTCCATGCTGTACATCTCTATGATTCTATGACTCTAAATGGTGAGAAGCTGGGAACTAGGAAGATCCAATGAAAGTTTTGTGTGGGAGGGAGATGATAGTGGGCTTTCCGTACATAAATAATTATAATGTCATGAACAGATATAGAGGTTGATCAAAAAGGCAAATGGAATGTTGGCTTAGATATCCAGGAGTTCAGAATGTGGGAGTTAGCAGTCATGCTTCGGTTTTACAAAACTGAAAGTGTGTTGCTGGAAAAGCGCAGCAGGTCAGGCAGCATCCAGGGAACAGGAGAATCGACGTTTCGGGCATAAGCCCTTCTTCAGGAATGAGGCTCATTCCTGAAGAAGGGCTTATGCCCGAAACATCGATTCTCCTGTTCCCTGGATGCTGCCTGACCTGCTGCGCTTTTCCAGCAACACATTTTCAGCTCTGATCTCCAGCATCTGCAGACCTCACTTTCTCCTCGGTTTTACAAAACCCTGGTTAGATCACACCTGAAGTACTGTGAGCAGATCTGCGTGTAACACTTTTACTGACAGTTTTATTGACTGACAAGAATTAGATCTGGACTCTAAGGATTAAATTTTGAAGATCAATTACACAAACTATTAATGCATTCCATGGAACTTAGCAAGTTTAAGGAGTAATTTGATCAAAATTTCCAAAAGATATGAAGGGAAACAGAAAGTTTAGAAAGCAAAAAGTGGAAACAGTCATTTCAGAAATGTAATTAGGAAGGTCTGGTACTCACAAAATAAAGCAGAAAATTGATGCTGGATCAAAGTTAATTTTAAACAAGTGATCAACAGATTTTTATTAAATGAAGATAAGAAGGGACCTATATATAGAATTAGATTGAAAAGAAGATAGTTAAAAAAGTTAAATATCCAGTGACTGAAATGACATGACCAAAAGCGTTATAGAATTAAAATTGTACTGTAAAAACAAACTAAAGGCAACATTATCCAAACACTAAATTCCACATTTAGCTTTTAAAATGACTGAAAATTGCTTGCTACAGTTATTCTTTACACTTTACCTTAAGTGACACTTCACCACTCTTCGTTTCTAATAGCTAGTTTTGTTTTCTTTCTTTCCCAGTTGGGAATCCCACAACTGATGTTTATTTTGAGGGTTATACTGAAGAAACCTTCCTTTCAGTCCATGATGGCAAACTGACAACCTCTTTAAATCCTTTCAAATTATATCTTTTCAATCAGAACACAATCTGCCACTCACATTTTGAACGTTGTCCGACAGAGTTAACATTTTCTCTGTTGCAGGACTGGCTGCCTCTAACTCTTATTCATTGCCTGTCAGATTGTTACAGACTGTTGAGTGTCTGAGGTTCAGACACTATTGCAACCTGATACCACAATAGCTTTCTATTGACATTTTCTCTTTCCAAAGCCCACCTCTCTGGCAATATGAATCCCGGTAGAAATGCTAACTGGTTATCTTCTAGATCCCAACTCCAATCTATCTTTGAACTTAACAGGCAGCTTAAGTATAACTGTTTCTCAAGCCTGATGTACCTTGTATTTCTCTGAAACACAGCGATTAAAAGTTGACCCCTAATCAGTATTGTTACACTTGACATTGTTCATGGGTCTGAATGTCTTGCACCTTCCTTCCAGTCAATTCTGGGCCTGCCATGCCCCATAGCAACCAAGTCATCAATTTTTGTTGGGGACAATTTGGAGCAGGCTACATGATTCTGTCACTACCCAGGTTTTCCTCAAATTAAAGTAAAATCCCCAAGCAAATCCTCAGATTTATTATCATGTGTAACTACTTGATAAGCATTTTCTTTTAATCATATACAATCCAGTTACCTTTGTCAGCCACAGGTAACTGACCTTTCTTGAGTTTTTATGCCTTGATGGAATATAAGTCATGTTATAGTTCTTTAAAGACTGTCCATTACCTATGTACAATCATGCCATTTTTCAATCTAGCTCAGCCAATTTATGCTTTCATAGTTTCTCTTATTCAAATTTAACACCCTTATTTCCAACTGAACTACCTCACTTTGAAACTTAGCATAAAATTCAATCACATTGTGATGCCAAAGACAATCAAAGAATCAAAGACACTTGAGTTCATTTCAAACTTTTATAATGGAGATAGCCAAAAAAGGTGTAATGTAATTAATGTACGTGATCCACTTATTGAAAATACAAATGATAGAAGCTTTACTGAGCTTTTGTCTCATTCCTTAATTCCTGGGTGTACGTGATAAAAGTATAACAATGATGAGACAGAATACAGAAAAGAGATAGACAGCTTAGTGACATGACGTAAAGAAAACAATTTCCCCCTCAATGTCAGAAAAATGAAGGAACTGATCATTGACTTCACGAAGCAAAGTGGATGACATATCCCTCCCTGGATTAATGGTGCTGAGGTGGAGGTCATCGAGAGCTTCAAATTCCGAGGAGTAAGTAATCAACAATTTAACCTGGTCCAGTCACGTTGATGCTACAGTCAAGAAAGCACACCAACAACACCAATTCCTCAGGCTAAGAAAATTCAGCATGTCCACAATGATTCTTACCAATTTTTATAGATGCATCATAGAAAGCATTCTACATGGATGCATCACAGCTTGATATGGCTAGGTTAGGTATACAGCACTTTAAATACAGTATGTATCATCCTGAATCCCTGGAGCTCTAGAAAGATGGCATCAGACCTCGAAGTCCATGTTTAGAGCATACTGTCAGGATTACCCAAATGATTGGGATAAAGATATCCCATTCGTATTGTTTGTCATTAGAGATGGCCCAAATTAATCTATTCAGTTCACTCCCTTTGAGTTAATATTCGGTCATGAAATGAGAGGCCCTTTGAAATTAATTAAATAAAAATTGACAGGACCAAAGTTGGGGATCTCACACTTAGATTATGTATTGCAGGTGAGGGAGAGACTAAATCGAGTAAGTGAGTTAGCTAAATAGCACCTAAAGAGGGCACAGTGTAGAATGAAGCAGGTGGCAGATAAAGACTGTGAGACTTGGACGTTTTTCTGAGGGAATGAGGTGCTAGTACTGTAACCAGTGATAGAAGATCCCTCCAAAGCCAGGTTTAGTGGTCCCTATCAAATTAAGAAAAAGTTGAGTCAGGTGAACTTTTTAGTAAAGATGTCAGATAGAAAAAGAAGGTATCGGGTATGTCATGTGAACATGTTGAAACCATGTTATACTAGAGAGAAAGAACTGGAGAAATAGGTGTGAGTTACTGCCCTGCAAAGTGAGGAATCAAATCCAGATGATGTGGGTGTTGATGTGCCTCAAAATAGATTTAAAAATGAAGAAGTACTTGAGGAGTAGGATAGGTTAGTAAACTAGCTGTCTCATGAGCATAGAATGAAAGATTTGTTACTGCAGTATAAGGACATATGTAAGAATCAGATGGGGAGGACTAATGCTATTGTACATGAAGTAGATGCAGGGAATACTGCTCCGATAAAATAACACCCCTATCAGCTTAATCCTTTCATAGCTATTCAGGTCCAGATGGAGGTGGAGGCCATGCTTGACAAGGACATCATTGAGGAGAAAGTGAGGGCTGCAGATACTGGAGTTCAGAGCTGAAAATGTGTTGCTGGAAAAGCGCAGGAGAATCGACGTTTCAGGCATAAGCATTCCTGAAGAAGGGCTTATGCCCGAAACGTCGATTCTCCTGTTCCTTGGATGCTGCCTGACCTGCTGCGCTTTTCCAGCAAGGACATCATTGAACCAAGGGCGAGTGGAGTTCATCTTAGCTCCCAAACTGGACTGGACTCAATGATTCTGCATGGATTACAAAAATTGGACGCATATCCATTTCCTAGATTGGAGGGCTGTATCGAGAAAGTCGGACAAGCCAGTTACACCACCAAGTTGGACTTAATGCATGGTTACTGGCAGGTACCTTTACCAGAGACGGCTAAACAAATTTCTGCTTTTCTAACCCCAAATGGGCTATTTCAATTTAAAGTGATGCCCTTTGGAATGAAGAACGCACCCACCACATTCCAAAGACTCATGAACAGAGTTGTGGCTGCATTAACAAACTGTGCAGTCTCTTTGGACAATGTAGTGATCTTTAGTAAGTTCTGGAAAGATCACATGGTACAGTTGGCAGAGGTCTTGGAACGACTATGAGAAGCAAAACTGGTGATAAACTTAAATAAAACAGAATTTGCGAAAGCAGAGGTGACGTTCTTGGGGCATAACATCGGTCATGGAAGGTTGACCCCATAGAGGGCAAAGATGAAGGCCATCGAGGAATTTCCACGCCAACCTCGAAGAAAGAGGTGCTTCAATTCTTAGGACTCAGCGGACTCTATTGGAAGTTTGTTCCAAACTTCAACAGTGTAGTGGTACTATTAACCAATTTGCTGAAGAAGAATACAATGTTTCGGTGGACAGAACTATGCCAAGAGCCATTCGATCATTTGAAAGCCATATTTATAACCATACCAATTTTAGCTACACCAAACTTTTCAAAACCTTTTAGAGTTGCTATCGATGCTAGTGACATAAGAGCTGGAGCTGTACTCCTCCAGGAAGATGAGGATAGGATCGAACCGCCAGTTGGTTACTTTTTGAAGAAGATCAACATCCACCAGAGGATAACTCCACAATCGAAATAGAACAATTGAGTTTGGTACTGGCCTTACAACGTTTTAATGTGAGTGTCATGAACAATGTGTCGGAGGTGGTTGTGTACATGGATCACAATCCGCTTACGTTCTTAGAATGCTTTAAAGACAAGAATATGAGATTATTATATTGGAGTCTTATGTTACAGACTTTTAATTTAAAAATCGTACATGTTGCAGGTTGTTAGAATGTAATAGCAGATGCGTTATCGCAGATTTAACTGGTGAAGTTTAGATGAGATTTATCTTTATTTAATGTTATATACATATACACAGTTATATGGGAAGATGTTAAAGTGAACATAGACTAAAGTTATCTGTATGTTCGGGTAATGTGTTTAAAGAATAGGAAAAAAATGAAGCCATCTTTTCATTATGGCGGTTCATTTTTTCTTAAGGTGGAGGAGTTATGAAGATGTGCATATACTGTAGTTTTTATAGAGTTAAAAACCAGCAGAATTACCTGACAGCTCCAAGTGTTCTGAATAAGGTAACAATGTAACACTTGATTAGCTGGATTGCCTAGAAATAACCAAACAGATTTGAATTAGGCCAATCAGTTTAAATTATACCCCGAAAAATATCAATCTCCAATCAAGTTTGAATTTAGCATATTGACAATCTTAAAAGTCAGTGACACAATCTGATGCTTTGGGGGTATAAGACCGGGGAAAATTGAACAGCTGGGAGGAGAACTGCCAAGCCAATTACTTCTGCAGACTGTCCAGAGAATAGCTCTCTTAAAGTACCTTTATCGATCAATAACCTGTGAAGCAGAAATCCCTATGAAGAAGAAAAGAAGATTTGACATCTGGCTGGTTTTGAAATGTGAATTTTTTCAGTAAATCATAATTGGGTATTTTTTATCGGACTGGTATTATAGAAGGTGAAGGTAAAAGAAAGATTAGAGGAAGGAGTTGTAAATAATTGTTCATTAATTTTCTCTGTTATGCTTTAAGAAATAAAGTTGTTACTTTTACTTTAGATAGTTCTTGGCCTCTCAAATTTTCACAGATTACTGCACGGGATAAATCTTTTCTGTATAATGGTTTAAATTAAGCAGGAGGGTTTACCCTGTGTCGTAACAAGACAGCCTCCAATGCCAGTAACCTGCTCACGGTATTCCAGATGTGCTTTGACTCATGCATTAAATAGTTTTACCTACACATTTCTATTTTTACACTCCAATTCCCTTTGAAACAAAGATCAACGCCCATTTGTCTTCCCAATTACCCACTGAACTTAGATGCTAGCTATTTGTGATTCATGCATTGAGACCCCCAAATCCCTTTAAGCTTTCCCTATTTAAATAATATTCAGCTCCTCTATTCTTCCTGCCAAGTGCACTTTTTCCCACATTTCATTACAATCTGCCGAGTTTCTGTCCAATCTCTTAACCTGTGTGTATCCTTCTGTGGACTCCTTGGTCCTTCCTGATTATTTGTGCAAACTGTAAATTTGGTGTTTGCACATTCAATTCTATCATCCAAGTCATTAATAGATCTTGCAAAAAATTTTGGTCCCACTAGTGATCCCTGTGGCAGTCCACTGGTTACAGACCGTCATCCTGAAGATATCCTCTTTATTTGAACACTATTAGTTGGCCAATCTTTTACCTATGTTAATATATTACCCCAACACAATCAGCTCATGTTATGTAATCATATATGTGATATCTTGGAAAGAATTATCAATTTTGCAGGCTGTGTTATTGCACAATAAAAGTAAAAGTAAAAGTAAATTTGCAGTAAAAATCACTCACTGCCCACAGGTTGATTTTCATTTATGACACTGCCCACGGGTTGGTTATCTTGGACAACTGGTTTGCAATGCTGAGTGATGCTAACAGCATGAGTTCAATTCATACACAAACTGAGGAAACAATTAATGAATCCCATCCTCAACTTTTCCCATTGCCTGAGGTCTCTATCTCTTGAGAGAGCAGACCTTCAATGTGTAATTGCACTATAAGTATAAATGGAAAATTAACCTATGGTTGATCATAAACATTATAAAGGAATAAAAACGTGGGCAGTGTGACGATACTCTAACTGGTATAAAGTAATATCAACCTCTGACATTATGTAACTGTGAATCATAGAATCTGTAAAATGTGGAAGCAGGCAATTCGACACATCGATTCCACATTGACCCTCCAAAGAGGATCCCATCCAGACTCACCCCTCTACTCTATCCCTGCACCCCTGTAATTAGCATGGCCAACCCACCTAGCCTCCACACCACTGAGCAATACAAAGCAATTTAGCATGGCAAATCCACCTAATTTGTACACTTGGACTGTGGGAGGAAACTGGATCACCCGAAGGCAACCCACACACACACGGGGAGAAGATGTAAACTTCACACAGTCCCTGAGGCTGGAATTTAGCTTGGATCCTGGTGATGTGAGGTAGCAATGCTAACCACTGAGCCATCGTGCTGCCCCGCTAAGTGCATTACATGTTACAAAGGAATGTAATCCTGTATGCAGTGTATGACTTGTATGTGTTATAAAGGAATAACAACCTGTGGACAGTGAGATTTTTCTATGTAAACAGGAGAGACTGTCACAGACCAGTGTGGGCGGGGAGGGGGCGGGATATAGCGACGTCATAAGAAGGCGGGGATGTGAGGGCGTGTCCAGTGCGCGCGATGACGTCACAAGGGGGTGGACCGTCACAACGGGGTGGACCCTCCCTTCCGCGGGGCGGGCGGGAGGAAGGAAGGAGGAGGGGCTGGTCACGTGAGCGGTGTCTACGCGCAACAGTGGAGAGCGAAGATGGCGGACGGCGAGAGCGAGCAGGCCCTCGAGCCTTTCACCGAGCGGCTGAGGAGAGCCCAAGCCGAGCTGAGGAGGTGCGGTCTGTCCGAAGAGTCCTCGGCGCAGTACTGCCAGCATTTCTGCGAGGTGAGCCGACAGTTCTGCAGCGGTATCGAAGCGAGTGGCCGGATGGTGGTGTGGTTTGGCCGGGGGGGGCGGGGGGTGGGGGTGGTGAAGGCGGAGGGTTGTTTTCTTGGGAGACTCGGAGTCGGGGACGAACGTAGGTGGACGGGAAGGGATGTACTCTAGTGGGGTTTTCTCTCGCACTGGGCCCGAAAATGTGGGAGGGCTAACAGAATAACCATCTTCTCTTCGCCACCCCCACCGCTGTTACTTCGCCTGGCTTCTTCTCACACTACAATCATTGCGGTTCAAAAGTTAACCGTTAAACTAGCCCTTTTTTTATGTTCAGTTCACGCACTCTGGTCTCGAATAGTTAATCGTGATTCTCCCACCTCCCTGCTTCTGAAGTGTTGCCTCAGCACCGAACAATAGCCTGAAAGAACAACCTTTCCACAACTCAACAGGGGCAAATGATTTACAAATAATCCATTTTTTCTAATGAATAGATTGCGCTCTTTTCGTGCAAAATGGCAATCTCAGATAAAACCTGGTTGTGAAGTCTAGCATTTTATAAAATAATTCTGATCTCAGTAAATTTAGTGCTGCAGTGACTAGATATGTTACCATTTCTTCGAATGCTTTCTATTTAGGACGGCATTTGCAATTCGATGAAGCGTCTCAAATGCCCCAAATCTGTTGAAGTTTTGCAAATTTTGTTTTGCACAATTTAACTTTTTAGGAAGTTAGTCTCATGTGAAGTCAAAAAATATACTGAATCCTGAGCCTCCATGTAAAAGCGATGAGGCTGTATTGGTTTGTTTATATCATGTTGGTATATTGGTGTTTAATTTTATTGGTCGTGTATGTATCTCAGTTCACGCATGTGTGGGGCTCGTTTATTAGGTAGCGTTGAATACAGCAAAATAAATGTTCTGTTCCAAATCTGCAAAGATCATACAAATTGGTCATATAAGTTTTCAGTAAAATCATTAAAGTCAGCTTTAAATATTTTGCTTAATGTCTTTTTTAATTGTCTCATCTTAGTTATGCATTTAACTTTCACTGCCATTTTATTGTCTCATGTATATTTTAGTTTCTTCAGTGGTTTGTCATGTTTGAGTTGCATGAAGTTGTAAGATAAGGATAGATGTAACATTGAGTATTGTTCAACTAAAATTACTTCTTTCATCCATTGTAACTGTTGGTAGAAATGGGAAGTTGTACTGCTTAGACTTTGCATTTTTGCTTAAAATAAGGTAGTATCATACCAGCATTTTGTGGGTACGTATGATGAGTGTCAGAGTAGTGTGTAGAACTCAATGATGCATAATTCCAAATTTTATTTATCACACTTGTGTTAAATTGTTTATATTTAATCTTGTTGTGTTTTGAAACTTTTTTGTTTAAAATTCTGCCACTGAAATGGTATGAAGTTCTGATATCTTGAAGGGGATTATTATCTCTGAATTCTGGAACTTCGAGGAGTAGAATTTAATGAGGTCACAATAGGTGGGAGAGCAACGCAAGTTCTCTTCTCATTTGCAATAAAAGCTTTTAAAGGTTAAATAAGTTGTCTAAATAGCTTTTGTAACATTCATAGTATCTTGCTGGCAGATATTGTTCTGAATTTCTCAAGTCATATTCATTTGCTTGTTTACTCTTTTTCCTCTCTCTCATGAATTGGGAGCAAGGGTTGAACACTCACCACCTTGAGACTGTTCCACCACTGAATAAATTCATGGCTGATCGCTCCACATTTCATCCTATTTCCTAACCCTTGACCTCACCACCCTGACTTTAATCGCATTCAGTGCATCAGATTTCATGATTTTTTTTGAGGAAGACTTCCTAAGATTTGAGGAGAAAGTGAGGTCTGCAGATGCTGGAGATCAGAGCTGGAAATGTGTTGCTGGAAAAGCGCAGCAGGTCAGGCAGCATCCAGGGAACAGGAGAATCAACGTTTCGGGCATAAGCCCTTCTTCAGGATTTGAGGCAGTTAGGAAAAAAGTTCTCCTTATGTCTGTCTTGAATGGGCAAACCCTTTAAAAGTGACTCTTCTAGATTCTCTCACAAGTGGAAACACCCTTTGTTCTGCAAGTCAAGGTCCCTCTGATCTCACGTATTTCATAAAAGTTGCCTCTTACTGTTTCAATGGATGCAGATCTCCACTTTTTTCTCCAAGATAATGCAGATAATATTGTTTACCTGATTCATTCATCCTAAATTCAGAGCTTTGTTCAGTTTTACATGCTTCCCTTTTTCCCAATAAGCAAACAAGCTGGATGTAAACTGATGGAGCAGTTGTAGAGTCATAGAACATGGAAACAGAACCTTTGGTCCAACTTGTCCATGCTGACCAGATATCCCAACCCAATCTAGTCCCACCTGCAGGCATTCAGCCTCTATCCCTCCAAACCTTTCCAATTCATATACGCATTGATGTCTTTTAAATGTCGCAATTGTACTAGCCACCACCACTTCCTCTGCACCACCCTCTGCGTCAAACTGTTGCTCCTTAGGTCTCTTTTATATCTTTCCTCTTTCACCCTAAGCCTATGCCCTCTCGTTCTGGTCTTCCCCCACCCCAGGAAAAAGACTTTGTCCATTCACTCTATCTGTACCCCTCATGATTTAATAAACCTCTTTAAGGTCACCCCTCAGCATCTGATGCTCGAGGGAAAACAGCCTTCGCCTATTCATCCCCTCCCAATTAGCTCAAATCCTCCAACCCTGGCAATATCTTGTAAAGGAGAAAGTGAGGACTGCAGAGACCGAAGAAGGGCTCATGCCCAAAACGTCAATTCTCCTGTTCCTTGGATGCTGCCTGACCTGCTGTGCTTTTCCAGCAACACATTTTCAATATCTTGTAAAGCTTTTCTGAATCCTTTCAAGTTTCACAACATCCTTCTGATAGGAAGGAGACCAGAATTGCACATGAAATTCCAAAAGTGGCCTAACCAATGTCCTGTACAGCTGCAACATGACCCCTCAACTCCTGTACTCAATACTCTAACCAATAAAGGAAAGCGTACCAAACGCCGCCTTCACTATTCTATCCACCTGCACCTCCACTTTCAAGGAGCTATGAACCTGCATTCCGAGATCTTTGTTCAGCAACACTCCCTAGGACCATACCCTTAAGTGTAGACGTTCTGCTAAGATTTGTGTTCCCAAAATGCAGCACCTCTCATTTATCTAAATTAAACTCCATCTGCCACTTCTCAGCCCATTGGCCCAGCTGATCAAGATCCTGTTGTTGTCTGTAACCTTCTTTGCAGTCCACTGCACCTTCAATTTTGGTGTCATCTGTAAACTTACTAACTATACCTCTTATGCTCACATCCAAATCATTTATATAAATGATGAAAAGTAGTGGGCCCAGCACCGATCCGTGTGGTCCACCACCGGTCACCGGCCTCCAATCTGAAAAACAATCCACCACCACCACCGTCTGTCTTCTATTTTTGAGCAAGTTCTGTATCAAAATGGCTAGTTCTCCCTGTATTCTGTGAGATCTAACCTTATTAACCGTCTCCCGTGGGGAACCTTAGTTAAAAACAATTGACATGGACATAGAGGGTTACAAATAGTCCAACTTCAACCAAAAAAAGCCTTGTGGAAGAAAGGTACTGTCTCCAAATCTTAAAACCAGATTGTGAAAACTAGCATTTTATAATTCTGATGTTTTCTACTTTTGGACTCTCCTACCTTGGGGGAAAAGACCTTGTCTATTTATCCATTCCCCTCATGATTTTTATAAGCCTCTGCAAGTTTACAATCAACTAGGCGACAGTGAGGACTGCAGATGCTGGACAGCAGAGTCAAAATTAGAGTGGTGCTGGAAAAGCACAGCAGGTCAGGCAGCATCCAAGGAGTAGGAAAATCGACATTTCAGGCAGAAGGGCTTTTGCTCGAAACGTTGATTTTCCTGCTCCTTGGATGCTGCCTGACCTGCTTTGCTTTTCCAGCACCTCTCTAATCTTGATTCTATCAGGTTACCCCTCAACTTCAATGCTCCATGGAAAATAGTGCCAGCCTATTCAGCCTCTCCCAATAACTCAAACATTCCAACCCTGGCAACGTATTTGTAAATTTTTTAAACCTTTTAAGTTCCGCCGCATCTTGCCTATAGCAGGGAGACCAGAATTGAATGCAATTCCAAAACCGATGACCTGTGCACCGCCGCATGACCCCTCAACTCTCAGAATGCACTGAGAAATTAAGGCAAGCGTACCAAATGTTGCCTTTACTACCCTATCTACCTGCAACTCCACTTTCAAATAACTATGAACCTGCACCCCAAGGTCTCTTTGTTTGGCAACACTCCCCAGGATCTTAACAGTAACTGTCCTGATTTTTTTACCAAAATGCAACACTTCACATTTGTCTAAATTAAACTCTATCAGCTACTCCTTGGCCCATTTCCCCATCTGATCAAGGTCCCATTATTCTCTGTGATAACCTTCACAGCCCACTAAGCCACCAATTTTGGTGTCATTTGCAAACTTTCTTACCATATCTCTGCATATCCGTAGTCAAATAATTTACATAAATGACAGAATACTGTCGACTCAACACTGATCCTTGTGGCCCATCTGGTCACAGTCCTCCAGTCTGAAAAGCAACCCTCCCCCACCACCCTTTGTCTCCTATCTTAAAGCCTATTTTGTATCCAAATGGCTAGCTCTACCTGGATTCCATGCGATCTAACTTTGCTAACTAGTGTGCTGTGCAAAAATTTGTTGAACACCTTGTTGAGGTCCGTGTAGCCAACATCCAGCGTTCCGCCTTCATTAATCTTCTTTCCACATTATTTCCCACACACACAGGCATGTTGACTGTCCCTACTCAGACTTTATCTTTTAAAATACATAAAGCCTGTCCACCAGAATCCTCTCCAGCAGCTTATCCACCACTTCAATTAATTTCTCCTTTTTTATATCTTGTTATGGCCTTACCCTGCTTTATCTTCAATGTACTGCAACTGTGCAACAATCTGAGACTTCTGTATTCTTCTGTCTGATTTTTCAAGTATCTGTGATTTTAATTGATCTGCACTGGTAGCTAATGACCTGCTGATGTGGGATAACCTTTTTATACTTTTTTTCCCACTTCTCTTTATGATGCTTCAGAAGATCTACCTCTTGATCTAACACTTGGTCACCTTTTCAAATTTTTCCTTGTGTCATTCATTATCTAATGTTTTGATAATTTTCTGGTGCAGAACACTGCAACGTTTTACTGCATCAAGCTGCTTTATAAATGTAAATTGTGCTTCCATGCTAGTATTGCTAGCTCATAATGGATACAGCTACTGGCATCATAGAAAGTACAGTTACCTTATAAGTAAGACAGTTGGTTGACCTTAGTAATCCTGGCAAGTTTTATTTTGGCTGCTGGCTAGCTCAAACATCTGTTGTCAGTGTATTAAAGCAAGCAATACTTGTTTTGCTTTGAGATAACATGGTACTAATGATAGTAAAGTTGAGTATTTTGCAAGAACGAATTGTATGGATGACTGGTGCAAAAAAGATGTATCATTGGAATAATAGGGACAGTTCTGAAAGGCTTCCTTCATATTAAATTAGGGCTTGTCAAATAGCTGTTTAATATACCATTACGCATATATTAGTGTCCCTCATGTAAACACAACTCAATTTCCCATTGACTGTATGAATTTGCATCCTGATGTAAAGTTTGTTGGGACTACTTTTAAACAGCAATAACTCTCCAAGGAAATATTTTCCCATTTCCCAAGAGGATTATTTTTACTGTGCTATGCTTAGTGAGTAATGGTTCACTGAGCAAGTGTGTATTGAGTCCCTTGTAGCAATATATGGCATTTATCATTTAATAAATTGAAATGAAATGATATAGTTGTGTTGTTATGGAATAGATTTATTTAGATCCAAGGTAGATAGCAAATAAGAGGCAGGTTGAGGTCCAGAACAGATTACTCAAAATGCAGGACATTCATCCAGGCAGTAGCTAAGCAGGTGTTAAAGGAGAGGTTTGATTCCAAGAAGGTGTTGGGTCAATTTCCTTCTTTGATATCAGTTAGTTCAACAAAGTGGGAAATGATCTTGACTAGTTCTGAACTGTTTCACATTTTCTGGAGCAGGTATTTGGACCAGAGAAAAGCAGACTACCTAGCTCTCATGACACCTGCTTAAGCAATGGTGTGGATAGTGGTCAATCGGTTCTGTTTCTTCCAACATCAACAATGTTTGACTTCCACTGGATTACACAGCAGCTCATGTCAGCTTCCTTTTTTTTTTCCCAAATAGCCATTCTGAATTGAGCCAGAAAGTACAATGTTCTATGGCTGCCAGTTTAAAAAGCAGTCTTGGTAATATTCTGAACTGAATTCTTTATACAAGCAATTACTGGCAGTAATTTCAGGTGTACTTGCATCAGCTTATCATAACTTATTCTCCTGAAGCTCCCAAACAGTTACCCCCCCCTCCCTTATTTGTTAGACTTAATTTACAAGTTAATACCTTTACTACGTCTTCTGCCCCCGCCCCAAAACCACCCACACCCAGATCCCCTTTTTAGACTGATGGATAATTGAAAAACTTATTTGAAAGACTTGATAGTGTTGTTAACTTTTTCTCTTATCCATTTTGTCCACTACCACCTACAGTCAGGCTTCTGTTTGCAGCAGTGTTTCCATGTTTCTTTACAGCCCTGTTAATCTTGTCTGCTCTCTCCTATTATCACTGTCTTTCAAGGCTGAACCAATAAAGCTTTCTGTTTCTCCAGCTTGGTCATCTGGTACTTGGGATTTGTCCTTGTCAATCTCGTTTGGCTTGCCATCAGGATTTGAATTCTTGTCTGGTATCTTGTTGACCAGAATTCATGCATAGAGACTTGAGTTGACTTGTACATTGTTCTAGTACAGCACAATTTTGTTAACTATATCTTTGAATTATATGTAGACTTTGATTGCTGGCCTGCAGCAGTTGGACATGTTGAGTAACGAGTAGTTACAAATCTGGATGTTCCAATATCATCCTTGGCTACTTTGTCACTTTTTGGGTATATTTATTTGCGCTGCCTTTCTATGTGCATTCTTCAATACATTTGTTTTTGTTAAATATTGTTCTATGACCAGTAAAATGAATATAGTAAAACATGTAATTCCTGTACACCACGTGTAATTCACTGCCTTGCTTTAATGTGCCTGTGAATTTGACCAATTTCCAATGGACATCTTTGAATTAAAGTTTGCAACATGGATATCTAAACATGAAAATCATCTGACCAATTCTTAGAGATCTCCACTTGGTTTCCTTTCCCTTTCACCTGCTGCCTGTCTCATCTGCATACCTGTTGTTTCACATCCATTCCTATACCATTATCTTGAATTTCCATTACTTCACTCTTTAGGTGCCCATGGTGCGAAACTGTATTTCTTTAAAGGAAGTCATCGGATTTGAACCAGATAGCAGAAATTTCTCTAGTCCACAAGTAATTTGTCATTCTAGCACTGGCTGAACACAAGACTCCCTTTCAAGCGATGCACGCATTCTAGTGAAAGAATTTTTTAAAAACTCAACTTTGTGTGCTTCAGTCCATTGCTACTCATACAATCTTAGAGTTGATCATTTGAACATCAGGCTGTACCAACCTTCTATGTGATGAACACTGATCTATTTGATCTCTGCCCTGCGTGAAGCTGATATCACATGATTTCCCTTTCTAAAAGTGTGAGATTCTGTCCAGAGTGTATGCTTCCATCATGGGATTGGTCGTTGCAGGCATAGTAGTTTGCGCTTTTGAAGAGTTCTTCTAATTTTCATCAACTATAATGGGGATAGCATGTTTAAATAAAATAGATTTGTAAAGATTTCAATTTGCTTACCACTGCTAGCATTCCATGTAGGTATCAGACATCCATAAAATAACAGATGACTCCATTAATGTATCTGTTTTTCATTGTGTGAATGGAGTAATTCTTTAAGTAACTTCCAATTATATGCACCACAATGTTGGGGAGAGTGGATTATAGTCTGAGGCTGTTGTCAGTTTATGGAGGTATCAGGTTGCCATTTTGATAACTTTAATTGAGCAAAATTTACAGACTGAATCATTATGCAGTGTAAGCTCGGTATATTTTAAGCTGGTATAAAAATATGTTGAAAAGGATAGAGGTTAAAGAAACTGTACATGACAACTCAGTTTGCCATTTTGAATGTCGAAGTGTACAGTGGAAATTATCATGCCATGGCATTCCCCATATTGATCAATATAAATCACCAGGTATACGTTTTACCTTTGAAATATCTGTTTTATCTAGAATGAAAATTCTAAACTAATGCGTGTCAAGTACCATTATGATTGGAAAGCCTAGAGGTGGCTGTGGTCTTAATTGGTTAGATGTGTGATGGTTTTGCATTCCCATTCTGTTTTTTTTTGAGACTGTTTTGCTGTCATTTGGTTTTCTGAGTGCATTTTGTCCTCCAAAGTTCAGTCAGCAATGCAGGTTGTGATAAGAAATCTTTGGCTGTATGTGTGGAGGCATTGAGTACACAAGTAAAGAAACATCTATCAAGTAATAGAACCCAGATGGAGTGTTGTAGTCGGTTACTAGCATCAAACTTTAAAAGTGATTTCAAGATCTTGGAGAGGATGCAGGGGAGGATTAGAAGGATACCAGCATGAAGGATTTGAGTGATGTGATGAAACTAGGGAAATAAGAATTCTCCATAGAAAAGAAAAGGTTAAGTGAAGACTTGTAAAAGACTTTAAACTGAAGAATCGTGCAGCATGGGACTGACCTCTCAGCACAACTAGTACATGCTGACTATGTTTTCAAACCTTTCCTATTCATGCGTTTATCCAAATGTGTTTTAAACATTGTAACTGTCAGCATCCGCCAGTTCCTCTGGCAGTTCATTCCACACATGAACCATCAAAAAGTTGCTTCATAAGTCTTTTGCAAATCTTTCTCCTCTCACTGTAAAAACAGGCTCCCGAGTATTCACTATCTCCCCCACCCACCTTAGAGAAAAGACCTTTGCTATTCACCTTATCTATGCCCCTCATCATTTCATCAACCCTTGACCATCGCCTCCCGTAATATGAAAATCACAGCTTACGTGGCCTATTTTCTTTTAAACTCAAACCCTCCATTCCGGCAAAATCCTGATAAATCTTTTCTGAACCTTCTTCCCTCTAATAATAAGCTTCCTATAACAGTGACCAGAACCGCATACAGTACTCCAGAAGAGGCCTCACCAACGTCATGTACAGCATCAACATGACATCCTGGGTCCTAGACTCAATGTTCTGAGCAATGAAGACAAACATGTTGAATGCACCAGTGGTGCAAATTTTAAAGAATTAAGTACCTGAACCCCTATGTCTCTGTGGTCTACAACACTATCCAGGGCCCTACCATTAATTGTATAAGTCCTACCCTTGTTTGTTTTGTCAAAATGCAATAGCTTGCATTTATTCAAATTAAACTCCACCTGCCACTCGTCACTCTGTTGGCCCAATTGATCGAATCTTTTTTGTCCATTATAGCACCAATTTTGGTGTCATCCGCACCTTTACAAACCATGCCTCCTATCTTCTCATCCAAATGGTTTATATAAATAACAAATGAGTACTGATCCTGTGGGAAAAATACTGGTCACAGGTCTCCAGTGTGAAAAACAACCCTCCACCCTCTCTGTCTTTTCACTGGTGAAAGATTTTGTCAAGGTATCTGGGAAAAGAATCAGACTAGAGAAATTCCTTTACGCAGTGAGTTAGTGTAAAATGCATTGGCTGAAGGAATGTTGACATTCAAATGGGTAATTTTCAAATAGGTATTGAAAATGTATTAACTACTTCAAGGAGTAACCTTGTAAGTGTTACGTGGAATTGGCAAATGTAATTAATTGAATAGCTCTTAGAGCTGTGCAGCATGGGAAGTACAGCTTGGTCCAATTTGTCCATACCGACCAGCTATCTTAAATTGATCTAGTCCCAGTTGCCAGCATTTGGCCCATATCCCTCTAAATCTGTCCTATTCATATACCCATCTAGATGCCTTTTAAATGCTGTAATTGTACTAGCCTCCACCACGTCCTCTGACAGCTCATTCCATACATACACGACCCTCTGCATGAAAAGGTGCCCCTTGGGTCCCTTTTAAATTTTTGCCCTCTCACCATAAACCTATGCCCTCTAGTTTTTGACTCTCCTATCCCAGAGGCAAGTCCTTGGTTATTCAACCTATCTGTAATGTTAAAAGATTAAATTGTACTATCTCTCTGGACATCAATGTAATGTTAAAAGGTTAAACTGTACTGTCTTTCTCCCAGAAACTAAGCATACAGGAAGCAGGTGGGGGTCGACATTCATGCAGGAATGTGGATGACTCCCACTTCATTTGGGCAGTCATTTACTACTACACCACTGCTATTATCAAATTAAACTCTCATTCAGTCCCTTCCATTCAGAAATGCTTTGTTGCCAGTCCCCAGCCAATCAAATTTGTTTGCATTATCATCCCCTAATACTAAGGCATATCACACTTACATTGTCTTGGGGACTCACTGAGTCAGGAAATCATTTGCATAATGATTCCCCAGGGATTAGGGCATTTACATTTACATTATCTCTGAGAATGACCTCATCCTACCATTGTACCTAGGGTAACGTGGTTATGGTGGGGGAAGTCGCCAGAGAACCTGTGAGCATTACCAACTGACCTGTATAAAGGGGATGTGTTTCCTTTGTTTGGGGCACATTTGACTCTATTCCGCACACCTGTGAAGAGTGTCAAAGGGGTCATTTAGCTTGTACATGCTTTAATAAACTTTTTAACTGTTTGCAGAAGTTGGTGTGTGTGAATTGCATCTCATGTGAAAAGTCAGAAAAATAACCTAACATATCCATGCCCCTTATAATTTTATAAACCTCTGTAAGATCTCTCATCTGCCTCCAATGCTCCAGGGAAAATAGCCCCAGCCTATTCAGCCTCTCCCTATAGCTGAAACCCTCCAACCCTGGCAACATACTTGTAAATCTTTTCTGAACCCTTTCAAGTTTCACAACATGCTTCCTATCGCAGGGAGACCAGAATTGAACGCAGTACTCCAAAAGTGGCCTAACTAATATCGTGTACAGCCGTAACATGACCTCCCAACTCCTGTACTCAATGTACTGACTAATGAAGGCAAGCACACCAAACACTGCCTTCACTGTCCTATCATTCCACTTGCAAGGAACTATGAGCCTGCGCTCCAAAGTATTTATTTGGCAACACAATCCAGGACCTTATCATTAAGTGTATAAATCCTGCCTTGTCTTGCCTTGAACAATGGCTGGTTTCTGTACAGTAGATTTTTGGGCACACAAGAAAACCAGGGATATGAGGGTTGGGAGGGAACGTGGAGTCATGGTTGATTAAGTATGATTTGATGATGTGGTTATGTAAATTCGAGGGGATGTGGCCAGTGCTAATAGTCTTCCAGGTTTCAACAAAACCGAGCTACAGTGTAGACCAGGGAAGAATTGATAACTGTTGAAGTTTGGATCTGCATTTTGGATTTACTTTGAAGGATCCATTAACATTGGGAGATGGAGCAAATGATCTTATAATTGTCAGTGTCAAAAACTTTTGAACTCCCTTCATTGCAGGAAATTTAAGTTCAGGATTGTTTCAGCTATTGCATTGAAATGTTACATAGATGTCAAGATGTGTTCAGTGCTTTTAGAGCAAATTGAATGCAGATTAACAAAGATTTTTGAAACCGTATATTACATCAATTAGTTAAGATAAAACTTTGAAGATCTGTTATTAATCTTTTGGGTTGACAGTGTGACAGGATTATGCAATCTAATCAATGCCAGTCATGCATTGAATGGTGTTTCAGTTAGACATTCATCGTCTGATTTCTCCCGCTTTAAGTTTTACTGAAGGCAGTTTGTCTGTCCTGCCTTCACTGAGACAGTTTGCATAACATTAAACTATCAAGATAAACCAGATCATTAGGATCTGATTTTGTTTTTAATGGTAGAACACATTTGTTTTATACAGTATATGGATTTGCTGTGACCCCTCTCTTTCTACTCATTGAGTTACATTCACTTTTGGTTTAGCTCTTAATATGAAAATTAATGCTGATTGGGCTTTAGTGAATTGGATATCAAAATTTGATTTGTCAAGTGAGTGTCATAATTAAATTTTCATGTCAATCATGACAATCTTGTATCCTGTTCTGTGGCTCTTTGACACCGAGTAGTTGTATCTTCTTTGAGGCAATTGTGGATTGGAAGCAAATCTATTGAACATTTTACGCCAAAAGTTCAGTCATAGAAGCCCAAAATGGAACATGCCGACCAAAATGTCCATCTATGCTAACCCCATTTCCCTGTATTTGGCCCATACCCTTCTAAACCTTTCTTATTCATGTCTTTATAAATTGCCTTTTAAATGTTAAAAATCTGGGCACATCAGGTAATAGTCCAACAGGTTTGTTTGAAACCACAGGCTTTCAGAGCAGCACTCCCTCCTTAGGCAGCTAGTGAGAGAGAATACATTGGACACAGAATTTATAAATAAAATATCACCAGGTCATACAACTTATGCAAATGTGTTGAATAAGCCTAGATGGCTATTAAGTCTTTAATCAGTAAGAATGGCGATGCAGGTTTTGATTAATTAATATGTAAATCCTAAGATTTATACTGCCTGAATATAACTTACCAGTATAAAAGTGACATCTCAGATCAGACTATACATTTTAGATGTGAGGTTTTGTTTCAAGTCTGTGTCTCAACCTGGCGTCAGGCTGGTTTTATTTTAAAATGCCACATTGTCTACAAATTGTGTGCTTTTTGAACAAAATATAATGTATCTGCAAATACAAATAAGCAAATTCACCACATAGATTTGTGTGTGTAGGGGGGGGATGAGAGAGGGAGAGAGAGATTGTGTGGGTGAGAAAGGGAGAGAGAGATTGTTGGGGAGGGGCTGTGAGCATGTGCTTGAGATGTGAGGGAGTATATGCTTGAGATGCCGTTTAAATGTACTGTACCCACCACCATCAGTTCCACTGACAGCTCATTCCATGTGCTTACCGCCCTCCTGCAAAAACAAAAGTTGCCCCTCAAGTTCTCATTTATTCTTTCTTTTCTTATCTTTAAACTGATCGCCTCTAGTCCTTGTTTCCCCAACCCTGGGAAAAAGAGTGAGTGCATTCACCCTATCCATGCCTCTCATGAACTTATACACATCTATAAGATTCCCCTTAGTCTCCTATGCTCTAAAGAAAATCTTCACTGTCTTGTCTACTTGTGACTCCACTTTCAGAGACCTGTGCACCTGAAGTCAAAGGTCCCTCTATTCCATTACACTCCTTAGGGCCATGTTGTTCACCATGAAATTCCTACCTTGATTTGACTTTTCAAAATGCTACACCTCTCACTTACCTGTAGTAAATTCCATTTGCCACTTCTCAGCCTACTTTCCCAGCTGATCAAGGTCCTGCTGTAATTTGCGATAACTTTCCTCACTGTCTATGATGCTGCCTATTTTCATGTCATCTACAAACTTAGTAATCATGCATTGAATCATTCTCATTCAAATCTTTGATATAGAAAGCAAATAACAATGGGCCAGCGCTGACCCTGAAGCACAGCACTCATCACAGGCCTCCAGTCTGACTAGTATCATTATTATCCTGCACTTCCTACCATCAAGCCAATTGTCTCCATTTGCCAGCTCCCCCTGGATTTCATGTGATCTAATCTTCCATAGCATCTTGCCATGTGGAACCTTTATCAAACGCCTTACTGAAATCCATTTTGACAGCATTTCGACACACTGCCCTCCTCAGCCTTCCTGTTCACTTCATCAAAGAACTCTCAAATTTGAGGGGCATGATCTCCCAAGCACAAAGCCATGTTGATGACTCCTGATCAAACCCTGTCTTTCCAAATGCATATATATCTTATCCCTCAGAATCTTCTCTAATAACTTTCCTACCATAAATGTTGGGCTTACTGGACTATAGTTCTGGTGTTTTTCTCTGCAGCCTATGGATAAGGGCACAATACCTGCTACCCTCCAGTCTTCTGGGACCCCACCTGTGGCTAACAGTGATGCAAATATCAGCCACGGCCCCTGCAAATCTCTTCTCTAACCTCTTGCAAAGTTCTTGGATGTATCTGTCAGGACCAGGAGATTTATACATTCTAATACATCCAACACCACCTCTGCTGTGATATAAGACCATAAGACATAGGAGCGGAAGTAAGGCCATTCGGCCCATCGAGTCCACTCCGCCATTCAATCATGGCTGATGGGCATTTCAACTTCACTTACCCGCATTCTCCCCGTAGCCCTTAATTCCTTGTGATATCAAGAATTTATCAATTTCTGCCTTGAAGACATTTAGCGTCCCAGCCTCCACTGCACTCTGTGGCAATGAATTCCACAGGCCCACCACTCTCTGGCTGAAGAAATGTCTCTGCATTTCTGTTCTGAATTTACCCCCTCTAATTCTAAGGCTGTGTCCAGAGGTCCTAGTCTCCTCGCCTAACGGAAACAATTTCCTAGCGTCCACCCTCTCCAAGCCATGTATTATCTTGTAAGTTTCTATTAGATCTCCCCTTTTAATCTTCTAAACTCCAATGAATACAAACCCAGGATCCTCAGCTGTTCCTCATATGTTAGACCTACCATTCCAGGGATCATCCGTGTGAATCTTTGCTGGACACGCTCCAGTGCTAGTATGTCCTTCCTGAGGTGTGGGGACCAAAACTGGACACAGTACTCCAAATGGGGCCTAACCAGAGCTTTATAAAGTCTCATTATTATTAACTTATTATCGGCAAACTTCGCTAGAATGCCCCCAGTCCCTTCATCCAGATCATTAATATATAATGTGAACAGCTGCGGCCCCAGCACTGAACCATGCAGGACACCGCTTATCACCGGCTGCCATTCTGAAAAAGAACCTTTTATCCCAACTCTCTGCCTTCTGTCAGACAGCCAATCCTCAATCCATACCAGTAGCTCACCTCGAACACCATGGGCCCTCACCTTGCTCAGCAGCCTCCCGTGTGGCACCTTATCAAAGGCCTTTTGGAAGTCTAGGTAGACCACATCCACTGGGTTTCCCTGGTCTAACCTACTTGTCACCTCTTCAAAGAACTCCAACAGGTTTGTCAGGCACGACCTCCCCTTACTAAATCCATGTTGACTTGTTCTAATCTGACCCTGCTCTTCCAAGAATTTAGAAACCTCATCCTTAATGATGGATTCTAGAATTTTACCAACAACCAAGGTTAGGCTGATTAGCCTATAATTTTCCATCTTTTGCCTTGATCCTTTCTTGAACAAGGGGGTTACAACAGCGATCTTCCAATCATCCGGGACTTTCCCCGACTCCAATGACTTTTGAAAGATCTCAATCAACGCCTCCGCTATTTCCTCAGCCACCTCCCTCAGAACTCTAGGATGTAACCCATCAGGGCCAGGAGATTTATCAATTTTAAGACCTTTTAGCTTTTCTAGCACTTTCTCTTTTGTAATGGCAACCATATTCAACTCAGCCCCCTGACTCCCTTTAATTGTTGGGATATGGACCCTCCTTCAGATATTACCATTAACCTCAAGTCTTCATGTCTTCACAGTAAACACGAGAAATATTCTTTGAGGACCTTGCCTATCGCCTGCAGTTCCACACGTATATATCCACTTTGGCCTTTAAGGGATCCTATTCCTTTTCATTTCATATACTTAAACGATCTCTGTGTATTAGTATTTTTTCCTTAGCTTTGATTGTAAATATTGCTGATTATTTCTGAATGCTTAGCATGGAGCAGTGCCTGTAGTTTAATGTTTCCATGTTTCCATCGACCTGAAAATACATGCCTTATTGCAGGATCACACTGAACCAGCTTTGGTTTGTGAATCAAATGAAATTTATTTCATTTTGGCAGATGGCTCAAATAGTACTTGCATGTAAAACCCACGCTGACCACAAGGGTAATACTAGGTTCTATAACATGCCCTTGTGAAACTCCTTCGGATGTATTTAAATGTTACATAATTGAAAGCTTTTTGTTCTGTGTATGTTTGTTTTCAGATCGAGAAGTAATATCGCAGTGATATGATGTGCAAGTGTTGTGGTGTGTCTTCCCGTTGCATGGTTTTGTTACATATGCTGAAAAGAATTTTAAACCATCTTCAAATGCTTTCTGCCTACTGTTGGAATGTTTATCTTTGCAGCTTGCAATAACATGTTTGTTATCAAACTGAAATTGTTGGCAGTTGTAGTGTTTAATGATACTTTCATGATTTTGCCTACTGTTTGATATGATGCATTAATCGCAGGTGATGCACGTGGAGTTTCTTAGTACCTTTCAGGTTCATGGCCTTGCAGCTATATAAGAAACTCAGAAGCACTACTACTACTACAATAACAATAACATTGGAGACTCAGCTTTTTAAAGATGATGTCACGTGCAATTGTGTGACCTTGTTGACACCTTTATGGTCACAACTTGATGCGTATCCATGCTTCCTGCATGCATTGTTAAATTAAGTTCTGGACCAATAAATTTTGAGCCATTTTGATGGCTCAGCTGTCAAAGGTTATGGTCAGAATATAAAGTTTCCTGATGGCTGATTTGTAGGAGCAAGAGTCAAGTAAGTTTGCTTATCCATGTGGTTAGCCATGATTGGCTCTGATGTAATCTCATTCTTTATTAACTTTATGCCATTTTGTTAATTGAGGACATTTATTAGACTCAGCAAACTGAAAGCATTGGTTTAGTAATGGCCATAACATGCTAAGCATAGAACTTTCTTGGACCTTAAAAGACCTTGATTTTTGTGTGGACTATGCAGGCGACTCTGTTTCATGTCCCACCTGCTCTAGAGATGTGTAATGACATCTCTGAGCAAGTTGATTTGAAAATAATTTTAGAGCTATTTGCATGAACCTAGAAAAAGCTTTAGGTTAAGCAGTGCTTACATCATTGCAGATAATTTCAACTTTAAAAGCAAATTAATTAAAGCAGTCCTCATGCTGCCAATGACAATGTTTGGACTTAAATTATATTTGTAAGTTCCCACCCACATGCCATCTCAGATGTTTCATGGCATTCCCTTGAGACAGTGATGTGTACTCGTGGATTATACAGTGTGAACCTGTGATTGGATCTGATGGCGATGGAGCCAGCTGGCTTACAAAGATGGGGATATCACACATGACCTATATACCACCCCAACTGCACTAATACCAGAGCAAGGATTCCTCAAAATGAGTTCATTTCTGGTTAGAATACTCTGCAATGTGCTTCCTTCACTCCTTAAAGTATATGTCGCTATTTTTGATTCCAGTTCCACAGTGATCCAGCTGAGATTCAATTAAGCCTGTTTAGTTTCTGCGTTCCATGCCCCAGAGCAATTACTTACTGATGTGCGTATGTGATAAGTTCAGGTGCCACGTGCAGGTGTGTTAAATATTTAAGGGAGTTCAGCATTACTGGTTTTATTTTAAAATCTTTGTGTTGGAAATCCTTTTTTAGCGAGTGCATTGGTGTACTTGAGCTGAATTTAGTGGTATAGAGCCCTAGATCCTCTGGGACAAGTGTAAAGCGTTGTTTAGTATTCACAAAACTTTCTATAGAAGTGCTGTTACTGGGATACAAAGGCTGTTGGTATGATCAAAGACATTTCTATTTTTTGGTGCAAACTGATAATTATTGGAATTTATTACTGGAATCTAAATCGATTGCTCTGCAAGTCAAATACGTAGGATCCAACTGAAAAAAGTCACCCTCCCACAAGTATTTCCAAAAGCATTCAGAAAATTTAGCTGATGTGCTGAGACTTGAGTAATTGGTAGGTCAGAGTGTGTTGAGTCACTATCCACTTTGTTCTTAAACAAAATATTGATTATTTCCCCTTGGATGTTTTGGGTTTGCCTTTTACCCAGTTGAGCTATAGATGGTACATTCAAATTGTTTGTTAGGCCTTCATAGCAAGAGGATTCAAGTACAAGGGCAGGGATGTCTTGCAGCAATTATATGGGGCCCAGTGAGGCTACACCTGGAATATTATATGGGATTTTGGTCTCCTTATCTGGGGAAGGAAATTCTGGTTATGTAGGGCAACAAAGTTTTACACACTGATTGCTGGAATGGCAGGATTCATACCTGAGGAGAAACTGGACAAGTTAAGATTGTATTCACTGGAGTTCAGAAAAATGAAGGTGCATCTCACAGAAACCTAAAGATTCTAACAGGGCCAGATAGGGTGATTGCAGGAAGGATGTTTTCGATGACTAAGGAGTTCAAAACAGAGGCTCACAGTCCAAGGTAATGGGGTAGGTGTATAGAACTGAAAAAATGTTACCCAGAGAATAGTGAACATGTGGAATTCTGTGCCACAGAAAGTGGTGTTGAAATATTAATCCTTTTCGAAGAGTTAGATATAGTTCTTAGGCCTAAATGGATCAATGGGAATGGGGAGAAAGTGGGAACAGGCTATTGAGTTAGGTAATCAGCCATGACCATGTTGAACGGTGGAACAGGTTTGAAGGGCTGAATGGTCTATTCCTGTATTCTGTTTCTGTATCTCTGGTGGAGAGGTATTAATGTCAGTTATGGAGAGGTATTATATGTCTATTATGCCATTTTGTGTAAAAGCATGTGAATGCTGCGCTTTTCCAGCAACACATTTTCAGCTCTGGTCTCCAGCATCTGCAGTCCTCACTTTCTCCTAAATGCATTAAAGCCCTGACTGTGGTTCAGTAGGAAAATGGAGACTTGCCTGTACCTCTTGAGTTATCTCTGAACAATTACATTTGCCAGAGCAGAGAGGATTGGTAGATATTATATTCGTCTTGTAAAAAGAGCAAGGTTAATTCGTGAGACTACCCCCAACGTATCAATTATCTTCCATGTGCAAATGGCAATTTACAATAGTGATGCTAATTTTTTTTAGAAACAGAACAAAATACTGAGTACTGGAAATCTGAACCAAAACATGTCTTGCAGCACCTGTGGAGAAAGGCCATTAATATTGTGTTGATTAGACTAAAGCGAGGACTGCAGATGCTGTAGATTAGAGTCAAGATTAGAGCGGTGCTGGAAAAGCACAGCAGGTCAGGAAGCATCCGAGGAGCAGGAAAATCGATGTTTCAGGCAGGAGCCCTTCTTGAAGAATTGTGTGTTGATTGTCCACTTCTGTTTTATGAACCTGAAGCATTATCTTTCTCTGTTTAGATACTGCCAGATCTGTTTGGTATTTCCAGCACTTGTTTTTGTTTGTTAATTATTCTTTGACAAACCAGGCTAAGCAAAGCGGTTTTTAAGTGAAATGAGCAAGTGCAATTAAATGTTTGCCAACCTTAATAGTGAGAGGGAGCACCATGATAAACATTGCCTAAATAATTTCCTGATTCAGTGTTTCCTGCATTTCTGTATTTATTACTGGTTGTTTGGTCTTGTGATTGATTAATTCCATATGGTATCCTTGCGTTGTTAAACTTACATGGTGTCAGAGGGTGACATTTTACCTTTTTTTGTATATAGAGTTCAGAGATTCTGGAAAAACATGAATCTCCTTTGCTAAAGCTTGACAAAAGGTTGGCAGATATCACTTCATACAAAGTCATTCCTGCATTCGATATATGCATCATTTAGGCTTGTAGTTGGAGTGCCACCTGGAGCAGACACCACTGTGCACAGGAAACAAAACTCCTCCCCCCAACTCCAAAAAAATTTCAAGGGTGCCTAATCGCAGAGCGTTTCAGAGAACATCTCTGGGATGCCTGCACCAATCAACCCCACCTCTCAATCTTCCTTCCCACCTATCCACTCCACCATCATCTCTGACCTATCAGCTTCACCCTCACCTCCATCCACCTATTGTACTCTGTTGCTTTCCCCGTGCCCTTGCCCTAGCCCGACCCCCCTCCCCATTTATCTCTTCATCAAGCTCCAAGCCTCATTCCTGATGAAGGGCTTTTGCCTGAAACATTGATTTTCCTGCTCCCCGGATGCTGTCTGACCTGTTTTTCCAGCACCAGTCTAATCTTGACTCTGATCTCCAGCATCTGCAGTACTCACTTTTGCCTAGATTTTAATGCATACCCAAGAGCTGTGACTGATAGCTAATTCGGTAAAATCTTGTTTGCATCCATATCACCTTTTTCATTCTCAGTCCGTATCTCCATTTATAGTGGAAATGACCTATGTAAAATTGTCACTCTAGAATTAGACATTCAATACAACTGGCAGACTAAAATTAAAATTTAATCCCATAAAAGTATATGTGGCGTACTCAAGTTGAGATTTTGTAAATATGTACAGTTCTTTTGCCAGTTCTGTTGCAGCTGGCAGTAGGTGAATTGGAAAAGGAGAATTTAAAATTCTTCCTGTTCCCAAGACCAAAATTAAGTGGTTTGATTGAAAATTCAAATCTCTTGGCCTGAAAATTACTCATTGGGGTATGTGTAGGTACATTAAGCAATTATTAAGTAACACTTACAAAGGTCATAAACTATTTTAGTATAATATCTATTGAGACTTTTGCTAATGCAAAGAAATTCTTAATGGGGCAAAAGCAGAAACAGGTTACTGAGTTGGATGACCAGCTTAGAACATGTTGAATGGCAGAGCAGACTTCGAAGGCCACTTAGCGTATTCCTCCTATTTTCTGTGTTTAACTGCTTTAAAAGCAAAGGAACTTTGGATTATTGTGCAATGAAAATGAGTGTGGGATTTTTATAGCAAAGGTTCACACTTATCTCAAACAGATTCAGCCTTTCAAGTTTACTTCGCCATTTGACAAGATTGTGGCTGACCAGTTTGGTTGTACCCTTGAATCTAATCTCCAGTCTGCCTCCTATAATTCGGGTTTGGTTGTCAATCCTGGAGGTCAGTTAATCATAACCAGTAAGAATTGAACTTCTTTTTTGGCTGTTTACCTTGGTATGCAATTTGCTTTCTTGCAAAGCACTTCTGTCCCTTTAGGCTGTATTCAGAGCAGTAGTACTTGTTGAGGGCAAAATCTTTGCTATTGAATTTGTGCAATAGTGCACATCATACTGTAATCTTCAGATTCTAGTAAAATGGGAATAGTAATTTTCAACTGCCCCATTAAATCTCAGTTGGAAAGAAGAGTGTTCTTTGGCATGATTGTGGATGTTTTTATAATCCTGTTTTGTATTGAATCTTGCGTTCTGAACATCTTTAGGGTCGTCTTCCTGCTGAAACTGAGTGAGGTCTGAATGCCATTCGCAAAAGTTTCTGAAAAGAATGCTTTACACAGTAAATGTAGGACTATTTTGAGGGCACTGTGTAAATTAAGAACTGTTAAACTGGTTAGTATCAGCTCCAGTTGCACAGGCTTTATCGATTCTTGGGTTGCTGTTTCATAGTGGTGAAACTTTTGTGTGAAGCAGTTTCCACTTGTCTGCTCCAGCAGTTTAAAAACTTGCACTATTTTCCAAATGATTGCCAGTATTTGAATGAATGGTTCAGACATTGGAATACCCAATGAAATCCCCTTTTGGGATTTGCCTTGTTCCTTACGTGAGGCTTGATGTAGGTCAACTGAATTGTGATGCATTATACTTGGTAGAAAATACAAGTCTCTGGTAAACTGCACAGTGAATGTTACATTTCAATGAGATGGATCTCCTGAAATTATAAGCTTTTTATTGCTACATTTTCAGAAGATAGCATCTATATATTACAGACCTAGCTTAATATATTTGTCATCCTGTTCCTGCCTCAGTTGAAGAAAGCGCTCAGACACTAGTTTGACCTCCTTCATCTTTATTCAGGGCCCTGGAGGGAGAGAGAGTGATCGCCCATCTGGTCCAGATCCTGTTGTAATCTCATTCACTTTATTGCCGTTTATTACTGGTTTAATAGAAATTGAAACCCAAACTTAGTCCTTTTTTTTGATAGTACTTAAATCCCAGAATGTCTGTTGAATGTATGACTCTTGACATCATGTTAATGTTTGATATACTCCAAGATACCAGCCATGTTATACCATTACCATGGCTTTACGGTCTTATATCCTACTTGTACTTTGTGGCACTTTGGTTTCAGGGGTACTGCATAAACTCTGATCCAGTTTCTCAAAACATTTGAACTGCCTTCTAATGAATTTATTTATTTTCGATTTTAAATGTCATATTGATATTGTTGAGTCATAGATTCAACAGACACTGGGGTTTAAGTACTATAAAAAAAAAGTGACAATTTTGGTTCCAACTTCTATTAAACCAGTAATAAACAGCAAAAATTTCAGTGAATGAGGTATAAACTCATCTGGCTGTGATTAGGATAGGAAGTTGACCAAAAACTAGGAGTCTGGCTGACTGGCAAACTTTGAACACTTGTGAACTGCGTCATAATTGAATCATTGTAAAAAAAAATACATATTAAACAATATTGTTACCTAGGGTTGCATCTTTAATGTATTCTATCATTGCTGAAATGATTTTTATTGGACCTTAATATTCGTCCAATTTTAAAAAAAGGATTTTACTTTATAAATATTCATGTTTAACTTTTAGGTTAAATATACATTGTACCTTTATCATAGGCAAGAGTTTAGTGATGGGAATCAACATCATGTGGATGCAGAAATTTCGCTGAGTGCACAAATGGTTTGCCAGTTACCACTGGGGCTGCAATTGTTCGATTCCCTTCTATTATTATGTGATTGGTCACTGGAAGTTGAACCTCCCGGTTGTAGTGGTAGTACCATTCTGAAAACCATCTACATTCTGATTCTACAAGAACAGCATAATCAGATGGCAATAGAGAGGGGCATATGTTATTGAACAGATCATCCAGTTTGGAAAAAAAGAAACTTATGTGAAGTGACTGGAACCTTGTGTAACTTGAGTGGTTTACAGTTAGAAGAAAAGGAGTGAGAAAGTGTATCAGGTATGAGCAGGTAGGGAAAGAGTTAAGTTTTGGGTTGTGAGAAACAAAGGCTCAGCTAGCGTGACTTGGATCAGGTAAGAACTTGCAGTAAATGAGATGTTGGAGGCAAGGGTGGTGGGTTGATGAGGTGAAAAAGTATTCATTATGTGAAGCCAGTTAACAAGGTTAAGAACGTTCATTGTATAACACCAGATGGCTTAATCTTTACTGTTGATGTTCGCTGATTGTAACAGTCACCCAATCAATATAGGTGTTGCCTTATTTGGATGCTGCTCCCTGTAAGTGACTATGTAATTCATCATTAAGAATCTGCAGTTCGAGAGAAGACCAAGAACTTGTCTCTGCGCACATGGGCAATCATTCTCTCCCCCTCCAGGGCGCAGCATAAAGATGAAGGAGACAAAGCCATGCTTTGTCTGAGTGTTTGTTTCAACTGATATGGGGATAGGGAAACGGGATGATAGGAGGGCTGCAAATGCTGGAGATCAGAGTCGAGAGTATGGTGCTGGAACAGCACAGCAGGTTAGGCAGCGTCTGATGAATAGGAGAGTTGATGCTTTGGACATTAGCCCTTCATCAGGAATGAGGCTTGTGGGCTGAGTGATAAAGGGGGGGGGAAGATAGCTGAGAATGCAATAGGTAGATAAAGGTGGGGGAGAAGGTGATAGGTTGGAGAGGACAGTGGAGCGGATAGATAGGAAAAGACTATGGACAGGTCAGGAGTGCGGTGTCAAATTGGAGGCTTGGGACTGGGATAACAGAGAGGAGAAATGACAACTGGAGAAATCCACATTAATCCTGTGGTTGCAGGGTTACAAGGCAGAAGTTGTGGTGTTCTTCCTCGAGGTGGTTAGGATTTGGCGATGGAGGAGACCCAGGACCTGCATGTCCTTGGTGAGGTGGGAGGGAGTCAAGTGTTCAGCCACGGGGCAATGGTTCTGACAAGGGAATTGCGGGAGGAATGGTCTCTCTGGAATGCTGATAGGGGTGGGGAGGGAAATATATCTCCGGTGTTGGGGTTTGTTTGTAGGTGGCAGAAGTGGCGGAGGATGATGTGATATATATATGAATGTTGGTGGGGTGGAAGGTGAGGATGGGGCGTGCGGGCGGTGTTCAAGGGCCTTGATGCGGCAAGTAGAGGAGATGGGCTGGAGGGCATCGTCAACCATGTGGGAGAGGAAATTGTGGTCTTTGATGCAGGAGGCCATTTGGGATTTTCTAAGGTGCAATTGGTCATCCTGGAACAGATGTGGCAGAGGTGGAGGAATTGGGGATAAAGGATGACATTTCTACAGGAGGCAGGGTGTGAGGAGACGTAGTTCAGGTAGCTGTGGGAAATAGTGGGTTTGTAATTGATGCCCGTGGTTAGTTGGTTGCTGGAGATGGAGAGGTCCACGAAGGGGAGGGAGGTGTCTGAATTGGGCCAGGTGAATTTGAGGTTTGGGTGGAAGGTGTTGATGAAGTTGAACTATTCAACCGACTCATGAGAGCATGAGGTGGTGCCGCTACAGTCTTCGATATAGCGTAGGGAAAGGTGGGGGATAGTGCCAATGTAGCTGCAGAAGAGGGACTGTTCCACGTACTCGACAAAGAGGCAGGCATAGCCAGAGCCCATGCGGGTGCCCATGGCTACCCCTTTAGTTTCCACATCCGACCCCCTCACCTCTGTCCAAGGATCCTCCCACATCCGACCACCTGGACACCGCATGCTGGCTTGTTGACCTCTTCATTTCTGACCACTGCCGTGACATGAACTCACTCACCCACTTCAACCTCCTGCCCTGCCAATACGCAGCCCTTCCCTCCCTCTGCTCCAATCCCAACCCTATTATCAAACTAGCAGTCAAGGTGGGTGCTGTGGTAGTTTGGCACACTGACCTCTACACCTCTGAAGGAGAAAGTGAGGTCTGCAGATGCTGGAGATCAGAGATGGAAATGTGTTGCTGGAGAAGCGCAGCAGGTCAGGCAGCATCTAGGGAACAGGAGAATCGACGTTTCGGGCATTAGCCCTGAAGAAGGGCTAATGCCCGAAACGTCGATTCTCCTGTTCCCTAGATGCTGCCTGACCTGCTGCGCTTTTCCAGCAACACATTTCCATCTCTACACCTCTGAAGCCAGGGACCAACTTGCAGATACCTGCTCCTATTGCCCCCTCGACCACGACCTCACCTCCCATCACCAGACCATCCACAGCCTCGTCACCTCTTGGGATCTCCCATCCACAGCCTCCAACCTCATTGAAAACGAGCCCTGCACCGCCTGATTCTACCTCCTACCAACGATTCACAAACCTGACTTCCCCAGTCAACCCATTATCTCAGCCTGCTTCTGTCCCACTGAACTCACCTCTGCATACCTTGACACTGTCCTGACCTCTTAGTCCAGGAACTCCCCACTTACATTTGGGATACACCATGCACGCCCTTCACCACCTTCAACGCTTTCTTTTCCCCTGCGCCTTGCACCTTATCTTCACCATGGAAATTCAGTCCCTCAACACATTTATCTGTCACGACGAAGGCCTCCATTACTTCCCCTCACGCCGTCCCAACCAGTACCCTTCCCTCATCTGCCTGGTTGAACTGGTCCTCACCCTTAATAACTTCTCCTTCCAATCTTCCCGCTACCTCAACCAAAGGGATAGCCATGAGCACCCGCATGGGACCCAGCTTTGCCTGTCTCTTTGTATGGTACGTGAAACAGTCAATCCTCTGCAGCTACACAGCACCATCCCCCACCTTTTCCTCTGCTACATTGAAGAATATGTATCGGCCAGTCATCAACTTCAGTAAAACCTTTTGCCCCAACCTAAAATTCACCTGAACAATCTCGAACACCCCTCTCCCCTTCAACTCCCCCTCCCACTCCTCCAAAGGACTTGCAGGTCCTGGCTCGTCTCCATCACCAAACTCTAACCATCTGGTGCTTGGAGGAAGAACAACTCATCTTCCGCCTTGGGACCCTGCAACCACATGGGATCAATGTGGATTTAACTGGTTTCCTCACTTCCCTTAGCCCCTCGCGCCAGTCCCAGTCCCAAGTCTCCAACTTGCACTGTCCTGTTGGCCAGGCCATCATCTTTCCCATCTGTCCGCTCCACCCTCCTCCAACTGAACACCTTCTCCCCAACTTCATCTACCTATTGCATTCCCAGCCCCAAATTGCAGAAACATTTTGGATATTTCCTTACTACTTTTCAGAAAAGCCAAACCAGTACTTATCTAAAATGCAAGCACTTGAATTCTGCACAGATTTGTCAGATCTAGCAAATATTTCTAATCTTTTGTTTTTATTTTATGTTTTTGCTGCATTGTTGTATGCATTTAGTCTACAATAGTTTTGCAAATATCAAAACATTTTTCTGCAATTGCCTGAAATTGTCAAGAGATATACAGCACTGAAGCCGACCCTTTGATCCAACTCGTCAATGCCAACCAGAAATATATACATCTAGCCCCATTTGCCAGCATTTGGTCCATATCTCTCTCAATCCTTTCTATTCCTATGACCATCCAAATACCTGTTAAATGTTGTACCAGCCTCCAATACTTTGCCAGTGCATTCCATACCCATAACACCCGCTGTGAAAATGTTGCCCCTTAAGTCCTTTTAAATCTTTCCCCTCTCACCTTAAACCTATGCCCTCTTTTTGAGCTCCCTACCCCAAGAAAAAGGCCGTGCTGTTTGCCCTGTCCATACCTCTCATGATTTTAAACCTTTATAATGTCACCCCCTCAGTGTCTGATGCTCCAAGGAAAATAGCCCAGTTTATTTAGCCTCCCCCAGTAGCTCAAATTCTCCAACCCTGGCAACTTTCAAGGAACTATGAACCTGCACACCAAGGTCTTTGTTTAGCAACACTCCCCAGGACCTAACCATTAAGTGTGAGTCCTGTCCTGATTTGCCTTTCCAAAATGCAGCACCTTACATTGATCTAAATTACCTCTCATTGGCCCATCTGATCAAGGTCCCATTGTACTTTGAGGTAACCTTGTTGTCCACTGCATCTCCAATTTTGGCGTCATCTGCAACTTATTCACCAGATGTCCTATGTTTATATCCAAATCATTTATCCAACATTGATCTTTGTGGCACACTGGTGACAGGCCTCCAGTCTGAAAAATAGCACTCCACCACCACCCTCTGTCTCCTACCTTTTGATCTAGTTCTGTATTCAAATAACTAGTCCACCCTCTATTCCATGTGGTCGAACCTTGCTAGCCAGTCTGCCGTGAGGAACCTTGTCAAACACTTTTTCTGAAGCCCTCATCAGTCATCTTTGTTACTTCAGAAAACACAATAAAGTTTCTGAGACATGATTTCCCATACACAAAGCCATGCTGACCATCCCTAATTAGTCCTTGCCTTTCCACATACACGTAAATCTTGTCCCTTTGGATTCCCTCCAACAACTTGCCGACCACTGATGTCAGGCTCACTGGTCTACAATTCCCTGGTTTTTCTTTACACTTTTATTAAATAGTGGCACACGTTATCCCACTTCCAGTCTTCTGGCAACTTGTCTGTGGTTGTTGACACAAAAAGTTTAGCAAAGGGCTCAGCAATCTCTTCTGTAGCTTCCCATAGAGCTCCATGGTGTGCCTGATCAGGTCCCGGGGATTTTTTCCACCTTTGTGTTTTAAGATGCCCACCACCACCCCATCTGCAGTAGTGACATTTTGAAAAATGTCACTATTTATCTCCCATGTGCTCCATCTTCCATATCCTTCTCTACTGTAAACACTCATGCAAAACACATGGTTAGTATCTTCCCCCATCTGCAGTTCCACAGACAGTGGCCTTGCTGATCTTTTAAGAAGCCCTATTCTTTCTCTTGTTACCCTTTTATCCATAATGTATTTGTCAAATCCCTTTGGATTCACCTTAACCCTATTTGCTGAAGCTATTTCATGTCCCCTTTTTGCCCTCCTGGTTTCCCTCTTAAATGTACTCCTACTGCTTTTATCCTCTTCTGGGGAATCACTCGATTTTTGCTGTCTATGCCTGATATATGCTTGGTCCTCCTTCTGGACCACAAGCTCAATTTCTTTAGTCATCCAGCATTCCCTACATCTTCCAGCCTTGCCTTTCTCCCTAACTGGAACATACTGTCTCTGGACTCTCATTATCTCATTTTTTTAAGGCTTCCCATTTTCCAGCTATCCCTTTACCTGCAAACATATGCCCTCAATCAGCTTTTGGAAGTTCCTGCTTAATACTGTAAAAATCAGCCTTCCTTCAATTTAGAACTTGAACGTTTTGTAAAACAAATAACCATTTGTCTTAGCTGAGTTCTGTCTCTTGCTGTCAGCCTCCATTCTAAAACACATTCTGAATTGATTTTGTCTGTGTAAATCCATTTCCAGTTTATATTTGTGGAATCTCAAAATATGCCAGCTTTCTGCGAAAGCAACTCCGTTAGTCCCATCTGCCATTCTTTCTTTCTGATCGGTCATTTTTTCCTTTAGACCTTTATGCTGTTCCCTTGTGAAAACCACAGTTGAATCTGCCTGCATCACAAATGCAGATTGTGCATTTCAGATCCTATTCACTGGCTGTATTTTAAAATTCACATGACACTCTTTTGCGATTCACCTTGTGTTTATATTTTTTGATTCAGTCATCCTCTACCAATGCTAATAGTTCTTTCCTATCTACTCTGTCCAGCCCACTTTTGATTTTGAAAGCCTCTCTCAAGCTTCCTCTCGGCCTTCTGTTTTTAAGGATAATAGTCCCAGCTTATCAAATTGATATGTGACTGAGGATCTTTAAGCTGAGAATGAAGTAAATTCTTTTGCATCTTCTCTAATACCTCGCCATTCTTCCTAGTGTGACATGGAATGGACACAATTGGATGCACTACACCATTTGAGGTTTAATCTGATTTTTGTGGTTGGTCATAATTATCTTTTATACACACTGCTTCAAATCACAAAGCTGAAATTCTAACTAACACCTGTCTGTATGCACTGACCACGATTTGTGCATGTGTATCCAAGTCCCTCTGCTCTAATAC
Organism: Chiloscyllium plagiosum; assembly: GCF_037043375.1. Lineage (NCBI taxonomy): Eukaryota > Metazoa > Chordata > Chondrichthyes > Orectolobiformes > Hemiscylliidae > Chiloscyllium > Chiloscyllium plagiosum. Next base: position 13,147,012 of record NW_028270168.1, read on the forward strand.
CTCATTTAAAATTGTTTTTTCATGTCTCTTCTCATTCTTCTTGTCAAATATATCACTTCACACTTCTGTGCATGAAATTTACCTAGCCACTTGCTTGTGCATTCCACCAGCCTGTCTGTCATTGTCCTCCTAAAACTATCACTTCAGTATTCCTGAGAAAAGAGTGTTTTTTTTGGCGTTATTGCATTCATCAGAACAAATTTGCAAGAATACTAAATTTCAGAAGAGAACAGCAGTTTATACTGCATGAGAGCTCGGATCCCTTGAGCATTCTCTTCAGCATCATCTCAAATCAATCAACAACATGTTTCTTATGTAGTATAAATTGCTCACCTTTGAAACTCAGTATCTTGCTATTCCGTTCTGATGAATGAAAAATGCAAATCTTCTGTAGTATCGTTTTTAAGTAATATTCAATTTCTGAACTAGGTGACTGTAAGTCCATCATTGTTGACCTCAGTTTGTGTACTCTAAGTTTAGTCACCTGACAAGTTTGAAATTGAGGCTTGCACACCCAGGTCATTAACATAGGTCACACAAAGTTGTGGTTTTAGTATCACCCTCCAGGAATCCCAGTGTAGACTTTCTTCCTATCTGCAAAACAGTAGTTTACTCAATGTCATGGACAACTTTGCTGATTTCCTGTTGTTTTACACTCGGTGAAAACTAACGAACAAATTATGTTTCTGTACTGTTTGATTTTCTGACAGCTGTTTAATTTTAAGATTGCAAATGTCTATACTTGTAATGGAGACCATTGATTCACCTGTCTCTCACTAATTATGCTTCTTTGTAGTAAAGTTCCTATAATTAAGCTGCAAATAAATGCATAAGATGCTTCCTTATCCCTACTGAACTTGTTGCACATCCGATGTCTTTAAATTTAGCATTAGGTTCTGCATCACAGATGTTGGGCACTAAATGCCTTTCCTGTAGTGAGCTTCAAATTTACTTTCATTTGAATGCCGGTAGGGATTTTTGGAACTGTATTACTAAGAATGTCTAGGATGTGTTTGCATCTTGTAGAGTTCATTTTTGACCTTGAAAAAAATCACTGATTGTAACAAAAGCGAAAAAAAAACTCAAGGTTTCTGTCCACTCCTTTTGGAAGGAAGTATGGCTGCGTGGTCCTGAATTGCATTTAAAACATGTTGCTCAATATGCACAGAAGCACTGTAATGCAGTAAGGAAATGCTCTACCACAGACGAGTACTGAAGAGATCAGACTGTGGCAGCATAAGCAAAGTGTTGAGTCAATTCTAATGCTTTCCTGTGATAAATTGAAAAGAACAGAGCATTGATAAACATCAGATATATTCATTCCTAACATCTAGCCTCTGCTGAAAGTGTGGGTAAATTACTATCATTATTGTCAGGCTTACTGATAACACAGTACAGAAAAGTATCCTTTTGCTGCAGCTGTGGAAACCTTTATGTATAGTTGTATGTTATTTGCCCCTCAATCTCTTATCGTTAAGTTGGAGGCTGTTTCAACAGATTTAGGTTTGATGTCAACTATCCTAACAATGAGGTTGCCTATTTTTATGGTCTCCACATTGTACTCTTCATATATTTTAGCTCGCCTGTAGCTCTGTATGTGCCATCAATTCCTATCCAGTTCCTTTCGCCCAGTACACCCTTGTTCAACTGGGTAGTTAAGTACTGCCTTAATTTTAAATTTTTTGTCAATGTTTTCAAATCTGTTTGTAACCTTGCCACAGAACTAAAGACATTTACATTGCTCTAATTCTGACCACCTGATCATTCCCAATTTCAATTACTCCACTGATGACAGCCATGATATCACTACTTAAACTCTGAAACGTGGTCCCCAAACTGTCACCTTCCTTTTAGGACTGTCAATGTTGATCACTTCTAATCTTTCGTCAAGTGGTTTGGTGTCATATGTTAATGGTCCTGTAAAGCATTCTGGGATGTAAAACATTCCCATGGAGATAGTAAAATGGCAGGTTGCCTGAAGTCATTGTAAAATCAATGCAGTTTAGTTCTAATCAGAAAGCAAAATACTGTCTGTTCTGGAAATCTCAGGTTAAAAACTGCTGGAATTCTTAGCTTGCATAGCAACTGTGGATTTTCCAGGCCAATGATTTTCCATCAGAACTGGAAAAGTTTAAAGATGTAATAAAATTGTTTTGCCCAAAACCTATTCCTTGGCTAACTTTTCCCAGTTCTGATGAAAGATTAACAACTTGTCTAGAGTTGATAACAGAACCTAAAATGTAATTCTTGTATTGAAAATGTTTTGTGTGGTGCAGGTAGCTAGTAGTGAGGAACATTTTAAGAAATATGAATTCTTCTATTACGAGCTTAAATTCTGCAAGTGGTGACATGTCAAGTGCAGTTCCGGTTTAAAGACTTAAAGAATCAAAAGACTTATTCACCTCAAAGTTAGTGTTGATATTTGCAGTAAATACTTCCACAAGTGTCTCACAATAGGAAACTGGAATTTGCACCTCGTCAATACTTTCCTGTCCTTTTTAAAGAGGAATTTTATTAACCTTTTGGCCATGACTTTTACTGGATGCAGATATCAGGTTGGAACTTCTGAAATGTTAAACCATGAATGTCCAGATATCTTTTCTCATGCCTCATTTATGATATAATTGCTATCTAAAAATTGATTTAATTCTGTTTGATTGCACCTGAAGTGCATGTTGACTCAACTCCCTTCCCTGGCAAATGCCCAGAACTAAACCAACTTTTAGTTGACATCAGCTTCAGCCTATACATGAGTCCTGTAATGTTGCCTGATTTTGCCCCTTTCTCTGTTGAATCCTTATTTCAAGCGATTGTAGTTTCGAGGTTGACATTACTAGCTTCCAAGATTCTTCCCTCCATAAATTTGAGGTCACCCAGAGCTTTGACCATGTCCTGACCCACCCTTTGCTCACTGACCTGCATGGGTTCTTGTTCAAGCACAGCCTCAGTTTTAAAGTTAACATCCTTGTTTTCAAATTCCTACTTGTTTTTGCCTCTTCCCATCTCTGTCACCACCTCCAGCTTCACCTTCCTCTGAAATAGATGTTCTCATATATTCCTGGCCTTTTGAGCAGCCCCAATTTTAATTACTCCACCATTGGCTTGAATTCCCTCTCTCTGACTCTTATTTTTCTTTCCTCCTTTTAGACATTTCATGAAACCTAGCTGTTTGCTCTAGCTAATGGCCATTTAATCTAATATGTCCTCGTGGCTTGGTTGTATTTTGTTTTATACCTCTCTGGTGTCGCACCTTGGGGTATTTTACTCCATTAAAGAGTCTATTTCCTTTTGTGGGAGAGACTAGAACTAACAGAAACAATTTAAAATAAGAATTCTCCCATTTAAGGCACAGATGAGCCCTATTTCTCAGTCAATTTCTGTGCTCTTTTCTTCCTCCACAGAGCAAGGAATTTGAATGCTTTAAAGGCAGAGATAGCGATCTTTCACTAAGGACAAATCAAATTTTCAGTAGGCAGGCAAGTGAAGTTAAAGCCACAATTCAATTAGCTGTAATTTTACTGAATAGCAAAGCAGGCTTTAGGGGTCAAATGTACTACTTTTAATTCACATGTTCGTGTATAACTAACAGTCCCTGGAGATATGAAAATTGAAGTAAATTAAAAGTAAATGCTAGCCAGTTTTGGTGCATAATTCATTTTATCTTCATTCTTTGCTTTTGGCTTGAATATGCCAGAGATCATTTCAGTCATGTTTTTAGATGTGGACTCATAAGATTGTTTTTTCTTTGAATTTCCTTTCAGTAATGGGGGAATTTGGTTCAAAAAAATTAGCAGCATCCTTGAAACATATTGACTTGATTTTTTGTATCACTTTGCTTAGTGATCCAAATGCACTGAACCAAATCTGCACCTTAAGTATGTAGCAGTATTGAGTTTGGGGGCCACCAAAATGTCAACCTTCACTGTCATTGGTACTGTTGCTAAATATAGTATCTGCTCCTCATCAACACTGGATCTGCGGATAGCAACTCTGGATGCTGTTTGGCACTTGTTTTTGAGATACCTTAAAACACAGGTGATGGTGTGCATATTCACTGGTAGAATTCAGAACTATTCCACATTATGCTCTCAAAACATTTTAATTTTTTAACTAATGTGAACTGGTGGCTTGCTTCATTGGAGGAATAGCCATTTTCCATCCTGGAAGGCAAATGAATTGGCCCTCTGGCATGGAATCCCAGAAATAGGAGAGAAGGTGAAATATTGATTAGAAACCAGAGATTTCAGCTCTGAATCATTCCTTGTAATAGTAATGGGTACTTTTTTTTTAGTTCTAATTGCCATGTGTTTCGGTTCTTGTCAGTACTGGTTTAAATCTAGCCGGTGAAACAAGCTAATACACTGCTGCTCTTTTGAGCTTACTGTTGACTTAAAGCATGTTTAAAAATGTTTCCATATCACTGCAGATTACAGAAAACACTATCTCCTGAGTAGCTAATTTGGTGATTGGGTTCTGAAATAATGACTCCTGTTCTTTCACTGTAGATCTTTGTACAATATGGTGAGAAGTGCAAAGCCTCTGAAGAACTCCTACCTTTATTGGACGTGTATCGGATTTCTATCCAAAGTTACACAAACGCAAGGCCTTACCTGACTACGGACTGTGCTCATATTCATTTTGTACTGAATCGATTAGCAGTGTAAGTGCCACTATACTTAATGGCATTTTTCTATGAAAATTCAACTGCAAGAATCTTAAGTGTAGAAAATAAGCTTGGGATTTCTTTGCTCTTTGTGTGGCAGCTGGAATTTAATTTTGATAAATGTGACATTTTGCATTTTGGTAAGGCAAACCAGGGCAGAGTTATACACTTAATGGTGGGGCCTGGGGAATGATGTTGAACAGAGACCTATGAGTCCAGGCGCATAGTTCCTTGAAAGTGGAGTTGCAGGTGGTGAACGCATTTGGCATGCTTGCCTTCATTGGTCAGTGCATTGAATATAGGAATTGAGGCATCCTGTTGTGGTTGTACAGGACATGGGTGAGGCCACTTTTAAAATACTGTGTTCATTTCTGATGTCTTTGCTATAGGAAAGATGGTGTTAAACTCTTAAGATTCAGAAAAGATTTACAAGGATGTTGTGGGATTGGAGGGTTTCAGCTATAGAAGCTGAATAGGTTGGGGGACATTTTCCTGGAGCATGGGAGACTGAGGGTTAACACTTGAGGGGTATGGATAGGGTGAATAGCCATGGTCTTTTTCCTAGAGTAGGAGAGTCCAAAATTGCAGGGCATAGGTTTAAGGTGAGAAAGAAAAGATTTAAAAAGGACTTGAGGGACAACACTTTCATGCAGAGGGTGGTGTTTATATGGAATGAGCTGCCAGAGGAGGGGGTACAATTACAGCATTTAAAAGGCATCTGGATGGGTATATGAATAGGAAGGATTTAGAGAGATCTGGGGAATACTGCTAGCAAATATGACTCAATCACTCAAGGATATCTGGTTGGAAGGAACAGGTGGACTGAAGGGTCTGTTTCCGTACAATATAACTCTGTGACTGAGTAGTTAGTATTGTGGACTGCTATGGGTTTTGGTGTCTTGCGGTAGAATTTGTGCTGTACTCCTTGTCGTTAGTATTGTTGCTAAATGCATGTTAGGTTTTTTATTCTTGTGGGGCATTGGTGTCACTAGCTGGCCAGACTTTATTGGCCACCATTCTTAATGGGCGTTGAGAAGGTGGTGGTGAGTTGCCTTCTTGAACTATTGCAGTCCATGTTCTGCAGTTAGACCCTCAATGCCTTTCGGAAGGGCATCCACCGTTTTTACGCATCCAGGTGCAGTTGGGGAACTTAACCACCTGTACTAATCATGGTGGAAATTCTAAAACCATCTAAATGTCACTTTACTAAAAACATTATGGTTTATGATATTATGGCTGTTTATTTGGTACTTGAGCAGATTTGATGAAATACTGTGTAGAATAAGTTGTATAGAATAAGTTACACTTGTAAGATTCCTCGTCTTTATTGGCAACAGAATAAATGTTTGCTTTTCTGAAGAGACATTTGTTTTTGTTTCCTGGCAACAGATGCAACAGATCTTCAGTAGAATAAGTCTGAACCTTTCAAAAGGAGTTAGCTGACTCATTTATTAACCCTGTTTAAAATTTTAGGAGTTGTTTTGAACTTCTATTGTCACTGTCTGAAAATGAGATTCCACAAGAGGTATGGCAGCAGCTGCAACAGACGTTACAGGTGAGTGATCGGTTGGAAATGGCAGATTATTTGTTGAAATGAGTTTTGTTTGCTCTAATTCTCAATTGCACTGTAGTCAATAATGATCCAAACCTTGATTTCATTCATTGGAGTGCTTTAATATGTAGGTTTTTTTCTGATCCCAGTTGGCGAAAATATCGGCCAGACCCATCTCAGTGAAACCTGGCTTGATAGATCATAAAATGTATCTCTTTGTAGTTCGGTCATCATAGTCATCAATCCCTGAACATTAAACTGCCAATAAATCTTCTATAAATAAAAAAGCAACTTATCACCACAAATGGTTAATTATGAAGTAGAAAAATCGAAACATGAGAAGATTCAACAATTTACAATGCTATCATTTGCTGGTAGTCCATCTAAGTAAAATATCACTCCTATCTAAAGTCTTTAATTATTTGCTGAGCTGACAAGTTGCAAGCTTTTCCTTTTGGCAATTACACATTCACCAAGTGTGATTCTCTCCATTATTGTCTCTCCTGGAGACACAAAACTACTGACTGATTTCTTTCCACTGAATCAGAGAAAAATTTGGTCTCTTACCGCCTGTGTGTGCTGGGACTGCTTTAAAAAAAATTTGACTACTTTCCTGCTTGAAGACTTCACAAACCATCTGCTATCCTGAGATGAAACTATTCTTCTGAACTGAAACCTGATACTGACCGCTTCCTTGTGTTCAGTTCCCAATCATAATCTAAACCAAAGCAGCAGTGGGAGCATTGTAATTGAATTTGGCGTGGGGATCCCACTCCTGATTTGAAATCAGAAGCTGTTGTAAAATGTAAATGTGAGAGGAGAGGATCCAGCTTGTCTGTGATTATTCCTCATGTCAAATACACTCTTAACACCGTGCTACGAAATGTCTCATGCAGATAATTGATGTGGCAGATACCTTTGGAACGACTTATACTTTAGAGTAATAGGGCAATGTTTGGCAAATAAAGGTTTTTTTTTCTCAAAACGTTTGAAGTACGTCACAATGACGGTTAAATTGATTATTAGATGTACAGCATGGAAACAGACCCTTTGGTCCAACTCGTCCATGCCGACCAGATATAGAACATAGAACAATACAGCGCAGAACAGGCTCTTCGGCCCTTGATGTTGTGCCGGCCTGTGAACTATACTCAGCTCGTCCCCACATGCTATCCCATCATCGTCCATGTGCTTATCCGAGGATTGTTTAAATCTCCCTAATGTGGCTGAGTTAGCTACATTGGCAGATATGAAATTCCACACCCTAACCACAGTGAAGAACCTGCCTCTGACATCTGTCTTAAATCTATCACCCCTCAATTTGTAGCTATGACCCCTAGTACAATCTGACCTTATCATTCTAGGAAAAAGACTTGCACTGTCTACCCTATCTAATCCTCTGATCATCATGTATGTCTCTATCAAATCTCCTCTTAGCCTTCTTTCCAATGAGAACAGGCCCAAGTGTCTCAGCCTTTCCTCATAAGACCAGGCAACATCCTGATAAATCTCCTCTGCACCTTTTTCTGATGCCTCCCATCCTTCCTGTAATAGGGCAACCAGACTATACAAGTATTTCAAGTGCAGCCACACTAGCGTTTTGTATATTTGCAACATCACATTGTGGCTCCGGAACTCAATCTCTCTACCGATGAAACCTAACACACCTTGTGCCTTAACAGCTCTATCAACCTGGGTGGCAACTTTCAGGGATCTTTGTACGTGGACTCCAAGATTCCTCTGCATATCCACACTATCAAGAATCTTTCCATTGACCCAGTAGTCTGCCTTCCTGTTATTCTTCCCAAAGTTAATCACCTTGCATTTAGTTGCATTGAACTCCATTTGCCACCCCTCAGCCCAATTCTGCAGTTTATTGAAGTCCCCCTGCAACCTGTAACATTCTTCTACACTGTCCACCACTCCGCCGACTTTAGTGTCATCTGCAAACTTAGTAATTGAGCACCTATGCCTGCGTCTAAGTCATTTATAAAAATGACAAACAGTAGTGGGCCCAAAACAGATCCTTGTGGCACAACATTAGTAACTGACTCCAAGCTGAATATCTTCTATCAACCACCACTCGTGGCCTTCTTTCAGAAAGCCAGTTTCTAATCCAAACTGCTAAATCACCCTCGATCCCATGCCTCTGCATTTTCTCCAACAGCCTACCATGTGGAACCTTATCAAAGGCTTTACTGAAGTCCATGTACACCACGTCAACTGCCATACCCTCATCTACATGCTTGGTCACCTTCTCAAAAATTTCAGGTTTGTGAGACATGACCTGCCCTTGACAAAACTATGTTGACTATCTGAAATCAAATTGTTACTTGCTAGATGATTATAAATCCTATCTCTTGTAATCCTTTCCAAAACCTTTCCTACAACAGAAGTAAGGCTCAATGGCCTACAATTACCTGGATCATCTCTACTGCCCTTAAACAAGGGTACAACATTTGCAATCCTCCAGTCTTCTGGTACTAAACCTGTAGACCATGATGACACTAATATCAGAGTCAAAGGCTTCGCTATCTCCTCCCTAGTTTCCCAGAGAATCCTCTGATAAATCCTATTCAGCCCAGGGGACTTGTTTACTTACACTCCTAGACTTGATAACACCTCTTTGTATCTAAGCTCGATCCTTTCTAGTCTAATATCTCATACTTCATTCTGCTCCTCTATGATATTCTCCTTTTCCTGAGTGAAAACCAATGAGAAATGTTTGTTTAGCACCTCTCCAATGTCCACAGGGTCCATACTCAACTTCCCACTTCTGTCTTTGACTGGCCCAATTCCTACCTTAGTCATCCTTTTCCCAACCTATTTTGTCCCACCTGCCAGCACCCAGCCCATATCCTTCAAAAACCTTCCTATTCATATAACCATCCAGATGCCTTTTAAATGCTGTAATTGTACCAGCCTCCACCACTTCCTCCAGCAGCTCATTCCATACACATCACCCTCTGCGTGAAAAAGTTGCTCCTTAGGTCTCATATCTTTCCCCTCTCACCCTAAACCTATGCCCTCTAGTTCTGGACTCCCCCACCCCAGGGGAAAAAAACTTTCTCTCTTTATCCTATCCATGCCCCTCATGACTTTATAAACTGTATATTTTGGTTTTGGGAGGAGTGAGTGATCATTCTCAAACTTTTATTTATATGAGTGCTTCTGCAATGATCATCTGTCCCAAAGATCTTTCTGGTGTCATTCCTAGAAAAAATTCTTCTACTTGGAAGTGAATGTTGTCATACATAGCTTTCATGGAATTAGAGGGGGGGAAAAAAGCCCACTGAAGTAAAATGCAATTTCTAACGATAAATTGTCAAAATGGATTAATGAATCACACTTTACAGCATGTTACTGTGCATTTTATTATGAAGCTTCTTAGTCTGGCAGTTTCTGTGTTTACTATGAAGGGCCTAATCTAAAATGGTCCATATAGCTCATGTGATTTATATGTTAATGGATTTATTTTCTGAAGCTAATTTTGCTAAGATTTGTAGAATAGTGTGTACAGAATTGCAACACATACTTTGGAACTGAGAATTGGCTTGAAAGTTCAATACAATCGTGCAGAAGACAGTGTTGCTGTAATATTGATGCTGGTTTCATGCTTTATGAAATTGTTGAAATGAGCAGGTAACTGAAATGTGCTGTGAACTATAAAAACAGAACAGATTAGATGTTGTTTGTGAATACATTTATCAGTGACCTTGTTCTGAGGGTAAAGCCAAACAATGTGCAGCTTTTCATCATGGTGTGCTTGTAAACTTTTCACTATCTTTTTGATAGGATTCTCACATCACATTGCTGGAATTTGGGCATAATGAACTGCAGGCCCTTGTTGCTATCACAAATGATGGTGGTGCATGGAAAAATCCACTCCTACAATGCATTCTTACCAAACAACCAGCAGACATTGAAGAAGGTATGCATGAATGCAGTTTAATGATTCTCTTAACCACCTTTTCAGAAATAATTCATGCTGCATGTATATTTAAACTTCATTCATCTAAGTCTCTAGGTATAATTAAAAAGGTTTGTCAGCTTGTTCAGAGATGTTATGACATTCCTCTAGAAAAGGTGGACTTGAACTTGGGTTTCCTTGCTCAAAAGTAGGGTGACGACCACAAAAGCCCTTAATACACTTAACTATGAAATGCATTGAATTTGTGATATTCTGAAATACTGGGCGGCACGGTGGCTCAGTGGTTAGCACTGCTGTCTCTCAGCACCAGGGACCCGGGTTCAATTCCCGCCTCTGGCAACTGTCTGTGTGGAGTATGCACATTCTCCCCGTTTCTGCGTGGGTTTCCTCCGGGTGCTCTGGTTTCCTCCCACAGTCCAAAGATGTGCAAGTCAGGTGAATTATTCAAGTGTGAATATAGGGGAATGGGTCTGGGTGGGTTGCGCTCTGGAGGGTCAATGTGGACTTGTTGGGCTGAAGGGCCTGTTTCCACACTATAGGTAATCTAATATTCACTAAGCACAGAGGAACCTCGATTATCTGGCATTCAATTATCTGAATTTCGGATTGTCCGGCAAGATCGCAAGATCCCAATGCTTGGTTAAATTGTTATCAGGCATTCGATTATCTGAACGTTAGATCGTCTAACAAAATACTCTCTTCGTGTCATTTGGATAATCGAGGTTCCTCTGTATTTTACACTAAAGATAGTTGAGCTTCAGAGGCCAATGCATTGACCCATGTTTGTCATTTTCTCCTCCCCTTCGGTGTCAGGAGCAATGTAGTTATGGGACAGGATGTCGTGTCTGTCTGTGATCAGGTTCAGCAACAGCATGCTATTAGAAGCAGTTAGTACTTTTTTCTACCTTAGGTCAACATTGACAGACTGATAGCTCATAATGAGCTCAACATACATGGTGGAAATAGCCAACTTTGATCAACTAACAAAACAGGCATGGAAGAGAAAAGAAAGAAGCCTCTTTTCAGACAAGGCGCTTATCTGCAACTGTGTATCTTCACATTGCTGTTTGGCAGAAATTGTTAGCTTACAAGTAGGAAGGACAAAGGCCCTATAGCTTCCATCCTGGGTATTTCAACATCCTTGGCATTATATTGAAAGGAAAATGTCACCACCTGAGTAAACCTTTCTAGGCGAGCATGCTGATCATGCCAGCAGTGATCAAACAAAGACGGCTTGATTCGGCTTTTTTGGGCATATAGAAAATTGTTTCTCTAAGGCTGTGAAACCTGGGAGACAACATTCTTGAATCAGAGAATGGGCTATCAAACGACAGCAATATAATTGTCAAGAATGAGAAACTACCTGGCAATAGTTGAAATTACCTACACCAACAGTGGGCAGGGTTTTTGCCATCCCAATTATATGGTTTCTGAAGCTGCAAAGTAGGCACCAAGACTTCAAATAAGGGGTCAGCAGATACCTTTCTGCACCATTGACCGGGGATGGTTTCATGTACGGCACTTTAAACAGATTTTGCCCTTTCAGAATTGGCTTTTGCCTTCATAAGTGCAGTAGTTGATTTTGTTTAACCTTCCCAAAGTTCACAGATTGTATGCCCATCATCCCTCTCAGCTGGAAAGATGCCAACCTCTGAGCATAAATTTGAGGACTTAATTTTACACCTATGGGAAGTTTGTTTAGTAATCTGGTATTCAAAATCGAGACTGAGAAAGCTGATCTTTGGTAGCTTTTGGTGCCTTTTCAGAGAGAAAAAACAGTGACTGTTCAGCCTTTACTGCCTTGCCTTTTACACTCAATTATACAGTTAAATGTCTGAAAGAAGGTTAGGGATTCATTGCCAAAATAATGTACACCTGGGATTTACATATTAAAGAACCGGAACCAGCAAATCCATTCTGAAAGGTGAAAGACTTAACAATCTAGGTCTGTTCAATCATTGTATCACTGTAACCTTTTGCTATAAATGGTGTTTTATCGTCCTCCTTCACAACCACCTGATGAAGAAGCAGCACTTTGGAAACTAGTGCTTCCAAATAAACCTGTTGGACTATAACCTAGTGTTGTGATTTTTAATTTAAATCTGTTGAAAAGGTATAGCAGAGGTAAGCTGAATATTGAATGTTCAGAACAAGTCTTTTAAAGGAACAAAAGAGTGAGTGTACTATAATAGAATAATAGCTACAACAAAAATAATCCAAAACTGTCTTAGAACTACACAATAGTGAAATGGTGGGACTGAAACACAAAATCTGTGAATGCAGAAACTGAGGTGTTTTACATCCTTCACCCGAAGAGGATGCTGCCCAAGCAGCTGTAAAGGAGGAGGCATTTTAACTTCATTGGATAGAATGAAAAGGAGGTACTAAAGGTTTGTAAGATCTCAAAGTAGAAAGTTGTGTGCATGGGATGCATCCTCATTTATTGAGAAGTAAATGTGCTTTAAAAATGAAAGCTGTGACATGAATTATTTTTATGCAGGGAGTTGTGACCTTAAGTGGCTGGTTAAACGGCTGGTTAAAATCAGCTTTTAACCAAGAATGTATTTGATTAAGACTCAAAGGGAAAGAAATGGATAGGTGTGTGAGGGAAGAGTAAGAGAATGGGATTAATTGGAGAGCTGGCCCATAGAGCTAACCCACACACAATGTGTTGCATGGTCCTCTGTATGTATCATTCTAATTCTGCAGTGCGGAATGATATTGATAGGAAACAGCTTGTTTAAATTGAAATTGGTGTGCTGTATTTTACGATATGCAGGTAACTTGGTTTCCTTGCCTTTTTTCCACTTTTCTAACTTGCATTTAATTTCCTTTCTAAAACTTGGGTGTGCTATAGATTAGGATCTTAGTGGAACAGAATCCCTTTTGCTATTTTTTAAAAGCTACATTCGTAGGTAGCCGTGGTCATAGATGCCAGATATGCTCTGGTACCTCTTAAGTATAAGAGTGTTTGATCAGTAAGTGCCCGTTGATCTGTCTCTTTCCTGATGTTCAAACAAGGCACTTGTACTTTTTTTTCCTGGAGGACCCCTTTGATAATCTAGTGACACTACTGCAATAAAATCATTCATAAATCTCTCCTGTAGAGTAATTTATATCAATTGAGTTTTTCCTCTTACATAAATATCAAAAAGATATGGTTATATGTTGGGCTTTTTCTCCCGCAATATTAATCTAAGAATTTATATAAAAGGGCTCTTGGTTTCATTTGTTGAATAAAAGCTCTGGAAGGGCTGTGTTTTGCCTGTTTAAAAGAAACTGCATTCTGATGCAGTGTTAATATTAGGTTGCAGGAATAATAGTCTTTTTGGTGGATGGTGAAGTAAAACTAACAGTTTGATTAGGTTGTGCTTATGCTTTTCATTTCATGTTGTTGCTATATAATTTATTGGAATGCTTAGACAAATGGAAAATTTGTTTTCAACTGAATAATTGAGAATGTCTGCCTGATGTTGCTACTGGGCTAGGTTGCTGGTATGAAGAAGCATTTAAGGACTAGTAATGCTGGTGTCTTGGGAATAGGGTGCAAAGTGAAAACGAGATTGCAGGACAAAAGTCAGAAATACAATCTCTGATCAAGAAATAGCTTTCAGAAATAATTAGCCAACATGTAATGTGGACTCAATGTAGTAGAATAATTACGCTGGAACTTTTACCTGTAGCCAGTACCACAAAAATGAAATGAGGGCTTATCTTTCGCATGTACAAGTGTTACTGCTCAAACTTTTGTTTCCGAACAGGCTATTTACTTCAACATTTTTCAATTGTGAAAGAAACTTTTTAATTAAGATTCTTGTATTTTTGCAATTTAATATGCAATGTAACCTATTGATGCACACAAACCTTTTGGATTAATATAAACGATATGCCTGAAAAGTCTTTGTACTGATTTCAGGCTGCATTTGAAACTACAGTCCTTCAAATATTATGTTGCTAAATCCAGTATTTGCCCACATCAGACTGAAAGTTAATTCAAGCCAGGAAAGAGTGTTTAGTCATTTACCATTGATCAGAATTGGGTGGCAGAGTATAAACCATTCTGACAGGATTAATTTCCTTGTATTGTAGATGCTAACTTTTATTTTGGTAGCCTAATTTCTGACATGTCTTTGTTTTATTAAATATCACGATAGTCGTCCAAGGTATAGATTATAACCAAATGACCTTTTCTGTTTATATAGTCAAGAATTACTTGATCCAGGAGGGGCCTGCATTCCTTGAGATACGCATTAAACATTTGATGAAGACAGATCGTAAGCTTGAAGCAACGCTGCTAGCGAAATGTTGTGCAGAAAATGCAGAAATTAACAACAAAGGTGCTTTTCGACAAATCTACCTCACTTGTCTCTGCACCATGGGACCCAATGAGGAGGCAGCAAAAGAGGTAAGTAGTTTTTAAAAAGTGGAGGCTTTTCTGTTCTTGAAAGATCCATTACTCTGCGAAGGAATATAGACCCCAATATGAAAATTTGGATAGAATTTTCACAAAAGCAGATTCTGGTGGGCAGTAGTGAAAATTGATGACAGTGCTGCGGTTGTCAAAGCTTAAGGGAATCCTTCAAGCTCATGGCAGTTTAGAGAGAAGCTTCAAGGTGGTCCTCCAACTCAGAGTACTGAGTTCTAAGGGAAGCAAAAGAAACTTAAGGTTTTTGGATTTAAAAGATGATGTGATATAGATTATCAAATAAAACAGCATATAGAATAGTCAAGTCTTGAACTTTGTCGTGAATCATAATAGTATAAAATAGGAACATCTACAAATCCATGAAACTTTAAGGCAGACGTCAAAAGATTTGGGGCAACACAGTTGCTCAGTGGTTAGCACTGCTGCCTCACAGCGCCAGGGACCCTGGTTCAATTCCCACCTCAGGTGACTGTGTGGAGTTTACACATTCTCCCCGTGTCTGCGTGGGTTTCCTCCAGGTGCTCTGGTTTCCTCCCACAGTCCAAAGATATGCAGGTCAGGTGAATTGGCCATGCTAAGTTGCCCATAGTGTTAGGTGCATTAGTCAGGGGGAATGGATCTGGGTGGATTACTCTTCGGAGGGTTGGTGTGGACTTGTTGGGCCGAAGGGCCTGTTTTCATACTCTAAGTAATCTAATCTAATTTGCAAAAGCAATCAACACATGAAATAGATGTTTGGTTGAGTGTTGGAGACTAAAATGCTAGAATAATTTTAGGACCTCTGTTATTGTCTTGGATCGAAAGGTCATTCTGGAACATCGCTTGAATAACCTTCATTGGTATCTGTCTTGTGTTCTTGCAATATTTAAATTAAATACATTGTTACTTATGGACAACGTGGTTCTAAAAGTTTCCAGGAATAATGTCATTTTCAGAAAATTGAGTGTCTGTTTTGGTTTTGTCCCACATTTTGAAATGAACTTTGCATTATGTATCTAAATTACATTGCAATGATTATCCTGTCTAATATCCAAAATGTTCTACTTCGGATAGATTGCCCATGTTGATTGCAAGGAAGTACTGGATATTATTTGTAATTTGGAGTCTGATGGTCAGGATAATGCTGCTTTTGTCCTGTGTACAACATTCCTTACACATCAGCTACAGCAGGAAAGTGTCTATTGCTCTTGGTAAGTTTTAGGTATTTTAAGTATTAAAATATTTGAGGTATCAGATTTTTCCATGCCTTTACGTTCACACTTGCTGGGAGAATTATTATTTGGATTTTAGCATGCTGTACTAACTCACGGTGATAGTGAGTGGTGTGATTGTTTCCCTTTTGTATTTCTGTAGTTCGGGCTGGTTGATGGATTGTAAATTGATTAAATTGAGCACCTGTGTTTAATCTCTGCTTTGAAACTGTAACTATAGTTCATTGCCACCCTGACCTTTTGCTCTTGTGAAAGTAAAAGTTCATTGGGATTTTGCTGTCTAGTTCTTCGTCCAACTTGACATAATGTGCATTGAAGCAAAATTGAAACAGACTAGGTGACGTATTCATCGTGCATAGCGTCACAGCTGAGTCTGATCTGATCCTCATTCATGTCTGCTATCTGGAGACTGAAGCAGAAACTTGAGTTGATCTTTACCCTCTGGATCCAAGTGAGTGACTCTTGCTGCCATGTATATGAATAGGTATCTCAGTACAAGCAAGAAGCATTTTACTATTTCGTCATGAGGAACGTTCTCACTGCTATATTGTAATTCAACGTGTTTTTGGTTATATTTTGGTACTTGTCCAAAATAGGTCAAAATTGGTAAGTTAAACAAATGCCCTCTATGTTTGTATGTGGTTTTAATTGTGAATGATGTTGCTGAGAAAACAACATGAGAGGCATACTATTTTGTCTGCATGTAGTGATTGTGAGAATGGAATCTAGTTATACTGCCACTTTTTAAGCCAGAAATGGTATGACATCTTAAAAGTGTACTTAAAAAGGAAATAATTGTTTGTCATCCTTTTTCCTCAAGGGAACTTACTCTGTTTTGGAGCAAGTTGCAGCGAAGAATGGATCCCTCTTTAGATTCCTTTCTAGAACGCTGTCGTCAACTTGGTATCATTGCAAGAACAGTGTACCACATATTCTTCCTTATAAAAGTTATCCAATCTGAAGTAAGTAACCAGTTGGTTTCTTGAAATTTGAAACACATTGAAAAGCTATTTGTTCAGTATCATTTTTTTTTTTGCAGTGCCTTACTTTAATAGTTGTCTTGAAATTAGCTCACTTTATAGCCTTTGCTTGAGTTATTTGATTTTTAAAAATGCAAGCTGTTAAATATTTCATTTGTAATATGATAGTTCTTTAGCCAGTGTTGCCTTCATTTTTTAAAATATATTTTTATTTAAAAAGTTTCTTTTGAATATTATAACAAATACAAAATCAAACCATTCAAACTAATATTAAAAAAACAAAGCTGCTAATTACACAAATAACTAATAGCTAAGCTAAAAAAGGAAAATCTTAACAATAAGAAGAATAACAACCGTAACACAGCTCAGCAAAACAAAACAATAGCCCTCTATTATTGTGCGCACAAGTGTGTATGTATTCATATGTTCATAGTTCTCCTCTGGATACCAAACCCATTGGATACCAAAGGAGGATAGTAAAAGCTTTTTTAGGTATGTGCAAGGCAAAAAAATGGTTAGGACTAAAATTACCGGGAACAAAAAAATGGCAGAGGAATTAAATGGGTACTTCAGATCTATGTTCACTGGGGAGGACCCAAGCAATCTCCCTGAGGTATCAGTGGCTGATGGACCTGAACTTAAGGGAATTTATATTTGCCAGGATTTGGTGTTGGAGAGACTGTTGGGTCTGAAGGTTGATAAGTCTCCGGGGCCTGATGGTCTGCATCTCAGGGTACTGAAGGAGGTGGCTTGGGAAATCGTGGATGCGTTGGTGATTATTTTCCAGAGTTCGATAGATTCGGGGTTGGTTCCTGAGGATTGGAGGATGGCTAATGTTATACCACTTTTTAAGAAAGGTGGAAGAGAGAAAGCAGGAAATTATAGACCAGTTAGTCTGACCTCAGTGGTAGGAAAGATGCTGGAGTCTATTATAAAGGATGAAATTACGGCACATCTGGATAGTAGTAACAGGATAGGACAGAGTCAGCATGGATTTATGAAGGGGAAACCATGCTTGACTAATCTTCTTGAATTTTTTGAGGATGTAACTCTGAAGATGGACGAGGGAGATCCAGTAGATGTAGTGTACCTGGACTTTCAGAAAGCTTTTGATAAAGTCCCACACAGGAAGTTAGTGAGTAAAATTAGGGCGCATGGTATTGGGGGCAAAGTACTGACTTGGATTGAAAATTGGTTGGCTGACAGGAAACAAAGGGTAGTGATAAACGGCTCCATTTCGGAATGGCAGGCAGTGACCAGTGGGGTACCGCAGGGATTCGTGCTGGGACCACAGCTTTTTACAATATATGTTAATGATATAGAAGATGGTATCAGCAATAACATTAGCAAATTTGCTGATGATACAAAGCTGGGTGGCAGGGTGAAATGTGATGAGGATGTTAGGAGATTACAGGGTGTCCTGGACAAGTTAGGTGAGTGGGCAGATGCAGTTTAATGTGGAAAAATGTATGGTTATCCACTTTGGTGGCAAGAACAGGAAGGCAGATTACTACCTCAATGGAATCAATTTAGGTAAAGGGGCAGTACAGAGAGATCTGGGTGTTCTTGTACACCAGTCAATGAAGGCAGGCATGCAGGTACAGCAGGTAGTGAAGAAGGCTAATAGCATGCTGGCCTTGATAACAAGAGGAATTGAGTATAGAAGCAAAGAGGGGCTTCTGCAGCTGTACAGGGCCCTGGTGAGACCACAGCTGGAAATGTGTTGCTGGAAAAGCGCAGCAGGTCAGGCAGCATCCAGGGAACAGGAGAATCGACGTTTCCTGAAGAAGGGCTTATGCCCGAAACGTCGATTCTCCTGTTCCCTGGATGCTGCCTGACCTGCTGCGCTTTTCCAGCAACACATTTCCAGCTCTGATCTCCAGCATCTGCAGACCTCACTTTCTCCTGGTGAGACCACACCTGGAGTACTGTATGCAGTTCTGGTCTCCAAATTTGAGGAAAGACTATTGAGGGAGTGCAGCGTAGGTTCACGAGGTCAATTCCTGGAATGGCGGGATTACCTTACACTGAAAGACTGAAGTGACTGGGCTTGTATACCCTTGAGTTTAGAAGACTGAGAGGGGATCTGATTGAGATGTATAATATTATGAAAGGATTGGACACTCTGGCAGCAGGAAACATGTTTCCGCTGATGGGTGAGTGCCAAACCAGAGGACACAGCTTAAAAATACGGGGTAGACCATTTAGGACAGAGATGAGGAGAAACTTCTTCACCCAGAGAGTGGTGGCTGTGTGGAATGCTCTGCCCCAGAAGGCAGTGGAGGCCCAGTCTCTGGATTCATTTAAGAAAGAGTTGGATAGAGCTCTCAAAGATAGTGGAATTAACGGTTATGGAGATAAGGCAGGAACAGGATACTGATTAGGAATGATCAGCCATGATCATATTGAATGGCGGTGCAGGCTCGAAGGGCTGAATGGCCTACTCCTGCACCTATTGTCTATTGCTTAGAATTGCTATGGCTATATAAAGGCTCTTATTAATATGGCGGACAAATCTGTACTCAGTCCAAAAAGGGCCGAAACGTCTTATAGCAATTGAGTTTTATGGTGCACCATACTCTTCAGAAAGCCCCTGGGGGTGTGCTCCATGACTAGCTTATGCCAGCTTAGCAGCCCTGGGGGAATTTTCTGACACTCAACCTAATAGAATGTTCTTTCTTGCACAAAAAGTGAGGATACTGAAAAGCCTTTTTTGTGTGCATCTAATGAAACTGAATTAACAAAGCCTAGAAGAAAAGATACCGGTTTCATGCTCACCTCCATCCCGAAGGCCTTCTCTATTTCGCCTACCACAGCACTCCAGTATGCCTGCAGTCTGTGGCAGGACCAAAGACAATGAGTCAGTGTGCCCATGCTCACTTTACATTTAGGACAGATTGGAGATGCTTCCACTTGAAATTTAGCGAGGTGGTCTGGGGCCAGATGGACCCTGTGGAGAATCTTCAATTGCAAAGCATGGGTGCTGTTGCAAATCAAGATCCTTCTTGCATTTTCCCAGAAGAGATCCCAACATCGAACTCCCTCTCCCATATCCTACAAAGCCATTCGGCCTCGTCTGAGGGGCCCTCTCTCAATAGATAAGCGTTGCTAACGGATAATATGCTCTCAGCACTGAACATCCTCTTCTCCATATTGGACCTATAAGGATCAGTGAGAAGTGTGGTTTTTTTTGTATGAAGTTTCTAATTTGGAAGAACCAAATAAGGTCCCTACTGGGCAATTCATATTTCTGAGGCAACTGGTCAAAAAACAACAGTATGTCCCCTTCAAATAAATCACCCAGGCGAAGCATGCCCCTAGCCCCCATAGTTTAAACCCAGAATCTGTCGTCCCTGTCTGAAAGCCTGGCATACCAACCAAGGGTGTCAAAAATGATTTGACAATATTACCTGCACCCTGACCCATGGCCCTCCACGCCTTAACAGTACTGATGCCTATTGGGTTATGGCAATATTCCTTATCTGTTCTCATTTTGTCTAAGAACAGCAGGCCAATAAGGGGGTGTCTTGCCTGAGCTGCTTTGATGTCCAACCAACGTGAGTGAGCGTCACCCTGAGCCCAATAATTCGAGTAAGACAGTAACGAGCTTAACTGATAGTTGTTGATATCCAGGAGGCCCAGTCTGTTCCAGTCTGTAAGGTAACTGCAATTTAGTAAATTTAATTAGGAGCTGCTTGTGATACCAGATAAATAAACTAAACCAGCCATTCAGCCTTCTAAATATTTGCTTAGTAAAAAGTAGAGGAAGCATTTGTGTAGGGTACAACAGACGGGGCAGAATGCTCATTTTAATGAGGACTATCCGATCTAAACCAAGAGTTCAGAAGCACCTCCCATCTACGAAGGTTCTGGTTGATTCTGTTGAATAAATGGGAAAAAATGGCTTTAAATAGTGATCAAAAATGGGAGTAATAAATATGCTGAAGTGGAGAAAGCCCTCCTGCGACCATCTGAAGGGGAACAGAGATCCGCCTTCAGGATCAGGCATTCAGGAAATCACCCACGGTTTTGGCCTCTGATTTCGCTAAGTTGATCTTCTGACCTGAGAAGCCACCAAATAGATTGATGCATTGTGTCAGACATGGCACTGAGACTGTTGGATTTGATAGGAAGACAAGAATGTTATCCGCATACAGTGCGATCTAGTGTGACTTCATTCCCACTTTTGGAGCGGTTATATTGGGATCCCTGTGTGTTGCCTCTGCCAGTGGTTCGATCACCAGTGTGAAAAGCAATGATGACAAGGGGCAGCCTTGTTGACTGCCCCTACAAATATCAAAATTGCTTGACTGTACACCATTGGTGAGGACCGCGGCAAGAGGATCACTATACAAAACCTCCGCCCACTTGATGAAGGTCTTTCTCAGGCCAAACCGTTTCAAAGTATGCAAAAGATATGACCACTCAACCCTGTCAAATGCCTTTTCCACATCTAAGGAGATCACCAATCTCTGCACTGATTTGTTGTTGACATACTTGGATCATGTTAAGTAATCTCCTGACATTATCTGTCAATCTGCGACCTTTTATGAACCCCATCTGGTTTTCCTTAAAGATGGAGGGCAGTGCAGTTTCTAGCCTTAATACCAGAGTCTTGGATAGAATTTTGAAATTCACATTCACGAGTGAGATTGGTCTATCGGAAGCACAGTCATAGAACATAGAAGAATACAGCGCAGTACAGGCCCTTTGGCCCTCGATGTTGCGCCGATCCAAGCCCACCTAACCTATACTAACCCACTATCCTCCATATACCTATCCAATGCTCGCTTAAATGCCCATAAAGAGGGAGAGTCCACCACTGCTACTGGCAGGGCATTCCATGAACTTACGACTCGCTGAGTGAAGAACCTACCCCTAACTTCAGTCCTATATCTACCCCCCCTTAATTTAAAGCTATGCCCCCTTGTAATACCCGACTCCATACGCGGGAAAAGGTTCACACTGTCAACCCTATCTAACCCCCTAATCATCTTGTACACCTCAATCAAGTCACCCCTAAACCTTCTTTTCTCTAATGAAAACAGCTCCAAGTGTCTCAGTCTTTCCTCATACGATCTTCCTTCCATACCAGGCAACATCCTGGTAAACCTCCTCTGCACCCGTTCCAGTGCCTCCACATCCTTCCTATAGTATGGCGACCAAAACTGCACACAATATTCCAGATGCAGCCGCACCAGAGTCTTATACAACTGCATCATGACCTCAGGACTCCGGAACTCAATTCCTCTACCAATAAAAGCCAGTACGCCATATGCCTTCCTCACCGCACTATTTACCTGGGTGGCAACTTTCAGAGATCTGTGTACATGGACACCAAGATCCCTCTGCTCATCCACACTACCAAGTATCCGACCATTAGCCCAGTACCCCATCTTTTT
Source organism: Chiloscyllium plagiosum (assembly GCF_037043375.1). Classification (NCBI taxonomy): domain Eukaryota; kingdom Metazoa; phylum Chordata; class Chondrichthyes; order Orectolobiformes; family Hemiscylliidae; genus Chiloscyllium; species Chiloscyllium plagiosum. Next base: position 13,169,177 of record NW_028270168.1, read on the forward strand.
GTTATTCTTCCCAAAGTGAATCACCTCACACTTAGCTACATTGAATTCCATTTGCCACCTTTCTGCCCAGCTCTGCAGCTTCTCTATATCCTGCTGTAACCTGCCACATCCTTCCTCACTGTCAACAACTCCTCCGACTTTCGTATCATCCGCAAACTTGCTCACCCAACCTTCTAACCCCTCTTCCAGGTCATTTATAAAAATGACAAACAGCAATGGTCCCAAAACAGATCCTTGCGGAACACCGCTAGTGACGGCACTCCATGAAGAAACTTTGCCATCAACTACTCCCCTCTGTCTTCTTCCATCCAGCCAATTCCTAATCCAAATCTCCAACTCACCCTCAATGCCATATCTCCGTATTTTCTGCAGTAGCCTACCATGGGGAACCTTATCAAACGCCTTACTAAAATCCATATATACCACATCTACCGCTTTCCCCTCATCAACCTCCTTCGTCACCTTTTCAAAGAATTCAATAAGGTTTGTGAGGCACGACCTGCCCTTCACAAAACCATGCTGACTATCCTTGATCACATTATTCCTATCCAGATGTGCATAAATCCTATCCCTTACAATTCTCTCTAAGACTTTGCCCACAACAGAAGTGAGACTCACCGGTCTATAGTTACTAGGGTTATCCCTACTCCCCTTTTTGAACAAGGGAACCACATTTGCTATCCTCCAGTCTTCTGGCACTACTCCTGTAGACAAAGAGGACATAAAAATCAAGGCCAATGGCTCTGCAATCTCCTCCCTTGCTTCCCAGAGAATCCTAGGATAAATGCCATCAGGCCCAGGGGACTTATCTATTTTCACCTTTTCCAGGATTTCCAACACCTCTTCTCTACATACCTCAAAGCCATCCATTCTACTTATTTGTGACTCAGTATTCACATCGACGACAATGCCCTGTTCCTGAGTAAATACTGAAGAAAAGTATTCATTCAGTGTCTCCCCAATCTCTTCCGCCTCCACACGCAACTTCCCACTACTATCCTTGACTGGACCTATTCCTACCCTAGTCATTCTTTTATTCCTAACATACCTATAGAAAGCCTTAGGGTTTTCCCTAATCCTACCGACTAAGGACCTTTCATGTCCCCTCCTTGCTGCTCTTAGCTCTCTCTTCAGGTCCTTCCTGGCTACCCTATAACTCTCAATCGCCCCAATTGAACCTTCACGTCTCATCTTGAGATAGGCCGCCCTCTTCCATTTAACAAGGGATTCCAATTCCTTATTAAACCACGGCTCCCTCGCACGACCCTTTCCTCCCTGCCTGACAGGTACATAATTATCAAGGACACTCAATAGTTGCTCCTTGAACAAGCTCCACATATCATTTACACTCTTGCCTTGGAGTCTACTTTTCCAAGCCACACATCTTAAGTCATGCCTCACCGCATCATAATTTCCCTGACCCCAGCTATAACTCTTGCCCTGTAGTACACACTTATCCCTCTCCATCGCGAGTGTAAAAATCACCGAATTATGGTCACTATCCCCAAAGTGCTCACCTACCTCTAATTCTAACACCTGGCCTGGTTCGTTACCCAGAACCAAATCCAGTATGGCCTCACCTCTTGTTGGCCTGTCTACATATTGTGTCAGGAAACTCTCCTGCACACATTGAACAAACACTGACCCATCTAACGAACTTGAGCTATAGCTTTCCCAATCAATATCAGGAAAGTTAAAGTCCCCCATAACAACCACCCTATTACTGTCACTCATCTCCTGAATCACCTTCCCTATCCTTTCTTCAATGATTCTAGGACTATTAGGAGGCCTGTAAAAGACTCCTAACAGGGTGACCTCACCTTTCCTATTCCTAACCTCAGCCCAAACTACCTCAGATGGCAAGTCCTCATCCATCGTCCTTTCCACCACTGTAATACTATCTTTGACAAGCAATGCCACACCTCCCCCTCTTTTACCCCCACCTCTGACCCTACTAAAACATTTAAATCCTGGAACCTGCAACAGCCAATCCTGTCCCTGTTCTAGCCATGTCTCCGTAATAGCCACAACATCGAAGTCCCAGGTACCAACCCACGCTGCAAGTCCTCTGGGGCCTTCCCCTTTTTTAAGAATGAGAGAGATGTTCGCCTCTTTTAGTGATAGTGGGAGGAGGTCACAACTGAGTCATTAAACATGCTAAGCCTTGGCCTTGACAATGTACTTTTAAATTCCTTAGAACTCACTGGGGAGCCCATCAGGACCTGACACCTTCCCATTCTGGAGTTGCCTCTTAGCCTCCTGCACCTCTTGCTCTGACAGTGGGGCATTGTCGAGAAACTCTTGTTCAGGGGTCACTCCCAGATGGCCCAAAGGACGACTTAAAGGACACCATTATAACCCGTCTGCGCTCTCAGCTTTCAGATTGGTATAATTCAGTAAAATTTCTGGAATGCTGCATTATTCCTTTTAGAATCATAGGTCAAATTTCCAGTGTCTTCTCTGATCGAGGTAATGGCTTGAGGGGGACTCCTTTTCCTAGCAAGGTTTGCTAGGTACTTGCCCGGCTTATCCCCATGCTCAAACAGCTTTTGACTTGCAAATGTAAGCTCCCTCTTGGTGTCCAAGTGAGCATGGAGTTTAACGTAGACCAGAGCGCTGTGATCCTCTGCAGTTTCACCAGCGACAGCCTGTCAAAGTATGCCTTTTCAGCTACTTTCAGGCATGACTTGAGCAAGTGTTGCTGCTCACTCCTCTGTGACTTCTTACTGGCTGAATAGGAGATAACCAACCCCCTAGCATAGGCTTTAGCTGTTTCCCAAGAATGGATGGGCTACTGGCCAAGCCTGAATTAATATCTAAGAAAGCCCTGAACTCAGTAGGAAAGAATTCAATAAACTTGCTATCCTTAAGGATGAAGGGGTCCAGTCGCCAGTGCCTCGAGCCTACCACCACATCCTTATTCTTAACCATTAACTACCCTGGGGCATGATCGGAAATAGTGATATTGCCAACTGTTCATGATGCCATCGAGCCCAGATGTGCTGTGGGGATCAGAAAAAGATCAATCCTGGTATGGCATTTATGTGAGTTTGAGAAGAACGTGAAGTCCCTGCCAGCAGGATGAAAGTGCCTCCAAACATCTACCAATCCCAATTCAGCGCACAAATCCCTTAATTGTTTAGATCGCAAAGAAGATATCAGCGGGCCTTTGGGCAATCTGTCAACTGGAGGCTCAATGAGACAGTTGAAATCCCCTCTGATCATATGTTGAGATGCAAGTTTAACCAGTCTAGAAAGTGCATCTGTCAAGAATTTAAGGGGTTGGACCAGGGGACAAGTAAGCATTTAAGAGCCCGTATTCTTACCCATGTATCAAAGCTTTAAGGATTACAAATCTCCTGTGTGTGTCTTTAATGCACTCCAATAACTTAAATGGGAGATTCTTTCTAACTAAAATGGCCACCCCTCTACTCGTATTGAAAGATGAAAAATTAACCCGGTTGTACCCATTCTGTGCAGCTTCAAATGCTATGCATCATCCAAGTGTGTTTCTTGTGATAAGGCAACATCCACCCTCTCTTAAGGCTGCAATGTATCATCTTCTTCTTGACAGGTGAGTGACTACCCTTAATATTCCAGGTCCACCACTAAACCACATCCTGAGCCATCACCTTCCACAGCACCATCTAGACTCCAGAGAGGAGGAACCCAGACTACAAATCGCTGAGCTTTAATGCAAAAGAATCCACAGAACCCAAACATTACACAGACTAAAATAACTGCATCCAACAAATCTACAAACTTAAAAACTATATACAGCAAAAACAGGAAAAAAAATCACCAAAGGCACTGATTAGAAGAATTTATCCTCCCCATTCGAAGGGGTGCCTACACATCCTAGAACCCTACTAACCATCCCAACTGCCCCCTCAACTGCTACCAGTTAGGGTTGCGCCACATGCACCAACCACCCAGTAGGAAAAAATAACACCCAAGAGCAAAGTTAATACTATAGACAAGTAAAGTAAAAATAAATGTCACCCATCCTTAAATAGAAATTAGAAATGAATATTCAATCCATCGCAGACATCATTTCATGCAACTTATTACGAGAAACGAGACTCCATCAAGTCCTTTTTTAAAGAAAAGAAAACCCGCACAGCTCTGTTCTCTACGCCTATTTGGCCATTCGACTTAAGTCAGCATGTCCACAAAGTCCTTTGCTTTCTCTGACAAGTCGAACAAATGTATGGATCTAGTATGATTGATCTGAAGCACTGCTGGATATTTTAAAGAATATTGGATCCCAAGCATGCTCTGTCTCCTCTTGACGCCATCATAGGACTTCCTTTTCTTGTCCACTGCTGCCGAGAAGTCTTGAAAAGACGTCACCCTGGAGCAGTCACATACCAACGCCTTTGGGTCCCTCCCCTGGATTCTAGAGGCTTCTATGACCCTCTATCTATATAATGATGGAACCTTACCAGGACATGGCGTGGGCACTGATCTGGACTGGTTTTCATATCACGATCTGGTGGATTCTTTCAGTTGTTATCCTTTCCTTCTGAGTTTCCAAACGTAGAAACTCTGGGAACCACTTCTCGAAGAACTCCATCAGCTGCTCACCTCCTGTCCCCTCTGATATGCCAGCAACGCATAGGTTCTTTCTTCTGCCCCTGTTTTTGAGATCGTCTACCAGATCCAACAGACCCTGGACCTGTGTTTCCAGGGCTTCAGTTTGGCTCTTGGAGGAGTCAGTCTCTGCCTCTACCCCTGCAGTTCAGCGCTCGAGCTCATCGGTCCTTTTTCCCAGGTCTTGCAGCATAGAGGATACAGGAGCCAGCTTCTCCTTGATACTTTCCTGGATCGGCCTCCCAGGACCTCGTGAGGTTTGGTCAGCTCCTCAACCAGGGTCTGGTAAGTAAGCAAGGCAGCTGCTTCAGTGGGCTGGGCCGTGGCTCAGGCCCTGGGTGAGCTTCAACCTTTCTTCAGCATTCTCCAGCTGCAAGGTCAAAAGTAGGTAAAATTTTTCAGGTTTCCAACTCTTTTTACTGTGTTTTTATGTACAGTAAAGTGCTTTGGATGGGTCCTGGCTCTGTCGGGTCGGTGTTGCAGCATTGAGCCCAGCAAACTCGATCCTATTAGGATGCCGCCATCTTGGATCCCCATCTTCATTTTTAATTATTTGAAATTGGGTATGGATTTGTGATCTACCATGAGCCAAAATGTTACAAATATTGTTTACACCAGCACACCTTAAACTGGATGTTAGAACACAGTCTGTTCAGTGATCCGCTACTGAATACAATCAAAATATGTACTCTTAGCTGGCTACCATATTGTGGAATGTAGTTGAAGCTAGAAGGCCTGTTAGGAAAACGCAGGTGACTGTTTGTTCATGTGAAGCACTGTCTGTCTTGACTTCCAAAATAAGAAATTAGTGTCAATTCGTATATTTTTGATTTGTGCATAAAATTATTTATAAAGTGCATTTAATTGGTGTTACCAAGAGACATTAAAACAGTACACATTTCTTTAGTCAAGCAAGAAACTTTCTTTTTGTTTTGCAGGCAGAAGGAGCTGGTCTCCCCATTTCTATTGAACTGTGTGTAGGAGCCCTTCGTATTCAGTCTAACGAAAATGCAGAGATGAAGATTTCTATCTGTAAAACCATTGCATGCTTAATGCCAGATGACCTTGAAGTCCGACGTGCTTGTCAGCTCACTCAGTTCCTGCTGGAACCGACAGTGGATGCCTACCGTGAAGTGGAAAAGTTATATAAGCAGCCTGATCAAAAATATGATGAGGAAAATGGCCCTATTCCCAATTCATTACACTGTGAACTTCTACTGGTTTTGAAATCCCATTGGCCCTTCGATCCAGAATTCTGGGATTGGAAAACACTCAAACGTCATTGTCGGGGGCATCTGGGGGACCAAGCTGGTGCCATTTCGGAAGATGAACTCAGTGAAGATGAATTGGATGGTAATGAACTCTTTGATCAGATGAGTAAAATTCCAGAGACAATGACTGATGGAAGAGAGAAAGATGGAGAAAATTTAAACAAAAAGAAAGAAAGGGTGATGTCTGAGAGATATTACAGATGGCTTCAAAATATGTTCTTCTGTGTGCTGTGCAAGAAAGATTATGTTGTAGCAAGAATTGTACACCATGCGAAGACACATATTAGGGATGGGATATTTTCTTGCCCTGTTTGTGCAAAAAAGTTTAAGAGAAAGGAACAGTTTACTCCACATGTAAAGGAGCATATAAAGAAACCGAAGAGAGAGAAGAAACAGAAAAAGAAACTAGAAGCAGCTGAAAAACTTTCACTTCCTGTATTAAGTGCAGCTACACCTCCAAAGCAGCAACCTTCTGTAGATGAAGTGAAAGGTTTGGCTAAAAAAGAAGTTGAGGAAAATGACTACATAATCTTCAGTGGAACTGACTCAGTGGAAGAAGGTCAAGGTGACCAGCCCAAAGCTGAAGTAGATGAAGCTGTTGTTTCGCAGTGGACAGAAAGTTATCCATGCCCAGGTACAGATTGTTTGAGGTCATTTAAATACTACAAAAATCTCACAGCCCATTTGAAAAATGATCACTTGGACAATGATGAAAATGTGAAACATTTCCTTGAAATGAATAACAGGAAGGCACTGTGTAAGTACTGTCGGCGTCATTTTGTCAGTGACTACCATCTTAAAGCTCACTTAAAGGTACACTCCGGGTTGCAACCATACATTTGCATTCAGATGGACTGTAATGCAAGCTTTCAGGCCTTTGCTGATCTAGTGAAGCACAGAAAACAGCATAAAGAATTCCGATCCAGATGTACATTTAAAGGTTGTAATAAGGTTTTCAGTGGATCTTGCTTGCTGTATCACCATGAAGCTCAGCATTACAGGGAAGCAGCCTATTCCTGTAATTTATCTGGCTGTAAGAAATTCTACTTTTCAAAAAGTGAATTTCAAAATCATCTGCAAACGCATGGTATAACAAGACTGGAAGACTTTGAGGCCAAATTTCTGAAAAAAGAGAGTGACACCACAGAAGGTCTGGTTGATGATGGCCCTAAGCTTGTGACTTCAGAAGAGCAACTCATTCCCCTGTCTGACAGTTGCACAGAAAATACAAGTGAGACGTTGAATGAAGTATCAGAAAGATCTTCAGAAAGTTGCAGCTATTCTCTGCCCCAGGATGTTGTTAAAAGGGAAAATGAAGCACAATACAGCCCAAGCGGTTCACGTTTTCCAGTGGTACAAGGTACTGATGGTGCAAATTTAGGCTTTGACAGCAAGAATCGATCTGGAAATAGTACTCAACAGAATGTTTATTCCGAAAATCTTCTTGTGCCCTTGGAAAAGTTGGCATCATTTAAAGAACTCAGTGACATTGAGGATATGATGAAAGCAGCTACCCTTCATCCAGAAATTAACAGGAGCCTGGCAAAGCACAAAATCCCAACTGGGGTTGGAGGTAGCTCTCCAGCCTTAAATAAGCTTGCTTGTGGGATTGATGGCTGTGTTATGGTGTATGCCTTGACAAAGGATCTCAGGAAGCATATCAAAATGGCTCATCCAAACTACTACAAGGCTAAGAAACGAATTGATAAACACTGCAGAGATGTTTTGAAAAGTTCTGTATCAAATCAAGTCAAAATTAAAACTGAGGCAGGACCGCAGGCATCACGATTACCGACCTCTCTCAGATTGGAAGGCGAGTCAGTTCCACCTGTAATTGATGATCTTGCAGGAGGTAAAAGTGTGCTGCTCAAAACACAGAGAGCTAAGAAGCCTAAGAACAACAGGAATGCCAAATGGCCTGCCATTTTTAAGGATAATAAGTTTGTATGCTCCAGGTGTTTTAAAGAGTTTTCGAATCCCAAATCACTTGGTGGCCACCTGGCTCGCAAAATAAAATGCCCGTTACTTGCTGAGAATAATGCAGAGACCACTCCTATGAAGAGATATGAAGGCCAGTCTGCAAGTGTTGCCAGCTGTGCTCCTGCAGTGCCAACTCTGGAAGAACTTATAAGAGCTCTGCAGAAGCTGCGGTTAGATAAATCTGAAGTGTTTAGAAATGAAGTGATGACATGTGCTTCCACTTTACCTTCACCTCTGGCAAAGCCGCCTTCTACACCGATCCTCACCAGCGATGCTTCCGTTTCCACACGTTCAGATAATGATTCTCAGTTGCAACCACATTCTCAAGAGCTCTTCCAAAGTGATTCATCTAAAGAGGATTCTGGAATCATTAAGCCATTTGTCTGTGACAACGAAGGATGTGCCTTTAAGGCAATGACCAAAGATGGCCTCATCAACCATTATGTGAAAACTCACAAGTACTCTAAGGAGAAGGTTCTTCAGTTAAGCAGATTTCAACTCAGGTTTGCACCATTCAAATGCCACATCTGCCTAAGAACATTTACAAGAAAAACTAATCTTAGAACTCACTATAAACAAATGCATAGATTCAGTAAAGAGGACATGCAGAAAGGCAAGTTTTCCTATATAAACTGTGTTTCTGTTCCTAGCAATACAAATCCACAGCTGAATGTGCCAAATATCATAATTAAAACTGAGAATGACAGTCTGCACATGAATGAAGAGACTGTGAATCGTGCTCAGAATGTCACTGAAAGGCTTAGTTTGTCTGAGAATGCTGGGCCTATTAAGAATGAAGAGAGTTGTCATTACCCAACGAGTGTTTCTTACCAAACAAAAAGCTTGACTTTATTTGGCGATGATGAACATTCACACCTTGGCACAGTGAGTGGAAGTTGGCGTCACACTGAAAGTGATTCAGAGAATACAATGAATGAATCCTTTACTACTGAAAGGGAATGTTCTGAATCCACCGAATCTATAAAATCTGAGGAAATGCGTTTGAATGGTAGCATGGAATCTAGTATGATGCCAGATAGTGCAGATGATTCCGAATCCAAGGAAGAGGGTAGAGGAAGCCGAAGGATTGGTGCTAAAAGTAACTTGTGTTACATCTTAAATAAATATCACAAACCTTATCACTGCATTCATAAGGGCTGTTCTGCGGCTTTCACTGGCCAACCAAATTTGATACGCCATTACCAGACTGTACACCAGTACAACCGGGAACAAATGTGTTTGGAAGAAGATCAAAGAAATGCCAAGAAAGACAATACCAAAGTGAAGAAAATCTTCAAATGCAAATTTGAAGGTTGCACCAAACGCTTTCAATATCCTAGAGTGCTTCTGAGACACTACAGTGAAATTCACAAGGTTGCAGGTGGTGAAACTGGAAAGTATGCCTGTAATCAGCCAGACTGTCTAGCCTCTTTCAATGTGTATAGCAACCTTAGACGCCACCTGCAACAAGCTCATGAGATTAATCTTGAAGTCAAAAGAGAGACCCTGGGTGATTTACAATTCAAGTGCAGTATAGATGGTTGCAGCCGCACTTACACTATCCGCTCCAGTTACCTGCGCCATGTCCAAAGACAGCATAAAGCCCACTACAAGTCAATATTAGTGAGGCCTCGCAAAAACTTTCAGTATGACCATAAACCTAATTTGGAAAGATGTGACCTCAGCCATCTAATTGATAGAGGTGCTCATAGCTCATCTGTGGTTGGACCTGATAATCTATTTGGGCAAGCACATCTCACTGATGAAGACAGCTGTGGCTCTGCACTACTGAGTCAGCCTAACTTGGAACGAATCGGTGCAAACCATGTTTCTGATGAAGGCAGTAGTGAAACGGAATCTGATGTTGAGCCTGATTTTGAAAGTTACCAGGAGCATCTAGACTCATACAATTCAGCAATAAATCATGAATCTAACTTTGAAAATCACAGCAGTGGAGATCTTGAAGATAAAGGGTTTAGAAAAGCAACAGGATTGGAATTCGACTCAGGCAAGAGCGTGACTGAACATCATTCTGATGACACAAGTGACTCGGTACTGCATGAGGTGGATAGTGAGAGAAATGAATCTTGTCTGGCTTTGGATGGTTCCCTTGTGAATGACTCTGAAAAGGATTCAAGAAAATTGGGCAAGTGTCGTGATTTTTTGTTGAAGAGTATAGACCACGGATTTGCCATGTGCAAAGTGGAGGTTTTGAGAGATCAGTTTCCATGCATGGTTGATGACTGTCAAGCAGTTGTCCTAAGCCGACGGAGTGTTTTGAGACACTATAAGATACAGCATAAGATGACTGCTAAATATATTGAACAGAACATTAACACGCTCCTAGTGTGCAAGAAATACTCTGATCCATCGCATGGTGAAAAATTGGGATCTGATGCACCAAAACATGCTAAAAATGTGGTCCCTGAGCAAACAGAGGAAACTCCAGGTTGTAGTGTTCTCAGGCAACAAAATGGAGAAGTACCTGTGAAAACTGAGTTTAAAATTGAGCAGGAGCAAATTGGAACAGGACACCAGTTGCATAACTGCAGCATAGGAAATGGAAATGATAGTCTTTCCAGTGGTGTAAGTGTAATGTTTACTGGGAAAACTGTAAGTAGCGGTTCTGCCGTGGGGATGACAAACCGAAGTCCAAGCTTCAAAGAAAATGTTGCAAATCGGGCTTTTGTACCTAAAAATGGAGGGTTAATTACAAACTCAGCAAAACAAAGTGGGAGCCAGAATAATTTACTTTTCACGAAATTGAAGCAGCCTTTGAAAAGAAAATCTGAAATGGAGGCACAGCGAACAAATACCACTTTGACACAAGGCTCAATGTTTGGTGCCAAAGATGGCCAACAGAGCCAGAATGGTCAGCAGAAACCATTTGACTTGACCACATATAAGCCAATAGGATTTGAAGCGTCATTTCTGAAGTTTATTCAAGAAAGTGAAGACACTGAGAATGATGATGATACGTGGCACTGGGAGCCACCTAAGCGCTGCAAAAAATATAGTTCACAAAAGAGGGAGTCAGCAGTTAACACTGGATTGAAAGAACCGACAATGGAAAACTATAAAGAGTACAATTCAGACTGCAACAAAAATAACTCTGTACATAGCAGTTTTCCAGCAATTGAGCCTCTAATTTCACCGGGGCAGTCTCCATCTTTGGAGAATTTACGAACAATATTGGATAAGGCACTCACAGACTGTGGAGATTTAGCCTTAAAGCAACTTCATTTTCTTCGCCCAGTAGTAGTCCTTGAAAGATCAGAGTTTTCCAACCCCCTACTAAAACTGTTTCCAACGAAAAAGAGTGATGAACTTTGTGTGGGAAGTTCATAGAACTAGTGTATCTATTGTGCAAACTGAAATCACTATACTGTAACCTATTTAGAACAGTGAAAACAGTGCTGCAGAGAATAAAAAGTGAATACACCTGGAACTTCCGTTTGGGAAACAAAACCTTGGTTTCTTCTGGTTTTTGTGCATGATTGTGTGTGTGTATATGGAACAAGTATTAGGGTACTTATTGGGGATTAGTAGTTCTTACTAAAAGAACTTGACTTGAATGTGCACATACTGGTGCTCTTCTGTAATATATTGTACACTACATCTCCTTTATGTATGGGTTTTGAGATAGTACACAGTCAATTAAATGGCAATTTTTCACAAAACATTGTACTGATGGATTTGTATCATAAGTTGACTTGTATTGATGCATTTGGGGGAGAAAAAGGCACATTGGTCACCTAATTGATTTCTGGGGATCAATATAGTCTTGATGGTTAAGTTATCAATAAAGAAGATATTTCTTGTGCTGCAATAGAGCTTTGATCAACCCAATTTTAAGTAAAACCTGTTGCCTACTCTGAAATTACAAAGACATAGAAACTAATTGCTCAATTTATACAAATACTGTGGCTTACTTTGTTTTTGGTCGTTTCCACCTGTTCAACTTTATTTTCTACACAAATATTGGCTTAAAATTTGATCTTAAAGAACTCCATTGTTTTATTGCTATAAATGGAATTTTTCCTGAGCTTACTAATGTGAAGCTCTTTCGTGGATTCCACTTTCCTTATAAAATGCACCAGTAGACCACTGCAGCACTTCGCTGTGTATTTCAATTAATTCTGTTCCTGTTGCTATATGCCTTGATAGAGCGATATGTTGAATTTTTTCAAGGATCATGAGAAAACAGAAGATAATGTTCTTCCTAATAAGTGATTTTAAATACAGCAATTCTTATTCTGTAGATTTTACAGTGGGCTTCTAATCTGTTTCTATTGAAATATTTTTCATCTGATAACTGGATAAATTAGACTAATCCTGTGGACCCCTGAAGCATAATGAAATTTATTAAATACATGCTCTTTGCTCTTGGAAAGCATTGCACTTTTTGGGGTTTTGTAATTCCAAAGCATCACAACTCTCTAAAGGAAGCTACATGTTGCAAATAACATTCAAGTTTTTTTTAAACTTGACTATTATACCTGTGTAGGAGGTATTTGTGTTTGGAGTGTGCACAGAATGGTTTCGGAAAACAAAAAAGAACCATGTTCCCTTTTTTTTTTTGACACTACATAGATCTGTTAGCAGCTTTTGGAAGTACAAGTCATAAGAATGCTAGTTGATGTTTGTGGACCTTCCCAGTAACTGAGCAGATTAGAAGGAATTTAGGGGAGAATCCTTGAGAGTTGTGTTGAGATAGAAAATTAATCATGATCTGACTGGCGTGGTAGACTCAGTGGACTGAACAGCCTACTCCTTTTACTATAATAATATCTTAGTTTGTTTACTTTGAAGTGAATTTCCTGAACTATAGCTGGGAATTCTAAGCAGTATAGGAATAAGTTGGAACTGACAATTAAATCTATGGTAACTAATTTCAAAATGAAAAAGTGAACTGAAGATTTTTACTAGCTAGCCTGATTACAGAATGTCAAATTACACTTTGCAGTTATAAAAAAACTTTATACAAATTTGAATGAAGTTCTATTTTTAACCTAATTTTGTGATAGCTGATTAGGCTACTGAGCTATTAGTTTTCTGTTAAGTTCATGAGACTACTATTAGTATTGGATTGACTCATGCTTTGAAATCCATTAAACTAATGGGATGCAGCTTAGTAAGTTCAAAGTATTAAATTTTTATGGGTAGTCTCAGCAAATGAGGCAGTCTTTGACCTTAATGTGCTTGTTCTTTGTATAGCTTATTTGTTTTGTGCCTTTGTGTTTTAAGTACTGCAATGCCAGTTTGAAACAAATGCATTCATGTACTTTTTGCCAAGTTTAAACCGAAATGCAAATGAAAATTTTAAACCTTCCAAATGCACAATCTCACACTTTCTAGTATTTTTACGAACGTTTACTTGAAGACTGAGCCAAGTGTTTTATTTCACTGCATCTTAAATGTCATTGCAGCAAATTCTGGGCAGGCCTTTGCTCTGTTGAGCTTTACCATCAAATTATCTCCTTGCTGTAAGATGTCAATCATGTCTCATTTTTTCTAATTTCACTGCTAATAAACTTGCAGACTGCAAAAACTTCATTAAATCCACGTTCTGCTCTTGTATAATGACACCGTAACAGTTCACTGTAAACCATTGTGCTTAAACCCTAAATGCACTACTTCAAAAGGAAAACTCCAACTTGGTAATGGGGCCAGAGGAAGACATTTAAACTAATAAAATAACAAATCATGTTCACATGTTGATTTCCATATTTTCTCTCTTTTCCCTTCTGTCTCTTTCCTTCCACCTATACCCGTCAGAAAAGAACCCAGCATCTCGCAATCAAAAGAGTGATACTTTCTAACAATTGGAGCTTTTTTAATTTGTTTGTTCATGTGTTAAGAATGACTTGCTGGACCAACATTCATTGCCCATCCTTAACTACCTTTGAGAAAGTGGTGGTGAGCTGTTACCTTGAATTGTTGCAGTCTGTGCTGTAGGTAACTCACAATGCTGTTAAGGAAATATTGCCATATGGTTTCATTATTAACAGGAAGTTGATTTAAATGGAGTTCAGACACTTCATGTCTCTCTGGTATGCAACAGTTAGTCTTCAGAATGTGATTACTCGTCTGTCTTGCTGCGTGACTTTGTTTCTCCTTCTTCCTCTTTGTCTTCCACTTATTTTTTTTTCTCAGTGAGCCCCTTAATTACTCTACCTTTCCTTTTTATATGGGGGTCACTTAGTATTGGTAGAAACCAGCCAGAGGTGTAGGCTACATATAGGTTGGAGGACGTGAGACAACTGTAGCTTTGCCACTCCTTTCCATAACTTTCCTTGATTGCTTGTCCTTTCCATTCTTATTCCCTCTTATTGTTGACTTCTGTGAAGTGAAGGGAGCACCCTTCTTGCTTTCTCATATTATTTTGAGACGTTCTGATTTGTCTCTTCATTCTACATCCCATACACATTTGTTTCTTTCATTTTGAAAGGTTTATCCAAGACATGCAAACAAAGCCAAAGCAGGTGAATATAATTTATCCTTGATACCTTTCAACTTTTCTGAAACAAGGCAATTGGATGAAATCACCGAGACACTGATATCTTTAAAAAAACTTTTCAGACCAAGAAATGTAATCCTCTTTCTCACTGCTACAGAAGCTAACAAGTGCCAGTTTGAGGAAGTGATTTCTTCCTCTGCTAGGTACTTTACCTGTGTGAAACCCCTTCACATTATATATAATACCAGGCTTTTCTTTCTCACTTGACTGTTCAGTTTAAAAGTACCAAAAGAAAACCTGACTTCTGTTTTTTGTGAATTCTTACATTTTGCCTTGAATGTAAAACGTCACTTCTGCATTCTATCTAATTTTAACTGAGGTATGTCACCTTCAGGGACATATTCGAGGATAAAAGCTTCAGTCGCCTTTCATCCTGTTGGTTAAGCAAGTGCAATTTTGTCATTTACATTCATTCTTGCCTTGAGCTACAGGTGAACAAATTATCATAGTCATTTTACTACACTTTGTTTTTAACTTGTATGAATTAGGGGAAAAGTTAGAATTTCAAACATTACCACGTGATGCTATAGCACCTCAGTTTGTGGAGCATTTTCCAGCGTACGTTGTGTTGGATCCTTAATCTGAAACCTGTAAGTTAACTTTGAAAAGAGCTTAAGGAGTAACTAATTTTAAGGGTGAATCTCAGTTGCTGATATCAAACTCAACACAAGTTTTGCATACCAAATGTTGGAAACAGTTTAGAATTCATTGAGAGCTGCTTTCAAGGGCTACCAAAGCAGCTTGGTCTTGACTGACCTTGTTCCATTATCCTTCAGTGTATTCCAAATAGATCATCAAATATTCAGCTGTAGCTAGAAACACGACACTGGAATTACTCGGCAAGTCTAGCAGAGAAAGAAACACTTCATGTTTCGGGCCAGTGACCTTTCATCAGAACCCAAGTTGACCTGAAACATTGATTCAATTATTTCTATTTCTCACTCTTCAGAGAGATAGCCAAGTCACCTGCTGAGTATTTCCACCACAGTGATTTATGTGGTTTCCCATACTCAAAGCAGTTTGGTTTTGTACCAGTTTATAGACTTCATTGTCTAAGATGCCCTTAAAGATTAGGTGAATTGGCCATGCTAAATTGCCCATAGTATTAGGTGGATTAGTCAGGGGTAAATATAGGGGGGCTGGGTTTCTCTTCGGAGGGTTGGTGTGGACTTGTTGGGCTGAAGGGCCTATTTCCACACTATAGGTAATCTAATCTAAACTACTGACCAGCCAACTTTGCCCTTCATTCTTACCATATTATCCAATTTTGTTTACTCTTCAAACCTGGCATCATTTTTCAGTTTAAAATAAAACTATCCCCTGATCCCACCATCCATGCAAATGACTGCTTCTTAACCAGCTTTGTAGTTATCTTCCTGATTCTTGAATATGTTGTCATTTCTAAAATGTTTTCATCGTTGTTGGAATTCCATGATTTTAATCCCTTATAGCAGGTTTCTCAAAGTCATAAATAACATCTGAGAGATTGTGACGAAGTTAACCTATTCCTACACTCTCTCTTCTCCCTATCTGCAATCTTTGACATTCTTAACCATAGTGTAACATTTGTCCACTATTGTCTAGTTGGGAGCAGCTGCTCTCTCCTAGTTCTATTCGTATATACTTAATTGTGACCAGCAGTCACTTGCAGTGGCTCCTCTGCTTGCTTTCTCAGCTTGAATGTCCCCTGAAGATTTATTTGACTCCTCCCTATTTCTCATCTATATGATCCTCAGTAAAATCATTTTAAAAACACTTTTTCAGCTGATGACATCTAGTTCTATCCCTCATCAACCCCCCTCAAACTTTTTACTGTCTAAATTTTGGTATGTTCAAAATTCAGTACTAGGTGAGTAGAAATTTCTGCTGATTATATATTGAGAAATCTGTCTTTGGTCCTTGCTGTAAAATTGTTCCCTAGTTGCTATTTCCCTTCACCTGACAACAGCATACTGAATCAGACATTTGGCAACCTTGGTGTCTTGTTTGAACATCCATCTCCAACTCTTAACATTTTCCAACAACACCTCAGCTAGTTGATGTGCTAACATCTTTGACAATACCTTTATTACCTTTACACTTAACTCTTTCACTCCTGATCAGTTTCTCTTGTAAATTTATTGTCCAAAACACTGCTGCAACTATTGCAACTCATGTTACAGTCATATTCATCCATCAACCCTGTTCTCATTGATCCTATATCAACTCCTGGCTAAATCTCTTATGAATTTAAATTCTCATTCCTCTACAGCCTTGTTTCCTGTCTCTAATCTCTTAAGGTTGCAGACATTGCTGCCATTAAGTTGAGACATGAACATTTGCTAGCGACATACTTAGTTTATGTAACAAACCCAATTATAGCTTAAATTGTGGGGTGATGGGACAGATGTCAGAGGTAGTTTCTTTACTCAGTAGTAGGGGCATGGAACACCCTGCCTGCAACAGTAGTAGACTCGCCAACTTAAGGGAATTTTAAATGGTCATTGGATAGACATATGGATGAAAATAGAATAGTGTAGGAACGATAGGCTTCAGATTGATTTTTACATGTCGGTGCAACATAGAGGGCTGAAGGGCTTGTACTGCGCTGTAATGTTCTATAGATATCAACTGGTCAATGTTGTCTAATGCATACTGAGACTAATTGGTAAATCTGTCCTTGGCTTTTATAAAAGAGGTTTTAAAGAACTTCAAATATGCTTCTAAGTTAGGTTTCCGGAGATTGTATTAAGGTTTTTAAAGAAAATCTAAACAGCCTTTTGCAATGATTCTTGGTGTCTAATATATCACAACTGAATTTGTGCATATGTTTTGGCTAGGAGAATTTCAGCCAACACTAGAACTAATGAGCAGTTTGAGGAAGTGATAGAAAAGATGAGCACTTATACAATGACTTCCGTGACTACAGATGTCTCAAAGTACTTTAAAGCTAATTAAGTACTTTATTGTGCAGTAGACATTGTAGCAGGCTGTCATCGGCAGTCCTGTAAGTGATCTGATTTATTTTTCATTGAAGGCTAAATATTTTGGTCAGTATACTGAAAGTAACTCCCCTGTTCTTTGAACAGTGCTAGGGGATCTTTAACATCTAGCTGTGATAGCAGAAGCGGCTGTGGTTTAACATTTCTAAAAGATGGCACTTCCGGTGGTGCAACACTCACTCAGTATTGTAGTTGCATGCAAACCATGAGTTTTGTGCTGTGGCCCTGAAGTGAGACTTGAACTTCAAACCCTCTGAGTCAGCCAAGAAAACATGAGGCCAATCAGCCCTAAAACCTGTTTTTAAGATCATACATAATTGCTACCTTAATTCCATCTCTTTTCAATGCCATCTTTTGGCAAGGGTTCAGATTTCAGTTGCCTTGTTTGAAGTGTTCACATCAGCTCTGGCCCAGCTCTAATTTGAAGGTTCTGAGGTCTTGTGATGAATTGGTATTGCTGTAACTGTATATTGATGTGGATTTTTTTTTTCTCTCCCTTCACCTCCCAATTCCAACATCTGTTCCACAGGTACCAGCTGAGTTCTCTGGCCTGCTTAAACAATTCACCTTACTATGGTGAGATCAGGCTATTTTGGGCAAGACAATTCCTACTCACATCCTGCCTGCCCCCACTCCCATTTAAAATCCCTGTAAACTTGCACCACATAGAATCAGTTACTGCATTTTGATTAATTCTGTTTCTCTCATCGCAACCCATCTGTGGTGATCATCTGGATTCTCTGACCAGGGCAGGGAAACTGTAGCTATTTGCAAAAGTAATACGCTCCAGCTGTAACTGGACAGTCAGTTTGGTTAAGCCACCTGTCATGCACCCTGTCTGTGTAGCTAAGCGTCTGTATTCTGAAGTAGAGATCATTCTACACTACGTTTTTGTAATTTCATTTACTCTAATAAATGGTTCATGTGTAGGAAAGAAACTGAGAACTTCCTATTTGGGTATATCGTTTTCATAAAAACTTAAACTGAGCAATACAGCTGTTTCCTCAAGCTGCTTAGTTTTTGGATGATGCAAATGGGTAGAGATAATTAAATGATAATCGGGCACCAGATATGCAAAGTTCTGTAAATAATATGCCACCCTTTTCCTGATATTGTGTGTCAGAAATGAGTTAGAACAATTTAAAATTCAAATCAAGATTGCATTGCATTAACTTTCATTTATAATTCTATTAAATGCCATTTCAGTATTAGTTAATGACAAAAATCAGCCCTTAGTAATGCATTTTGGTATAATAGACTTAGAGATGATTTTATAGATGGTTTACAGACAAAATGCAGCAATAACTGAAGTTCTAAACACCAAGGCCAAAGATGCTAACAATGCAGTACATGGTCTTGTTCTCCCATCTGACAGTGCAGCTTCCTAAAAACAAAAATAAGTGATAATTACAAAATCAGGTAAGATAAGTGCAAAAACTAGTAAAATGTATTGTTTGACAATTGTACATTTACTGTGTAGTTTTCATTTCCTTTAGAATCATTTTTTATTAAACTTTTTATTCTTGAGACATGAAGGCCAGTGTTCATTACCAATTCTCCATGAAGGTGATGGTGAGCTTGAATTGCTGCAGTGTGTGAGGTGATCTGACAATGCTTGGTTTCTATTGCAGGTTTTATGCTACAGTAGCTAGGCCATTTGGAGGGTGGTTAAGTTGTGGTGGATCTGGAGTCCTTTGTTTATTTTGATAAAGACACCATAACTGACAGCAGCCTTTGAAGTCTGCACCTTTGCAGAGCAAAGCAGAAATCCAAAAGTTGTTAGGTGATTCTGTGCTTTACCAGAGGATGAGCCAGAGAGGACCTACCACGGTAGAAATCAACTGCATTTATTAACTTTCAATTCTTCTGCTAATAGTCATGTACAACCCCTTGAAAGCATTACAGCTGGTAAGATGAGGTGTGACTGGTTTTCTGTGCTACATTCATCATTACTTCTCTGCACCTTCACTGCCCCTTAAGTTTGATTAGATATTTGTCGAATATCATTTCTCCAAGTTCCACATGTAAAAACATTTACCTTTTGGTTCCTAACTTAACCCAATCATTTAATTTACTCTGACAGTTTAAAATAAAAGTGAAAGACTAAGTGCTATTAACTCAATTTATTATTTGGAAAAGCAATTGGCTGTTTAATGTCTTGCTAATGTCATTGCTGCACACCATTCCCCCCACATCCCCAACGTCCAGATGTTAACTGCTGTTGGAAATGGGGAAAACACTGGAAAGGAATCTTACAGGTCTTTATAAACAGCTTTCTTTGTCATCAGTAGTGTGCTAGCCACAAACTCTAGTTTTTTTTTGTCCTGTTGGCACATTCAGAGTGGCAATGTATCTTGTATAATTAATTTGGTATGCTTTGATTGAAAAGTAAACTGAGTATTGAGTGCACATGCAGGGCTAACTATTATGATGTGCCAAAGTTGGTCTCTGAAGCTGGATTTGATGAGGAAACTGCAAAAACAGGCTATAAACCACAAGGTCCCAAATTTCATATCCACCTTCGATTAGATCACCCTATAATGCTATATTGGAGGCGAGACTCCAGTTGATTAGGTTTCTAGCTCCTAATAATGAAGTGCCCCCTACTGGACAGTGCCATGTCAACCAAAGATGCGGCACTAGTCAGCATTAAACGTTGAACATTTTGGACTCAGTCTAGGTTCTCTTTCTTTAAAAAAAGGCCATTTGGGAATCATTTTGAGGTTTTGACTGTTGTGGATCAATACTTCATTGAATTTCAGCCAAACTAGATAAAACTAGAGGAAAAATGTCTGAATTGTCATGCTCAGTGAGAGCATAGTCTTGTACTAGACTTAGATTATAGAGGTGTACATCATGGAAACAACCCAATCTAGTTCCACCTGCCAGCACATGGCCCATATCCCTCCAAACTCTTCCCATTCATATACCCATCCAAATGTCTTTTAAATGTTGCAGTTGTACTAGCCTCCACCACATCCTCTGGCAGCTCATTCCATACATTTACCACCCTCTGTGTGAAAGTATTGCCCCTTAGGTCTCTTCGATATCTTTCCCCCCTCGCCCTAAATCTATGCCCTCTATTTCTTGACTGCCCCATCCCAGGGAAAAGATTTTGTCTCTTTATCCTATCCAAGCCCTCACTATTTTATAAATCTCTATCAGGTCATCCCTCAGCCTCTGACACTCCAGGGAAAACAGCCTCAGCCTCTCCCTATAGCTCAAATCCTCCAACCCTGGCAACATCCTTGTAAATCTTTTCTGAACCCTTTCAAGTTTCACAACATCTCTCCGATAGGAAGGAGACCAGAATTGCACGCAATATTCCATTGAGTGGCCTAACCAATTTCCCGTACAGCCGCAACATGACCTCCCAACTCTTGTAAGCAATACTCTGAGCAATAAAGGAAAGCATACCAAACGCCTTCAATATCCTATCTACCTGCGACTCCATTTTCGAGCTATGAACCTGCACTCTAAGGTCTCTTTGTTCAGCAACACTCCCTTGAACCTAAATTCTGTCAATGGATGAGTTAAAGCATTTTTCCTTTTGGTTATGTTATGAATTTGGCATGTTCAAAGAAGCATGCAACAGTGAAGACAACTCATAACTTGTGATTGTGTCAGTAGAATCTAATGTTAACTTTGGAAAAGTATATAGAAGTTAAAGCGGTAGTTTGGATTTTTACAATTTTGTGACCATGTTCACTGCTATCCATAAATAATGCTGTCCTAATAAAGATTGAGCATTCTCTTACAATGTGGAGCTCACCTTTCCCAACATTATTAATCTGATAGCCAGTGAAGAGGATCTCCAAGTGTGACTACCAATGATGGCATCAAGTAGCAAAGCAGACAATCTCAAGAATTTCTGAAGAGCAAATAATGCACTGATTGTCTTTTTATCATTTCGCTCTTTGTAAAATATATTTGAAAGGATTGGATCATGCTGGAGTAAATATAGAAGATTAAGGTTAGAATTTATCATGCAAATTGATATTCGAAATTGTTTGCAGGGTCAGAGAGGTTGTTCAATAGTTCGTTTATATTGTCATTCTGCCTTGAGTTGAAACTAGTTTTTAATTTTTTGGGACATTGCACCTTGAAATGGGAAATTATCAATTCACTGATTTCTAAGGATTGTTTGCAGAAATTTCAACAGTGTACATTGTTCGTTGGATGGATTCATTGCAGCAACTGGGTTCTCTCAGTTAACTGACAAATCCATTGACACTTTAAGCCACTATCTCTTTTGCAGAAAGACTGTGAATGCTGGCAGTTCCACTGTCGTCGTAACTGAAAAATCCAGGACCACTGTTGTAGCAGAGTTCTTTACAAGTTGGTCTTGGGATTTTGCACAAACAAGCCATCACAAAATTCCATAAATTTGAAACTGAACAATGAGATCCATTTTATGCCTTCAGCTCGGCCTATGTGCAATTAATTTCAATCATATACTGGCTCTACCATTAGTAATGGATTAAACAAAATAAAGTTGCTCTTTTTTTCTTACCATCAACAGAATTATCCCAGAAGCATGAACTAGCAGTGTGCAAGCCTGCTCCATTCTTTTGCATTATAACACAGGTTACTGAAAGGGGGGAAGGAAAAAAAGGTTTTGAGTCTGGCAATAGCACTGAACCATTGTCTTTTGCAATTGTGAAAGTATTATCTTGGCTCTGACCTCATCAAAAAAACCCTGCTGGTTACCAAGATTATATGTAATGAACACAATAGACTGACTTGTTTCAAAAGGATTTTTCAAATGTATTCTC